>NW_026294480.1:31107075-31753325 GCF_007827085.1 Peromyscus californicus insignis
CATAGCAGAATCTCATGGTAGGAACCTGACTGTTCATAGTGTGTCTTCTGCAAGTGAAACATACTGCTCTCACATCAGTCTTTATAGCTTAGTTTCTCTTGTTCAGATCAAACATGTTTCCCTAATTTCCTGGCAACCAGATTTCCATTTCTGCTTCCAACTTTCCTTCCAAAACACGGCTTCCTTGGTAGGTCTGTGTCTTCACTGGAACTGTGGGGACTTTTTTCAATGTCTGCTGCCTACTACACCTTCCCTCAAACTAGTGAGCTCACCACTTCATCAACTAGCCAGGCTCAGGTCAGAGATTGCATCTCAAATAACCCGACCTACCTTCTTCTAAGCACTAGGACATATGAAAGACCCTTCCATTAGCCCTGCACATGTTTCCTTCAGCCAGAGAAGTTGACTGCAACATTCTGATGTAGTTTTCTGTCTTCTGGGCATATATACAAAATGTAAATATGTGGAGATTTTTACCTTTTTTACATTCATTTAGATGTGTGTGTGGGTGTGTGTGTATAGAAATTACATGCATACACATGTCACAATACATGTGTGAGTCTGTCTCTCCTTCCACCATGTGGGTTCCAGGGATGGAACTCAGATTATCAGACATGGCAGCAAGCACCTTTATACAAAGAGCCACCTTGCTCTCCTCCAATATACACTCTAATAAAGGCTAAATTGTGTTATATAGAGAAAAATATAATTACATATATGTATATATACAAACAGAGAATAATCTATCTCCAGGGGATTTTTTTTTTTAATTTAAGTCATCAAGTAGGATGAATGTTTCCTTTGGATGTCAAATGTTCTTGGAATCACATTGTTTTAAGTACTGTTACATGGTATCCATTCTGGGAATTAACCACACATTATTTCCTCCAGCAGTATTAGGGTTGGTCAGAGAAACTGTGGGAAAAATGGAATGATGTCTGTGACTTAGCCCAGGATGGAGTCCCCGATGGCCTCCTTAGCCACACTCCAGTGTCATGGCATGAGAGCTGGCCTGGGAGCCAGAGTCCTGGGTCTGGTCTGGTATGTAGTCTTGCCACAGTCCTCCACCTCCATTTTCAACCTCAGCTAGCTTCTCTGAAAAAACAGCGGGCTTGGATGTATTCATCCCCATGGTCCCTTTGATCTCTCTGACTTCATCGCGGCGTTTCAGCTCTTTCCCTCGACGTTACTTCTAACTGATGTTACTCAAGTTCCTGAGTCATTCCCCATTTGCTGATAACATATGCTAATTTCAGGAGCTTCCCTTTGGTTGAGACAACATAGGGCAACTGGGTAGAGCTTCCAGAAATAAGGTTAGACAGGGAGTTGACTCATTCAATTGTCAATCAACTGTAGAATGTCTACACTCACAGTGTGTCATTCATCTTGACTTCCCTGAGCTAAGAAAGACTTAGTCACGCTCTTGTTTCGGTCACAACCCACAGTAGAAAAGAAGCCTACTACAACTTGCTAGGATCAGAAAAGCCATGGGTCAGGGAGACAGAGAGAGAGAGCACGGGAATTATTTACTTTCAAGTTACTCCCGTGAAATACTTGAAAAAGGCAGCTGAAGGAAGGGTTTTGTTTTGTCTCACAGCTTGAGACACAGGCCGCCATAGTGGGGAAGGTGTAGAGGCAGGACCGTGGTGGAGCTGGTCACATTGCATCGGTAGAAGCTGGCTTTGTCCTTTTTATTCAGTCTGAGCCACAAACCCATTGATGTTGCTGCCCAAATTCATGGTGGGTTTTGTCTCTTCAGTTAAATCTTTATGGAAACACCCTCATCAGCATACACAGTACTGTGCTTCTGTGTTGATTCTAAATCCAATCAAACTGAGAAAATTAACCAGGGTTCCAAAGGACACATTGATACCGTCCAAGGCAATGACTAACCACCTTTCACCAGGCCCTACCTCCTTTAATTTATTTACTTATTTTTAGAAATGTTTCTAATTGGAATAGAATTACATCACCACCAGCCCCTTTCCCTTTCCTCCCTCCAGCCTCTCCCAGGTATCCTTCCCCCAACTCCCCCATGCCCCTACTCTCAAATTGGTAGCCTCTTTTTCTTGAGTTATTATTGTCACATACGTGTGTGTGTGTGTGTGTGTGTGTGTGTGTGTGTGTGTGTGTGTGTGTGTGCACAAGCATATAAATATAATGTGCTGAGTCCATTTTTGTTGTTTGTGTGTATATGGTTTCAGGGATGGCCACCAATAAGGGGACTCATCCCTGGGAGAGCCTAGTTCCCTGGGAAGGCGAATTCTCCTTCTCCCAGCAATTGTTAGTTGTCTGTAGTTCTTGGCCTAAGGGTAGGAGCCCATGAAAGTTTCCCCCTTCCACGTTAGTATGTCCATTAATATTGCTGTTGTTCCCATCTTGTTTATGCACCCATTTCTAGGAAAGACTGTTTCACCACAGACTTCCTGGTACTACACCTCTTATAGTAGACCCACCCTTTCTTCTGAGATGTTCTTGGCACCAGGATGTATATGTACCCATCAGGGCTGGGCTCCCCAGGAATGTGTTTTTCTGTGATGGTCTCCATTGGCTCTGAATAGAAGCTTCTTTGATGCAGGGTGGCAGCTACACTTATCTGTGGGTATAGGATACATTAAAATGGAGTAAAGAACTATGCTGGTGTAGCAAAGTGGCTGTAATAGATTCTTTTCTAATGCCCATGACCTCGCTAGCCCTGGGAGGCGGGCTAGGTTTCCCATACCAGGTGTGATTTCCCTCCTTTCGAGTGGGCCTTTCATCTCATGAGACAGCTGTTGATTTCTACTGGCATGTTAGTCAGGCCCTGCCTCTTCATAGTTCTACCACCTTTGACCATCCCCACACCAAAACCAAGTTTCCAAGAACCTCTGTCGGACACTTAAACCGTATACAAACCACAACAATGTGGGAGAATTTAAGTCAAAACACATGATTTAAGCTTAACAATGTAGTGAGCGTGGAGTTGACAGGATTCTAGAAGCTCAGCTTTTTATTATTTTTTATCATAACTATGTATCTTGAAAATTTTTATTGAGGTAACAGCTACATAACATAAAATTAAGTATCTTCATGGTTACAGTGAGGCAATCAAGAGTGATATTTAATATTTTGTAATATTACTGTAGCTATCCTGTGGGAGTGGTGAAATTCTAAATTTGTGCCCTTCCCTTTATCTGTGGGATTATTTCTTCCCCAAGGAATTGGAAATTCCCTGGGAGTCACAGGGCAGAGGAAAGAAAAGGCTGAAGCCCAGTGTCAGCCAGAGGAGAAGCTTGTTTGCCAAGATGAGCTTTCCTGGGTCTAACAGCTTGTTAGACCTCCTTGCAGGAGAGACTGGTGCACCAGGCTTTTCCTTTTGGGCCACCAACCACCCCCTAAATCATGACACACAGACAATATTAGTCATGAAGGCTTGGCCTAGCTTAGGCTTGTTCCTGACTAGCTTTTATTCCTTAACTTAAATTAACCTGTTTCTCTTCATCTACCTTTTGCCTCAGGGCTTTCTACCTTTCTTTTTTTTTTTCTGTATATCTTATTTTCACTGCTTCTCATGTCTGTCTGTGTGGCAGCTGCCAGGCATGTCCCTCTCTTTCTCCATCATTCCCTTCTTCTTCCTCTTCCTCTTCCTCTTCTTCTTCTTCTTCTTCTCCTCCTCCTCCTCCTCCTCCTCCTCCTCTTCCTCCTCCTCATTCTTCTCTCAAGTCAAGATTCCTCCTATTTATTCTCTCTGCCTGGCAGCCCCGCCTATCCCTCTCTCCTGCCTAGCTATTGGCCATTCAGCTTTTTATTAGACCAATCAGGTACTTTAGGCAGGCAAGGTGAAACACATGCAATACATCTTTACATAATTAAACACACATCCTTACATCATGAAACAAGTGCAGCAGAAACAAATGTAACACACCTTTACACAGTTAAAGTAATATTCCATGGCATAAACAAATGTAACGCATCTTTACATAGTTGAAGTAATATTCCATAACAGACTGGAGCTGAGACAGTGATGGATAGGACCAGACTTTGACTGGGATTGCTGGATTATGATGATGTATGCCTCCTGCCTTCTATTTAAACCTGTACCTCATTTCAAGATAGACTTAGAGAGTCACTGGGCTTAGAGACTTAGAGAGTCTTTGTTTCTCTTCCCACTGTAGACAAACTAAACAAATCTGCTTTCTCTGCTGTACACTATTATTCACATATTTAGTTGACCTACTGAGGATGAATGGTAGTGCCTTGCTTTTTAATGCTGCCAGGGCCCAGACAACCTAACAACTCCAGAAACACAGCCTCTGGCTGCTGGAAACATTGATATCTATTATGCAGTAGTTCCTGATTCTTCCATCCCCAATGCTGGCAACTACCGGACCACTTACTGTTTCTATGGGTTTACCTATTCTGAATATTTCACATAAGTGAAACCATACAATATGTAACTCTGTGTCTGGATTCTTTTACTTATCATAATATTTTTGAGTTCCATCTAATTTGCAGCATGGATCAGCACTCTATTCCTTTTTACTACTGAAAAATATTCCTCTGTATGTCAAAATCACATGTGAATGTCATCCATTGATGACTTTTGAGGGTTTTTTTTTTTACCCTCTGATGATTGTAAATGGGGCTATTCCAAACATTCATGGGCAGATATTTATTTGAATCCCTGGTTTCATTTGGGATGTAGGCAGGATAAAGACCTAGGAATAGAATTATGGGTCACACTATATTCTACTGTAACTTTCTGAAAAATTACCAAAATGTTTCCCACAGCGGTGGGCCATTTTACATTCCACTTGAAGTGTACAAGAACTGTAAATTTCTCCACACCCTTGTCCACGTGTGCTATTCCCATGCTTTTTACCATTACCAAAGCCTTCCTTGAGAGTGTGCGGCGGTATCTCATTTGACATGCCAACCTGGGTTTGATCTTCCTTTCTTAATGATTAGGGATAATGAGCATCTTTTCATGTTGCTTTTTGGCCACTTGTTTATTTTCTTTGGAAAAATGTCCTCCAAGTCATATGTCCATTTTTAAACTGTGTTGCTTTTCTGTTGTGGTTTTGTAAGAGTTCTTTATATAGTGGGAATACTAGGAACTTATCTAACACACAACTTACAAATATTTCTCCCATTTTTCAGTCTTTATTTTCTTCGTACCACTTAAATAGACAAATTTTAATTTTGATGAAGTTTAGCTTATCTGTCTTTCCTATTGTTACTCATGCTTTTCATGTTATATGAAAGGACCCACTGCCAAATCCAAAGTTGAGGTGCCCACACTGAGCACACCCATCCTTCCCACAGTGTATTTGTGAAAATGTCACTCAGGATGGGTAATCTGTCAATGGCTGTTTTCATTTTATGGGTGTTCTTATTAGTCTCACTTCCAAAGAATCTGCATCTACAACGAGGACAATGCCTTATCTGGATGTGAAGTTCCCCACTGTGGAAAAATCACGCAAAAGCATATCATTCTCGCTTCAGCTTATGTAGCTTCATCCAGACTCTCCAGGCCGTATCCTGGATGCTGCTGAGGCCATGAAGCATGCTTCTCAGGCATTCCATCCCATGGAGAGCATGGGTCCGACAACCGATCCTATCTTCCTGGTCGTGAAACAGTATAACAAAGGGGGACCCATGTCAGGGAGATTACTGTTTAAGTTTCACAGAGCTTTTGTAAGTGATTTAGTCTCACAGAGCTTCGATTTCCTTATCTATAATAAAAATTGTCTTATGCTCAACACATGTGCACTGGCAATTTGGGGACCCTTCATATTTTGCCGATTGCTAACATTTTTATTAGGAAGATACTCCCTTGCCTTTGTGGAGGGGAGAGTTTGGAGGGGAACTGAATTAAGGCTCTATTCATGCTAAGTGTGTGTTTTGTTACCAAGCCACTCCTCCCCTAGACACTTTCTTGCCTTTTAAATGTGGTACAAGAAGCTCTGAGATCACCAGTTTCATAAAAACTAGGAAAACAAATGCCAAGAAGCAGATGTCTGTTATAGATGGTTCAGCAGATACCAGCTGAATTTATGAAGGGAGTCTTTACCTTTTCAAAACCTTTGCAACATCCCCAGTTTACTTCAGAACCCTTCGGCCCAACAGTTGGAAGAGCTGAACTAGCAATACACAATTCCTTTCAATTCTATATGGTGTTTCCCTCTCTTGAGTGGCAGTCAGCAATTTATTCTCTGGAATTGGCAGTAACCCAAGTGGACCCAGGCCCACACTCTCCCTTGTAGCAGAGTATATCATAGTTGATGCTTCTGTGTACAAGCTATGGTTGTGATGGTATTTAGGGTTTAAAGACGGCCTGAGGGACACTGGACAGTCCTAGGGGTCAATGACCTGCACAAATCCTTTCATGTTTGAATTCCTGTTCTTTTACAGACTCATAACACTGCTCACTGCTCTAAGATTGCGAACTCGATTATTTCCATGATTTTGTTGTGTCTCTCCAATTAGGCTTCTTCTCTGATTGGGGCACCTTGTCACAAGTGTTTTGTTTCACATTAAGTGCCTGTAATTATTGCTGTCTCATCCAAAGAGTTCAGTGAATTCTTGCTGGAGGTATTTAAGCTCAGCACATTGAAATACATGGAACCATGTCTCGATATGCTTCCATTTCAGATCTTCTAATAAGCCATGGAACCCTCAATTTCCAAAAACTGATTTTTATTTTTAAATTTTAGAATATGAGACCTTTAGGAAAAAAATCTCTTTCTCTCCATTATGAATTAAAATCAGTTAGATTACCCAGGAAAGACACGTTTATGCAGGTGTTGATCAACTTATTAATAAGCTCTGCATTACCGAGCAAGTTTTCTGCTTCACTGGGGTCTTAATTTCTTCCTTTGCTGATGTAACTTCAAAGTCCTTCCCAGATCCTCTCAGTATCTGGTGCTAGGATGCACATGTGTAGTGGGTAGCCATTTCAGCTTTGATCTGGAAGTTCCAACCCCAACACACATGCAAAAACATACTTTACAAAGCTCGCCCGTGAACACAGTGAACAGTCTCTCTATTAGATGTGTGGCTATTCAATCATGCCCCCCTTGAGAGTTTTACCTGTTTTTGGTCTTTCAGTCCTGGGTGAGCCTTTCCAGTTGACGCCTGAGATACTTGCTGTCTCTATTCAGTCTAAACTTCAGCAAGTGACTTTACAATGGACTGTTCCAAATCTTACTCATCAAGAATTAAAAATGACATTTCAGATAGAGATCAGTAGAGTTAAAACATCCAACATCATCTGGGTGGTAAGTATTTTTTGACTTAATATTTTAAAAATTATTTTTCTGTGCCATGATATGTTTTTTATATCATTCAAGAAATCTTATTATTCCAGAACATTTCCCTCTCAATACATGTTTCCTAAACAATTGCATCCCTATGTTTTCAGTTAGGACAGTGGTTCTCAACCTTCCTAAAGCTGTGACCCTTTAATACAGTTCCTCATGTTGTAGTGACCCCCACCCTAAACTTATTTTCGTTGCTGCTTCTTGACTGTAATGTTGCTACTGTGGTGAATTGTAATGTAAATATCAGTGTTTTCTGACAGTCTTAGGTGACCCCTGTGAAAAGATCGCGACCCCCCCCCAGGTTGAGAACTGCTGAGTTAAAACAAAGTGATATGACCCATTGAGTTTGATGGATTTATTAAGAAAATTCTCCCTGTTCCGCTATTTGCCCTAAGACAGTCACAGGGTCTGTCCTTGTAGACACTGGGTCTGCATGTTCCCTGCAGATGAGTTACCTCACTCTTTCTCCTCTGTCTACCCAGGATCACCCAGGAAAGTTAGGTTGTCCTCAATAAGACAGAATGACTTATTAAAACAATGAAGATTCTTAGGTGTCCTTTACTTGCCCTGTGTGAGTACACAGAGGAGCAAGTCCCGGCATTTACTATCTGGCCAACACAGACATTCCCATGGACTGCATTGGACAATAATTTAGTGTCCTCTGTTTCCTGGAATGTGGGTTTGCTAATACATAGATTAATTGGTTAAGTCCATCTTAAGAGGTGGAGGCCGGAGAATCAGGAGTTCAAGACACCCTGTGCTACAGAATAAGTTCAAGGCCAACTTTGACTACATGAGCCCTTGCATCAAACCAAACGAAAGAAAACCTTCAACTTTTTTTCTGCTTTGACTTATTTGGGGTATATTTTCACTCATCTTGATTTGGGTAATGGATGTGTCTACTGTGTCTGACAGTCTCATCCAGGTGCACATTGGACCCAGGCATCAGATAATGTTATGAGATGTCTCAGGACAGTTTATCAAGACACTTCAGAAATCTTCTGGAGCCTAAGAATACAGAGGACTGAGATGAGGACCCATCAGCCCCACTGAAGTCCCCCTTCTCTCTTAGGCATCAAGAATGTCTGTCCTTCCAGTTAAGACTGTCACTAATGTTAACGTCTTCAGTTCTTTTCCATATCCATTACCACAAATGAGGTTTGAGTAAGTGACCTGAAGTAACTAAAATCTGACTAAGTCCATTAGGGTTTATAGCAGGTCTGTTGCTTGGCTGTCTCTCTAAAGGGCAGTTTCCCACAGTGGTAGCTGTTGAATGTGTGACATCACCTTAGTGATACATATGTGTAATAATTAGCTGTCCATTTCCCATCATCAGCACAGTTTCCCACTACTCCACCTTACACTAAGAAACCTGATTGTTGGGATTCCAATGGGTATCATTGGTGGTTTGGGCCTAGGGAAACATTCAACAAAGGTCCTAAGATCAGGAGAAGTGCTGGGGGAATTTTGGAGCATTAATACTTTTCACCATAACAAAATAACATTAGTGTAGAACAAGGGAATCCTATTTCTGCAGTTCTCCAAAAGACAATTCTTATCAGTTCTCATGTCAGGAAAAGCAAGTAGTGTTAGTCATGGAACAAGTGGATCCCATTCTTTTTTTCTTAAATTCAATTCCTTATTAGAGTCACGGAATGTCATCTCTTTGAATGGGAAAGCAGCATGTGGAAATTATTTCTGTAAACTGATGAGGGGTTAAGATCCCCAAGGGTGGACGATTACACCAACCATTTATTTCATTGAACTCAAAACATGCAGCTCCAGCCTCAGTACAGCCGTGACGACAACCAATGCACAGATACTTGTTTGCAGTTCAGTCAGAGAGAGGCAGCGAAATATCCTCATTCTTCACCTCCATGGCCAGACAGGGAAGATGGGCACATGCTTTGGCTAGGAGATGCCCTTGTCTGACTCTTCTTGTACCTGAAGTTGAGGAGAGACATGAGATCTTTCTTCCATTAAAGGAGAGAACACACTTCCTTCTGGAAATTCTTCTTTGCTTCGACAGTTCCTTGTAGTGCAAGCTAGGAACCCCATCACCACTTATGCTGAGGGAGACAGCATACAATTTCATCATTCACTGTGCTTCTAACAAGCCAGGAGAAATGCTTGTTGACCTAGGTGCTCATAGCTAGAATAGGACCCCTCCCTGACAATGCTGGCCATACAGAGCCCTGCTAACAACCACACTACATGGTGCTGCCCCAGGCCAAGCTTTGCTCTTTCCTCTAGGACATTTTCTGTACTCTTTTGTTAACAGCAAGAGAAGCAGAATAGCAGCTCTAGCTTGGAAAGATGCCGGGGGTGTGAATCATCTAGGGATAGGATTCATGCCTCGGCAATGAGTCATTGACCTCAGATGTATTTCTATGCTAGTTGTGTATGCCAGTTTCTATGACCTACTAGTGTCTGCAAGGGCTATATTCAAATTTCCACTTCAATGACTTAAAAAAATCAAATTTATCACATTTTTTAAAATCACTTATTTGACTGACGTACTCAAAGTTAATCTTCTTCATTGACAAGGCTATAAAGACCGTAGAGCATAAATTGAAGTTAGATCGAATCCACAGTGTCTAGGGAAACATGACGCACTGCATATTAATCAAGTGACTAAATTAGCTTAGAATATTGGACTGTGGTTGTGCAAGGTGTGGGGATTTAAAAGCTGAGCACACAAATGGGATGTTCTAAATATGTGTAGGGTATAAGGGTCACTTGTGAATGTTGGGGCTAGGCCTAATTTTCTCCCACAATTTGAGTGAAAGGTTCTTTGAGCCAGTGTATGAAAGAGGAGTTAATTTAGCATGAAAGGTGGGACCAAGATCTCTTGGAAAACCCAATGGGAGCCATCAGAGGCCTTGAGAGAAGGGTGTGGGGTAGCTACCAAATTTGAAGGCAGGTTACAGTGTGTGGGCTCAGAGCACAGGGAGACAGGTTGGGGCAGGCAGGTGCAGGGCAAGACCACCCAGGGCCACGGGGAGAACAATCAGACGCATTTACCCCGAGAGCAGTAAGATAAAGGGGTGTGGTGAGATGTGAGTGTTGGCTGCAGGGGACTACCAGGGCAGGAATGGGTGGATCTGGGGAGATTCACAGGGGAACCCCAACTCCGCGGCCTGTTTGACAGCATAGTGAGTTCACCATCATTGTCTAGTTCAGTTTTCTTTTTTCTTTTGTTGCCTAGTGTTTACTTTGTATTTAACAATATTCAAATGTAATGTCTTAAGGCTCTTCACTAAATAATGAAAGTTTCCTGAATCAGGATATCAAAACAGGCAGACAGAAAGATGGTTTGTGATCCAAGAATAAAGCAAAATAATAAGCTGATATAAAATATGAACACTTTAAATAAACTTCTGTTCTATATGGAGTAGTAAGGAGGCCTACAATTAAATGTACCTGGGTGGACCACAGTGTTCTCATTCCACAACTGTGTGTATCTGTTGTTTCCATGATTTAAGATTTGTTATCTGAGCAGGGCAAAGACGTAAGAGTTGTTGCCCACAAGTGTGACATGCGACTGCTGGGCTCCATATACTGAGGACTTGTCATTTGTACTAAAGTACATGGGTCACACTCATATTAGCCTCCCCAGGAAATTCAAGGTGCTGTAAGGAATGTGGCTTAGCTAGGGTTTCTATTGCTGTGATGAAACACTGTGGCCAAAAGCAACTTAGGGAGGAAAGGGTTTTGTTTGTTTGTTTGTTTTTGTTTGCTACCCATCCATAAACAGTTAACCATTTATCATCAAAGGAAGTCAGGACAGGAACTCACACAGGGCAGGAACCTAGAGGCAGGAGCTGATATAGAGACCATGGAGGAGTTCAGCTTAGTGGCTTGTTTCCTATGGTTTGCTCAGCCTTATTTCTTATTGAACCCAGGACCATGACCACTAGACCAGGGATGGTACCACCCATAATGGACTGGGCACTCCCGCATCAAATACCAATTAAGAAAATTCCCTGCAGGCTTGTCTACAGCCTGATCTTATGGCGCTCAATTGAGGTTCCCTCTTTTCAGATGACTCTAGCTTGTGTCAAGTTGACATAAAATTATCCAGCATAGACTTGGGGACAGGGCAGGGATTCTGGAGGGGCACACTAAAGAAAATGACTTCCTGAAGCTATTCAAAGAAGAAGGAAACACTCTCTTGGGTCTCTTCTCTCTTGGGTCCATACCAGAGTCATAGGTAGAATGGTTGGAGATGGGAAGAACTTGAAGGAAAGAGCAGAAGAAATCTTATAGGAACCTGAGGTGCAGTTCTGCAGGGGAGAACTTTACACTAACCATGTGTAAAGCACGGGGTTCTATCTTCAACACTGAGATATTTTAAAAAGGCTTCATGAAGGAGATGGGAGTATGACCTGGACTTCAATAACGCAGAGTGAAGTGGAGGACACTAAGCCAGCAATGCCTCATGAGCAGACACTGAGATGCTGGAACACCGGCAAAAGTGTTGGGTAGACTATTGGGTCCAGAGAGAGATCCTGCAGATTAGTGGGAACCAGACTGTGGAAGCCTTGAAAGGTAGAGAAAGATGTCAGGGCACCATTGAAGTTAATCAAATTTGAGACTAGAGATGCCAATGTCTTAGAAAGATCAATTAATCTTGAGTGGGGCCTCAAAGAGTAGTATGAGGAATGCTATTTGGTGTCTCTAGGGCCAATGGCTCTGACAGAGGAGGCTTGGTGGAGGGATGTGGTCCATCTGGCCACCACATCTGAAAAGACAAGAGAGAAAAACAATAGCCACTTCTAGAGATGTTGGTATTCCCAGGATGCCATGGAAGATCGCCATGTTTGCTCAAATTTAGCTAGTCTGATCTAACCCTGGCTAAAATGAATATTTTAAAATACCAGTAGACACAGCTTACTTCTAAAAGGACCATTCAATTAATTAGATTTCTAGAATTTCTTAGCAGAGTCTAAGTAATCCAGCATGGATGAATATCTGTCGCAGATCTTTGATTCAAGGCTTGAATGACCTCTTTTCACTCACTTGATCTGTATGGGCCCCCAGGCAATGTGACAGTCACAGGGACTGAGGAGACAGGAGGCCATAGCTGCCAATGTAAAGACATCAGAGCAAGGGAGCAATGAGACTTAACTTAGCATCGTGATGGAGTCAAAGTTGGGTAGAAGTTTGTACTTTGGAATGATTCAGGTTGACCTATTTTCCAGGATGTAATGACTGTGTATCTCCAAATATTTCCTTCATTTTTAGGAGAATTACAACACCACTGTGAAGTGGAACCAAGTTCTGCATTGGAACTGGAAGTCTGAGATCCCCTTGGAATGTGTAACACATTTCCTAAGAATAAGGGCTATGGTAAATGATGCCAAGTACCCTCCCCAGAGTTCCTGGAGCAACTGGAGTTCCTGGAAAGAAGTTAGTGGTAAGAAGTGAAATGGTTACAAATGAAGTGGTCACGGAATAATCAGATTTAGTATAACTCAGGGATCAGTAGTCAACTGAAGGATAGTCCGTTCCCTTTGAAAGCCTCTGAGGTAACACTGGCATTATTTTCATTTGGTCAAAAGAGAACTAAAAAGTGGTTTTGAAATTCCCCATGGAGATCTAGATGTCTGAAGTTTTACCCCTGAATACCTTCTTTGATTTAATTATATGATTCAGATAATTTTGTATTCATTTTCCAAATATGCAAAAATATGTTTACTCTAAAGTTGTGTATGTGTTTTTATTAAAGCAGCACAAATATATATATATATGGAACAAGTATTGGGAATGTTTCTGTAAAGGGCCCAACAGTTTCTTTTGAGACTATGGCACTTATGTCTTCAGAAAGCATCCTTAGACAATGTGTAAACAAATGAAGGCAGTTGTGTGTCAATAAAACTTTATTTACAAAACAGATGGCAGGCTTGACTTGGCTCATGGGCTGTGGTTTGCCAATTCTCAATTTAGAGGCTGGGAGCAATATGGGGACAAGGAAAGCAGCTTTTCATTACAGTGTAGAATTGTGGACAAATAACTTTAACTATCCTTTAATTTTAATCATTGAGCATTGTTGTAGGTGAAATTTAGAGTGGGCTTTGCCATAGCTTCTCATGTTCTATTTGGCTACAGGTCAGATCTACAGCAATAGTATTTTTATTCCTCACTATATGTCCAGACATGTTATATGAAATTCTACTAATGTAACCACTCCTTTGCCAAGCATCGATGCAAGTTTATTAACTGAAACTAGCAACCTGCTAGCCCAGGAATAGCTAAATGCATACATTGATAGTAATAAAATTAAGTAGACATTCTACTGTTTTAAACACTAGACATCGATTTAGCTATCACATTAATCCTAAAAAATAGGCTTTATTTTAATTCCTACTGCACAGATACAGAAAATGAGGTCCAGGGAAGGTAAAGAACTTACATAAGCCTTGTACTTACAACTATATCTTATTGGTGAAAGATATATATATATATATATATATATATATATATATATATATATATAAAGAAACTAGAAATGCAGAAAAATAGTTTTTAAAAAAACCATCTAGAGGTCTTAAAAGCCTTCAGAAAAGCTATGCACACGGCACTTGGCACAGGTAAGGCCAGTGTCAGCAGTATCTAGTGTCCTGATAGGTGACCAGCCAGGCTACATCAGGCTGAAGACAGAGGTGAGGTAGTAAAGCCTGAGTGGCAGTTGGGGGAAGCTTCTAGAAGGCCACTAAGAAGCAGACACTGGAGAAGGTGGCAGGGTGGACGAAGTTCCTTCAAAAAGGGAGAGTCTTCAGGATTTTGATCCATCAGAGGTCACACAGAGAGAGACTGGAGCAGAAGGAGATGGAAGTTGAGTGAGCAGCATCTCTGGGAAGGGGGAGGAGGCGTGACTCGGTATGATGGAGAGACACATGACTTTGGAGCTGGGCAAGTTTTAGTTGTGTTCAGGCAGTTCAAGGGAGAGATTGCTTTGGCTCGCAGGTCAGGGGTACAGTCCATGATGGCATGGATGGTCAGGTTGGTAGGGGCTTGCAGCGGCTGATTGCATCTCACCCCCAATCAGGAAACAGAAACACTAGTGCTCAGCTCACATTCTCCTTTTCATCTAGTTCAGGATCCTAGCCAGGGACTGGTGCCACCCACAGTGAGAAGGTCTTCTCATCTTATTTACCCTAATCCATATGATCACTCGTAGACATGCCCAGAGACTCATCTCCTAGGATTCTGAATCTCAAGTTGACAATCACAGAGGCCGAGGAGATGGTTTTACTACTGACAAGTTGAGCAAATTCAGCTCAGACTCCCTACTTATCCCACTGCTGAGAGGTCCTGAGGCTGACTTGAGATAAGGAACCTAAACGCTTCATGTAGTGCCTCCTGCATGATGGAGGCTCTACAGAGAGCAGCTACAGACAATAGCAACATCACAATAACCGGAAGTGATGATGATGAGGCTGTGTGACAAAAGGTGATATGGAAAGGATTGGTTTGGACCCACCAAAAGGTTGGGGAATCATGTGGAAGTTTAGGCTGCTATTTTCCCAGGAAGGTAGTATAAAACTGTAATAACTACAGGGGGTGGGAGAGGATTTGTCTTAAAATCTGAGTAAGACTCTAACCAAGGCTTTTTGTCTTGCAGTACAAGTTTCAGTTCGACCTAACGCATTATTAATATTTCCTCAAAACAAACTGTTGGAAGAAGGCTCCAATGTCACCATCTGTTTGGTATACGGGCAGTATCTATATAATGTATCCTGTAAGTTGCAAGATGAGCCAATCCATGGAGAACAGCTTGATTCACACGTGTCATTAATGAAGTTGAATCATGTTGTGTTCCTTAGCAACACAGGGACTAACATCAATTGTGAAGCCATGAATGCTACTGAAAAACTATTTGGTACAGTTCTTTTTGTCTCAAGTAAGTATTAGCCCAGCGATTCTCAACCTTCCTAAAGCTGCAACCCTTTAATACAGTTCTGCATGTTGTGGTAACCCCCAATCATAAAATTATTCCCTTGCTACTTCATAATTGTGATCTTGCTTCTGTTTTGAGTTGTAATATAAATATCTGACATGTAGGATATCTGATATGTGACCCCTGTGGGCATTGTGACCCACAGGTTAAGAACCACTGTATTAAAGAGCTAGGTCTCCTTTCTTCTCATTTCCTATGAAACACCTTGGATCTCATGTACCAGAAAGCAAGGAAATATGTTTACATGTGGTTTTAGTTTTCTTCGATTTCACAAGTCTTCCAAAAGAGGTTTTGAAAAATAATACCCAAAGCAATACTCCCAGGATTCCCTATTGCTCCTGCTTTATTGCTAACAGTTTTATTCCTAGAACTAACAGTATTAAAGGAGGGAAATTTCAGGATATGACCTGGACCACTGAGAAAATATTCTCTTTCCCTCAACTCAACTGAGCTGGAACTCCATCAGTATCAAGGAGAGAGGGGTGGTGCTGTAGATCAGCCAACCACAGAAGGGTTTTGCACAGAGGTCCTATGTTGACCCTGTCTCCTGGTCGTTTCTGTGAATGAGCATAATGCTTGTTTACAGAACCTATAAATATGGGTGGCTTCTAGCCCCAATGTATTAGTTCAACAATGGTGGCTAATACTGTTCTTAACTGGATGGAGAATTAATTCCTAGGCCTGTTTCAGTGGAAGGGGAGCATGCTGACTTTTCTGTAGGCTGCAGCATTCCTATGCTGTGGCCTTCTATGTCTGCTCTCTGGTTTCCATCACCCTAAACCATAGGAAGGTATCCGAAACATCTCTCTCTATTGCCAAAGGAAGCAATTCCAGGTCTGGATGCCTCTGTCATGAATCCCTTACTGTAGGCTCTGGGAACGGAAGTGGCCCCACATTTTCAAGGAGTTTTGCCCTTCCTGGGACTCTCTGCTCCCCAATGCAGAACTGAGCTAATTCATAGTCTGGCTGACATTCCTAGGCTGTAATGCAAGCCACAGACTCAAAATGGAACACCAAACCTATTTCATATAGATGTAGGTGCCAAACTCATGCATAAGATTGACTACTCATCCCCAAGATATCCCAGAATGGGGGAGAGATTCACATGGGGAAGCCCCTGAAATGTGCCTCTTTGAGGCTATTGATCTGCTGACTTCCACCTCCTGATCCCTTCTTGGTTTGAGGGACTATGACTTAAGACCCCAAGCAGAACTTCCCTTTTGACTTATCATTCAATGAAAGGGGTTAATTAGCTCTTTTGTCTTTTCCTTTGTACGGACAGAAGTACTCGAGGAGCCCAAGAGTTTTTCCTGTGAAACCCAAGACTTTAAGACTTTGAAATGTTCGTGGGAACCTGGGGTAGACACTGCTTTGTCTTGGTTTCAACAAGCTTCTCAAAACTACACTTTATATGAATCGTGAGTCTACTCTGGTTACATCATCTTCAGGTTCTTCCTTGTTTAACCATCACGTGACAAGTCATTCTCCCTTAGAGAAGCACTCCCCCCGCCCCTCAGAGAAGACACACATCCTCTTGAGTGTGTCTTCTTTCTTCTAGATGTACTTCTTTCTCCTACCCTTCAGAGTTAAGCATATGTCAAAGTGGCTTTAGAAAATGTCCAACTCCACTTCACAAAAGAGCACATGGAGTACAAGGAGAACTTTACCTAGACATTGCAGAAAATGGGTACAAATATTACACAACTGCCTGCTGGAATCACAAGAAAATCTTTTAATGCAGGGATATAGAGCCTTCGGCCTACTGTGCTCTGAAAGAACATGTACAATAAAAATAAGAATAATTGATTGTGTATCTTTGTATTAGCATAGTCTTCTCTGTTGATATGACTTTCCCTAATTTTTCTAAATTATTAAGAATATTCAACTAGATTAGTTGATGTCTATATCACCCTTCATCACTTTCAGAAAAATTCATTGAAATGTCTTTATTATTGGTATCCATTGGTGACAGAACAATGGATTCGTGCCTTAAAAGTTCCAAAAGATCAGGATACATCTGCTTTGATGGAAGTGTTTAGACCCTGTCTGTGCTGTCTTGTTCCATTTTTTAAGGTTCTCTGGGAGACATGAGCCTTCTAACCACAGGAACTCACATACCTGGCAAATCACTGACGAGTCACAGGAGACATACAACTTCACACTCACAGCAGAAAACAAGCTAAGGAAAAGAAGTGTCAACATCGTCTTTAACCTGACCCATAGAGGTGAGACAGCGGAGCCACAGCCCATCACGGCCGTTAGCATGCCATTTTATACAGTGAGCCTCGGTGAACGCTCTGTGGATGGTGGCCTTGTTCACAACCCAACTGAAGCTAATCTTTGTACTTTTCTTGGCTCACACTTACCCTCATGGATGCATGCATTCCCAAGCACTTGCTTTGATCATATCTCAAGTATCAATGAGCTCTCTCTAACAAACTTTAAAACTAGCATCCTGACATATACTTATTGCACGGTCTATTCCAGAGTCTCTCTCTCTCTCTCTCTCTCTCTCTCTCTCTCTCTCTCTCTCTCTCTCTCTCTCTGTTCTTCTACCAAAATGGTCCCTTGCTTTAAGTTGTGAGTAAGAATGTGGATTTATGCTTTCATTTCCTATTTGTTCTAAAGATCTGGGCCTTATTGTATATCAAGCCATCTGTAGCAATTGAGTAGTGACTTTTTGTATAATATTAAGTTGCCATGATGTGCTTGTCCTGGGGAACACTGATGTAGTCTCTTTATACTATGTAGCATTTCATGGAAATGTACACTGTTTTATTCATTCATCTCTTTCAATGGCTTGCAAGTTGTATTATGTTTTGCTTGGGGTAGTGTTTTAATTAATATTAGGATTTCCCATGTGTCTGTATGCATGTATTTCTTTTTTAGTGTGTCCTTAAGATAATGGAATTGGGCCGGGCGGCGGTGGCGCACGCCTTTTATCCCAGCACTCGGGAGGCAGAGCCAGGCGGATCTCTGTGAGTTCGAGGCCAGCCTGGGCTACCAAGCGAGTCCCAGGAAAGGCGCAAAGCTACACAGAGAAACCCTGTCTCGAAAAACCAAAAAAAAAAAAAAAAAAAAGATAATGGAATTGGTGGCAACATAGTCTTCCTGAATGCTTACCTCTCAAACAGGGTTCCAAAGTAGTTTTCCAGTTATACTCTGATTCTATGGATTTACTTATTATCCCTAACATTGTTAGATCACTTTTAATTTTTGCCAATTGAATTGGGCATAAAATGGTATTTCTTGATGGTTACCAATTTAAATACTTCTTCCTATACTGGAAACACATCCATTCTCTCTTTTATGATGTACTTGCTCCTAGTATTCATTCATTCCTCTATGGGTTGTTATGGTTTTCCCATTAGTAAGAGTTTTCCATACATTCTTAATGCAGATCCTTTGTTGTTGGTTCCTATGCTGCCAATATCTTCACCCAATTGGTAGTTCTTAATTTCATCCATACCTACGGACAACGAGAGATCTCAATTTTAACATAGAGAACTGTACCCAAATCCTTTAAAGAAATCCTTTCTCATTCCAAGGTCAAAATCAGAAGAAATACAGTCATTCATAATTTTTTACTGAGTTTTAAAGTGTTTTTAAAATTAAACCTCTGATTTTTATATATCAAATAAAGTTGGGATGTAACATTGAGGGTTTTTTTTTGTTTGTTTTTTGGAAGAACACTTGTTCGTTTCTGTTCATTGAGTAGCTCTTATTTCCCTACTGATTTAACATGCCAACTCCTCCTGTTACGACAGTGTATTGGAGTCACAGACTCCTAGTGCAACTGGGCAGTGTGTCTCTTTCCACACTAATACCCCCTCTAATTCCGTGGACTTCAGTTGCAGTGGGTCTGGATGGAGCTAAGTCTCTCGCTGCCCTTTTCCAGGTGGGTTCCTGTCACTCTAAGTTGTTATACTCTTCTATATAAACCCTGGAACTTACTTACCAAATTCCATGCAAACCTCCCCTGGTATTTTCGGATTTACATTGAATCTACAAATGTAACTTGGATACATCAGTGTTTTTGTGATAACTAAGTCTTCCTATGCATGGAACATGGTAATTCTTACATTTATTTAGGCCTTTGTTCATAAAACTTTAAATTTTTCTCATGTATATTCCTTGAACATTTAAGAAATCATACTCACTCCAGCAATTTCTAAAACTGGCTTATGTTTTATTTTCTGGTTTTTCTCTCCTTCTATTTTGCAGTGTTATATTTGCATGTTTTATTTTCCCTTTTAAAAACATTGGTAGATTTTTTTTTAGCTTATGAATAACTATATATATATATATTTTTTTTTTGGTTTTTCGAGACAAGGTTTCTCTGTGTAGCTTTGCGCCTTTTCCTGGAACTCACTTGGTAGCCCAGGCTGGCCTCGAACTCACAGAGATCTGCCTGGCTCTGCCTCCCGAGTGCTGGGATAAAAGGCGTGCGCCACCATCGCCCGGCTCTTATGAATAACTATATTTTAATGTTCACCATTAGTTCTCTTGCAAAAGTTTATCTACACATGCTTGTTATTTGCGTTGTCTCTCTAGGGGGTTCTTTAGAAATGGCTGATGGAACAGTAGTCCCATGAATCCTTGAATGTCAAAGTTGGACTCTTACCTTTGTATTTAAAAGTCAGGTTGAGTGGGTATAAAATCACTTAACGCTATCTCCCTTGAGTTTAATGAACTCCATTGCTCCACTCCCTACTCACATAAAGAACACAGATGAATGTCCAAAGGCACTTGCCACATACCTTTCCCCATTATTAAACACTTGATCTTTTGGCCTAGTTGTCATAGGTTTTTTTTTTTCTTTAAAGTCCACCGATTGTACTAGAGTTTGTCTATTTTAGGTTAATACTTTCAGTAACATGGTATGTTCTTTCAGTATGTGGTTCTGAACATTTTTAAGAAAGATCTTTAGGTTACAGTTTCCCATATTTGCTCAAGGATCTGTCCTATTGCCAGACAATAAGCATTAGGGAAGATTAAAGGCTGAACCACAATCTTGTTAGCTCCCATCTACAGTGTTCTTCAGAAGGTCCAGTTATCCGTATGCCATGTCTTCACTATGTGCCGCTTCATCTTGAATTCTTCTTACTTTAGAAGATAATTCCTTTTACCTCCCAGTTGATTAAGAAGCTACTTGTCATGCATAGTCACTCCTGTGACTCTAAGTTTGTGTGTGTGTCTTTGTTCTCATTGTTCAATTTTGCTAGAAGTTCAACTATCTTGGTTATTTTTAAAACCAATTTTTGGTTTTTAATGTGTCCTGTGTCTGATGACATCCTTTGTGTGTTGTTGATTTTTCACCCTACCTTCATAACCTGATTTCCTTTACTTTCTTGAATTTAGTCTTCTGCTCCTTTTATTTTCTGACCATCCCACAAATAAGATATGTAAAACCAAACCCCCAGTGAAAAGTCAGTTAGGGACAGCCAAAACAATCCAGAAAGTTTTGACAGGTTAATGTTTTTACTATGAACTTTGGATGTTCCCAACACCATCCATAAACTAATCCACAAATTATTTGGGTTTCAAATTTCCCAAATAGAAGACATTTTGGGATATTAATTTCTGACAGAACCTTATTCTAATCATCAGTGTCTGTTCCATACATGCTCATTAAACTTTCTGTGGTTGGGTTGAGGGCTCTGAACCTGGCTGTCAGCATGTTGTCTGTGCATAGAAGCATCTATCACCTGAAGCTTTGGGGAACATAATCTAGGGATGGAATTGATTAACACTGGGGCAGTGTGTCTGTTAGTTCAGGGTGTTAGCTGTGTTCTTCGGACCTATACATCCTTGAGTTGGTTGATGAGACTCCATTACATACTATTGTTTGATTTCTCATTGTGTTTCCATTGCTTTATATATCTTGAGGATTTAAAATCAGGTTCGCATCTAAAATTGCCACATGTCCTGTATACTAATAGTAAGACTTTATTTTCCTGAAGTTTCTTGTGATTATTTAAAGGACTTGGTCTGATGGATCTAATACCACTGCTGCTTTGCTTTACAAGTCACTTTGTTGAGTTTCTGTTGACAAGTTATGAGGCTTGGCTGTCTCCTTACTTCAGCACATGAACTTGAATCCCTCTGCAAGCATCTACTGTGTTATTGGGCCATCAATGTCAGGAGAAGGATGAAAGAACAACACCCATCTTGTCAGCTCAAATCCTAAAGTGAGGAAAATCTGAGGATAGAGACCCAGAAACCCCAGAGAACTGTAATTAATCACTCTTCTCTGTAGCAAACAGACCATCAGGGCAGGTGTCAGCCTCAGCCCCAGACCCCACCTCTATCTTCATATAGTAAGAAAAGTTGGCAAGGACAGACCATGTGACTATCACCAAGGCAACTAGTTCGGCCTAAGGGCAGATTGGACTATCCATGCCCGTTTTTAGTCAAAAGATTGCCATCTACTGGCCAGATGGCAGCCATGGCCCTCATTCCGTTTTTGGTTTGACAAAGCTATCAGTAAACCTTGCCAAATGGTCAATCAGAAGTTTTTTGATTCTCCATACAAACCTGGGAAAAGCCTAAGCATCACTGATAGGTGAGTGGGTGACTTGACCCTTCTGGTAAGCCAGGCATTTGTTCATGGGGTGATTGGTTCCTATCTTAGATGTACAATTTCATTGAATTATCAAGCTCTGTTAACCCAGTCCCATTTTCCTGGTAATAATAATTAGCACGAGTCCAAGTGAGAACTGGTAGTTCATGACATAGTGTCACATGTAAAGCTGTGGTTATCTGATGCTTGGTCTGAGAGCAATGCCCAACAGCAAGCAAGGAGCTACCCATGCCAGTAGTCCCATTGACTTGGGGAGCTGAAGCAGATGATCGTGGGTTTGAGCCTAGCTGTTGTAATCCAGTAAGATCTCAGGATGAAGGAAGGAAGGAGAAAGAGTGGGACAAGGGGTGAGGGTCAATTCACATGCCTCAAATCTGAGAGTCGTGTATACCTAGCAGCAGTTTTCTGTTGTCACACTCTCTGCTCAGTACACTCAGAGGTTCTGAACATCTGTGACTGCGTGAGGCTAGCAGACTCTAAAGGTTCTGAGAGTGAGGGTGTGAGGGTTGGATCATGACTTGGTGAATGGCTTCCAAGGCATCCTGTTGCAGGAAACTCCATTTATAGTCAGTGGCGTTGTTCATCACCTTGATGCAGAGGGCCAAAATAACGCAGAGGTTGTGTATATGTTATCTTGAGAGAAACTCACCTGTCCCTTAACTCCTTCTTATTACTGGGTTAATCAGACCAAGCAACCACTTTTTTTTTTCTGAGATTTTCCTTTGACTTTCAGCTTATATGGTCCTGGCATTTGACTTGCTATTAGAAATCAGCTGTTTGTCCTTATGCTCAGAAGAGCTTTTTGACGCCTTTAATCCCAGCACTCAGGAGGCAGAGGCAGGCGGATCTCTGAGTTTGAGGCCAACCTGGTCTACAGAGCGAGATACAGGAAAGGCGCAAAGCTACACAGAGAAACCCTGTCTCAAATAACAACAACAAAGAGCTTTTTGAGCAGTTGACTTGGTTGTCACAGGGCCGTTTGAAACAGCTTTTTAAATTTGTGTTAAGTCCCATATAAACAAGGCAATGTCTTGTTCTCCACTCCCTATGCAGGACAGTGCTCACTGAATAGTCCATAACTCAGACAACAGGCACAAATGGACATGTCCATTCTGTGGTTCAAAGTCTCAGCTGTGATGGGGCCACTCCTCCCAGACAGAGGTAAAGTTGTGTGCTAAAAGTGGTCCATAGTCCTCTGTCTACAATGTGTCCAACAGTAAAAGGGCGTATAAACAGATGAATACCAGGGGTCACTTGTGCTCTTTAACTGCTTGAGGTCATCAGCTTTAGTTTTTCTTCAAGCAACCAGGAAATGTTGTGCCATGGGATGCACTGTCCAAAACCACAGAAAAGTCTAAATTTTTTTGATTTGTCCATGTGATGTTTATAGTCTATAGCCATTCTCCATGTTTCTCAGCTGACTCCCAGCCAGGGTTTCATTTTCCATACTGTACTTTCCAGTTCTAAAATTTTCCATTAGTTCTTTATTTCCTTTCTGCCATTATTGTCTAGTTTACCTTTCATTGGGCTCATTATTTTATAAGCAGAGAGACAGACGTTTAAAGGGCAGTTTGACACTATATTCATTCCCAGAATAACAGGAGTGGGTTCATCCCTGGGGGCCATGATTGCAGTCATTGTTCTTGACCAGATTTGCAGTACCAAGCATGTGTTTCTCCCTCTGTGGTGGGCCATAAATCCAAGTAAAAAGTTGTTGGTTACCCCTGTAGTATTCATAACACTGTTGCACCTCTGAGCATCTTACCATACCGGTCATTATTATAGTTCACAGGGTTCACAGTTAGTAAGATTATTGATGGACTCCAGCCCTCCCACGACAGTCTGTATAGCACCTTTCAGAAAGCTATCTAGCAGCAGGAAGCTTCCTGTCACCATATCCTGTGAATAATGTATGTGGTGTCTTCAGTAATAAGGTCTTACCATCAAGTTCTAGTGGACAACCAAGATGGCTGGCAATAGCCTAGACTATTTTAACGGTCTCTGGGACACCTCTGATCAACAATTTGAGTGGATATGCTGGACTTTTTATTTGCTAATGTATGGTGCCTGGAATGAGAATAGTCCCTGTGTAGGGTAACTCCAATTAAACTCTTTTAAATTAAAAAAAAAATGTGTATATGATGCTTATAAAATAGGGTTTTCTATAAGGCTTTTCAAACATCCTTAGTTACCTCTCCACCACCCCCTCCCCCAGTCATACCTTAGCATCCCTCTTCTCACTTACACCTTCCTTTCTCTGCACTATTCCCTCTTTCATTTTCCCCTTTATTAGTTTCAGTTCCTCTGCTGAGAACTATTTTCCTTCTGTGCGTTTCATCCGTTTGGCTTTGGCTCATGGACCTATTTCAAACTCGTGTGTAGCAGTTGCATCATGTGGGTCATTGGAGGCATCTGCCCTCGTCAATTGGTGACATTATTCTGGGATGCTTTGTACCTTGGATTGTTTAGGGTTATGTCCTTGACACTGTTAATATTATTTTAGTTAGACTTAGGTTGTAATTATAACCTTCCTCCATTGGCTGTCTTCTTTAAGTTTTGACTCTTCCTCCACAACCTGACTGATCTATCTAATATGTAGTTTTAAGAGTCTATGTGTAGTTATTTTTTGTATTTTACTTCAGTGTCTAATACATATAAAATATATAAGGCAATAGTGAGTGAAAAAGATTGTCTACTTGGCACAATACATATTGTCACCAAGCCTGGCGTTGTTTGCCCTTTCTTAAACATAGACAAAAAGTGCTGGTGAGCAGCTAAGTGACAAAATGAATTGCCTAGTTACTGAACTCTGTTTGGGATCTGCTTGAATGTTCTTTTTTGTTCCTTTTCCTTTTATTGACAGTTCATCTTAAGGCTCCCCATGATGTCACCCTTGAAACTCTAAGTGCTACAAAAGCCAACATGACCTGGAAGGTGCACTCCCGTGGAGACAGCTACACACTTTTGTGTCAGGTTGAACTCCAACATGAAAGAGGAAGGATACAGGTAAGAACATTGCTTTGTCTCATGTCTTAAACATTTTTGATGTACCAAATCAGAGAGATGGCTGAATAAGCTTTTGTTTTTGTTCTTTTTTTTTTAAACTTGGTTGTCACACATGTGTAATTCTAGCATTCAGGGGGCTAACTTGGGAGATCACAAGTTTGAAACTAGGTTTGGCTACATAATGAGACTCTATCTGAAAAAACAACCAAAATACAAGAAAAAAAATGTCTTATTTTAGACCAAATGTGCTGGGGCACAACTGTAATCTTAGCATTTAAGAGGCAGAGGCAGAAGGATTACTACAAGTTTGTGGCCAGCCTCATGTACATAGTAAGTTACAAGCCAGCCATGGCTACAAGACCTTACCCAAAGTCAAAAAGAACAACCTAAAAATAAGAAAAATCCATCATTCAACCATGTCCTTATTGCAACATTAGTTCATAGTGTGGATTATCTGTTGAAAGGGGATCCTGAAATTGATTTAAACATTTAACACTGGAAAGAAAACCTTAAGGGAAAAAGCATTCCCCCCTGATGAATACCCAGTCTTATTCCAAATCAGGGATGGTGGTGTTCGGATTGGCTTTGCAGCACAGAGGCAGCTATAGTGTTTGTTTTCTCTTTGCCTTCTCGACTCAGGAGCACAATGTTTCAGTCCACATGAGTGCGAGCTACCTCTTCAGTGACCTGGAGCCAGACACAGAGTACAAGGCTCGTGTGCGCTGTGCAGATGCCAACCACTTCTGGAAATGGAGTGACTGGACTCAAAAGGAGTTCAGCACACCTGAGGCTGGTATGTGGGGCTCCCTGGCATTGAACTCACAGTCTAAGCCTCATGCTATGCAAGGGCTTCCTTCAGAGCTCCCATTTGTGCCAAACACTGAGAGAAAAGTATTAAAACAAAGGGAATGTCATACTTTAAAATTAGATTAAATGCCTAGTAAGCAAAGGCATTTGATAACAGTGTTGTTTCTAGTATATATTTTCTCAAGTAGTTTCTTTGCTATTGCTGGGTTTGCATTGGCTTTGGGTGAGTGTGGAACTTTGACTCAGGACTGGGGACAAAAGGCTGTGTCAGTGCCTTGGAAAGCACTGGCCTTATACCACACTGTCCTTGGGAATGCCATGGTCTTTGGGACAATCATCTTTATTAGTAAGTGATTCATTCCAGTGCTAGTACACTGTGGTCCTCTTGGATTGTCTTTGGTAGCTAAGGTTTCTTCAGTCCTGAGTCTACATTGCTATTCTCCAAAGAGCTATGTCCTAGGACTTGGGTGGGTGTCGGGAGACAAAATGGCCTAGCCCAGCTCTCAGACCTTTCCAGTTCAAGACAGTCAATCATGGCTGTCATTCATCCTCAAGGTGAGGCAACTTATACCTGAGGATTGAAGGGATTTGACTGTTTCTAGTGTTAATGAACAGCAGACACCCGATAAAGCAATAGCAGCTCATCTGTGATTGTTCACGATGCTTCGTGCTCCTTATGACATATGCAGGAACTGTGCTGATTCTCATGTTGGATAGGAGACCACAAAGGCAGAGAGGCCAAGGGAGTGTTTGCACTGGGATTCACTCCCAGCAGCCTGGTTCTGGAGCTCCAGGACTGCAGAGAAGCTCTTCCTTGGTTATATCATTACACTCTTGATATCATGTGGATTTGAGCCTTAGCTATGTTACTGTCAAAAGAAAGGTGGGATGTGTATGTTTTATCCCTTCTTGCTGTCTGGGTGTAGACAGGGGAGCTCCTGTGGCATCCTAGAAGGACCATTTAAAGGAGAAAAACTCGGCTGAGATTGGATTCCAGTCCATTCACAGGCTGATTGTAGAGATTTTTTGAGAATGCATTTGAGTATGAGTTGTGCCTGTAGGGTCTCGCTGTAGAATGAAGTCACACCTGTGAGTCTCCAGGAACTAACCAAAAAGATGCCAACGGTGCTCTCAGCAGACGTACCTGGCAGCCCTTGAAGTTGCGGGAGCCTGTATTTTCTCTTTTGATTATTGTTCTGTTCGCCCATTCATGTCAAAGTATGACCGCAAAAATACGATGGAAATTTTGGTTCTAAGTAGAATACACAGTCCGATGCAAATATCAAGCAAAATGAGTTGCAAACTAAAAGTGACATAGCCACCTTTGTAGCACCTCCACCCATTTTTAAAAGTGAAAGGCAACAATGAAAAATGCAGTTATTTAAAAGTTTAAAATAAATCACACTGATGTTATTTTTCTGGAGAGGCATGCTTTTGAGCATCTTTGTTGAACATAGGCCTGTGACTTAAACCTGAAAGTGACCATCAATTTCCTGAATAATGTCATGGCTGAGACCTTATCAGCCATAAGTTCCAATGGCTTCATTCTGACTTCTGCATGTTTTGAGCAGTTGGCTTAGTCTCTCTGAACCTTATTTCCCTTATTGAAAGGATGGAGTCAATAAGAACACCTACACCATAGGAATGCAAATGAGTTAATATATGTAAAATATTTGGAACAGGCATGACACCTAATTACCTTCCTATACATTTTACCTACTGTTGTATATATATATTAGTTCTGCCCCTAATTAGGGAGGTACCCTGTGGTGGTATTGTGTTCCCCAAAATATTGTGTACCTTAATAAACTTATCTGGGGTCAGAGACAGAACAGCCACAATATTAAACATTGAGGATAGGCAGTGGTAGCACACACCTTTAATCCTAGCATTCCAGAGGCAGAAATCCATCTGTTCAAGGATACAGCCAAGCATGGTGACTCACGCCTTTAATCCCAGAAAGTCGAGCCTTTAATCCTAGGGAGTGACAGCAGAAAGAGAAAGATATATAAGGCGTGAAGACCAGAAACTAGAAGCATTTGGCTGGTTAAGCTTTCAGGCTTTCGAGCAGCACAGTTCAGCTGAGATCCATTTGGATGAAGACTCAGAAGCTTCCAGTCTGAGGAAACAGGATCAGCTGAGGAACTGGCGAGACCTTCTAAGATTCCTGCTACAGTACCCAGAGTGGTCTTGAGTTAAGAGATTGGCTCAGCCAGCTAGGGGGAGTGTAGCTCAGTCATGCAACACTTGTCTAGTATGCTCAAGGACCTGGGTTCAATCCCCAACACTGAAAAAAAATACAGATAGATAGATAGATAGATAGATAGATAGATAGATAGACAGATAGACAGATAGATTAAAGGTAGATAGACTGAAGGTAGGTAAATACATAGATGATAGATTAGATAGATAGATAGATAGATAGATAGATAGATAGATAGATAGATAGATAGATAGATGGATGGATGGACGGACGGACGGACGGACGGACGGACGGACAGACAGACAGACAGACAGACAGACAGACAGATAGATAGATAGATAGATAGATAGATAGATAGATAGATAGATAGATATGGAAAGAGAGTGAGCCCTCCAAATATATCAAGAGTAAGCACAGATTCAGTGCAAGCCAACTCTCAGTTTACACAAATTTCTGAATGAAGTGCAGCGAGACAAGACAGAAATGTTTAAGCAGGTTGCTTTCTGGGTTTTATTTCACTTTTCACTCTTCAGACAGTGTTTCTGGAGCCTGCCCTAAGCCCGGGCTCAGAGCCTGATGCTAGGGTTTCAAAGTCGGATGAGCCAATACCTGGCTGCACTGATTCCATCTTCCAGCTTATTTTCAGAGACTGTAGCGTGGACTCTTGGAAGCAGTACATGGTGCCATGACTTGGGGACCAGGCAGTAGGTCCCCTGTGTGTCTACAAGAGATAGTTGACAGGATCAGGAAGAAGAAGGAAGAAAGAAATATTTTCAGGTTGTGACTCCAATGAGGGGCCAGCTGGAGGAAATCATGAAAGCCAGGAAGAGCTCCTAGGCTTCCTGCCCCTCAAGGCCTAGGTTAGCGTGTCTCTACCTCAGCCTTGCACATGGCAATGGTTGCTGTCTAGGAAACGGGAGATGGAGGTGGAGGGTTGGGGGGCGGGGAGACTGACCTAACTCCTCCTTAGAATTGTTCTGACAAATGAAAATTCTTTGGTGGCTTCAAGTGCTCTGGGCCAAGTCATAAGTTTCGAGTTTGGTATTATGCTCAAGAACAGTTGATCTTTGATTTTAAAGCAGCTTCTATAAACTTATATGGGACTGTTCTCAATGTAATATGGCATCATGTACTATGAATATAGACAGTGAAAATATTTAAAGCCCACACTATGAGTGGTTAGTGAGCAGTATGACTGTGGACCCATAGACAGAGGCCCCAGGAAGGACAGGTAATCGCCATGGCTTAAAATAGTTGTCCTCAACCTGTGGGTCATGACTCCCCCCCCCCCCCCCCCCCCCCCCCCCCCCCCGACAGGGAAGGTGTTGCATAGCACTAGGAACTTGGAGAACCTCTGTCTTAGAAGAACATGGGAAGTACGGCCTGCTTTGCACACAAATATGACCCAGGGACTTTTCTTTGGTTAATTTCAGCTCCCTCACAGGCTCTTGATGTATGGAGACAAGTGCGGTTAGAGAATGGAAGTCATGTTTTGAACTTATACTGGAAGGTAAGTCGTGCAGCTTCAGGTCTGACTTGCTGCCTCTGCACAGCAGTATTCTGCCCAGCCAGGAGAAACTGTGATGTCAGTCACATAGGGCTGGTTATCAGGTAGAAGGACCCACTCCATACCTGTGTCTTTGTGCTCAGGCTACAATTGTCCTGAGCCCATCTGATGGCTGATGGTTGTTTCTGATTGCTAGAACCTTCTCTGTATGTTCAACTCAGGCCCGCCATAACATTTTGCAAGATTCAATACAAGGGACTATGTCTAGAGTCACATACCCAAGTCCTAATTATATATAAATATGAAAGTTTCAAATCAAGCTATTAAACTATAATGGAAGATCAGCATTATCCCCCTGCCTGGACCAGTACACTACATGACAACCTGGAAGGCCAGCTTTATATTCAGGGCTCTGACATTCCTCAGTGTCTCATACCAAAAACATGGTGAGAGGAAATGGTTGGCCCCTGGTCACAGCCCTCCAGCTTTTCTTCTCCCTTTGAGTTTGGCACAGTTTTCCAGGGCTCTGCATATACATGTTGACTCTACTGAGCCTAGGTCTGAGTTTTCTCCACATCCCGAGGAGACAGCTGCTGCTTGATCTGCGTGCGACTTAGGGGTACACAGAGCCTGTCCCAGGAAGAGCAGACCTCAGGAATCACTGACAGATACTGGGACTGGGAGGGCAAGGACACTCTATAACCATGAATGTCTTCTAAAAGAGGGAGTATGGTCTAGATGGCAGTGGTCAGGGTGAGAAAAGACTAGGTAAAGGGAGGCCAGGATGCAGGTTCTTCTTACAAGGGCTTCAGAGTGCTAGTTCCACTCCTGGGCCTTCTCTAAGCTGCCTTCCAAATTTTATGTCCTCCAGGTCGAAGGAGTCTCTATTCCTCTTGACTTTTGACTCATTCCCTTCTCTCTGGACACACTATAAATCTTTAATATAATCTCTAAGTGATTTTTGTCTCTGCTTTCTTCAGTTAGATTGAAATACCCGGTTCTAAGCTTGGTGTTGAGATGATTTCTCTATTTAACTGTGTGAATGTGCTGGTATGTCGTGCATGTGTGCGCACACACATATACATTTGTTCTTATATGTTTATATGTGTGCATGTGTGAATGTGCTAGTATGTGTGTGTGCACACATAGGTGTGTGTATGTGTATGAGTGGATATGTCTTAGGTGTATGTGGATTGGGCAACTAAGAGATGGAGGGAATAAAAAAGTATAAAATAATTTTAGAGTAAAGCTCATTTTCAAAGGGTTATCATTTTTTTTTCAGCCACTATTAAAATCACAGGCCAATGGCAAAATCATATCCTATAATATAGTTGTAGAAAATCAAGACAGACCAACTAAGCCAGAACACTACTCTGTCTGGGCACCAGCCCTTGGCACACAACTGGACCTCGATCCGAGGAGTTCTTACAAGATTCACGTCACAGCCAACAACAGCGTGGGTGCATCGCCTGAGTCAGTGATAGCCCTCTCTGATGGTTCTGGACGTGGTGAGTCAGCACTGGTCAATTTGGCTTGCATTCTTGAGAAAATATTGGTGATATTTCCAAGTAGTGACAGACAAATAAAACCAGATCTTGAGGCAACCTTGTGCAATTAGGCACTTCCTTTGGAGCTGGGCGTATCCACAGGTTGTAATGTGATGGTGCCTTCATAGTGAGTGACCCAGCACACTCTGTCCCTGGATGCACACTTAAGGAATGATCTAAAATTCATTTGAGTAAATGTAGTCCCACAGCAATCCTCTCTGAGAGTCAAGACAGTGCCCTAGAGATTTGTGGCTTATGGGATATGGACCATATTTACTGTGCTGTAACCAATATTTGCCCAGTCTTGTCACCTATAAAGAGTTTATGGAACAAGCATGCTGATGGAGCATGCCTATATTCACAACACTCGGGAGGTTGAGGCAGGAGGATCATGAGTTTGAGGCCAGCCTCTGCTCCATAGTGAGACTATGTTGAGGGAGAACAGTGATGGGACAAAGGAGTCCATGGACATCCTAAGGAGAGCTGATGTTCTCCTTCAGGAGACATTGGAATTTGGCCAAGTTTGTGGAATAACAATGATAACCTACCAATCTCTCAGCCAACTAAAGAGTGAGCAAAGTGGAAGTGATCTCACATCTAAAACCAAGAGTGACGTTAATGTCCCTCTTGACTGAGCCACAGAAAAATCCTGGCATAGTAAATCCCCCGTCACCTGCTATGAAACAGTGCACATGTGGACAAGAGGCAAAAGCAGTTGACATGCTGAGGTCATTCACGTACCTTGCAACAATGCCATCCTTCAGTTCTTGCTGTTAAGGGTGCCAGGCTCATAAGGCTATGAAAGATTGTGTGGTTCCGTTCCAGTTCAGTTTAAGTTTAAGCTAAGTGAGCCATATTAGAAGGTATTTTATTTATAAAAAGAACTGTCCTGGGTGAAATCCCTTCTGTCGCTCTGGAGTAGGGCCACATGTTGACCTTGCAGCTGAAGAACTTTACCCATTTCCACAGGATCACACTGAAGACTGCAGTTCAGATTCTCTGGGCAATCTGTGTCAACTGGCAGTTCTAATTACTAGTTAATATTAGCATGAAACTGGGGTGCTGTTCATCTTTCTGGGTTACATTTTTACATAACAGAGCACCCAACAGGCTGTAGAGCTCTAAGCATAAGGTAAAGGTCACTGAGATGGTTTCTTCAGGGTGCTGGTTCCCCTCAGAAGTTTGCCTACACAGCGTTCTTGCCTTCCTCCATCAAAGAAACAAATCTGTCTCACATCAAAACTGACATTTCCCCTTTGCTTATCCATAGATGTGAGAAAAGTGCTTCGTAAGAAGAGCACTGAGAACAGTGGAGGTTTATTTCATGACTTTACAAAACTGGGTGTGAACCCAGAATGGCCATTGATGGAGCATGGAGACTAACACAAGTCTCCTCTTTGGCTGAGCAATCAGCAGAAGGCGATCCTACACGCCATCCGGATCTTATGTTTCCCTCTGCCATTTACCGTTGTCATTTTCCGACCAAAATCTGTGCTGGGTTCATCTAGATGTTTCACATACTATTTATTTAAGACATATCAGGTGGATGGCCTTGCAGGCAAGCTTGCCTCTTAGTACTTTGCTACTCTATGCTTTTAGTTTGGCTGGTGGTGGGGAGGGGTGTCATTAGCAGGCTGTCGGCAAGGCTCCAGTGTTTTCTGTTCACTGTAGCTGTGCCTAAGCTTGCTGGAAGCACATTTGAAAAGGAACCATACAAATACACTACAAATGAACCTTTAGAGTAGACATTCCAAACTTTGGGTCCTAACGCTTAGCAAGCTGTGTCTTGAAGCTACAAACATGATTTGAAGAATGGAGATAGGTGAGGAACACCTGCACTCATCCTATATAGCAATTTGAGGTTCTTACCTATGAAATAGTCAACTTCCCATTGTTGGGACAAAGTACTTGGCAGTAACAAACTTTAAGAAGATAAAGTGTGTTCTCGTTCCTAGTTGTAGAGACGAATATCATGGTTGGCTAGCTTGGTGCTTTTTGGGTTGTGAGGATGAGAATCATGGTGGGTAGCTTCTGATAGAACAAAAGCTGCTCACCTAAGGTGCTTGGGAAGCAAAGAGAGGACAGACCCAGAGTGCCAATGTCTTCTTTAATAGTGTGTCCAGTAATCTAACTTCCACCTTCCACTATCAACATCTGAAATGTCTCTCTGTTTCCAGAGAGTACCACAATCTGGGGATCAAGGTTTTAGGTACGGAAGCCTTTAAAAGACATTTTAAACCAAAACTATAAACAAACATTGAAAATGTTGGTTTATTTTCTTCCTTGGAAATTGTAAAGGAAATACAATGAACTGAATCAGAAGTATTATTCTGTTTGTTTCTGTCCAGAAGAGGTCCGTGAAAAAAGAATTAATGGGACAAAGGATGGATTCCATATTTCTTGGGATCCCTTATCTGGAGATGCTTTAGGCTACGTTGTGGACTGGTGTGCACATTCCTGGGACCAACACTGTGATTTGCAATGGGAGAAGCTAGGTCCCAATACCACGAGCACCATCATCACCTCAGGTGAGAACTCCCACACTCCCCCTTGCACATCCCCCTTGCAGCAGGTTCAACTTAGACTTCTGTTCTAACCTACAGACACTCTGTGCTAGGCTAACAATTTTGAAATGACAAATCCAGTGTGGTTGCTTGGAGATCAGATTTTATGAGAATAGATTCTGACCTTCGGGCTTAAAACCTACAACAGCAAAGTATGTAAATGTGGACCCATAGTACAGATGTTAATCATTTTTTCCCTCCAAATTAGAGGGACATTGGAACCTTTTGCAGAAAGCTTTTGCAGATGCAGGGAATAGCACATATTTGGGACATGTTTAGGGGATAAAGTTGATAGAAACAAAATATTGGCTTTCAGTTTCAATAACCTTGTAGGCATGAACTCTCACCTCCTTACCTGAATCTACAACTTGAAGATTGCTGCTGCTTTGGGGAAGTCAAAGGAGCTCCAGTGAGTGGCTTAAGGAGGAAGCACAGGTGTACCATCTACCAGGCTGAAGGACTGATGTGGAATTGTCTAGATCCAGAAAGTGATGGGGGCCCTTCAAGATTCAGGAGCCCAAGAGCTTTGCAGGGAGACTACAGGGCTGATTGGGAAAAAGGAAGAAAGGAAGGGGAAGCCAGGCTTTCAAGATTCTGAGTTTTAATGGGAAGACTGAAGACAAATAGTGTAAGGACATTCAATGTCCAAAGCAGCCTTGGAGTAGTCTGTGAGTCTGGCCTGGTTCTGCACCAGCTCCATGCACGTAGATGAGGACAGACTGAGGGTCCTGGCTCCAGAGTGCATGGCAGTCTGTATAGAACTTTCCGGACAGTGCCATGTTCGAAACATGGACGATTCTGAGGTCTAGCGGAAGAAGGGAAGCAGTAGAGGAAAAAAAGGAAAGATCTTGAGGAAGAAACTTTTAGGGAAGTGCTCACTCATTGGTCATCCTTTCTTTTCAACTCAGATGATGTCATTCTGTCTTGTTAAAAAATCCTTGACTTCTCTTCTCCAGATGCTTTTAAACCGGGGGTCCGTTACAACTTCAGAATCTTTGGAAGATCTACACAACAGAATGCTCAGTTACTAGAGAAACAAACAGGGTACACTCAGGAGCTGGGTAAGTAGGCGGCGTTCGGCATGCCTCGTGGAGACTTGTTCCGAGTCATCTGAGCTTTGTGTTGAGGAAGAGTTCCTTCCCAAGCTTAATTTTATGGTCCCATTTATTTTAGAAATTATATTCAAAATTTAAAACCATATAAATAAAATAAAATCTTCATTTATATGGTGATTTATAAAATGTTACATGGAAGACGATGAAATCATTGCTAATTTTAGCACCCAAAAGGCCAATATCCAGTTAGTGTTTTATTATACACTGATACCCATTTCTCTATACAGATACACACTTTTAAATGAAAATAAGATCTCACTCTACAAAGTGTGTTAACTGCTTTCTTGATCAATGCCACAAAATATTAATTGGCCACAGTGCTGCTTCTGTGATTGGAAAGCCCCTCCCCTCTGTGCATGCCATGTCACCTATCATTGGACAATTCAGAATGATGACAGTGACTTTCACTGAGAAACTGTAAATTTTATCTTCAAATATCTTGTATCTCTAAGCTGTAAAACTCTCTTTTTGTGTCCACCTTCTTGTGCTCAGTCTGAATTACTTTGATTTTAGCTAAGTCATTGTCTGTATCTGTGTGTGTGTGTGTGTGTGTGTGTGTGTGTGTGCATATGTGTGTGTGTGCCTGTACATGTGTATGTGTGTGTGTGTGTGCCTGTACATGTGTGTGTGTGTGTGTGTGTGTGTGTGTGTGTGTGTGTGTGTGTGTGTGTGTGTGCCTGTGTATATGCAGGCACAGATGCAAGTGGAGGCCGGAGATTGCCTCTATTGTCCCTTAGGTACCCTATGCCATGCTTTCGGCACCTGTGTGTGTAAGTGACAGGGGTTAGGATTCACCCTGTACATTCCCGGAGCGTCTGATAACATGCATTGCCTTGTTCTGAGAACTGGATTCTTCAAGTCCCCACTCACATCTGTGAACACATCTTGCCTTTCCTGTCCCTTCCTCTTCATGTCTGCAGTCTCAGGTTCAGAAAATACCATTGAGACTTCAAGGCCAGAATCAAGGTTAAGACAGACCTTTTGTTTTTACTTTCCCTCCTGTGACTTTTCTATCAACTATTTAATCTCTCTGGGTCTTTAGGTCTTCATCTATGAAATCCTTGAAGGAGACAACTGCCCAGCCCCTTCCCAGCTCTTCTAACTGTGTCTGGGTATACATTATCAGGGAAAAGCTACGACTCCTTAACTTGACAGAAGCTCTTCATGTCCAGGGCTGCCTGTGGTCTGTTTAGTTTGCATATGTGCTCTGAGACCATTCCCAAATCATAACTTGTTCTTATCCCATCTTCCTTTCCTAGCTCCTCTGGAGAACCCGGAAGTAAGAGTTAACTTTACCTCCAACTCCATCACCCTGTACTGGCAGGATTATGCCAGCGACTTCCAGTCTGCTTTTGTAGAAGGGTACCGTGTGTACTTGAAATCCAAGGAGTTGCAGTGCCACCCACAGGGGAAAAGGACGTGGCTTCCAGGTGATGCCTGCTCTTCTTCACCTAGACTCAGCACACCATTCAGAAAGCAATGGAATGGAGGCCGAGTCCACCCCAGAGCTGGGGAAGAGCACAGGAAAGGCCCCTTATGTGATCGGGCCAGGCTAGGGACCAGGCTGATGCTCTTCCCATGTCATTTTAGAATCAACAGGCAAACAAAAAGGAGTAGGAGTGTAGGGATTGGTATTTTAATTCACTTCAAAAATAATGCAGGCCTGGACATCAGCCCCTTAAGAAATCTGTCCACTTAGAAAACTTGCTTGCTTTTCCCAGCCCCTCCCTAAAAAACAAACAAAACAAGATAAAACAACAATAAAACTTCAGCAAATATTATTTTTATTTACTTATTTGTTTGTGGTGCTGAGGATCAAACCCAGGGCCTTCCGTGTATTATGAGCAAGGAGTCTGTCTATAAGCTACATCTCTGGCATCAGCATCTTTCCTTCGCTTGTGTGTGCTCACGGTATCTGGCAGAGTTCTATATCTGTACAATTACCATCTCCCATTTAGTGGATGTTTGGTTGACTCTGGCCCATCTTGAAAATCAGAGAAATTACAATTTGATTTGAGGTTGGTTTAAAAATGCTGATGATCCTGAGACAGCTGGGTTATCCATTTCTGGCTTTCCCACAAGGTCTCTGCCACACACTTTTCTTTCTTTTTCTTACTAAGCCAGAGTTCCATGTATCCCAGGCTGGCTTGAACTCACTATGGAACTGAAGATGACCTAGAACTTCTTCTCTTTGTGCTGGGCTTACAGGCATGTGCCATCATGTTCAGTGTGTGTAGTGTTGGGAATTAAAGCCAGGGCCCGTGCATTCAAGGCAAGCACCCCACTAACTGGCCACATGCAGGTCCTCTCCCACACTCTTAATATGATTTTCTTGATAACAACATTGTTTTTCAATCACAGGTAATTCAGTGCTCTGTGAATATGACGTCAAAGACCCCAAGCAAAAGACATTCACTGTGAAAAACCTTCAGCCAGAAACCCTCTATGAGTTTTTCGTCACTCCGTACACCAGGGCTGGCCAAGGTCCCAATGGAACATTCACGAAGGTCATGACTCTGGATGAACACTGTGAGTTTCTCCAAATCAAATGTTTTCCTCAAGATCAAGTTCCTACACTTTGTCTAGACCAGCAAGTTTCAATAATTTCTTCTCCCCTTCCCTTCCTCTCTCCTCCACACATAAATGTTATCCAGAATCCTGTTCCAAACTCCAGGTAAAAGCAGCAGTAACCTGACCAATTAAGATCTAGAACCTTCTTCTCATCTTTCTCACTGACCCTGGATGCCTGTCTCTGGAAGTCAGTCTTGGGGTGACTTGAAAACCACAGCATATTTTAGAGTTGACATCAGAAGAGCTGGAGCTTCTCTCTCCAGCATGGGTGGTCATGGGCTGCCTTCTGCCTCAGCCTTCCTTCTGCCTGGTTTCCTGGCTTGGCTGGTGGCTTTCTGCTCTGCTGGGGTCTAAGGATAGTCTGAGCCTGGCAATGTTCATTAGATCAGGCCAGTACATCACCAGCTCTGTGGTTGTGGATTCTGTTGGGGAAGGGGTCATGTGAAGAGATATATCTCTCTAAAATGCATTTGGCTTGAGACATAGAGGAGGAAAAGAGGAAGGGACATAGTAGGAACTGTGTTTCCATTGTATACTCTGGCGGCCACTGACAGAAAGGTGGGGAAAAATGTAATCCGATAGAGGGTGAAACAGAGAGTGTTTTAGGATTACTCTCCTTAGAGAAGCCTGCACCATCATTCTTGAGTGTCTCTTACTTTCTTCCCACTTTTCTTTTTTAATTCCAATGCTTAAAATCTATAATAATAACCTGAAAAGCTTCAATTCTGCTTCAACTGGCTCCTCCTGACATTCTTCCCTGATGTGCAATCAAGATCCAGTTTTGAGCGGTCTCTAAAAGATGGGAAGTCTTTCTGGAGGCACTCATAGGCACTTTTTGCTGCACTAGGATTTTGAGCATTTGATGAGTGTGTGTATGCTGGAAGTGAGGGTGTGGTTTCCATTAAAGAATTCACAGCAAGGCTGAAGAGACCTTAAAGACACTCGTCTTTGAGAAAGAAATAGGCTCAAGCTGGAAATTCCAAGCATCCTCCATGCAGCATACCTTCACTGAGATCTGAGCTGTTGAGATGGGACAGTCACACTAGTTAGGATGGTAGTCCTGGAGTGCCCTAATTGGTGTCACAGACACATACAGCTACAGCAGTGATAACTGCCTGAGAGACTAACACATGATCTGATGTCTCCAAGCCTATGTCCAGAATTCAAATCACATTAAGATTTGAGTCAACAGTTCACAGTACTTGAGTACGGTTACCACTTCCAAGTAATTTTGCTGGATGGTGAGGAGATTTTTTTTGAGATGGAGGTGTCATAACTCAGGCTACAGAGCTAAGGATGAACTTGAACTCTTGATCCTGCTTCCACTTCCCCAGAGCTGGAATTGTGGACATGCATCACCATGACCAACTCTTAGAGTAAGCTTTAAATTAATTTCTATATTATCTTCTTCCACCTTTGGAATTCATTTGGTTTGTGCACATACATGTACCCAAAACAATAACTTTATATTTTCAAGATTTTATTAATCTTTGTGGTAAAACTTATAACTTTAGCTTTATTAATTACATTGATTGTTATTAATAAGAAAGTATTTCACCTATTTATAACTTTCCTGACAGACACTTTGTACATTTCAAATAGAAAGTTGTGTGACTCTGTCAACTGCATCAGTCCTTGTTAAATGGGAATGAGAAATGCTTGCATTTGCCACAAGGAGACTGGTGTGGTAAAACAATAAAAATGAACAAAAATACCCCCAAGAAACGCAGTGCTGAAATCCCAAGTAGTGTGGAAATTTTGCGCATTTTGTGGTACCTTTTTAACAGCAGGTCCCTTTCATTGTGAGCTGGTACATTTTCTTTGAACAACTAGCTTGCTTAATAAAGCTGATGAGGCAGAGAGGTCGAGAAGTCTGTTTCGAGACCTCACGGGTGCCCATTTCTGCTACAACTTCTGCCTCTGCTCCTGGACATAAATAAATTTATATATATAAATATATATATAAATAAATTTATATATATAAATATATAAATAGAAATTTTTGTGTAGTCTTGAGGACCCGGGGATTCATTTAGTGTTTATTAGGTTCCTATTTAATAATTACATGTGTTTAAACAAATTAAACAAATTAAAATAATTTAACTGAAATTTTCAGTTATTTTAAAAAAATAGTAAGAGGTCAACTTTTGGAGCTTTAAATTTATTTATTTATTTATTTATTTATTTATTTTTGGTTTTTCGAGACAGGGTTTCTCTGTGTAGCTTTGCGCCTTTTCCTGGATCTCGCTCTGTAGACCAGGCTGGCCTCGAACTCACAAAGATCCACCTGCCTCTGCCTCCCGAGTGCTGGGATTAAAGGCGTGCGCCACCACTGCCCGGCTGTTTTTTTTTTTAAATGATAACACTTTGAAATTTGATTGTTGCAAAAGTTCCCCACTGAGACTTATTCTTACTTATGAATGCCTGGCCTTAGCTTGGCTTGTTTCTAGCCAGCTTTGCTAACTTAAATTATCCTATCTACCTTTTGCCTCTGGGCTTTTACCTTTCTTTATTCTATATCTCTTTCTTTTCTTCTTATTCTGTAGCTGGCTGTTGCTGTGTGGCTGGCCCCTGGTGTTCTCTCCTTCTCCTTTTCTCATTTCTCCCTTTCTTTTCTCTTTGGAGCCTAGATTTCTCCTATTTATTCTCTCTGCCTTCCAGCCCCACCTATCCCTCTCTTGCCTTGCTATTGGCTATTTAGCTCTTTATTAGACCATCAGGAGTTTTAGGCAGGCACAGTAACACAGCTTCACAGAGTTAAACAAATGCAACATAAAAAATGCAACACATCTTTGCATCATTAAACTAATATTCCACAGCATAAACAAATGTAACACATCTTAAGTATTCCACAACACACACGTACCCCAGGACAGTTCTGAATGTGGCCCAATTTACTTAAAATATTATGACATTTTAATGTGGTTTTTTTTTGGTAACTCCAAAAAAATAATTCTTAAGTGTGAACTTTGTAGGTGACAATGTTGTCACAATATCAAGAGGTAGGAACTCCTGAACCTAGCCAGTTTTTAATGTATGATAAGCAACCCTGGAACCTCAGTGGCAAACAAGTATTTGTCTTCTGATCCCACATCAGCATGATTTGACTGACTGGGCCACCCTGACCTCCAGGCTTGGGTCTGATGTAGGTGTATTTCATATAAAGTCACTTGCACTCTTATTAAAGGGCAGCAGTATACTGACCATATTCTTTTCACGGTGGATGAAAAAGGATGAATAGGTAGCATAATGAAGCCCTTCCTTAGACCACAGCTATGATCCATTCATCATCATACTGGCCAAACTCAGGCATGTGGTCAAGCTCCCAGGCAAGAGGCAGGAAGGTACTCCCACCTACCACAGAGCTAGGGTGGGGAGTGAGGAACTGGGCAATTATGCTCTATTCTATCAGACTTAATGAGTTGGAACTATGGAATGTTGGCTCACAGCAAAAGGCTCCCTGCATTGCTTGGTGTCCCATATGGCCCAGGCTGGCCTTGAACTTGCTGTGTAGTGGAAGATGACCTTGAACTCCTGGAGTTAGGAGTGTTAAAGGCATGTACCACCATACCCAGCTTAGTTGGTCTTTTCTCTTCTGAGTCAGGCAGAAGCCAGAATGAACTTTCCCTGTAAGTTTTGTCCAGTTAAATTTCTATAAATCTAATAAATAAGACCTATTTATTTGTGAGAAGTGATTTTTCAGAATTAAACTCATTTAAAAACTTATACTGAATCTTGCATAAATACATATATTTGAAGAGCTGTAAGCATGGAAAATTCTTCACCACCATAACCTTTCATTCTTTCAAGGAGGCCAATGCATATATGAAAATAATCCCTTTCCTTTTTCCTCTTTAGCCCACATGCTGCTGCAGATCTTATTACCCATGACTTTCTGTGTCTTGCTCATCATTGTTGTGTGCTACTGGAAAAGCCAGTGGTAAGTGCAGAGGAAGCCTTTATCCAAGAGTTAGAAACAAACCGTGGGACAGACGTGATATGGAATAATACGGGGAAAGAATGCTGAAAAGGCAAAGGTTAAAGAAATGTAGGTGAGCGTATGTCATTCAGTTGACAATTTTGCCTTCTGGGTCAATAGATGGGGAAAAGAACCATCTCAAAAGTTGCTCCTTATGCTTGGCAGTGTTCCACATGCTTTATATAGAATGAGCCATAGAGTGCCTGCAATAATACTGTTAAGTACTGTAGTTATCTTTATGGATCTCATGATTCAGGTAATAAAGCAAGGAAGAATTAAGTCATTTGCTTCACAGAGGATACAGTAGAGCTCTCACTCCTACCCATTCTACCGAACTGTTCATTCAGTCTGAATTTCACTGTCCTTCCAGGGTGAAGGAGAAGTGCTACCCTGACATTCCAAATCCATACAAGAGCAGCATCCTGTCACTGATAAAATCCAAGGTAAATGTGGGGATGTGGTATGTGTAACATGTGAAGGACTGATCGAGCCCGGCATTGTGGTACATGCTTGCAATCCCCACCTTTGAGAGATAAAGGGTAAGGGGATCTTTACTGAGTTTGAGGCTAGTCTGGTCTATAAAGTTAGTCCTAAGCCTCCATGCTACATAGTTCTCTCTCAAAAAACCCAAAGTGTGTTTGTGTGTGTGTGTGTGTGTGTGTGTGTGTGTGTGTGTGAGAGAGAGAGACAGAAAAGGTCTGATTTTGGTTCAAGTTCATTGATCATGTTTTCTTAGACCTCTTCAGGAAAAGACAATAAATTAGAGGCACAAACAAGGCCACAAGCCAGGCAATTGGATGAACTAGGGTACAGCTCAGTGACAGAGTGCTTGCTTGCCTAGCATGAGGAAGGCCCAGTTTGGATCCCAACATAGCCAAACAAACATAGGTGATTGCATCTTTCTCATCATGGGCTACTAGAAAAGTCAGTGGTGAGACAGGAAGTGAGACAGGAAGGCTTTCTCCAATGGGGAATCAGACAAGAACTCCTAAGACAAAAATGCTCTGTTCTGTCCTGGTGAATCATCTGGCTTTTGTCACAACCTTCAAGTTAACACGTGGCCAGGAAGGAATGGGAAGCTCTCAGTGCACACTACATACACAATACACTTGGATACTCCTGCATATGCATTTATATTATGTATATTTGATTCCTTTGCAGAAGAACCCCCACTTAATAATGAATGTCAAAGACTGCATTCCAGATGTCCTTGAAGTTATAAACAAGGTAGAAGGCCCCAAGACACAGTGTGTAGGCTCTGGGAAACCACACGCTGAAGATGTATCCATTAAGCCTCCCTCCGTGCCAATGGAAAGCGGTTCCTCTGGCCCTGTGCCCTGCGTCTTCTTTGAGAATTTTACTTATGATCAGTCAGCTTTTGACTCTGGTTCCCACGGGCTCGTTCCAGGACCCCTAAAAGACACACCACATCAACTTGGACTATTGACCCCACCTGACAAGTTACTAAATGTTCTAGAAAAAGACTACATGAAGTCCCTGGCGGAAAGCCCGACTGAAGAAACTAGCTTGATTTATGTGTCTCAGCTGGCTTCACCCATGTGTGGAGACAAGGACAGTCTTGCCACAAATCCACCCATGCCAGTGCACTGTTCAGAGTATAAAATGCAAATGGCTGTTCCGGGGAGCCTCGCATCACCTGCTCTGAGTGAGAGTAACAGCCTGACTTCAATGATCCTTTTAGGTCAAGGTGAACAGTAACGTTAACTAGCAGCAAGCCAGTTCATATACTACAGGCACTTTTGGGGATATGGCTGGTACCATGCCAACACAACGTGCCCTGGCCCTTGATTCCAGGAGCATCCACTATCTGCAGCACCGATTTATAAAAGACCATTACAGGCTGACAGACTAAAGACCAGAGCGATGCAACTTGGCATTTGCCCTGAAGGCTTCCTTAGAAATGGCACATGCTGACCTTGTTATTATTTGTTCCAGGCTCACCCTTGTCACAGTACCCCTGACCTTGACATAGGATATTCATCAGCGATTTCACAAACCCTATCTACTCAGGACACACAAAGTGGCTGTGTCCTAGGATTTCGGTTTGCAGTGAAAAACATCTTCATGTAAACTTGACCTAATCTTTAATATGTTAAGGGTAAAGCCATTGGATCAAATGTTTTAACGCCACAAGAGATTTATTACTCCTATTGTGTAGACTTATCACATTTAATTGAAAGGTTACAAACTAGAGTTTGGCCTTACCTTGAAATGAGAATTTGTAGTCATTGATAAAGTAAAAAAAAAAAAAAAAACTTCTCTTGGTGTCTACACTGAACCAACCCAACAGGTAAGATGTAGGAATGGGACAGGAATAGTCTTCACAGGACCCCTGCCATCTAGCTTACTATAGTAAAACAGGATTGCAAAAAGCTCGACTTGGTATCCAGGTGACAGTAGCCTATTCAGTAGACTCCAGTCTTCCTCCGTGATTTTTGACTACCTCAGAATAAAAAACAGGACATTTCATTGAGTGGTTCCTTTCGCATTCTATGCCACCATCCCAAGCTGTATCTAAATAACCTATTTCCACACACAGTCTGGTTCAAGAGAAATCTGTCTCACTCACATTCCTATCATGCTAAAGTAATAAAGCCTCAGGACTGGATACAATTTAGCTCTAACTTTAAAATGTTCCCTGGAGTGAGAAGTTAGTTTGGCATTGGCCCCAAAGTATGTCTTTTAAGGTAACATCAAGATCCAACCACCTCCAGGAAAAAAAAAAATCCAGAAAAAAAATGTTTCTACCAAAGTCATAGATTACTTGTTATTCTTTAAATACAGTATTAACAATTTCCATAGCACTCACATGCACCAGGTATTAGGACATGGCACACAATACCCACTATACACACTATTATTTTTAGGTAAGGCCTGAACTCTCATGGAGCTTGGTAGCAGCATAGCTCCTGTAAACAATCTCTGGAAGATGCTCTATGGTAGCCAAACATAGGTGATCAATTCATCACTTTCTTCCTCTTGATGTTTGTCACATTGTAAAATAAGATAGAGAGGGTCCCTTTGTCTTGTCTGCTGTGAGTGCGGTGGGAATGATGACTTTGTGCACATGCATGGCTGTTACCAATACTACAGCAATAGCCATATGGCATGTGGCCTTAGAACATAACACCAATCAAAAACGTTCTGTTAAAGGTCCCAGTCTTTTCTTTACATATAACCAAGCCTTTTGATAAAGAAAATGGTTCTGCCCTAACCTAGTACCAGGCACTATCGTGAAGAGTCTACTTGGAGATGACTTTGGTACTGCCAATACCGTTTATGTTTTTCTGTCAATGTATTTCTCACTGGAAACTTGTATCCAGAAATGTTAATGACATTGATTTGTAAATGTTTTCTTTCATTTCAGGTTTGTTTAAAAGATAATCCACAAAACATAAATCCAGAAAACATTATTTTTGCTGTTTCAATAAAGCCCAATTTGAAACATTTCACAATCACATTGTTTTAATTCCCTCAACAGAATGAGAACTTGTTATTGAGTGTAGTCAATAAATCACCTCACAAATTTAACAAAAATGTAAACTTCTAGGTACCCCTTCAAGCTTAAAAGGGTCTCTTCAGCACTAACTTGGAATCCACACATCTCATTAGTTCCTGGACAGATTCACGTGCTTGAAGGTGCCTTATTTCCCTCTCGTGGTCCCCTTCCTATGTTCCTGTGACAGTCCTTACTCCAACACTAAACTCCGAACGTAACTAAACCTACATGTTGAAGGAAAGGTGATATTTTGCCGAGTCTGGCTTATTTCATGTACTATAATGATCTGCAGTCCCATCCACTTTCCTGCAAATGTCTTACACTCTTTAGAGCTGAATAAATTCCACTGTGATCAAGTCCCATTTTTTTTTATCCATCTGTTGATGGCTCTCGGCTAGTTCCCTAGCTTAGCTATTGTGAACAGAGCAGCAACGAACATGGATATGCAAATACTGTACTATGATGATTTAAGAGTCCTTCCGGTGTACACGCAGAAGTGGTAAGGCTGGGTCATATGGCAGGTCTATTTTTAACTTAAGGAACCACCACACTGACATTCATAGTGGCTGTACCGATTTACATTTTCACTAATAGTGCAAAAGATTTTGTATCCTGTTCCTCTTCCCCTCATCATCGTCAACGTGTTTTTCTTTCTTGATAGCAGGAATTTGCCTGGCCTGAGATGGCATCTCAAAGTTTTTTAATTCGCCTTGTACTGATGGCTAAGGTTACTGTACCCTTTTTCAGGTAGCTTTTTCCTCCTCTAGAAATGTCTGTCTACTCAGATCATCAGCCCATTTATTGACTAGATGATTTAATTTTTGAAGTTTTTTATATACTCTAGATATTAACCTCCAAAGACTCCAGGAGAAAATTCTTAGATCTGATAAACACATTCAGCAAAATCAACATCTAAAAATCCAGCAGCTTTTCTATATTCCAATAATGAACTAGTAGAGTAAGAAATCAGAAAAAAACCCTTTCATAACTAACTTTTAAAAATTCTCAAAATAAACATAACCAAGGGAGTAAAAGATGTCTAAAATATGTAATTGAAGATATAGAAAAGAGAAAGACCTGTCATTATCCTGGATTAGAATACTGTAAAAACGGCCGTTAGTAAATGTGATTACACATTCAGTGGAATTCTCATCAAAATTCAAACTACATTCTTCATAGAACCAGAGTAAAATAATCCTAAAGTTCATATGGAAGTAAAAAAAATATTGAATACCCAAAGCAAGTCTTAGCTGGAGCTATCACAATACGTGACCATAAACTATTATATACTCAAAGCCAAATAAACAAAAACCATATGATGTGGGCACAAAGAGACACAGACTATTGAGATTCAGCAGAGGACTCGGAATCAAACCCACACAGCTGCAGCCACCTAATATTTGACAAAGGCATAAAAAATATACATGAAAAGACAGGCTCTTTGGTAAAGAATGCTGGGAAAACTGGAGTTTCCCATCCTTAAGATTGAAACTAGGTCCCATCTCTTTCACTTTGTTCAAGAATCAATCAACGGGTCAAAGACTCTAATGGAAGACCCGAAAATCTGGAACTGCTAGTAGACATCAACAAAACACTTCAAGATAGATAGAGGCATCGGCAAGCACTTCTGAAAAGGACTCGACAGTAGAGGAGACGATTCCAAAAGCTGATAGATGGAATTACATGAGTTAAATGCCCCTGCACAAGAAACAATCAGCCAAGAGACAGGATTCCTGGAGCTCACCAGCCATAGCCTAATAGGATCTAAGTTCACCCAGGAGACCCCATCTCAAAAAAAAGGGTGGAATGATTGATATTTGACCTTGGCTTCCACATGTACAAAGATGTCCATGTACAGTCAGTGTGTGTATGTGTTTTCTCATGGTTAATCTCATTTGCAAAGTGTGTTTATAACAACACCACGTTGAATTAGACTTAAGGTCACATCTACAAGCTGTTAAGCTTGCTTTGTCTCAAAGGGCTTAGAAGACACTTCATGGAGTGCTTCTAAAACCCTAAAAGATAAAAATGGAGATGAAAAGTCTTCAGAATTAGCAAACAAGGCCATGAGTTATCTCCAACATGGAGGACTAAGTGTAAAGTTGGCTTAGGACTCCAAATAAGCACTAAGAAAACCACATGTGTGCTGGAAATTGAACCCACCCACGTCCTCTGAAAAGACCCAGTGCTCTTAATCACTGAGCTCTCTCTTCAGCTATTTGAATATTTCTATATGGAAAATTTAAAAAATATAGACTATCATTTTCTTATTCAACTATGATAAATTAGGCATGCTTTTCATTTTACATTTCTGATAAAAACACGGTACAGGGTGAGAACAATGATACATACAAACAGGTGTCCACAGGCCAAAACCTGAACCAAGTTTGCTTAAGGTGGGGAATATATTTTAACAACTTTAACAGACCTTAGCTTTCACACTGAATTTCTCAGCTGGCTCTTTTCCTGTGGTGTGTTTTGCCTCTCTGCTCAGGCCAGAGTGTGTGAACGATTGAGCAACACTCCACTTACAGGTCATTTTCTTACTACCTCAGAAAGTCCAGAGCTGTTCTAGCTAAAGACATTTCTATTTCCAAATCTTTCACAATACTTATTTGAGATTAAAATATAAGTATGTTAAATTCTGAAGAATGCCAAGGAAGTACAATTTACTTTAAAATTGGGGGCAGCCCCTTTTCACAGTACAAGACCATCCCCATCTGTAGGATCGAAAAGCCACGTTTATTGGAAATCACACCAGTCAACATCAGTATCATGTGATTCAAGTCAAGGCCCAGTGACACCCATTTTCAAATAAAGCAACATCGCCGCAAGTTTAAGAATTTTAAGTACGTTTTATTAAGAATGAATCCCTTTGATAAGATTATGTTTCAGGAGGCTTTAATGCCCTTAACATAAACTGTACACATTATACAAAAACAATAAAACCACAACAACAAAAAAATCAAGGTGAGCAAAACCATTTGGGGACAAATCTTATTTAAATTATACACAACTCAATGAAATATTCTTAAGGAAAATATATAAATACTTTTTCTTTCTATGTTACAGTTATACAATATAAATCAGATTTCAATGTCTGTTCAGTGACCTACAAACACCAGAACCTCCAAAAATGTAGCAGCGTATTACTAAATAAAAAAAGGTCATGTGGTCAGAGAGCATTGAGTCTGAGATTCTCTTCACGATCCCTTACCACTTTTCAAAGCTAACTGAATTTCCATCATTTGTTTCCCAATGCATTGTTAGGGTTTCTGACAGGCCAGTAATGGAAGAGTTTTCAACAATCATACATAAAAAATTTTCACTACTCCCTCTCTGCCCCAAGACTTAGCATTTTGTGCTAGACCAACTTAGTTAAATGGGAAAGTTGTAAGGTATATTTCCTTTTTGGCATAAACTTTCATGTTAAGCATCTTATCGAGTCAGAATGTGCAATCCATGCATCTGTGGCAGTCATCCACCTAACTATAAAAATACTCCAAAGGGGAGGAATCCCACATTCTGTGAGTCATACAATGTGCTAGAAATGAAATCCCCCCTGGGGACCTGTAATTGAAAGAAAAAGGCTCCTGGAAAGCCTCGCGAAGACTTCTGTGTCCTTTGTAAGCACTGCCCTCAAGTTCACTGGCACGCTTGGATGTGGGACTCGGTGTAGTGACACACTTGAAGTTAAGATGGGAACAACAGACTCTGTCAATATGGAGAAAATGGAGCCCTTTGCCAGCCCACACTTAGGAAAATCTGAAATGTTCATTGCAAGCAGCTTTTCTTAAAAGTCTTTCAAACAATTCTACTTTTCTTTCATGGACTGTGAATCTGAGACAAAATGGAAGTAAAAGTCTAAAGGAGGGACAAAAAACCTTACTTCCAGAATACATTTCCAAAGTGGTCACAAATTCTTCTCACACAAAATTAGCACCTCACTCTTACCACACGAGAATAATCGCAATTATAATTTGAATGACAGACAATTTTGTTTCTTATTGCTTACTGATCTGTGCTTTGATATGGGGCATAAAAGGCATCCTCTGAAAGGGATGAAATAAAAATGTTATAAATAGCAGTAGACAAGTTTAAATGAACAGTGACATCCCACTTTGAACACTTAGCCATGGTGACATGGAATCCAGTGTTAACCATCTCAAGCTCTGGACAAGAGTGGAATGCTGCTGAAGCCACTGCTCCCAGTGACTCGGATACGTCACCACAGCAACAATGCCCACACTTTCTAACAGCCTTGTAAAACCACTGTCTTACGGGATGTCTATTCATTTCTCTGTATTAGAAACACTTAAGTTAGGGAGAACACTCTCCTCCAATACACCCTAAGCACAAACAGAAAAGAAAAGGCTAAGAAATTTTAGAGCCTATTTCTTTATAAATACTAAATTTCTCTTTTGTCAGTATTTATTTAGTAGGTGAAGCTGAAATCTGTTCTTGAAAAAAATTCAATTAGAAATGACAATTTACAATTAGAAATTCACAGTTTACAACCAGCTTAACTATTCAAACCCTTCCAAATTATTAAATAATTACTAATAGTACAAATTTATATGACTAAGATTAATTCTAAACTCTTGAAAAACTACAGTACTGACATTATTTTGGTAATATCTATTATTTATAGATAATTTTCTCAATGATTTCTATTACCACTGACATCATCCCTAACCTTTTCTGCTATAATTTAATAGTCTTAAACACCTACGCTAGTCACTTGGCACTGCATGTAGTTTTCATCATGAAAGTCTACTTTTATACAAGTAAGTACTTAAAGGAAATGTATTACACCTTTTGGTGAAACCATGGTTAAACCAAACAGCACTATAAATTTAAGCATTGACAATTTCCTCCAATATACTGAAAATCACAAAGCTCTGATATCTTCCCAAAGTAAGTGCTATAGGCAGATATGATGATACACACACACACACACACACACACACACACCCCTTTCAAAGTAACAGTCAAAAGTCAAAACAAAACACCTGCTTAGGACACTAGGCACAGCCTTCATTTCAGGATGGCTGACTTAGGTGCGCAAGGATGGGGATAGTTTTGTGTGATGAAAAACAAAGTAGTTATTGTTAATTTTTGAGGGATGAAACCACAGATTTTATACTCTATGTTAACTGAGGTAGTGTTTAAAATGAATGTCTAAAATGTTAATCCCATTATGAGTAAGACTACATTACGTCCTTTGGAATTGTAACCACTATTTGGTCTAGTATCTCTGACATTTGGTTCTCTGGAAAGGCAGTTTTATTATCCAAGACCAAAGACCAAGGTGACAGGCAATGCTCTTAGAAGTACTGTTGACATTTAGATAAACACTTGGGTTCAGTGATAAAGTATTTTCTGAGCAAATGAGAAGAACTGTGTTGTAATGTGAGCAGCAGCTTCGAGCCCTTGTCTGCTTGATCATCATGGAAGTTGCTACACAGTGCATGTAAGAACAACTTGCTGAAGTGCAGTAAAAGAGGAGTTAGGAAGGAGATGAAATGCTTCATCCGAGTGGGAACTTTCAGTGCCAGTAAAAAAAAATAAAATAAAATAAACTCTGTGAGTTATGTTTCCTAGTTCACAGGGTACTTTACAGAGACCTCGCAAACGAGCCCAGTATGAAAAGGGTGTACAACATGGGAAAATACGGACTGATGTCTATGATGGTGTTAAAGCTGATGTGTAACTGTAAAAAATGTGCTACACAAAGCAATTACAAAAGGGTCCTAGTCAGTCCAGCTGGATGTTTTTGTTCTAGATATATGATTTCAAAAAAGACAACCCTTTCACTTACAAGCATCTAGTAATGATGTTCATGCTATTTTATGTACAAATTTGCATATATGTTTAATTTCTGTAGATTTCCAAATATCTTTATACATACACAAATTAGACAGACAGACAGACAAAACCTTGCCTTCATCAACTTCACAAATGTGATAAAAGCAATGACTGTACTCTTCAACTCACCTATAACTGCAATTATTCTGTGCAAAACAAGAACACGAACAAAAATTACATTATCGCTGCTTTAACATTTAGTAATTAAGGCTTTTCACCACAATTGTGAATCTTAATGAGACTCAATGACTTTTTAAAAGCAAATATGGCTTTTCTTTTTTACATGGAATGTGTAAATTTCATGCAAACTTGTCTTTTCTTTAAGAGGTTGGAAGTATCATTTAATGCTTTCCTTTGCTTTGGGTCCAAACTACTAATACTTGCTCAATCAGTTTCAAGTGGTGATGAGAGGAGCTGGTGAGGATGGAAGTCCACTGGGCATATATATGCATTCTGGACATGGGAAGTACTTCAACTGAACTATTTATTTTAATCAACTGTAGTGAAAAACCTTAATTGGTACAAGTAACTTTCAACAACATATTGCACCAAGCCTGAAGAGATGGAGACAAATAAGCATCTTTATGCAGTCTAGCAACACAAAATAACCTTTCAGTTCCAATTGGTGAGGCTCTTCTTTTGCTCTGAGGTCAGAAACCTCTCAAGTAGTGTTACAACATTAAGGAAATGTGGAAGGGCCAACGAAGCCCTCTGATCCCAGCAGTTACAGCACAGCCTATGAGATAACAGGACGCAGCCTCAGAGACGGTGACTCCTGGTTTCCATGAATTAGTTAACAAACAAGGCATCTTTTAGATTTACCCTTAATTAAGAAGCATTCAGAAGTAACTGTGTGAAGGGTGCTTCTTCATGTCCTGTTTTTGTTCCACTGCCATTATGCTTTTCAAATTAAAAAAATAGAAAACCTATGTAGGTATTCAGTGCTTGGCTCTTGCATATGATGGTAACTGAATTAAATTTGTGGTAATGAATCCCCAACAGGGAAGAGGAAGCTGGCTTGGTTAGGGACATCAGCAGCTACAGCTGTTCTGTACCAGTGACTGCTGGGACAGCGTCAGAAGACACTCCTGCCTCGCCGACAGCCAGCCAGTATTTCGTGAGGCCTCCAGGAAATCCACAAGGGTGGATAAATATATAGTATCTAGCTATAAACATCATAAATATGAGGTCAGGATTCGTCAGATTCGTCAACTACAGGTTGTTTTGGTGGAATTGCCAACACAGCCTCTGCTTCTTCATGCATCTAGGAAAAAGTGGTAAATTGTTAATTTTTTTTTTAATAAAAATGGCATATAATGTAGATATACTTTCTTTTAATTTACTTCAAGTATAGAATAATTCTAGGAGACAAATCCCAGAAAAATAGTCTTACTTACTTGTAAAAATTGTACATCCTGAAATAACTCTTGTATGAACCTCCGGCATGGAAGTCTAAATGTGCAGTGTGACAACAAATGAGAAACTTCAGAATAAAGGCATATGTCATCAAATGTTTGAGGATACTTCTCTTTAATTCTAAAATGAAAAGACAGACTATGTTGTGATAAAAATTATAACCAGAATTTATTCATTTGACCCTCCAAAATGACATTTTCTGCTAATTTTTTCTCCAGATATTGATTGGATGGAATGTCAGGAGTGGTGGCTTAATAATATAAAACAGTAAGTCAGTCAGTTTGTCTCTTCCTTTTTTCCTTTTTGCTACAAGATTTCACATAGCCCAGGCCAGCCTTGACCATGATTCCAAATCCCTAGCATTCCAGACCCTCCTGCCTCGACCTCGATTCCAGGCCTAGGCCTGCACACCTGGCTTACTGTAACTACTTCTATTTCACACTTCTTTTAAGAACTACTTTAGCCGGGTGGTGGTGGCGCACGCCTTTAATCCCAGCACTTGGGAGGCAGAGCCAGGCGGATCTCTGTGAGTTCGAGGCCAGCCTGGGCTACCAAGTAAGTTCCAGGAAAGGCGCAAAGCTACACAGAGAAACCCTGTCTCGAAAAACAAAACAAAACAAAACAAAACAAAAAAAAAAGAACAACTACTTTAAACGGTGCAAATAAAGATGATTCGCTCAAAATCATTTTTTTTTTTTTCATTTATCAGGCTGCTCTGACTTAGAAAAACAATAAAAATCAGGAAATCCCACCAGTTTATAACTTAAGCTTGCTTCTCACACGTTTGGTCTTAGTTCCTCACTTTCTTGAAAAATGACTGAGATATCTAAAAAGCTAGTTTTTGTACTTGAGTTATAGCCACCAACAATTATATCAGAAACTGGAATTTGGGAATTTAAAAAAATGTTTTACAGGCTAACATAAAAAAAGTTATTTAATTAAAAACAACCCCAAAGTTTGCCAAGGCTAAAAAGGGGGGCAAGAGTGGCCCTGCTTTAGATACAGTTTTCCATTTTTGCAGATTTGTTTCAGAGTCTGGATGGATTCTCTCTCACTTTGCCTTCAATCTGCAACACAGACTGAGGTACCACAGCAAAGCATCTATGCCCCGCTCTGCAGACAGGAACGTGGTCTGTGACTGCTACTGTGCAACTCTGAGCAGTACAAGTATCTTTCTGCACCTCACACAGTAGAACAAGCTGCCACCCTTCAGGCAGGTAGGTACTCACGTCAACAGCCCGGTTTCATGACACTTGGTAGAAACTGAACTACTCAAATTAATGACTAATCTTAGCACTTCTTTACGAAGCAGGATACGGCACATTGGTGTATCATCTGGAATGGTTTTCACACCTGAAATGAAGATGTCAGTGTGACATCACTTATCGTATCACAACACAGAACCATAACAACTCATGGTATTTGTTTTCAAACTATATAAGCAACTAAAATTGGAGTCAACGGCACATAATCTGCCAATCATCTAGAAGCAAAGCTCTAGTAGAAGTAGACCGCTGAGAGAGAACCTCTGAACGGCTGACACAGGTGCAGTCTGCTAAACTTCTAACACTGACCTGCTGTCACAGCTCCAAGACAACTCTGAATTACAGTACATATGCTAACAAGCAAAATCAATTGAACACAGTTTCATTAAGGATGAAGAAATCGAACCTGAAGATTCACCCAAAAGCAGCTCTGTGCTTTTGGTGCTGCTGGCTGAGCCTTCTTGAGATGCACCATCGCTGCCCCCAGAAATCCCCGAGAACTTTGAAGGAACCGTTTCTAAAGGATTGTGGATCGGCTGCTCACACCAATCAGAATATGGAATATCTTGAAGGTCTGAAGGTAAAAGCATTTGATTAGAGCTCCATTCCTGTGCTAGGAATACACACTCTGTTGATTAGAACTTCTCTGTTCTAATCAATTTCTTTTCATGAAGATTTTCAAAGTAAATCCAGACTGTTTAGATGAGTATTCAAACAAGGGAACCTGCTATGATCTAGAGAGTTGATTTTCCTAGTACCAATGTGTGAATATGTCATTAAATTTCAAACAAATACGTATAAAAGAACACACCTTATCTTCTCCCATCCTTTCTACTTCTATCTGAATGCTCACCCAACAGTAAATCCAATTAAAAGCATAAGGCTTTTTCAGACCTCTTCCTATTTTAATTTTTCCTTCTTGTTCTTCTCTCCACGCATTGCTAAGGGTACCATGGTGGGATTTTGAAGTCAACCTACCATCTAAGCTAAAATACTTTTTTGGTTTAAAAATGCCCTGGGCATGGACCAGCTGTATGGTTCAATGGGTTAAAAAGGTGCTTGCTGATGGTCTTATGTTTAACCCCAGGATCCACAGGGTGGAAGGAGAAAACTGACTCCAATCAGTTGTCCTTTGATCTTCAAGTGGGTCCTGTGGTACATGCACACTGGCACACATGTGCATGCACAGTACACAGACACATGAACAAATAAAAAATGTAATAAGTTAAAAAAAAAACAACCTTAGGTATTAAAATCAATGATGAAAACAAATGGGAAAAGCTGTTGATCATCCTTTCAGGAAGGAACATTGGACATCCTATAAAAATCATACAAGTTTAGTACTATACAACACAGTGGAAGTTAGTTAAGTATTCATTCCCCTTATGAAAAAAGGGTAACTCAGAGAAGATAAACACTCAGCTAGAAAGTAAGACTTCTAAAAGCTGGACTGCTTTCCTTTCTTCAGATACCAACATGGAAGAAAAGAGGTTCAACCTCATTCAACCTTGGTTCCCACAAAATAACCTTTGCACTACACTCTACTCCACTTCCAAGCATGTCTCAGATTACTACTTCCATGCCTGCTGTGCTAGATAGTTTTATGTCACTTGATAAAAACTAGGTCATCTGAGAGAACTTCAGTTAAAAAAAAATGCCTCTGTAAGATTGGGCTTAGGCCAGAACACCAATAGTACAGAAACTAAGATCCCATGAAACTGAAAGGCTTCTGTAAGGCAAAGGACACTGGCCACAGGTCAAAACGGCAACCTACAGAATGGGGAAGGATTTTCACCAATCCCACATCTGATGGAGGGCTGATATCCAAAGTATATAAAGAACTCAAGAAACCAGACATCAACAAACCAGATAATCCAATTTAAAAATGAGGTACAGATCTAAACAAGGAATTCTCAACAGAGGAATCTCAAACGGCTGAGAAACACTTAAAGAATTGTTCAATCCCTTAGCCATCAGGGAAATGCAAATCAAAATGACTCTGAAATTCCATCTTAACGCCTGTCAGAATGGCTAAGATCAAAAACATAAGTGACAGCTCATGCTGGTAAGGATGCAGAACAAGGGGAACATTCTTCTACTGTTGGTGGGAGTGCAAACTTGTACAGCCACTATGGAAATCAATATGGAGATTCCTCAGGAAATTGTGAAGACTAGCTATACCACTCCTGGGCATATACCCTTGCTCAACTACGTTCACTTCATAGTGGCTTTCTTTGTAATGGACAGAAACTGGAAACCACCTAGATGTCCCTCAACCAAAAAATGGATAAAGAAAGTGTGGTACATTTACACAATGTTTAAAAAAAAATTATGAAATTTGCAGGAAATCATCCCGAGTGAAGTAAACTGAACCAAGAAAGACAAACATGGTATGTATGCATTTATAAGTGGCTATTAGCTGTAAAGGATAAGCATCCACAGACCCAGAGAGGCTAAGTAACAAGGAATACCCAAGTGGGGGACACATGGCTCTCCCTGAGAAGGGCAAACAGAATAATTTCGTGGGTAGACTGGGGGCAGGTGGGGATGGGAACAGGATGGATTACGTGAGGGATGGGTGGGTGGAGGAGAGAGTACTGGGAGTGACAACTGGAATTGGGGGACATTTCAGTGGTGAGGTAGAAACTTAGTGCAATGGAAACTCCCAGGAATCCACAAAGGTAAGCCTAGCAAAGACTCCTAGTAATGGGGGGGTAGGTGACCTGAACTGGCCATCTCCTATAACCAAGCAAGACTTCCAGTAGAGGGATTGGGATACCAACCTAGTCACAAAACCTTCTACATACAAATCTGTCCTGCCTTCAAGATGTGCTGGGGTAAAGGTGGTACAGAACTTGTGGGCATGGCCAACCAATGACTGGTCAAAATAGAGACCTATGCCATGAGAAGGAGCCCATGCCAGACACTGCTTGGAGGGCCAGGACTCAGATTCTGGATAGCCCAGAGACCAAGAATAGAACCAAGTATGATTGGGAGGGGGGAAAAAAGTCAATGAAATGATTCTTAGTGATACTATGATATACTCATAGACCAGAGCCTAGCATAATCATTATCAGAAAAGCTTCATCCAGCAACTGATGGGAGCACATGCAGACACCCACAGCCAAACATTAGGTGGAGCTCAGGGAAACCTGCAGAAGAGAGCAAGGAAGGATTGTAGGAGCCAGAGGGGTTAAGGACACAAGAAAAAACACAGAATCAACTAACCATGGCTCATGAGGGCTCAGAGACTGAACCAACAACCAGGGAGCCTGTATGGATCTAACCTACGTCTGTATATATGATGTGGTTGTGTAGCTTGGTGTACCTGTGGGACTCCTAACAGTGGGAGCAGGAGCTGTTGCTTGCTTTTGGGACCCTTTTTCCTCTACTGGGTTACCCTGTCCAGACTTAATAGGAGAGGAGAGGCCTAGTTTTAGAATAACTTGACATGCCATGTTCAGTTGATATCCCTGGGAGGCCTACTCTTTTCTGAAGGGAAAGAAGGAGAAGTGGATGTAGGAATGTGTGTGTGTGTGTGCGCTTTTGTGTGCATGTGCGTGTGTGTGTGTGTGTGTGTGTGTGTGTGTGTAACTGGGAAGAGAGGAGGGAGGGGAAAGCTTAGTCGTGATGCAATATATAAGAGAATAAATTGAAAGAGGGTAAGAGGGGGAGGGGAGAAGGAGGTGGGAGAGAAAGCGTGCAAGCTTTTACAGGAAAAAATAAAAGATTAGGCTTAGGCAAGCCTTTGAGGCATTTTTCAATTAGTGACTGATGGGGAAGAGCCCAGTCCATTATGGGTGGGCCCATCCCTGGGCTGGTGGTCCTGGGTTCTATAAGACAGCAGGCTGAGCAAGCCATGAGGAACAAGCCCATAAGCAGCACTCTTGGCTGTCCTCTGCATCAGCTCTTGCTCCAGGGTCTTCCCTTGTTTTGAGTTCCTGTTCTGACATCCTTTGATGATGAACAATGACATGGAAGTGTAAGACAAATAAACCCTTTCCTTCCAAGTTGCTTTTGGTCATGGTGTTTCACCACAGCAATGATAATCCTAAGACATTTGCTAAGGATGTAAAACATTCTACTTAAATTTTACAATGATTTAAAAAAATAAACTTACAAGGAAAATATTTTGGAATCAAAGATGTAATTTAAAACAATGTTTCATGTTGTTTTCCTCAGTTCCAATGAAAAAAAGCATGTACATATTTTACACTCACTTGATGAGCTACTTAGGGAGCGATGGTAAGTACTACGGTATAAAGAACAGTAAGAAAGCAACACTTTCTCCAGCTGACATGTTCCTGAAAAGTAATGAACTAATTTAGCCCAGCCTGATCTTCAACCGGCGACAACTCCATACCCTAGCTTGGTGGAACTGTACCCTATTTTTAAAGAGGTCAGTGATTTTCATTAAGCATTTATTCCTCTAGGTAACCAAGGTTTAAAAATACTGCATTGCTTTCTAAAGATGTAAAGTACTTTGTGCTCCGACTCTATAGGATTTCACACTTGTGAAATGTGCAGAATCATGGGGATAATGTTTTAAACAAGATCATGACTGCTGTTAACTGGAAACTTCAGACAAAATATGGACAACTAACAAGGCAGAGAACTACACATTGTTGGAACTGAGGAAAGGAACATGGAGATGCTCGACTTTTCTTACAGATGGAAGCTGTGTGTGAGGACTACAGTTAGATCACCATCACCAACTATCAGAACTAAATAAGTTTCACGTAAGTTAAACTGGAATAGTTACTGATTCCTAGTCTGGCTAAAAAATACTGTAATGTATTATTCTCACTCAGAGGCTTAAACTAGAACCTAAACTAAAGTATTACAGGTAAGTATTAAGTACAGATATTAAGCCCAAGATTAAATAGCCTGTTTCTTTGAGACTATAATTTTATCATTTTCTGCTTTCCTCCTTCCAAATCCTTCCATTTACCCCTCCCCACTCTGCTTGACATTCATGGCCTCTTTTTCATTGTTATATGCACATGTGCACACAACTCACACACACCCCTAACTGCTCAGTCCATATAATGCTAATTGTATGTACATCTTTCAGGGCTGACCATTTGTTATTAGATAACAACCAATCAGTGTGCTCTCCCTGGGGAAGACTCTTTTTCCTGATCTCAGCATTCCTGAGTTGCCTGTAGTTCTTTGTGTAGGGTTGAGGCCTCATGGGTTTTTTTCCCTGTCCAACAAGGACAACAGCCCGGTTTCTGTACCAGTCTCCCTGGTACTTGAGACCCAGGCCTCTGCTATTTACACTTGTGCTCTTATTGGCTGGATGTCCTAGACTTCCTGGCATTCCCTCAGTCGCTGTACCTTTGGGAAGAAGGTCAAGTGGACAGAGCTCTGCTTTATGCTTCCTCGACACCCTCCTTCATACAGCACTGGTCTTCTAACATTTAAAGCATTTAATTCTGAGATGCAAATAACTTAACCACCATCCAGTCTCTTGGCTCCTCTGTCCTCCAGTTGCAGTCTGAGGTACTCCTCCTCCAGTCTAAGCTTTAACAACTGGGCCTCCTATATCGTTACTGAGTTATTTTAGCTTGGTTTCTCAATAACACACACACACACACAGAGAGACACAGACAGACAGACACACACACACCCCACATTCTCTATCCATTCATTTATCAATTAGGTATTTGTTTATACTTCTTGGCTACTGTGAAGAGTACTACAGTTCACTAAGGATGCTGTGTCTTTGACATACTGATTTCACTTCCTTTCTCTCTCTTAAGTGATGGGACTGCTGGGTTGTATGGCTTGTTTCATTTCGTTTTTCTGATACCCTTACTGCTTTCTTTAGTAGCTGTAGTAATTTACATTCCAACCAACAATGTGAAAGGATTTCCTCTTCTTCCTGTCCTTGCCAGCATGTGTTACCATTTGGCATTTTGACAAGTATTCTAGTTATTATAAGCTGATAGCTCATGGTAGTTTTCATTTACATTTGACTACTTTTATGTCCTGAGAAGTGTTTTTAAGTCTACTGCAAATTTTAATCCTATATCTATATAATTAATTTTTCTTTTCCAGACATGGTTTCTCTGTGTATCCCTGGCTGTCTTAGAACTCACTCTGTAGACCAAGCCACCTCTGCCTCCCAAATGCTGGGAGTAAAGGCGTGTGCCATTACACTCAGCCTGTATATTAATTTCTTATCAGATATGTAGTTTGCAAGTATTTGTTCAATTTCTATGTTCTTTCATTCCTTTTTCTCCATAAAAAATGTTTTATTAATAGTTTTGGACATCCTAACTTTTCTTTCCTATAGAGGTTTTTTGTTTTGCTTTGTTTTTTTGTTTTTTGGGGTTTTTTTTTGTTTTTTTTAGAGCATGTAGTGGGTGGCAGGTAGGATTCCAAGAAATCCTCACCCATTTGACAACTCCAACGCAGTTCCTCAGCGCTTTCAGTTTCAGGCTCACATTTACGGCCCATGTTGAGTTGACTTTTGTTCAGTATGAGAGACATCTAATTTCCAGGAGGCTATCCAGTTTTCCCTTTATCAAAAACATTGTCCTCTCTCCAGCAGGCATTCTTAGCACCTCTGTGGAAGATCAGTTAGCTGGAGGTGCACAGATGGGTTCTAGCTCCTCCAGTTTGTGTGTCTGTGTTTAACGCTGACCATACGCTGCTAGGATCCGTACAGCTCTGTAAGGACTGACTGATTGTGTCTGTGTTTAACGCTGACTGTACGCTGCTAGGATACATACAGCTCTGTAAGGACTGATATCAGGTGTGTAATTCTGGCTGTACTGGCTCTGTTCTTTGCGCTTAAGACAGTTTTGGTGGCTGGTCCATCTGTGTTTTTTATAACTTCAGAGCTCAACACTAAGTGCTTCACACACACTACTGAGTGAGTAAATGAAAAGAACTTGAAGGCCCTAAATCATAAACAATATTGCCAACTGATCTAAGATGCCCTCTTTTCTATGGTGTGTAGTACAACTAACTCACTCTCAAAAAATAATCCGGCCGGGCGGTGGTGGCACACGCCTTTAATCCCAGCACTCGGGAGGCAGAGCCAGGCGGATCGCTGTGAGTTCGAGGCCAGCCTGGGCTACCAAGTGAGTCCCAGGAAAGGCGCAAAGCTACACAGAGAAATCCTGTCTCAAAAAACCAAAAAAAAAAAAAAAAAAAAAAAAATCCAATAAACACAAGTTTGTTTAAAAAAAAAAAAATCTGAGCATACGGAGGCCCTGGGTTCAGAGTGTGAAACCTGTCAAGTTCAGGCCCATATTGGGACATGGAATCACTGAGAATGTGGATCAGTTTCTAAGCATAATCTCAACCTATTGGTGGCAAATCACAGCAAGCACACTCCTGACTAGGTGTCTCTCCAGCACCATCAGCTGGCATAGTCGACAGCTGGGAAGTTATGAAATCCTAGGAGAACTTCAGAAGAGTCATCAGAGAACGCTGGTCTTCACGAAGACCTCTGAGGGAAGCTGACTGATATTTACCAAGAAAAGGTACATACACGAACACTTTAAAACACCAATTGAAACTGTTAATATATACACCTGTGTGATTCATATTAAGAAACTGACCACTTTATTTATTCCCTCTCTAATAAATGTATACTGAGAGCCCAGTGCACAAGGCAGCAGCTACTGTCAGACATGAAAATGAAGAAAGGATGGATCAAGCTCTAAGGAAGTCGCCATGGTAAGGTTAGAAGGTGACTGAGTAACAGCCATAGTTACAAGAAACCTCTGTACAAAGGACAGGAAGAGCCGGGCGGTGGTGGCGCACACCTTTAATCCCAGCACTCGGGAGGCAGAGCCAGGCGGATCTCTGTGAGTTCGAGGCCAGCCTGGGCTACCAAGTGAGTTCCAGGAAAAGGCGCAAAGCTACACAGAGAAACCCTGTCTTGAAAAACCAAAAAAAAAAGGACAGGAAGAGCAAGAGGAAGGAGCTTCCACCCTTGGCTTAGGAATCAGGACACTTCTCAGACATGAGACTGAGGATGAGGCAGATGCTCCAGAGAGACTATGTGTGTTTATGTAAGAGCATGGCTTTGTGGGGGACAGGAAAGGATAAGGGGGGAGGAGCAGGGAAACTAGTTGTCATTCCCAGCAGCTGTTGATAACGTCAAGTCAGGCATGGTCTACCAACTACAAGAAATGAGAATGATGAAGACCACAGAGCACAAAGAATCTTATGTGTTGGGCTACAGAGTCAATAAAGAATTCAAAACAGATTAATCTTAAATAATATACTAAAAGATAAAGTGGGGAGAATAAAATTAGAGGCTGAAATACTAACGGCGCAATAGGAAGCTGCTACAGGGCTAGACGACATCTGAGGCAGTGAGATGGAGTGAGAAGGCCTCGTCAGAGGGCTGTCCAACAGCTTGTGACTGGAGCAGATTCATCTCCAAGGACATCATCACTCACCTGAGTGACTACATATCGAACTGAGCTGGTTACTGGGTTGGAAGCCCAGAATTTCAATGCAGACACAGTAAAGGCAATTGTCATCTGTGTGCTCCTGCAGTCCAGTGTCTTCTGTGCTCTCTAAAAACAGAGAAGCATCCGAATGGACAGAGTTCATTATTTCCGTGAGACTCATCTGCTGTCGTAGCAAGTGAAAAGAATTTTTTACAAGACCACCAGTTCCAGATGGAAGACCTGCGTGTTTAAGTAAATAAAAGTACAATCCAATAAAGACACCATTTCTATCTTTTTCATGATGTCTTAAAATAATACCTTTTAAGGTGAAAATTTAGAACTCTTTATGACCCAATATTTAATTTTAATTAGGAAAGAGAATAATTTGTTTTAAATTGTAAAAATAAAAACAAATAGCACATATACCTTTATTATTTCAGTAAGTTTTTTTTTGTTTTGTTTTTTCAGTTTTTCGAGACAGGGTTTCTCTGTGTAGCTTTGGTGCCTGTCCAGGATCTCACTTGGTAGACCAGGCTGGCCTCGAACTCACAGAGATCCACCTGGCTCTGCCTCCCAAGTGCTAGGATTAAAGGCGGGCACCACCACCGCCTGATCAGTTTTTTGTTTTTTGTTTTGTTTTTAATAGAAAAAAAAACCAGGCTATATTAACATATCATTTCAATTAGTCCTAATAACTGCCAAGAGGTATATGTTAAAACAAGATTATAAAACCATCAATCTATGGTTCCTATGCATACATTCACTAAAATGTAATAGTTCATGGCATGGAATAACACATAAGTAAGCAAATCCCCATCTTCCCTCACTGTAAACAGCTATACCTCTGACCCATGAAACTGGTTTAAACATTCCCCTTGCACTTTAAGAAAAGAAAAACCTATTCGAGGCTTTATCAACTTGAGGGGCTGGAAGCCTCACTGGAAAAACTGCTTCAATTTTCAGTTGACTGAGTTATTTTGGTTTAAGGTTTAAGCTAACCCCAACGTTTAGTGCGCCTAATTTTGACTGTTACCTCTTGGAAAAGAGAACTTAATTTTTAAGGTAAGGAGTTGCAGGAGAACAAGAACACACATTACCTCCTGCATCGTGGGAAAACACTCTTGCACCTCGGTCATCTGGAGGAGGCACGTGCTTTGACTGAAAATAAGGAATATCCTTTACCTAAAATGCATACAAAGCCAAGTCAGTTTCATCATACAGAGAAATTCATCTTATGAAGGTTAAGAAAATTCAGGGAAATGCAACAGAAATAGAATTACTGTTGCATACAAATCTATAAGGCAAAGTTTACTAAAGAAGATTAAAATTACCAAAACATAACCAAATAACTAGTCTCTTAACCATGTTCTTGGTGAATTAAATGAGGTATTCAAATAATTTAGTGTGTATGTAGAGTATCTAGGAGCTAGGGATGCTTCAGTGGGTCCAGAGTGCTTGCTGTACAAGCATGAGAACCTCCACCATCCACAGACAACAACGCTGGGCAAGGCCATGTGTGCACATGCTTGTAAAACAAGACGGGGAAGGATGGAGACAGGATGATGGCCGGGGCTTGCCGGCTGCCAGCTGAGCTCCAGATTCAATGAGCAATCCCATCTCAAGAGGGAGCCAAAGAGTACAAAAGCATGATGCCTGACAATCACCTCTGGCCACTGCAGGTGTGTGAACCCACACACACATATGCACCCATACCACACACACTCTACATACCCACAAAGAAAAATAGACTGAGAAATAATAAAATACTTAGTTACGTAAAAAAATATATATTCCTCAGTATTATGGGAGCAAGGCTACTGTACACAGATATCACACGTGGCTGCTCTGGGTGAGAAAAAGGATCAATGACTAAAACATAAGAAGTTACATCAATCTAAAAGGTGATTAGGGATTTACTAAACTTCTATAGACTACAGATAAATCAGACAAGATGCTAATTGATTACGGTTAGACAAGGTTAACATTCCAGAGATTTGAGACTAAACCATGTCTTACTCAGAAGAGCTGAGTGAGAGTACAGAGCAGCTAAGAAAGTGTGATTTTTCTTAACACACTTTTAGACAAAAAATCACCTCAAAAACTTCTATCTTTCCCATAATAAGTGTATCTACTATAAATTACAAGTTCTAATAAGCAGTTACAGAACATTAAAACAAAACAAAAAACAGCAGGAAGCCAGCTCATAGGAAAACAGTAGTACTCTGGATGATACCTGAAATATATCATTGATGTCTACTGGAAGAGCAAGTCCAATGTAGTCATCGGAACCTCCATATGTAGCACTGGATACCATGGACCTAACAGAGGAGGATCGCTGCAGGGTATTTTGATTAATAGGACTTAATAAATCTTCTTTATCTAATGATGCATAACTTAAAGCTTTCATAAACCTATAACATCACAAAAAACCTTGAATTAGCTTCTTGATTTGTACTATTAAGTATATTAAAAACAAACATACAAACCAACCCCTAATTTTATACCACCATCAAAGTAGCTAGTCAAACAGGAAGCAGTACCATCTTAGTCGCCTGGGAATAGATAAGAACTTTAACATTAGCTGCTATTGGTCAATATATACACAGATTACCAATAATATTGAATGTCACCAAAAGAACAATTGTTATGTTCTCCCAGGTGAAGATGAAAAGGTTGGTAATGAGAACAATGCCAATATGCAGAAGTAATAAAGGAAACTAATCTAAAGACAGGTACAGCTCAAAGACTATCTTTGTAGTCAGCAGAGATTGCTGGACTTGCTATAATAGACAGCCAAAGATGTATCTATTAACACCAGGTAATTTACTTATGAAAAATGAGATTACTCATCAATCTTCTGTGCTAATTAATGCTTTCTTATCACACCAGATTTGTATAACACAGAAGGTACATATACCATAGTAAAATCCTATCATTTGTAAATATCACAAGGAATATCTCACAGAATACTAACTAGTCTTTCTTTATAGGGCTCTTGGCAAAGGATTCCATAACCATGGCATATGGACATCTCCATAAGATGTGCTTCTGTCATACAGATTACACTATTCATGCAACAGACACACTGTTAACTCTATATATACCTTGTCAAATATAAGAAACACTAACAAAGTCTCACATTACTAATTGGAAAACCAAGTCTTATAAAACGCACAAATGTAAATCTAAGGATTATTTCACACAAAGCACACAAAAGAAATGTACTTTAAATAGTAGCCATTAAGATTATAGTAGAGTATTCGTATCTAAAATTTATGAATTTTATTAATGAAGTATATGTTTTTCAAATGGTATAGTTCTATCTCTTTGAATTTATAAAACTCTCTAAGGACTACTGAAGTCAGAGGAATTATGGGGGCGTTTCACTTTCAAATTCTATTTCAATCAGCTGTAGCTCCATATGAACTGTTTTATTTATTGGGTTTTTACAGAAAACCTTCAAGAAAAAAATGTTCTGCTTCAAAAGTAACAGCTTACAAGTTGAAAACCACTGATCTAGCCTAGTCTCCAGCAGCCAAGCTTCTGGAGGCCCAGACAACCTAACTCATCAGCTCTGCTGCTTGGCTGTAGCTCTGCACCACGGGTTGCTGACAGGAGTGTGGCTGTGTTATGGATTCACAAAAAGGCCAGAGAGAGGTACAATAATGGTTGATGCAACTAGAACTAAGAGGGAACAAAATTCACTATCTGCTACCAGGACCTTCTTTATTAAAAATGTTCCTAAAAATCAGATGTGAGAGACTGATGGATTATATAAATAACTCCCAATTCTGATAGTGAGGATATCCTGCAAGCTAGTGTTTACTTTTTACCAGATAGTGGTCTAACTACTTGACACCTAGTAATCTGTTTAAAGGAAATCATTTAAATGAATATAATTCAACTAGAAGAAGTCCAACAACAACAACAACAACAACCTAAGTGGGGAACTTTTTTTTTTTTTTTTTTTTTTTTTTGGTTTCTCGAGACAGGGTTTCTCTGTGTAGCTTTGCGCCTTTCCTGGATCTCGCTCTGTAGACCAGGTTGGCCTTGAACTCACAGAGATCCGCCTGCCTCTGCCTCCTGAGTGCTGGGATTAAAGGCGTGCGCCACCACCGCCCGGCGAAGTGGGGAACTTTTGCAACAATCAAATTTCAAAGTGTTATTATTTAAAAAAAAAACAGCCGGGCAGTGGTGGCGCACGCCTTTAATCCCAGCACTCGGGAGGCAGAGGCAGGTGGATCTTTGTGAGTTCGAGGCCAGCCTGGTCTACAGAGCGAGATCCAGGAAAAGGCGCAAAGCTACACAGAGAAACCCTGTCTCGAAAAACCAAAAATAAATAAATAAATAAATAAATAAATAAATGAATGAATGAATGAATGAATAAATAAATAAATAAAAAACAAGCCTAAACTGTATACTGTTAACAGTTTGGTATGACCTAAATATGGAATATTTAATATATAAATAGAAATTTTTGTGTAGTCTTGAGGACCCGGGGATTCATTTAGTGTTTATTAGGTTCCTATTTAATAATTACATGTGTTAAAACAAATTAAAATAATTTAACTGAAATTTTCAGTTATTTTAAAAAAATAGTAAGAGGTCAACTTTTGGAGCTTTAAATTGACCTACCTGAAAAGGTTGTTTGTTATTGTAGGTCTTAAGCTCCTGATTCCCCCGACATGCTTCTTTTTAAAATCGATCCTTGCAGAAGCGAGAAATAAATAAAAAAAAGCTTGTGACTTGTGTAACCTTGCAAACAAGTTTATTTCCAGGGCCTAATGGAGTTTATTTTCCCCCCTCGCAGCTGCAAGAATCCATTTCAAATCATATCAGGTAACAAGGAGCTCACAGCCTACTGTGGTAAATGGGTCAGTTCTGAGACTTGGCTTCTGTGGTGCTCACCCTGACTAATGTCTTACATTTATATCTGTTAAAACTCAATCACATTGACTTATTTTTAAGCATGTATTGCTCACCTGCTTGGCGTCAGTCTGGACTCAAAACTGTTAGCCTTCATGGTGATGGTGTCAGTAAACAGTACGTCTTTTGCTGGAGATGCCAAAGCTTCGGAGTGCGATAAGGATGGGTGCATTCTTTGCTGCTGAAGTCTCTTCAATGTAGCATAGCCGAAGGCATCTCGAGAACTAGTGTAGCTAAAGTTGCAATCCGCTAGACTTTTTATTGTTGCTATGGAGGGTGCTTTAAGGGACTGTGCTCTTCTAGGAAGTGTATGAGAAGAACCTGGTGGCACCAGGGACACTGAGTTCGATTTGGAGAGAGACAGATGGTTAGACTGTGGTGTCAAGTAGTGGCTTGTCTTAACAGTTTTAGTACTTACCACAGTACTCATACTTCCACAGTCCGTGTCCATAGTTGTAGGGTCTACACCAACTGTCTCTCGAGAGGGACTTGAGCTCATTGAACTTATGCCACTTGTTGTAGTGTCTGTGTTAAAGCTTTGGCTGCGGATCTTCATATGTGAGCTTGTTGAGCTTTCTACAACCAACCTTTCTCGGCTCGTGTTTTCTCTGTGATTCTCTGTACCAAAACTCTTGGGGAATTTTAAGTCATTCTCTCCAATACTTGGAGTGCTGCCAGTGTCTTCAAGGTGCTTATTCCCAACAAAGGAAGTTTCCAGCTGTAATGTTTTCTGTGCTGTGGAGATGGGGGTGAAGTCATCACTGTGGTTAAAGTCAACACTGGGCTCTGTAAGCGTTCTGATTCGCCGGTTGCTTGTCTTATTTTCAGATGACAGTTTACCTCCTTTTGGATCACTACTACTGCGGTGTTTTTTATTGGGCAAAGTAAGTGAATTTAAGATACGATTCTTTACAAGTTTGCTGGAGGCAAAAAAGGGAAATGAGTTTTTATCCTTTATGGGTCCAGGCCGGTCATAAAATGCTGGCTCACCATCTTCATTGATGTCAAGGAAAAATGTACTGGTGGAGCTGCTGCCGAACCGCTCATCCTCCAGTATGAACATGCCTGTAATTGGAGAGCCAGCTGTCAAAGCACGCAAATATGAAGAATTCATCACAGTGCTTAGTGCTACCCTGGCTTTTAAGCAGTCATCTGGGAAAACTTTAATCAAAAATGAAAATGCTCCCCTAAAGCGCAGAGTTAGAATATGAATAAAACAGGAGATTGTGTCATGTGAGGATCTGTTCTTTCTAAAGAAAAACTACAAGACTCACCCTGGTACAGCATATACAGACTTTCTTCTGATTTTTCCAAATACTCAGGATAAAATTTAAGAGAAAGCAGGAAAAATCCATCCCTTGAGCATGGATGCTCATTCTATTGGTACAGAATGGTCATGGTTTCTTCTTCACATCACAGGGGCAGGAGACATTCATCTTAGAAGAAATAGATTCCTAAACTTTAAACATACTGTAGCCTTCTGTATCAATGAGTTGTGTATATATGGGTTTAACTAACCAGAAACCAAAAATATTCATGGAAAGGTGCTTAAATATGTACATATATTTTTCTTGCTGTTATTTCTCAAGCAATTAAGAATAAAATTTACCACTGAGCATCTAGATTAGGTATTAAAGGATCTAAAGATGATATAAAATATTTAGATTTGTATATAAGTCAAATATAGAACCTTGTCACTTTATTCAAAGGATTTTAGGAGCAGTGGATTTGGATATAGAGGTGGGAATCTGGGGTCTCACACAGATATGAAAGGATAACCACACTTACATGAAACAAAGGCACACATGTAAGCTTCATATTCAAAGCTATTATGTTTACTGTCCAATTTGCCTTATGTGCTAAGAAACTCAAACTTAGTGTCTAACTGTAATACATCAGTGAACCCAGGTGTCTAATGGTACCAACAAGATTTATTCTATTTGTAACTGTTCTGTTGAGTAATCATTAAGAACTTAAAATATATTTTGAAAAAGACAAAGTGAAATCCTAAATGACCGTGCATATTACACTAGCTCTCTGTATTTGTGAACTCCTAAGATGTATCTTCTCAAATGCGATCTCTCAAAAATCAACTTTCATCATGTAATGAAGAATATGGAGTAGCATAATGGACAAGATTTTTTTCCTTTTTTCTGGGTGGAGTACAGCATTCAACTCTTGAATCATTTGTTTCCCCGCATCATTTATTTCTGACATCCTATCTTTTAACACTTCCACCAATTTCCTTTTCTCCCCCAGTTTGGAGCATAAACCCAGAGCTTCACATAAAACAGGAGAGTGCTCTACTACTGAGCTACATCTGTGGCTCCCACACTCTGTAACATCTAGTGAAGATATGACTCTCTTAGCAAATATATTCTACTTCAGTTATGTATACTTAATAAAAAGAAGGAAAGTATTAAGTAAATGAAGGTAGGTAAAATCTTGCTAGATCCGTTTGTTCTGAAAACGAACAGAAGTTATTTCTCTGATATGTGACTTATCATCGTCTCTGAGCACACAATTCCCAAAAGCTATCTTAAAAGCATAGGAAAGAACTAGTTAGGCTGGAGGCTGTGATCTCTATTGTGAGAAGAGAGCAGCCTTTAATAGGACATCACCACCAAACCATTATTTTGAAAACATAAACTTGGGCTTGAGTGTAGCTACATGCCTATACTCTCAGTACTCAGAAGACAGAGGCAGGAAGAATATAATCCTTGACTATTTAGCAAGTTCTAGGTCATACAAGACTCTATCTCCTAATAGTCCAAAAACTAAGTAGAAAAGAGAAATGTAAACTTAGAATGTAACAAACACAGTAAGCTTTGAAATCACAAATAAAAATGACAATAGATTAACTTTATGGGAATGCATCACAACACTTACTTGATGGTGCAGATTCACTTTCACTGTTATGTCTAGAGCTGGTCGACTCAGAGTTCAAACTGAGGGTGCTTGGGACAGATGAGAGCTCATTGCAGAGCTGTTCCACATCATCTGGAACCACTGGCCACAGATGCTTGCGACTGTGCCTCACAGAATCCCAGCTATGACATTTTAGAATATCACAGCCTTGCTTGGTTTTAGCTATGAGCCCAAGAACATATACACAGGTTCTGCAGGTTAAAAAAAAAAACAAAACAAAAAAACAAAAAAAAACACACACATAGTAAAAACAGTTTATAATTACAAGGTGAGATGTCTTAAATAACTATAAAATAATCTGCTACATAGGTATCTACATTTTTCTTAAGAAGATATTTAAAATGCATTAAATCTAGTGACGAATAAATGAGTCACAATAAAAACCATGTAAATCTCCTTAATAAAAATAATTAAAACAAAATGAAGGCAGTACAAAGGATCCTAACAAAGCATATTTAAATTAACAATTATAAATCATGAGCTACTTTGCCTTACATCTATTTGTGAAGAAGAATATATTCACTAGAAAGATTTCTCAGGTACGTAACATACCCTCTGATGGAAAGAACCTCACACTGTTTTGCAAGTTTTAGTATATCTGGAATCACATTTTCTTCTTGTAGCAAATTAAGCCCCCAATTCGATGAGCCAATATTTCCCTAAAAGAAATAATATCAAATATTTATGACTAATATAGTGAAGAAATTTTAAAAGCTACCAAGTAACAAATTTAAATCCAACTGAAAGAGAGAGAAAAAGAGAGAGAGAGACAGAGAGAGAGAGAGACAGAGAGACAAAGAGACAGAAAGACAGACTATCCAAGGTAAAAACAAAACCTTAAATAAGGTGTGCTAGGAGTAAGCAAACATGCTGCTTGTCTTAGAAGGAGAACAAAGGCAAAACACTAATAGCTTAATCATCTATTTCTTCACCATAAGAATAACCTTTAAATGGTACGAATAACCTTGGTCTTTGAATATTAATCTAAGAACAAGTTCAAAGTAAAATAATTTTATTATTAGTGGGAAGAACCTAAAAAACAAAACCCATAACATTACAAAGATGAAGTATTTATTACAAACCAAGGCCCAAAGAGAGGCTTTCAGCTTTTTAATTTCTTCCCATTTATCCAAGTCTGGAGTACGAACATTGTGACAGAGTTCTGTGATAACATTCTGGAGAAAGAAAGAAGTACCACATAAATAAATAACAATATATTATGTTTCTAAAATATTTCTTATACTGTATCACAAGTCAACCAAAGGTTTGCTTTGGTCATTTGTGCACATTTAGAATTTCAAGAGTGACTTTACATAGAGCTTATTTAGAAGCCACATTAGTGCATAGGTTCTGAGTTTATATTCTGGACTTGTCACTAACAAATCTGCATTAAGGTTCAATTCAACCTCTGAAGCAAGGAAGAAAGCAACTTAGTTTTTTCATATATGTGATTATAATTTCTTCAATAAATTGTGAAGAATACAGACCTGAGTTGAAGCTAACTCTACACAACTAATCAGCTACTAAAAAGTTACTTAACTTCCCATGTCTTGAATTCCTAATCTCTAAGGGATAATGGCACCTGCCTTACAAGGTCTCATGAGTTAATCTTTTACATATGAAATACTTGGTACCCAGTAGTATAAGTCTTAAGTTATTATTTTTTTAAACATTTTATGTGTGTATGTGCACATGTGCATGCCACAACACACTTGCAGGTAGCAGAGGAAAACCCACACAAATTACATCTTTCCCTATACCACATGGCTCCTGTGGATCAAACAGACTGTGAAGCCATACAACAGTTATCTTTATACAAGAAAGCTTTTAAGAAACCTTGGCAAAGATATTTATTTTAGCACTATTAAGATTTTTCTTTTACTTCTTTTACAATTTACAATGTGTATTATGTTTTTACCTGTACTTCCAGTAAATGGCAGCCTGTTTTGTGGTGTACCAGTTGTCCATAAAGGTGTACGGGCAGATAGACATGAGGTCGTTGTAATCTAGTACGATAAAAGATGACTGAGAAAGTTACTAGTATACTTAAATATGCTAATTAAGTAAGCAATATTAATAAGCATGATTTAATAATAAGCAACTATTAATAAGATATGATTTCTAATAAAGCAATAAAGGTATGAACCTATGAGGATTTCTCTGAAAAAAAAAATAATTGTTCTGTCAGGTCTCAGAGTTTATGGTAAGTAAGCTGGAGCTAGAAAAGCAGACTAGGCTGAGAACATGGAGTGTATCTAAGTGGGTCAAAACGAAGCATGTACAGCATGCAATACACACCACTGGAAACTTGGAGCGAGCATTGCTGTGTACAGAATCCTCTATCAGTGTACAGAAATCCTCCATCATTTTAAAATGATCTAGGAACAGCTGATTTTAAAGTGGACATGGACCCACTGACTGGACTGTACCTTTGGTTACTCCGACGAACGTAGTTATCACCGTCAATTGGCTTCCTGTATGTAGTGAGTGCTTCATTAAGTTGTTCCTCAATCAAGTCAACGTACTTTGAATTATATTCCTAGAAGATAGTATTGTTTTAATTCTATAGTCTCATAATGGCCATCACTACATTGTGTCAGATATTTAGCAAATCTTTGGAGAATAAACAGGAAAAATAAAAAGTATGTTCACAAATTTTTGGAAAATGAAAAGCATGAGTCATAAAGGCAAATGTTCTACTCCATTTAAAAGTGTTCTACCCAGCTTCTCCATCTTTCCAAGTAAGTGAGCAAATAATGGTTTCTGTCATATTTGAATTCTCACTTCCTTGAAAAAGTTGTCTTCTTACTAAACTCTGACGATATTCAGTATAAATTCAAAAAAGAAAATTAATTGTATTACATAATTTCAGGGTTTTTAAGTTAAATTCTTTACCTTATATTTTTAAATCAGGTCAAAAATAAATTTATTTCCTACATACCCTTGGAAAAAAATTCCAGTTCAATGTTTTAGGCTGAGTATATCATATTGCTATTTTTATTACAAAAGTTTTCCATTTCAAGCTGTCAGCAAAAATTAGTAAATCCAATTTGGAAGGCAATTCAGCAGTATTTATTAGAAATTAAATTCTGATTCTTTTTTATGGTAACAATTACATTTTTAAAATTTAATCCAATTTATATATTTTCAGAACTATGAAATATATATCTTTATACATATCTCTATGTAATAATATTGAGCAAGTACCATTTATTTAAAAAATTAGGTTGTGTTGGGCACAATCTAAATATATATTAATAACAGGATTGGCAACATTACACAGTCACTAAAAAAATACAGTAGTAGCCAGTGAGTTAGCTTAACAGGTAAAGACACTTGCTACCAAGCCTGACAAGCAGTTCAATCTCTAGAGACTACACAATAAAAGGAGATGAATGACTCCTGCAAGCTGTTCTGTGACTACCACACATGGTTCATAGCGCATGCATCTCTCTCTCTCTCTCTCTCTCCCCCTCACCTTAAAATACACACACACAGAGTTCACACAGTTTAAAAAAAGAATGAGGTAGATCTGAATACACTGCTCTGGAAAGTTAAACTGTTAAATGAAAAATTTGTTTTATTTACATTTGCAAACTGAATTCATCCCTTTGTGTTTTGAATAAAGAATATATGTATGTATGCTCACAGATGGACACCACATCCGAGTGCATAAAAAACAAATTGTGAAGGGACAGCATCTTCAGAGAAGACTCCGTAAGAGGGGAGAGAAAACTGCACTGTAAACCACACAGACTATGTCAGTCAGGCACTTAACTTAGTGCCCTGTGAGGTGCATAGAAAGCTCTTCCTGGTCATGAGGTTTTGTGTTTTCTCTATAATAGTAACAAGGGTTTAATTAAATATTATCATTATACATGCGTCTACTAAAAATGTCAGTACAAAAAAAACCTCATTAAGGCAAGTATTTGAACTTCTTATAGAATTAATTACTATCTGTGAGGTATATACTCAGTGATCTCTTCCAGTGACAACTGGAAACACTAGCAACAGTCAGCACCATTGCCAAAAGCTAGGGAACAGATGGAGTTTCTGATAGGCATCATCTCGAGGATTCAATCCAAAAATACTGACCTGGAAGGGCAAGGAGACACACCCCTCCATGTCAAGTGAGGACATCTACTACTCGGAGATGTAAGCAGGCAGAGGACAGATGGACAGGCAAGGAGACACACTCCTCCATGTCAAGTGTGGACATCTACTACTCGGAGCTTTAAACAGGCAGCCAGAGGACAGAAAACACTCCCTTGTCAAGAGCTGTACATGAGAGGTCCATGAAAGTAGCCCCTAAGTCTGACTCAACATTATGAATCACCCCATTTAGAGCTAACAAGTCCATAAGATTGTCCCAAGTGAGAAAGAATGTTCCTGACCCCTTCTTCTTCTTCCTGTTCCAAATCTAGAGAGGTATGAAACTTAACAATCCAAAAAGAGAAGAAAGGGCTGGAGAGATGGCTCACTGGCTAAAAGCAATGACTGCTGTTTGGACCCAGGTTTGATTCTCAGCACCTACATAGAGGCTCATATCTATCTATAACTTCAGTTGCAGGGGATCTGGTGTCCGCACCAGGCGCACATGTGTACACAGACATACATATACGTAAGCAAAATACCCATATACATAATAAAAATAATTAACACAAAAATAGAGGAAGGAAATGGGGGTGGGGATAAAGAATGTACCCTGTCCTTTCTCCACTGATATAAGCCAACAGCAGGCCTGTGCCGGGTAAGAAGGGTAAAATTGCATGAGGAGAATTTCAATAGTATGCTGACTTGGATGCTGTATAACCTTAAAAACAGATAAACTGTTTACTAGCCGACAAGAAAAGCTGTCGGATCTGCCTAACACTTCATCTAAGAGCAAGAAGAAATGATCACAATTAAATCAGGCTGAAAGGCACAGTGCTTGTGAGAAGAGAATTTCTTTTACTCTTCTAAATCCAGTTTGTTGAAAATCAGTTATAGATAGCTAAAATACCAAAGAAATAAAAAGGCAATTATAAAGTAGAATGCTTTCCAAAACAGCTGCTACATCATAATTAGAAAAGTCAATGAAATATATGATGAAAGCTAATACTCAATAGCTGGATTAATTGCATAAGCAATTATCTACAAGGTTGGGAGAAATAAAGTATGGCCTATATATTTATTATGCATACCTCTCCTCTCAAAAATCACCATTTTTTATGAAAAGCAGACAAACTTTTCTATAAAATGCCTGCGAGTAAGTATTTCAGCTTCTGTGGGCCATACATGTCACTATTGGTCCCAATCCCCTCAAACTCCAAACCCCCACAATGACAGTTCCACTGACAATGTCCTAAATGACAGTCTGGGCTCAGCTCTGATGGTTAAACAGAAGGACTGATGGAGGACAGACAAAAATTAACACTCAGCACTCCTCAGAAACCTGTCAAATGGGCTAAATTAAGTTGTCTGAGGAAGAGCCACTTCCGTTATCTCCCCATTTCTAGCAAATGAGGCAGATGTCTACTTCCCTCTTAGCTCATACCAAAACAAATCCAGGCCCCCACACTTTCTTCCAGGCTGTCCTGGACTGCATGTCTCCAGACCCTGTAGTTACCTGCTCTCCTTAAAACTGGCAAGACTAGCCGGGCGGTGGTGGCGCACGCCTTTAATCCCAGCACTCGGGAGGCAGAGCCAGGCGGATCTCTGTGAGTTCGAGGCCAGCCTGGTCTACAGCGCAAGATCCAGGAAAGGCGCAAAGCTACACAGAGAAACCCTGTCTCGAAAAACCAAAAAAAAAAAAACAAACAAAAAAAAACTGGCAAGACTTTACTCAGTCTTTTGCTATCGTCTCTGCCTCCTGAGAGGTAGTAGCCATTGCAGCTTTGGCCTCCCCCAAAACGCCTTTGGCTATTCTCAATCTATCACTGGAGAGATAGCCACATGGCAGCTACGTAATTCCCAATCAACTTTCCTTCCTATCATGGAGGGCTATAGTTCAATGGTTTCCCTGTGCTGTCACTTACAACTATGAAAGCAGAGGTCTGCTCTCAGATTCATCAAAGGAAGCACCCTAAAATGAAATGTAAGTAGATGATTATATCTGCTTACACAGAACTGTTTTCAACCTTGCCTCATTTAGAAAAATTCATTTTCGCATAGAAGAGCTAAAGCAAAGTCAGTCTGTGTAGTGGGTAGCTGTTCCAGTTTTGACCTGGAAGTACTACCCCCACTGAGGCTTCAGTAACTGTCATGCCTATAAGTCGGGGCTGGGAGAGGACCCCTAAAGACCCGAGATCCAGATGGGCCGGGTCTCTTGGTTCCTGGATCCTGGACGCTGGAGGTAGACCGAGCAGAGTTCTCCAGAGAACACCGCTGGACTGTGCTTCACCTTTCCCAGACCCTGTAACCTATCCCTTCACTTGTAAGTTATCCCACAAAATAAACCTCCCTTTTAACTGCGTGGAGTGGCCTTAATATTTCAACCAATATCTCTGTATAAGAGATCCAAGAACAAAAGGACTGGTGTCAAAGAAATCAGAGCAGTAAAACACACAATCAAAGTTAAATTCAACAGAATGCAGTCAAAATAAACAGGGACAATAAAATGGCTCATGTAAAGGTGCTTGCTGCCAAGTCTGATGATCAGAGTTTAATTCCTAAGATCTACATGATGGAAGGAGAGGACCAATTCCCACAAGTTGTCCTCTGATGTCCATGTACCTGCTATGACATTCATGACACACAGCGCACACAGAATCAACCAATCAATCCAGCACTTAAAAAAAAAACAAAATAAATAAATAAATAAATAAATTACAGTTAGGAAGTAGATTAAGTATATATTATCAGTATAAAATTAATAGAATTTAGCATTACATATGTGTGGTGATATGAATGTAAATGGCTCCCATAGACTCATGCTTGGTCCATAGGGAGTAGAACTACTGGGAGGTATGGCCTTGTTGGAGTAGGTGTGGCCTTGATGCAGAAAGTGTGTCACTGTGTGGGCAGGCTCTGAGGTCTCATATGCTCAAGCTATGCCCAGTGTGGGACACAGTTGCTTCTTCTACCTGCAGACTCTCAACTCCTTCTCCAGCACCATGTCTGCCTGCATGCTGCCATGTCCCACCATGATGATAATAGACTAAATCTCTGAAACTGTAAACCAGCCCCAATTAAATATTTTGCTGCTTGTAAGCATTGCCTGTGGTCATGGTGTCTCTTCATAGCAATAGAAAGCCTAAGACAATATGAATGGATTTGTTTTTGTTTGTTTGAAGTTAAGGTCTCATGTAGTACTGACTGGTCTGAATCATAAAGAAAAAAGTATACAAATTAAATCATTATTTAGTAAGAAGTTACCTTGTGCCATTTTTCCAATTGTTTTGCTACATAACCCCTTTCATTCAGGTAGGAAAATCCTTTTGGAATGGAGAGAAATCTGTAAATTAGAACAATCATAGTTGAACACTGAGTCAAAAAAAAAAAAAAAAGATCTAAAATAACATAAATATGCTTAAGAAACAAACAGAGCGTGGAATATTCCCGTCTAAAATAAAAAGGTTAACTATAATTTATTAAAATGTCAAACACTAGGACTTCCATTTCTCCCTACATCTGACAGTTATACAAATAAAACCACTGGCGCATTTTTGGAATGGTTTTTAGATAGACATGCTGAAGGGATACCGTGACCACCGCACTGACGCCCCTTTCAGCTGGAAGAAGCCAGGTCGGCCATCACCCAAATCCATTACTGGGTCTCCAGCCCATAGCACTGCTCCCACGTAGCTTGTATGTCCACCCGACTGAGAAAATCCCATGTTCCCCTTTCTTCTCTTTCTTTCCTAAACCTCTGCATTTCCCCAACATTCTAGGCTTCCTTACTCTCTCTAGTTTCCCTCCCCACCATGTAGCTACTTGTGTGCGTGATCTGACCTCCATGCCAAATTAAGGTATGGTCTTTTGTTCTTCTCTCCTCTACTGTCTGCCTCTGGGCAGCTGCTGAGGTTTTACAGTTTGTCTGCCCTAGGGTTTTTCTCTTTTAAACTCTAACAAAATTGTCCTTGACCTTCCAATTTTTTTTTTCAATTGTAGATAAATTTTCACAATAGATAAATTTCACAATAGATAGATAAATAAACAGATAAATTTTGCAAAAAGACCAAACCTGAAAAAAATAAAGAAAACTTCATGAAAAGCATGAGACATATACTAAACACAAGCATACAAACAAAACAAGGAACAACTCAATTCTAAAATAGGCCTGGTTCAGAAGTTTAAAATAAATTCAGAGTATTTCCTAGTCAGATTTGGATCTAACATTAATATACATGACCAGGAGAATATCACCATAAGAAAATGTACTTAATACTTACCTCAGGAGGAGAAGCAAGCCCTTGTCTCCAAGGTGGGATAAGGCTGGTTTCATCTGAATAAGAGCATGAAGATTGGCCTAAAGGGATGATCATCAAGTTAATAATTATGCAAGGACAGCATATTCTCTGTTACAAAACACTTTTCCATACTGTGCTTTTGTGATATTGCCAATTAAAATGGAGTATTTTAATAAACTTCGGCCTAAATGTTTCATTATAACAACAATACAACTCAACTTTACCTTGTCTTCACAAGCTTCATCAAGGATATCCAGCGCTTCAGAAGAAATTGTTTTGTTTTTATCATGTAGCTGAGTCACTAGTAACTCAATTCCCCAATTGTTGAAGAATTCAACATTAGCTCTCAATAAAACCCTTAAATGTTTTGTTGCATACAGTCTGCAGGCCTAGAGAGATGAAGGAATGCATTAAAAGTCATCACAGACATTTAGGATCCTTCTGAAAAAGCCCTTCGACTTGCAAAGGACAGAAGGACTGAATTCAGGGTACAGCTCGTATCTGACATTAACACTCCTTCTCTAAGTAGCAGCCCCATTCTTTTAACTTAAAAGGTTCTATATAGAGTTCCTCAGAGGCATGAAAAAATGTTCACATACTGAACAGAATATGTGAATGCAATCCTTAACTACCACAAATATGCATCAAATTTCTTGTATTTTGGGAAATCACAGGGCTAGCATATGTTGAGTATGATGGACCCTAGAAAAACCATTTTTGTGATCACAGAATGTCCCTTGCTAGCTAAGTGTAGCAACTAAAAGTTAGGGTTAACTCAATTTCCATCCCATATTCTTAGTTTACTTAGTATAAAATTGACAGTGACTTAGCCTATAGTTTATAAAATATTGGGATGGACTGATATAAAACTGCAGTTTTATCTCCCATCGTATACTCACATCAGTAGCTGCCGTGAGAATTTTTGAAAGAATCACTCTGGCTAATCCATCTCTGCTATAGTCTAGGCTAGAAACAGTGAGTTTCAGCAGGTGATCTTGGTTTTTCAAGGAGCAAAGATTAAGAAGACTAAAAAAGAAGATTTTTTAGTATAAATTATTGTGTTGATTCATTAACTATTTCAATAAATTTTTCTCCAGTTTAACTGAAATATGACTGATAAATAGAAAATTATGCATTTTCAAAACAGACAACCTGATTAGATACACAGCTACCCATCAGGTGATTCAATCATTAATGAATCCATTAGATGATTACTATTTTAGGAAATGGGCATGTGAAAACAATTCAGCATACATTTTTAAAATCCTATATAAATAAATATTTCTGAGAAAAGTATTTACCAAACACACATACACAGACTAAATAAAAAGCATACTGTATATCTGGACTCATTAAGACCAAAGTTTAGGTTCACTCTGCCACACAATGTGAGACTGCTCACCACTGAAAGACACTGCATTTTTCCAGCATTTTGACACCATGAGGATGACAGGAGAGTGTTCCAATGAATAAGAAGTAGTGTTGACTAAGGGTGGTCAGCAAACCATTGTTCTGAAGGCTTCTCTCAGGTTTCATCCCAGATGATGCATTGAGCCACTGAACAATATCTTTCACGAGATCTTCTAAGTATCCCTGCCCATCCTGTAATTAGAAAGTCACCTCTTATAGCCATAAAAATCTTAGTGATGGAAGTCACTGGTAACAGAAACACTGATTTTGTAGAGTTTAAGCCTTTGAATTAAAAAAAAAAAAAAAAAAGTAAATAGCCAGTCGGTGGTAGTGCACACCTTTAATCCTAGCATTTGGGAGGTGGAAGGAGGCGGATCTCAGTGAGTTCCAGGCCAGCCTGGTTTAAAAAGCAAGTTCCAGGACAGCCAGGAATGTTACACAGAGAAATTGTCTCCCCACCCCCCGCAAAAAAAAAAAAAAAAAAAAAAAGAAGAAGAAGAACAAAAAAAACTATCTGGAGATTCTCTTTATTTTTCCATTTCCCCATCTTACCTGAGAGTAAACCAGGCCTTCTAGAGGGTGGATAATTCCCTAAAGTTTCTTACCTAGGTGAAGTAAGTTGGGATTCAAATACAGGTCTAAGCTTGTATTTCTTTTTTTTTTTTTTTTTTTGGTTTTTCGAGACAGGGTTTCTCTGTGTAGCTTTGTGCCTTTCCTGGAACTCGCTTTGTAGACCAGGATGGCCTCGAACTCACAGAGATCCGCCTGCCTCTGTCTCCCGAGTGCTGGGATTAAAGGCATAAGCTTGTATTTCAAACAGAGCCTATACCAACTAGGAAAAAAAAAGTAAAACAGAGGGCAGATGTGATGGTATACACTTTAACCCCAGCACTCAAGACAGACAGATTGTTGAGTTCAAGGCCAATGTGGCCTACATAGTGAATCCAGGCCAGCCAGAGCTATGCAGTATGGCTTTTCTTTAAAAGGAAAAAAAAGTGTGTATTAAAGGGTGGTGATAGAGGGGGAAAGAAGGGGCAGGGTCAACAAAAACTATGTGCTATCAAAGTCTCTGGAAGGCTTACCTCTTCAGACTCAAGAAGAAACTCTGTAAACTGACAACCGACAACTGTGAGCTGCTTGGACTTGGCAAAGTCCAGATCCAGACCAGCATACAGCTTACTGCTGGGCTTGTAAAAATAAAGAAGTCTCCGCACGAACCTGCAATCAAGATGAAATCAGCAACCAAATAGGAAACCGAACAATTATTTTGACAAGAATCTTGAGCACAGGTTAGGAAAATTGCTAAGCACCTTGGTACACTTCACAACATTTAAAAAAGGAATCACTGGAAAACGTGTTGTTTGAATAAGAATTTTACAGTGAGACCTAGTAGGGAAAGGGCAGACATAACCAGACATGGGCATACATTTAAAAGCCTCACCCCTCAGGAGGTAAGGGCAGACAGAGCAGTAGCTCAAAGCCAGGAGAGGCCATTTAGTGGGTTTCAGGCTAGCCTGGGCTACATAGCAAATTTGTGCCTCAAAAGTCCAAAACTAAAAACCACCACCACATCCCCAACAGCAACAAAACTGCAAAATGAGATAGCACATCTAGACTGGAAGGCTGGTGAGATATAAGGAAGCCTCCTACAGACATCGACTTAATTTATGAACATATTTTCATAACTTTCATACTTTCCACTAACTTTCATTGTTGTGCTCACTTAATATAGTTCACCTTGACTTCATCCACTACAGTGTAACCCAGAGAGGTAGCTATATACAGGAGTTACAAAGCAAATTTACTAAGATATCATTATTTTATTCTTAAAGAATATCATGAGTAACATGCTTCTTAATTTCACTGTAACTTGTCTATTCTATATATTTCTCAAAACCTGACATAACCACTAAGTTTTGTATCATTAAATTTGAATACAATATAAGAAATGGTATGGACTTCTCCAGACAAAGTAAAGGCCTTTTTATCCAAGGAGATTGGTAACAGTAGCCATTTAGTCATTCAGGAGTAAAAGCACACAGGTGCAGCAGAGAGCAGCTTCCCATGCTGCATGTGCTATGACATCAGCATGCTTTACAGTGTAGCAGCTTCATGTGTTGAGAGTGCCATGAAGTCAGCATGCTTTACAGTATGGTGGCTTCCCCTGCTCTGTGCTATGACATCCGCACGCTTTACAGTGTGGCAGCTTCATGTGCTGCATGTGCTATGATGTCAGCATGCTTTACAGTGAAGCGGATTTCCGTGCTCTGACGTCAGCATGTTTTATAGTGCCGATAAGCAGAGTTAGGAAGGAGAGACAGCTCTCAGAAGATGAGGTGCGTGCAAGCACAAGTGTTCCAATAAGAACAGACACCACATCTTATTCCATCCTTGTGTCAGGATTAAGACCAGGACCCATATAAAGCTACCCCAGCCTAAGTAACTTATGATAAAGATCATAGCTGGAAGAAGAATATAAGTAACAAGAAAATTAGCTGGTGTATCTGATTATAAGACTGCACATAAAATATAAGCATGTTTTAAAAAAAATCAATGATTACTTTTAGCAGGCATTAACCACAATATAAATTCAGTCCCTCAAATTTAAATGCACAATAGCGTTTACATACCTGTGCAACTGTTCATCCTTATAGTTTCTTAGATTTACATTTGGCCACTAGAAAAACAGAGTATCTTACATTAAATAATATGTATTTAACAATTCCTAAGCATATAACTATAATAAATGATAGCAATAAAATGAAGACAATTTAGCAATCTCCAGGAAGTATTCTATCATACCTTAAGAATGGTCCCAATGAGATTCCAATTCCATTCAAGATTTTCTTTATGTTGAAGGACTTGGCTATCCCTAAGGTTTATTAGAAGAGCTTCTTCTGTGTCCTACAATCACCAGATAGTAACAAGGTCAATGAAGCAATCTATGCTCACATCAGAAAACTAACTTTAAAAACGAGAAGGGGAGGGGGAGGTATCATTAATGACTATCAATAACTATTTATTTTCAAAAAGCTACTAAAAATTAAAAGAAAAAAAAAAACCTAAGTCAGGGAGATGGTTACTAAAGTGCTTGCCTTACAAGCAAGAGGACCCGAGTTCAATCCCCAGAACCTACACATGCTGAGACTGGTGACACACACTTGTCATCCCAGCACTGTGGAAGAAGGTACAAGGGGAACGCTAGGCTGCTGGCCAGCCCAGCCCGTCTAGCCTATGCAGTGAGTTTTGGTCAGTGAGAGACCCTGTCTCAAAAATAAACAAAAATAAATAACTCAAGGTACATGGTGTCTGAGGAAGAGCACACTGTTGTTCTCTGGTCTCACAACTTTACCCTCACATACACCTAACCCAGCTCCAGGTTCCTCTGCATGGTCAAACTACCAATTTGAAAACGCATATGCTTGAATGAAACTGAAAACCCAGATAAGTTTGGAGTATGTAAGCATACTCCAATCCAGGTGTTGAGAGTTAGGAAACTAACATTCCTGTCAGTACCTTGAGAACAAATATATCTTTCTGAACTCGAAGGTAGTGATCCCGTTTCTGGTGTGTTGCAATGGCTTTCTGAATGATGTGATCTAAATGAAGGCTGTAAGGCTTAGGTCCTCGCTTCTTCATTTCATGGAAGCGTTTTAAACAGTTCAGAGCTGCACTGGCTCGACTAAGGAGGAAAGAAAAATCAACACTAGAGCAAGACTAGCATACTTTGAAAGTAATGGCTGTGAAGTTATTTAAACTTACATAAATTCAAGAATAGAGATTACTAAGCAAATTGAAACACTTACTCAAGCATGGAGCATAATCACAACACATCAGCACTGCCGGTTTACATAAAGACTCTCACTCTGATTCAAACTTTCACTTCCTAGTCTTTTCTTCTAAGGCGGTGGGCCCATTTTATGTACTGGTTTTAAGAAGTCCTTACGCACTATTGGCAAGACGGTTCAATGGGTAAGGCATTTGCTTTTCAAGAATCAGGGGTACCTGAATCTGGAACCCTAGTACCCACAAAAAAGCTGGCACTGCAGTGCACCTGTAACCTCAGTGCTTGAGGTGAAAACAAGCAGAGCCCAGGTCCTGAAATTCAGTGGCTACTTGGCCAGCCTAGCCAAAAGGCAGAGCTCCTGGTTCAGTGAGAGATCCTGCCTCATAAAGTAAGGTGGAGAAAATAAGAGGGAAACGCCCTGCTTCTACATATATGCCAAGGGCACCATCCCCCAAACACACACATACTCACAGGTATTGACATAAAGTCAAGAACCCGGTTTTCTTATTAATGCTGTAAAGCTTTGTTTTTCACAGTCTATTTTCTACTTGAGACTGATTTTTGTTTACATGAAGTTGCAATAGAACTTCACTGTCCATCAATGTAATCAATGATCCTAGTAGCAATTGAACTGTCTCTATCTTCAGCATTGACTAACGACCATAATTAGGATCGTTTAGAGTTATTTAATGATTTCTATGTTATATGTAAAAGTACAGTTTTGAAGAATTTGGCAGCAACTAAGTCTCAACTCTAGAACTTTTGGTACATAGAGTCTAAAACATTTAGGATGCAGTCAGGTTGGCAAGTACTTAATCTGTCTTAGGTAAAGAGGACTTAGGAAGCTAAAAAAGAGAAACTTAGGACTATTACTATTCTGTTATTTTAAGCATAATTTTTTATTCCTAATGATCTCTGAGATCTGTGAACTTGATTTGAGAGAGTTTAGAGCTACCAGGTTTAAGAAAGCATTCACTTCCATCATGGAACGACAAAAGGAAATTGAAAGCTTCAGTACACTGTAAGCCTCCAGTTAGAACTACAATGTTCTGCTAATGCCTCAGCTGATCAATATGTCTCCAGTCTATTTTTTGGCAAAATTAAAACAACTAATTATTGGTCCATTTGTAAGCATTTATTTTACTAAAGCTAATTAAACTTTTGAAGAATGTTTAATTTTAAAGAAAAGTTCATAGTTCCAAAGAGCTAATGAACTGCATTTCACTTACATTACCAGGGGAAAATGTGGTTGACATATATAACTTTTTCCAGATCATAAAAACAAACAAATTAAAACAACAACAAAAACAAAAACTCACCACTTCAGTCATACAGGAAAACCTTTGTCTTTGTTCAGAAACATGGAAGGAAATGGGTCAATATATCATTTACTAATTATTTTCGTCTCAAATACAAATTATTAAATATTTTGAGAACTGTAACTTTCCCTCCTTGAGGTTTGCAAAGGGAATTTCCAAGCACAATCTGTCCACACTGCTTGTTTTCTCTCCCTGTTTAAAGAGAAGATTATCTAGGAAGGTATCAAATACATTAAGCACACTTTGCTAAGGCTCTAGTACTTACAGTCTCTTTTCCTTGGGAATATCGAATGATGCAGCCATATTCATAAGGGTTGGCAGGCAGTGCAAATGATGGCTATGCGAATGAGGAAGAATTGTGTTTGCCTATACGGAACATGACATTTTATAAACAAATTTAGTTTCCTACAGAATAACCACATGTTTGTAAGACTAATAAAACTCAAGGCTTTTCATGGACTTATTTCCACCCACACATACTTATAATTTTTAATCCCACTGAATTCCAGTAAGGAGGACAGGTTGGAGCCAGTGAGATGGCTCCACCAGACAAGGTATTTGCCATTAAATATGAGGACCTGAGCTTTATCCTAGGACCCACATGGCAGAAAGTGAGAACCAACTCCTCCAAAGTTATCCTTTGACTCCCAATGCACCATGTCACAATTGCATACATGCACCCATGTGTACACACACAATTAAAATTTTTTTAAAACAATGAGAAGAAAAGTTAATCATACAACCAATTTTCATATATCTGTTATTATTAAATATGGCTTCCAAAAGGTACCAAACTCACTTCTTAAATGAGAATTATGTAGCAAAGCATCATATTTGAGAAAAGACCAGAAGCAGTATCAACCTTCTCAGAACATGCTGGTCTCATACAGCAACAATACTTAAATAGAAACATTATCTTCTGGTGCTAGGCAAAATTTCACTACCCAACTAGCTTCCTACCAGTAAGTACATTTATTAAATGTAAATGAGAGAAGATATGATAATAAGCAGTGAACTCATATTGCTATCCTTTAATATGGCCACCTTTTATATTTCATGAGAATCACAGAATCCTGAGGCTTGAGGAAAAAGATTAAATTCATATAAAAAGATTCCTCCATAAAAAAGAAATGAATACTGGTATCTTTATAGGAAATGGTGTCTTGAGACCCAACATACAGCTCATTTGACTTGAGAATCTGCAGTACTGTTTAGTGCTGAATGAGATCAGAGAACGTGGCTGACTAAGTCATTGATAAAAAGACAGAGTTTATATACTGTTTAATTCTTTACCCCATATACAGCTCAGCTGCTGTGTGGGGGAGAAAGAGTTGGGGGAAGAAAGGAGGAAACCGACACACTTTTTTGGTTTTGGAGACAGTGTCTATTATGGAGCTCTGGCTGTTCTGACATTCACTATGTAGACCAGGCTGGACTCAAGCTCAGAGCTCTACTTGCTTCTGCTTTCAGAGTGATGCAATTAAGACTAAGATTGTGTGCTACCATGCCCAGCCAGAAACAATTAAAAAACAAAAACAAAAAAAACAAACAAACAAAAAATAACTCTGCCAATAAAAGCAGGCCATGATGTATATGAAAAGATCTGCCAAAAAATCACTTCTTCCTAAACGAGTTCAAAGTGATTTTTATTTAGTATTTTATCAACTGTTAGTGACCTACAGGTACACATTCTTATAATGCACAAATCCTTCCTGACTCAGTTTACTGAGAGTACAGAAAGGTGCCCATAGCCTCTATTTCCTAGTAAGGTCAAAAAAGCCATGGAAGCCTATCTGAGGCTTCTACCCAAAGAATCTCATTCTCTGAACCTAAAACTATTAGTTTATGAAAACCAGTGACATTCAGGTAAGACAATTAGATTTAGAACTTTTTCACTAAACTTTCTGAAGGTCAAGAAATCACTACAATGTATGGATTACATTTCTAGAAAACTGAAATAAAATTCATGGTTTTGTAATTTTTATTTCTAGATTTCTTCATGCTTTTCTGAATGTAAACAAGATTTACAGGATCCAAATATCGACATCAAAAGAGGTTAAAGAAAAAGAAAAATCAACATTTGGTACTTGTTACATGTACAAAACCAGTTAATATTGACACATACATCTCTATCAGGAATACGTACTAAAGGCTTTAGCAAAATGAAAATGTACTGTCTGAGCTATCATAAAGTAATGCCAGTTAACTAACCTGTTTTATCATTTAAAATCCTCAAAGTTCAAACCACAAAACCAGAAGTCACTAACTTACCATATGTAAGAGCTCTCCTAAAAGGATGGTCGCTCTAACTGAGATGTGGTCATCACTGTTCGTTATCACTTCAACCAAGCCCTATGAAGGCAAGAAGAAAGCATCACTACTGCACAATGGTATATTTGGACACATTTCTGCAGCAGATCTGTTTCTCACTCTAAAGAATTTTGTTGACAGAATAAAGGTTTGTAAATATTACCTCTAAAAGTCCATTACGAATAAAGGCAGAAAGTATCAGTGCCAAATAATTATCCATGAGGTCTGGCCTAGAAACAGAAACACATCAACAATTTAAATGTTCTACATAACCTTAAAGCAGTAATGAGAATAAATGAGTCATTTTTATATCTAGATTCTACCTGGATCTAGCACGATGGGGAAGAATGGTTTTTGCCTCAGCTGCCACAAAGCCATCTGAAAGCCTCCAACTGTCCTGGAACCTTCCTGGATCTAAAGGAGTTAAAATAGGTAGTAATAGTGAAACAGATTAGTGTAGGGCTATCAGCTATCCAGGCTACAAAAAACTTCAAAGGGGTTTTAAAAGTAAACAGTGGTAGAGACTATGTCATGATTGGCAAGGGTGTGGTTACTTGGGCCTGTTACATGAACACTTGTATAATGCCACTGCTTGTCAAGTAGTGTGTGTGTGTGCCTGTGACAGTGGCATACAAGAGTAGACAAAGGCAGATCTGGAGAGCTCAAGGGTCAGCCAGACTAGCTGAAACAATCAGCCCCTAGTTCAGTCAGACTATCCCATAGCAATAAGGGATGACAGAGGAAGACGCCTGATGGCCTGCTCTGGCCTCCCCATACGGAGTGAACGCACATGCACACTCACATGCAACACACACATGACATAGAACCATTTATATAAGTGTATGCAGTTGTAACTTCCTACATTTGGGGACTTAGGTATCTTATGAATTAGATAATTCTCTACCTTCCAAAAAGAAAGAAAATGATCAGTATTTACCATTTAGTATCTGTTTCTACCAAGTCACTTAGAAATTCCAGTAAGCAACAGACCCCAGTGCATGCTAGTACTTACCTACACTGAGCAGGGCTTCTATGAACTCATCTGTCACAACAGGAAGAGGGAGACGAAATATATCATAGAGCACTTCAAGCAGACCTCGCTAGAAGAGCAAATACAGTTCACTTATTTCTATAGAAAAAGTATTTGACTAAAAAGATCATGTTCACAGCGTAACAAGAGTAATAAAAATATACCTATCACATTTTATCAAGATTGTTATTAGGGAAGGGATAATTACTAAATATTTAATAAATATATCATTTAATTTTTTTTTTTCAAAAAACTGTTTCCTTATCACCATCGTGCAATTCTGAAAACAGATTTCAGTTCTTTCCATGTACAGAGATGGGAGTCAGGTGATGGGCAGGGGTGTGGCTCAACGACAAACTACTTGTCTACAATGTCCCAAGGTCTGAGATTCCCAACACCTCAAAAAGGATCAATAAAATTGTTCCTTTTGTTCTTTGATCAGAGATGTTTCAGTTTATAAGCGCACCCTCCCACTTCCATGATCTAGTGTACTTTATTTCACATTTTAAGCGAAGCATCGCCAGCCAATGTTTTCTCACAGCTTTTTTCAGCTACAGGTACAGTTCATATAAAGAAAAAACTAGGAGGTAAAATGGAGAGACAAAATTAAAACAAAAACAATTAAGGGAAAAGAGAACTTAAGAGTTAATGTATTTTTCCCTCCATATTCAATTTGGTTTTGGTTAATTAATATGAATGTCCTAATTATAATAATTTAGGAATATATCCAATCAACACATAAGTAACTTAGTTTTAGTGAAAACCACCATCTTTGAAATAAAATCATGGTAATGTGGTATCAAAAATATATAAATTACAAAGCATGACTACATAAATATACATCTACTTTTTGTTATACGTATTTCTATGTTTGACTCTTTTAAAATTAAGAATGTCCTTCTGTTTTACTTGCATTTTTTTATAATTTATATTTAACTCAAATTTAATAAAATTGTCACTCCTAATAGTATTTTAAGTGATTACTATTAAGTAGTCACACACTGAAAAACGCTCTAAACTAAAAATTACCAACTTGAGGAAGAACTTCACCAAGGATTTCTAAGACAATCTGTGTGTGTGCTCGTGAGTGCAGATGATGGCAGAGACCAGAGGCATTAGCCTCTACTGGAACAGCAGTCATAGGCAGCTATGACAGTGTGCCGAGAACGAGGCTGAGGCTTCTGCGAGAGCAGGACACAGTCCTCTCTTAAAAATGAGCCCTCTCTCCAGTCCCTAATGTAACTTTTAAGGGTCCAGGCATGTAAGAATTACAGTAACTGTTACTTACCCGTATTTCCATATTTGGTATGCAAAGTACTCCAATTAGAGATTGGATCCCAGAGTTCCCAGGTTTACATAAATTAATAATACCTAAGGAGGATAAAAGTTAAAAAAAAAATAAGAAATTCTACAATAATATCATAATATAAAATCTGTGATTATTTTCCAAGTTAAATTATACTATTTGGTTATTATAATTGATATCATATAACTAAAGAATACTAAGTATTCTCAGACTATCTCCACTAATTGGAAATTGTCATTAATTTCACCACCTAAATTCCTCATCAATTTCTATTTCATATCCAGAAGCTGATAAACACCAAAGTGGCTATAAATTAATGCTTCTCTGGAAGTAAGAACCCAAGGGGAAAAAAATGGTATTTTCCCTATCTAATACTCCTCAGACTATAGTTAAAAAAAAAACAAACCTACAACATGTGTCAAACTTAATTCTAAAATCAATTGAATGCACATATGAGAATAAGTAACATGTTCCAAATAAAATTCATGGATCAAAGAGTTTAAGTTACAGAACTTTGTACATATTAAAATTTTATGTCACAAGATATGTACATAGGTGATAAGCAAGCATAAAATGCTCAGTATCATTAATTACCATAAAATGCAAAATGCATCAGTGAGAGGCCACCAACACCACACCAGACTGCAACAGCATCACTGAAAAGGATGCAGAGCAACTGAGCTCACACAGATCGATGACAGTGCACAGCACTGCACTACATTTATACTGAGCAGCTAACCATGAGTACACATGTGCACCTCTTTCAGGACTAAAGAATGCTGGCACCATCTGCAAGCTTCTTCACAGTACATCACAGAAACTTAGATGGGATGATGAAGACACAGAGAGACTGACACACAAACAGTGGAAACAGACACAAAATCTACACAGGGGGAATACATGCTAACCACTTCATTTTTCAAAATTCTTTCAAATATTTTGTATTAAAATGCTAGGGAAAATGTTTCTGAATAGTCACACAGAATTCTGAAGCTCTCTGTCACCACTACAATGGCCGAGTATCTGTTAACAAAAATTTTTAGAACCAGGTATGTTTCCGATCCTGATTATTTTTCTTTCAAACTTCAGAATACCTGCACATGTGTCATGGGACAAGTCAGCTATGGACCTAACATAACTGCTTCATATATACTATACATACATATCCTAGAGACTAAATTCAACGTTCTTGTGTTATGACTGCAATTAATCACATGAACTCACATGTAGAATTTTCTATTTATGTCATTGCTCAAAAAAATCTCAGATATTGTAGCATTTTGGATTTCATATTAAGGATGCTCAATTTGTATGTTTGTATGCATGAACAATCTATAATTTCTCTTTGGACTTAGAATCAGAATTCAAGTTCAACACAGTAATCAGAATTAAGTGCTTAAGTTCTTGAAGTGCACTTCTCACACTTTGCTATCTGACAGTAGTTGGAGAAACCAGAGATTATGGTAAGGGTTAATATAAACCTTCCTCGCTGTTAACACAAGAAAAAGGCTGTTGACACTTGTGGAAAATCTGAGCTGCTGAAATTACTGCTTCATCAGTTATGTGGAACTTGAAATCTGCCATTGAATTAACACTGCAGAACTTTATTTAATTCATAAATACTGTCACAGAATCTAAACACTATTTTGGAAAATATTTCTGTTAGAAAAGTTATTTTCAAGGCTGTAACTTGAAATGCTGTATTTTTCTTAGTTCAGTAGAAGGTAGAAAGCATCTAACTTTTAAAGTTTCTAGTCACAAATCAATATATAAGGGCATATGGAGAAAGAAATTTAGTAAGAACGTATGAGATGAATTTTAAAAAGAGACTGACAGAGTGGAGTCTAGATGAAGGAAGGCGGAGGAGTGAGCAGTTGGGCTATGTTGATGGTTAAAGCACAGTGCAATGTGTTTTGGAAAAACAAAAACAACTTTATCCACGGTAAAGCTGAGGGATAATAGAGGGCACTTAATGACAGAAAAAAAAAAATCATCCTGCAGTAAGGGCAAAGAGGATGACTTAAGTTGTGTCTATGTTAAAAGAGGATCTTGGGGTTAGTGATGCACTGCTCTACACTTTTAGCTTGGAGGCACCTCAATGATCACATGGCAGAAACCGAGCTCCCAAATACACGTTGATGGTTTCTGAGAGGTGATTAGGACTAGATGAGGCCATCTTAACAAATCCTCAAACTAACTCTGAGAGCAAAGACCACAGCTTGCAGCCTATGGTTCTCTCCACATGATGCTAACGCCACATTCTTGAACATTTCAGCCTCCAGAAGTGGAAACTACATAAATCTTCATTTTAAATTAAATCTCCTATTTTTTGGTATTTCGTTTTGGCAATTAAAAAAGTGAGTTAGAGTAAGTATGAAAAATACTACGTTTACTCTCAGGTTCACATACAACCTTTCAGCAGTATATGAAGGTTTCCTTGTTCTGCTTATGGTTAATGTTCCTTTATAAGCTCTCTCTACAGTAATACTGTGAAGGTAACCATTGACAGAAAGTAAGTCAATGGCCATATTACTTTATGAAAAAATTGGTTTTTACTCCATAGAAAGATGAAACATGTATAATCCCTATACTAAAGAAATCTGGTGAGCTGGAGACAAGGCTCGAGAACAGAGCTCTTGCTTATCATGCACAAAGAAAGCCCTGGGTTCAAAACAAGTAACAACCAAGTTTGAGACTCCTAACACCCTGCCTAACATAGCTACTATTTATGACATTACTACACCATTTTTAAGAAGCTTTAGCAATACATATGACCCATGAGTTTTGTCTTTTACTTTGGGAGTCTTCATTGGGAATGTAGATCATGCTGGATTTTTCTGAAAATGACCAGGGAATCATTAGTGCAGTGACTTGCAAATGTAAGGAGTGTGTACATACAGAACGCAATATCCTACTTATTATAAACTTTCTTCACTGTGTTTTAATCATTTTGTGTAAATCTCCTTGGTTATAATACCATAAATGTAAAACTACATTTGTATTTAAATTAGATGCTACAACAATTAAACACTTGAAAAACCAAGTAAGGCTTATTCTTTGACATCACTGAGCAACATATAGAACCTACCTGCCCATGAGCGGAATGTTGCAATGATTCCCATTTTACTGGCTAGAAATCGCGCTTCTCTGTCTTCTCTGTTGGAGGGTGGGAGTGGGGAATTAGTAAAGACACAAGATTTAAAATGAGGTGAGTTTTTGCTGGTAATGTATCAGAGCAAAATCTATCATTAATGTTAAGTGTTTACACTTGAAATCAAAACAAGAGGTTTTAAAAAGACCAGGTTACTCTAAAGCCTATTACTCAACTATGAGAATAAACTGATCTTCAATTTTAAATTGACAACATAAGCCACGTGTGGCAGTGCACATCTGTGACCTCGGCACTTAGGAGACAGACAAGAGAATTATTGTAGGTTCAAGGACAGGCTGGGCTACATAGCAGGTTCCTGGCTAGCCAGAGATAACACAGTAAGGCAAAAACTAAATAAATCAATAAACAGAAATAAAATCCACACCATGGTTTATAACTAAGTTGTGAATCTTGACCTCCTGAAAACTACTTCGATGTGCTTCAATGAGCAGCAGAGCACAGGCAGCTGAGAAAGCACCCGTGGAGCAGGGATGCTCTGGAACCATGAGCCTGCCAAGGGAGCTGCTAACCTGCACTCTCTTCAGCTTTTCTACACAGCAGGCTCAGGCACCTGCAGTCACCAAACAATCACTAAGAGGAACCCAGCACTGTGGTAATTTGAAGACGACAAATTAACAGTAAAATTTCACAAAGCTTTCCTTTCATTTGTACTGTGTAACTCTGAGAAGTACACCGTAAGCCATGAGAAAGGACATTCACTTCTACTCCCACTCCCCTAGCTCTGTACACAAGCAGTGTAAACAGCACGAAATATACGCACACAGACACCCCACGCCCTAGCAGAAACCATGGTACTTACTTGAGCTGTCCTTCAGCTGTATCTGGACTGTGTCTGTAGTGGAAATCAGTATAGGGTGCTAAAATTCGCTAATTAGAAAAGGAAAGAGAAGCACAAAGAATTTTTATTATAAAAAGCATTCTTTCTATAACACAAAATTTCAGTTCTCTGTATTTTAAGTGGATTGATTAACTTTCAGACATTTGTTCTTCAAATTCATTTTAAAACTGTGGCGTACTTTTAGGTACAAACTGAATTTTTAATTCATAAATTAAGGTATAATATGCATCTAAAACAAAACAGACACAGACATGAGTGTTTCTGGACTGGGCTGGCAGTCGTCTTCCTTCAGCATTCAATGTAATGCTCCCGACCAAGTACACGTTTCCATTTCTTCTGTTGGGAGTCAGCTGTCAGATTTGTTCTTTGAAGCAACGTGTCTTTCTGTCGGTTTTTCTTTCTCAAGTTGCTCTTCAGAGTTTAAGTGATCTGGATTTAGCAGTCTTACAAAGGAATGTCTAATAACTTACTTTTTTTTATGCTCTATTTGCAAAACGTAGTTAAATCTAGAAACTAAATCCCAGTCATTGTTTCTCTGGATCCTTGCTTGCTTCTGCCAATCTTCTCGTTCCCCAGATATCTTTGTCTCATGTGCTGTGTCCTGTGCCACTCACCCCATCGTGATTTACTCTGGTTATTTTTATTGATCTTCTTTCAGTTTCCTATTGACATCTCCTTGCCCACAAAGAAATTCTAATTTCTTGGTCTAATGAGAGCGAGCAGTTTGGTTTCCATGTCTCAGAAAGTTACTGGTTTTCAACAGAATGTAGGTATCTTTATTTAGTCCTTAACAATGAGAATGGGATTTTTAAAAAGATTTCTTGTTATTATTTTTAATTATGTGTATGTAAGTGCATGCACATGAGTGCAGGTGTCCACAGAGGCCAGAGGAGATGGATTTGGAATTACACAAGACTGTGAGCTGTTTGCCTGGTGGGTACACAGGATTCAAACTGGGATCTCCTCGAAGAGCAGAGAGTGGTCTTAATCATTGAACCATCTTTCCAGTCCCAAGAACTGGGTATTTCTTTTTCTTTTCTTCTTTCTTTTTTAAAGACAAGGTCTCACTCCAGATCACCTTGGTTGGTCTCACTCCAGGTCACCTATGTAGACCAGGGTGGTCTAGAACTCAGAGATCTGCCTGCCTCTGTCTCCTAAGTATTAGGATTAATGGCATGCACTATCCCAAGAATGATGTTTTTAAGACTTATTTTTCATGTTTAAACTGAGACCATTATCTATTCTGACAACTTTGAGAATCTCGTAAATATCAAGAACAAGAGATTAGTTACAAATTATCCAGTTTGTTATTTTAGCACTGCACACTCACCAAAAGCTCTTGATTTTTCTAATCTCAAGCATATGTGAATTTCCCCTACCAACATACTCTGACTAGCAATTGTCCAGGAAAAAAAGTAAGCTCTTACATAAGAACTTGTATAAATTCAATGCAAATGAATACCAAACAGAAACTGTACAGCCTAAACTAAAAACTGAGACACAAAACTTTAAGTTAATCACACATCTATTTTTAACAGAGGAAGATGATGTCTGGCAGCAGAGAAAAGAGTACTATAAGTAGTTTTTATAGAAAAAACATATTGATTTAGAATGAAAACAAAAATCCATATGATGAAATAAAAAGAATACATTCTCTGAACTGATTCCACATTGAAGATATGGTGATGAAGACAGAAGGCAGTGATAAACAGCCAAGGAAGCCAGTATTTATTACATGTGAAGAACTATGCAACTCATTTATATAGAGTAGAATATAGAGGAAAATACATACAACTAAATGTAAGCTTATATGGTTGCCAAGTACTGCAGTTACTATTGTTAAGGTTTGTTATTTAGAACATTTAACTTTCAAAATAATTTTTTAACTTTGAAAATCATGACCTTTTTACCTGTGAAAAATATGTCAAGAGGAGCTAAACAACTTTCCTAAAGCCATGAAGTTAGCAAGGTCACAGGATAAACTCACACCCAATCTAGTATATATAGTAGCCTGGTGGCTCTACTCCCATCACCCAAACAGAAACTGTACAGCCTAAAGCCTGCCCTCTCAGGCTTTGTGCCACTGGGATGACATCTTACTAAGGGAGAAAGATGAAAGATATTTATGGTATAAGCACAAAATATAGTTTATTTAAAAATCTACCATAGTCTTTGTAGGCTATTTTCATTTACATAAAGGTTTGCTAGTTTGCTTTATAATGTATAGAATTAGAGTCTATGCTACTACCTTCGAGTCATCTCATTTTAAATATGAAATCTTTAATTTTTAATATTAATTATTCTCCTTGATAAAAATTAAGGCTAAGCATTCTATGAAAGATCAATAATACCCATTGGCATAGGACTCCAATGAATAATACATTTAAAAACCACTAAGAGACTACTGTGCTTATTATATTCGCTAGTAATGATACTCTGATGAAGTTTTATCATCTGTAATGTTCTTAAAAGTAGTCCTAATGCCAAGAATGTTGGTGCTGCCTATAGTCCACCTACATGAAGGGCTGAGGCAGAGCCTACAATCTGGAGACCAGCCCAGGGATAATAGCAAGACCCCATCACGAGGGGTGGAGGGGATGCTAATAAAATCAGAACTACAACATTTATAAGGCTCTTTTCCTAAAATGGTGAGGATAATTAGAAAATGATAAACATTTTAAGTCGTAGATAATTTTATACTTAAATCCTCGATTTAAACTTATTTTGGATACTATCTTCAACAAACAACAATGTACTATATTCAAAACAAAGGGCTAAGCTCTGACTGTGTGATAGCTGCTCTGTCCTTCCAATGCACTCTCACTAGCAGTCCTGGCTGGCCTCTAAGTCCATTATTCCTCTTCTGCCTCATGAATGCTAGGATTATAACCAGCTGCCGCCATCCTCAGTTAATACCGCCTTATAATAAGAAGTATATAGTAGCCTTACTACTTTAGATAACAATACAAATTCCACCTCAATTAGTAAAATACTTTACACGTGACATATTGTTTAAAGATATATTCATGTTTTAAAAAGATACATTCATTACAGATAGTGCCAAACAAAGTGGTTTTCTTCTCTTTTGTATTATTTAGTATGTGTGTATGTGTGTGGGGGTATGTGACGTATGGGTGCACACATGCCATGGTTTGTTCTCCCTTCCACCTTATTTCTGAGGCAGACTTCTTCTTGCTGTTTCTGCCCCTGAGTTTCCTACAGAAGCTTCCAGGCAGTTCTTGTGTTTTTCCAGGAGTGCTGGGATCACAGGATTGAGCCACACCAAGTCCAGCTTTTATGTGGGTCCTGGGACCAAACTCAGGCTGCTGTCAGGTTACATGTTAAGGGTTTTACCCTCTGAACCATCTCTTCAGCCCCCAAAGTGGTTATGTTAGAAAAGTTTTGTATTGTTTAATGAACAAACAGAACATAGTTAGCAGAAGAGAGACAATATTAACATTGAATTTCTAATACAGGCACATGTCTTAGTGCAATCTCATTCATCCTTTAGTTTGCTCAGGAAATTTCTTAGGGCTAATACAAAATGAACTATTTTGCATGTTGCTGAAATATTCTTGGTAGCAACATTTTTGATTCATTACTAGTCAAACAGCTATACAGAATGGGAATAAACCAAACTAACATAGGTTAGATAATTAATGTAACACTTGAGTCAACTACTGCAAAATTTCAAAACAAGGTTATATACTTAAACTTGTATTTTAGGGCTAGAGAGATGGCTCAGTGGTTAAGAGCATTGGCTGCTCTTCCAGAGGACCCAAGTTCGATTCCCAGCACCCACATGGCACCTTAAAAGCACCTGCAACTCCAGTTCTCTGGGTTCCGACGCCCTCTTCTAGCCTCTATGGGCACTGCACACATATGGTGCACAGACATTCATGAAGGCAAAACCCTCACACACATTTAATAGTTATTTTTTAAGAACTGTATTTTAAATTAGAAACACTAGAAGTGCCTACCTCTAATTCTACATCAGCTCGCACATACTGTCGGGTCTTTGGATGATTAAGAAGGTGCAAAATTGTAGTAATGAGAGCCTCATTTATTCGACTTAATTGGCAATCAATCACATTTTTCAGGATGGTGTTTAGTCCGCCTCGAAGGGCTACCACCTCTGGGTTCTGAAGTGCTAAAATGAAAGAAAGACTAGTTATATTCATAGTACTAAGGATTTAAAACCTACACTTTTACTTAAATCTTAAGTTTCCTCTTGGATTTGAAAACTTTCTTATTAACTATATTTACAAGTAAAAGATATCAACTAAGAATCATTCACTATCTTTTCCACAAGCCTGAGTTTTGAAATGTCTTTGAACGATTTTGTCATATTCTTTAGACATATTTTACTGAATATTTTTCTTCAATTTCAGAGTTCATTTTACTGTGGAGACATTAGCCCCTTAGTGATTTTTCAAATAATTTATAGGACTTGTAGTTTCAAAATTTGTTTCAAATGATTTATATCATTAACTTTTATTTAAAAAAAGGCACACATGCGTGCAAACACACACACACCCCTTTGTAACTTTAAGATGAAAACCTCTCTTACTTTGAAGACCAACACTGTTCCTTGCGTGTAGGCTGTGCTTTTGCCGTGGAACTTGTTTTGTAAACAGTGCCTAGAAGTCAGCACAGAGCTCAGGCAGCCTCACTTGCACTATTCTGTCTGTGTCCTGAGTGCTGGGATTACAGGTGTCTTATCACCACGTGGGCGCAACATGTGTGCATCTTAATGACTTAAGTTACATTTGTTTCAATCTGTCATGATGTTGAGGTTCATTGAGATAACAAACTCAATTTTCCCCACAAATACTTTATTAATTATCCTAGCATGTTTCTCAAACTGATTTTTATACTTTTTTCTTCCTTTTTTGGAGACAGTGTTGCTATATTTGCAAGCTGGCTTTGAATTTGGTATCTTACTGGTTCTGTCTCCCAAGGGCTGAGATGACAGGTATGTGTCATGCTTAGCTTTGGTTTTTATTCTTAATGATATGTCAACATGTTTTTCAAAATATGATCTGCAACTTTTAAAGTTTTTCTCTTAAAAAATAAGAGTGATGTTAATTAGTTCTTAAAATGGTATGAAAAGAAAGTTTCCTTTCCCCTCCACTTTTTTTTTTTCCCAAAATGTTTCTATAGTTTCATCTGTCACATTTATTCTCCTGGATGATTTTAGAATTAGGTTTCCTCCTGTGTTCTAAACTTAGGTGAAATCACTCAGAACCACAGTGCACAGATCTTAATGGTATGGGTCAGTGATATGCAAACAGTTACACTGACTGCCCAAGCCTGCTCGACATAGAATCTTATCCTCTGTGTCCGGCCAGTTGTACCTTCTTGAAACTCAATTTGACACGCTCAAAGGTATCTCCTCCATACTCATTACCATATTTCCTACACATCTCTTACATGTTTATTCTATTCTGATTTTGTCTATTCTATTCTGATTACTTCTGAAAAACATCAAATTTAAATTTTCCCATGATTCCACAGTAGTAATCACATAGGTCATTTCTTCACTTGATTCAGTTTTGTCAATGTATGTTTAGAGTGACAGTTAGCTGTTTTCCGATATTCAAACTTCATTTTATTAATTTCCAATGTTTACTAAGAGTGTTGTCTCAAAATGTAAGGTGCAAAGTGACTAAGGACAATAACAAATGTTGACCTCTGGTCTTCACATGTATGCACACACACATCATGCACGCCCATGAAAAAAGGTTAACACCAAGTGTTGATTTAATAAGAACTCTTCTTTCTCTTCCGTTACTCTTTACAAAAATGTTCTCATGGTTTCTTCAGTTGTGTGTGAATGACAAAATTTAAGATTAGTTCCTTCTCTGTTTTCAATAGCACTTTGGAACTACACATTACATTACCTGAAGTAAAGCTTCTCAAGTATGCCAGACATTGGCATACAGCAAAAGTTTTTGTCCATAAAACGTTTATGACTTCCATCTAGACTATCAATGGAGTAGCCTTCTAATTCTCTAAACGTTCCTAGATAGAATGATGTGCTCCTTTATTATTTTACGAAGATCCACTGGTCAGCTTTTTCAGAGCCAACAGTTTCACCAGTGTTTGTAATCACGTCCCTGGTTTTGATCCAGCATGTGTTCTACTTACGTGCAACTGGATACTAACATTAATTTTAAAAACTTGTTTTTTTCTTTTTTTCTTTTTTTTTTTTAAACTTGTTTTTTTCAAGCACATTATGTTAAAATTTTTTCTGTTTAAAAGAACTCCTATTACATTCTTCTCCTTTATTAAGAAGTGCATTTAATGTTTTCTTCTTCCAACTAGTATAAATGAAAGCTGAGCAATCTGTCTTGCATCCCAATACCAAATGTTAATTTTGCCATTGTCTTTACCCTGCCTGCGGAGTGGTTGGGTATTTCCCTTCTTTCCTACTCAGGTTTGCTTATCCATTTACATTTTGCTTTACTTTATGATAAGCATCAATCAATATTATTTTCTAGGCATCCAATACATGGGTATATTATAAAATTTTACAATTTTCTTAACAATCCTAATCATATTTCTGATCCTGTTTCTACACCAGGTATTACAGGCCGTTTTTTGAGTCTTCAGTGGTAGAGTGGCTCTTCTTTTTTGAAACTTAAAACTTTATTAATTTATTTACTATCCAAGAGGAAATATAATTTCCACAATTTGTACTTTTGGTAATAGAAAAAAATCATCATCTTATTATTACTTAAAATTATATTCCACTGACAATAAATGAAGTTGAACTTTTCAAATTAGCCACGTGGGTATTTGGAGATTATTTGTATTTACTATTTTACTTTATATGTGGTATTTTGCTTGTTTGATCTGCCAACAGTCTTTTTTTTTGTTCCTTATAGTAAACTCTAGCTACTAAAATCTGTGTATGATTTACTTGATGAATCAAAATTTACTTTCCTCTCAATGCCCAGATAAACATGCATTCATGTTTTTACTCTCCCTTCTTTCACTCTAATCTCTGGTGTGTAATAAAAAAAGGGTTTTATTAGGATTCATTTTTTGCACTGTAGACTATTACTTCAAACCATATCAAGATATAGTATCATCAATGTCAGAGGGCTAGACTAGTAGGTTTTATTATTATTATTATTATTATTATTATTATTATTATTATTACTGGATTACAGATAATCAAATTTCATGAAGAATAATCTGAAAATATATACAATAATATGAATTTTGAATTGTTAAATAACACGTCTTCTACTTTCCTATCAGAAATGAACATTTTCTTATTTTTGTAGCAATAATTAAAGCATTTTTCTTGTAAAGACATTAGGGAATGTTATGTGTACTTTATAAAACACTTCATTACTTCAAGAAAATTCTGACCTAGTTCACAGATAATGGCAATGCATGCCCGGACCATTCTGTCTCTCTCTTGAAGTCCATCATTTCCAACTGCAATTAATGAGTTGGCCACAGAACTAGGAAACAAGGAAGCATTCACAGTAATCATCTGTAACAGAGAAGATCACAAGGTAAGTCATTTACTTTTTAGTACACTGTAAATTTTATTTTATTCGGAGAGAGATAGTTAGGGGCACAAATTCTCTCAAGACTGAGGAACCAATTTTAACATTCAGCTCTGTATGGACATCCCAAAGCATTGTTTTAACTGTAAGGATTGCTATTATTATAACTAACAGTAAATATTAACAATAATTACTATGGAAATGTTCCTGGGTTTTTTCCCCCATAATTTAAAACTAAACTAGTTGCTAAACAAGACTGTTTCTAAGATTCTAAGTCCCTCCTGAATAGGAGCGGCATCTTGCACAGCCCCTCAGTGTCCACAATGTTGCTCAGTGACATAGACGGTAGTGACATCCAACTGAGATGCTCCATCATCACCATGTCCCTGCCACTTACCTCTGCTCCTCCCTCCTGATCAAACTGACTTGAACTCCATCCACTCAATAATCTTTAGCTACTGTTACTTGTTGCTATGCCAAAAGGTAGATTGACTAATTCAGAATCTTTTGATATGTGAAAAATTCTGAGGTAGATTGTATGTATATAAACCTTGTGATAAAACTCTGTGTGAGCCTCAAATCAAAGGTTGAATGGCAATATCATTAACTGCAATTCTGGAAATAGGGCAAGAGTGTCTACCTTTGACTTAAAAAGCAGGAAGAAAATCAAGCAGGTGACAAACTACTGTTTAATATAAACTATCTGGTAGATCAACTATTTCAAAATAATACCCTACAGTAGGAAAAGAGAAGGTTTTGACAGGGAGAAAAGTAACTTCTGGATGTTATTGGAGTTAGAAACCTGTTAGAAGAATTAAAATTTGTGTTCTGACATGGGATACAAGATGACTAAAACAATACACTCAGGTAAGGTTATGAGAACCAAAGGAACAATCTGAGATCTTCTACCCTGGGGAGAAGGAATCTACGCCTCTCCTAGTTTATATTTTAATTTTACTGGTGCATTAGTATGTTACACATAGTTCTTATGTTCCTAAGAAAACTTCCACCAAAGGACTGGAAGATGGATCAGGAGTTACGAGTACAGTTCCTCTTCCAGAGAACCCAAACTCATTTCCTAAGATCCATTGTGGATAGCAATCACTTGTAACTCTTAACTCCAGGGGGATCCAGCACCTCTGGCTTCTGTACCTGTAACCATGTGCACATAGCACCTGCCCTCTACACACATATACACATAAATTTTAAAAATTAAGAAAAATCTAAAAAAATTACCCAAATAACAAAATTCATGTGATATATTCTTAAAGAGCTATGACAATTTAGTTTTCCAAATTAGACAGACTACTAAGTAATAAAGTATATTCTTTGCCAAATCAATCCTTTTTGAGTGAGATTGCTTATACGAAAATGAAGATGTAAACAATGAAATAGTTCCAACAATTTCAAGTACAGTAAGAAATTCTATTCTACAAATCTTATATATGTCTACTAAACATATACTTATCTATTCAATAGATTATACTATGGACCAAATACATAGAATTAAATTTTTATAAATGAAATCATGGTTTGCATTTTCCAGGGAGATGCACATTGAGAGATTCTTAAAGTCAATGGGATCAAAGGATGCTTTCCTCACTGATCTATGAATACTCAATAAAGGAAAAGCCATAAAATGTTTTATACTTTGTGGCCACTATTACAACCATCTTTTCCGGCACGAACAGACATATAAAGCAAGGATCAAGACTAGGCAATAAATCTGCTCAACTGACACAAGCAGTTACACAACAGTGCTCTAAGACAAACAGCTGAAATTTGTGCTGTGACCGGAAGGTTAATTGAGGGTAGAAAGAGGAGGAAATGAAATGAGAAGCAGTCACTGTGGGAATGGTGGTTCTTTGCCTACATGTATGGTGGTGTACGATGACAGCTTAGAAAGAAATGGTTGACAGGACCAAAGCAAGCAGGTTGTACTTAACACTCATTAGCCAATGTAGCTTTAGATATCTGGACACTGGGTTCTCATTCTGGCTATCCCACTATCTAGTGGTATAGTATATCAAGGGCATGTGATTCCACCAAATGAAATCCTTACAGGTACAAAGAAAAGAAAACAATAGTATTAATTTCTATTAGTATTAGTAGTATTAATTCCTGACAGTATTAATCCCTATTTTATGAATAAAGAAATTCCATATGAATATAGCAATGATAAATTCACATGGTAATAAGTACAGTATATTGTATTGTGTGTGTGCATGGGTATGTATATGTGTACATGTCCCAGTATGTGGAAACCAGAGGCCTATGTTGAATGTTTCTCTCAGTTACTCTCCATCTTATGGCTTGAGACAGGGTCTCTCACTGAACCTGGAGCTCACTGACTCAGCTAAACTGGCCAGCCAAGAACTCCAGGGATCTGCCTTACCCATTCTCCAGCACTGGGATTATGCATGCAAGCCACTATATTCAACTTTTTACTGGAGATCTGAACTCTGGTCCTAATGTTTGTGCAGCAAGTGCTTTATTGACTGGGCCATCATCTTGCCAGTCCTAAGTAGAATTTAAATGAGAAAAAGAAAAGAGTAGGAACAGTTGACCAGTGGCAAAACTATATAGAAAATATGTATAACAGAACCAGAAAGGAATACTAGATAGAAAGAGAAAAGAAAAGATCAGAGACACTGAAGAAAAACCCAAATAGAATCCTTTCAAATAAATGAGATAGGTAATAGAGAAGGGAAAGAAATCTAAGTGTTCCTTAATTACTCATGGACTAAGTTACCTTAAAGCCAAAAGAAGCTAGGTTTTCAAACCTTTGAATGTATATAAAAAGCCTGAGTAATTATCTTAAGAACTAACAAAGTAATAATAAGATAAACATTTGAAAAAAAGGAATTAATGAAGCAGTGAGATGGCTTAGCAGGTAAAGGTGGTTGCAGCTAAGCCTGAATACCCGAGTTCACACCCTGGGACCCACACAGTGGATGAAGAAAACTCACTCTTGCAAGCTGACCTCTGACAGCCTCCTGTGTGCCACAGTGTGTACACACACACACAAGAACATACACACAATCAAGGCAAGTCAATACATTTTTAAACAATTAACTTTAGGGGAACTGAAGAGATAGCTCAGTCAGTAAAACACCTACTGTGCAAGCATAAGGCCCTGAGTTTGGATCCCTAGCAACCATGTTATACTGGTGCAATAGAACCCATCTCATACTGGGTTCCAAAAAAGGCAGCTCTCTGGAGTTTATCGGCAAGCCAGTCTAGTCGAAGAGAAGCTCCAGGTTCAAGGAGAGAACCTGAGGAGACAAGATTGAATGCAACTGAAGAGAAAGAACAGACACAGACTTCTGGCCTCCAGTTGCACCTGAATGGTTTCAGTAGCTGGGTATTGTTGAGAAAGGAAACACATACCTCTGATGCTAAAAGTACTAAGAAAAGGAATAGTTTCTATTGCCCATAAAGAACAACATTTATTCATCAAATATGCTTTACTCTTAGACTTTCACCTAAAGGAAGGAGAAACCAAACACTGTAGCTCCTTCACTTAGCCTATAGTTAATATCAAGTACTGGTAATTTTCTGACTATTGCATTTTTAAGTAATACCAGACACTAATGATCCTGCATCTCCAGAGACACTGAAAACCAACTGTCTCTGTGTTATATTGCCATTGAATTATTTTTAAGAGTTTAATTTTATGGACCTCTATTATATATTAAATTTTAACATGTACATGATAGCAATGATGGCTCACAACAATAATCTTAGCACTTAGGAGCTAGCCAGAGGATCTCCAGGAGTTTAAGCACAGCCTCACTTAAAGAGTGAAACCTGGGCTGGAGAGATGTGTCTCAATCAAATTTACTTTCTCTTCACTTTCCTGGTAGTCACAAGAACATTACATCATTAACAACTGAAAGAGAAACCTGTAAAGGAGTCCCAGAAGCTTTGTGGATCGCCTTTAATCAAATCCTTTCCTCAGCTTAAACTGTGGCATTTTATATAGCAAAGCTATCTACCCAAATAGTTTATTCCAAGTTCCCATGGACTGTGTACAAATTTATCTTGAAAGCAGTGAGCTCCTGTTTGGGGTATTTATACTACTAGCTAGGAAGAACCACACACTGAAGGGATGATGAAGATGGTTGGGGGCAAATATCCTTTCCCTAACAACAAAGCAGTAATTACATTCACATGTCCACTATAGACAGAAATACTCCTCGGCACGATCATTTTCTAAGAAGCTATCCTCAATCACATAGACTAATAACACAAATATTCATACTCATCACGATGTTCAACAGATCTACTTACTTCATAAAACTTCATAACAAAACTGAAATGTTTAATGAAAATTCATTCTTCAGATTTTAAGAAAGATAATCCACAATCCTGTAAATGTGGAAGCACTTAACATGGAAGCACCCATTTGCCCTTATGCTCTCACACATGGCGCGTACCTTTCTGACTAAGCGAAGTGCTTGTGTCCTTTCCACCTCGTTGCTCTGCTGGATGTCAATGCACCTAAATAATACAAAACACCAGTCATTGCGAAATCCTATGTAACAAAACCTCACAGAATATTAGGTCAGATTTATCTTCATAATCCAATACAGTGAATTAAAACTTCAAACACTATAGTACATGCTTTTCCAGTAACAGCAAATATTTAATTACGTATGTCTAGTGATAAATGTTACCAGAAACATCAGTTAAAATATCAAGGGAAAAAAGGTGATACATCTATAAAGAATCACATATTAGAGACATATTGAAAAACTTTACCTACCTGATTAAAAAGTCACAGTAATATATATAAACCATATATATAGGAAAATATTTCCATCTTGTTTTAGTGTGTTATTTTAATCCAGGTTTAAACTGTATCTAAAATGACTATCTTATTCAATGTAAGAATCTTATTTTAGCCTGGCATAGTGGTACACCTTTAATCTCAGCACTTGGGAAGCAGAGGCAGGTGGATCTCTTATGAGTTCGAGGCCAGCCTGGTCCACAAAGTGAGTTCCAGGACAGCCAGAGTTATACAGTGAGATCCTGTCTCGAAAAAAAAAACAAAAAGAATTCTATTTTACTAAATAATTTGAATTCAGTTCTTTTCAAAAACATTTGATCAAATTATCACTTAGTTGACATTGCCTTGTAAAATGTAATAAATTATAAAATTTGAAAGATTGTTTTATATAACAACAAAATTATTTTTTAAATATTTATGTTAGGCAGCTCAGTATTTTAACCAATATTTTATATAGGTAGGTAAGTTACTATTCAAAAGCATTTCTGTTTTGTCTAAATATAACTAAAAAGTGAGGGAGAGCTAGAATGGCTGCTTTTTCAAGTCCAGCAAAACACACACACACACACACACACACACACACACACACACACACACACACACACACAAAAATCATGCAGAATAGATTTATATTTTTGGCTATTACCATGAAGCTTGGACCATACCCAATCCTCCTGCCAAAACCAACTATAAAGACTGAAAAACTTACTTTGGACAACTACTACTAAAAGGGAAATGGAGAATAAGCCTGAAAGGAAAAACACAAGAAGCTCCACATTCAATCGAGCCTTTTCCACTTGGAACATCTGTCAGCCCCGCATGTAAGGCAGGTACGAGTTTTGGCATACTGAAAAGGAAGATTTAACTAGAGAGCAGATAAGGGCCCAAAGGAGGACAGGACAGGAATATGATCTTAAAAATCTGCACGCAGTGTTCTCACCAAAACACTTGTCAGGTTCTGTGTCGTGTAAGGGCAGAATTAGGCTCCCAGAGGCCAAGTAAAAACCTACTCTGAGAAGCGTAGGAACACAGCAGAGATGCCACTAAATACATGACTAAGAAAGATGCTTGGGCTAGGGTTGGCCAAGGAGGCAGCTCAGCTAAATGCCTGCACTTTAGGTTCAGACTCCAAATTGTTACTTCCTTGGACATTAGCAAAACCTAAAGTAGTTTAACATACTCAATGCAATCAGGTAAGACTCTAGAATAAAACTCTCTTCAAAGGAAAATGAAAACACGATACAGTGCTGGCAATTTTAAACACTAACGGTTGTTATGAGCCATGATTTAAAACAAATACCCAAACAAAAGTCCCAAGAACTCCAAATCAAAAGACACTGACAACAGAAAGAATACAGGTGTTTACATATTAAGAATTGTCAGACTTCCAAAAAACTATGGTTATGGTTAGTATATCCATAAAAATAGAAAGATGGGGAAATAAAGCAGAAACTAATTTTTAAAGAGTAAAATAAATCGTAAGGCAATAACTGAAACAAAACATTAAAGAGACTGACTTACTGGTAGGATAGAGTAGAATAAAAGTAAAAATAAGCCTTAAACTATGAAAATAAACAAACAAAAAGCAGCAAAGGTGGAATACTACAATAAGGGTGCCAGACAAAAGTACAGTAACGGGTGATATTAAAGATGATTCAACATAGTGCAGATGGAGTGCCCTGGAAAGGTAGAAAATAAGACATAAAACCTTTACAGCCCCACAGAGTGATGGGAGCAAAAGTAGCAGAAAGAAGAGACTGGCACTAAGACACAGGCAGAAGATACCAATGTACACACACTGAAAAATAACTAATAGACGGGGCTGGAGAGGTGGCTCAGTGGTTAAGAGCTCTTGCTGCTCTTGCAGAGGACCCAAGTTCAGTTACTAGCACCCACATGGTGGATTGTAGCCATCAGTAACACCAGTTCTAGAGGTTCTGGTGCCTTCTTCTGACCTCTACGGCGCCAGGCAGGGACATGGTACACATACATATATGCAGGCAAAATAGTCACAATCAATCAATCAATCAATCAATCAACTCCTGGTAGAGCTAGTAAACACGTAAGGGGTTAAGTTGTAACAAGAAACAAAGAGCAGCAAAGTGCAGAAGGTGGATTACATTGCTCTGCTAGGAGGAAGAGTGGAGTCTTGAACACAGCAGGGATGGAAAACAACCTCCAGAGCAACTCCTATCAAAGAAAAGACTTCAGAACCGAGAGGCTTCTGAAAAAGGACCCTGGTCATTAAAAGCAAACCAACTAACCAAATATAAATTCAAGAAGCCAGCTGTGTGCGGTGGCTACCTGCAACCCCAGGCCTCAGAAGGTAAGAGGTAGGAGAACCAGGAATCAAGCCCAGCCTGAGCTACCTGGGACCTTGTCTTGAAATCACAAAACAGAAGAAAAACCACAAAGAGAGAAAAAGAAAAATACAGAGAACAGATATGACAAAACACCACATGTAGCAAGTTAACAAGCTTGAATATAAACCCCATAAAAGATAAGCAAGGAAACATGCAAGAGAAAGGCTAGCGCTATAGGATCGGCACTCAGGAAAAAGAAGACAGACTTCTCAAAATGACTGAAGGCTGAGCTCAAAACCAAGCCTTAGCGACTTCCAAACAGACAAATAGCCGATACAGCATGGTGCTTGTACCCACTAAAGAAAGTAAACCACAATTAAAAAAAAAAAAAATCCAACCCTGTAAGATCCACTGGTTTATTCTTACCATGGAGGGGAAAACACTAACACAACTCACAAGATTTGCATAGTATCGTTCAAAGAATAAAGAAGGCAACAACTCAGTTGTTTCCTAGAACTAAAAAATAAAGGCCAACACCTTCAGTTTATATAAAAACGACAAGCTATCATGAGGAAATGGTATTTACTGCAACAATACAAGAACACAGGTAATTTACCAAACAGCTACAGAAAGCTACACTGGAATACGAGACACTTTCCACCTGAACTCAGGAAGATTTCAATTCAGTAAAGATCTCAACAATGTGGTAAAGCAAGAGTAAGGAGGTTAAAAGTATTGGAAGAAGTAAGTCATCATTTGCCATTAATGCTTATGGACATAGGATAATATAACCTGCAAACTAGTGCAACTATAAATTGTACCAAGACTGCTATGGAAGAAGACAATATGCCTGATTTTTCTAAATATTAGCAGCTAAAAACAGTAAAGAAAAAGATTAATGACATTAATCATTGATACCATTATAAAATCTAAGCACATATGTTGGTACACGTCTGAAACCCTAGCACTCAAGAGGTTGAGGCAGGAGAATTTTAAGTTTGAAGCCAGCCTGGAATATGTAGTGAGACCCCGTCAAAACAAAACAACATAAATAAATTAACAAACCTACAACATTAAAAAAACAAGAACCACCACCCAAATCTAGTAAATACAAATAAAGCTCACAAACCAGTCAAGGCCTCCGAAGTATTAGTGCCATTTCTTAAAAAAATTCATACAGCAATATCTCCCAAGGCTAAACACACATGCATCACATTCCAACATTCCTATCTGTATACACACTTGTAAGAAATAAGAGCCTCACAGAGTTGCACAAAAATTTTAGGCAGCTTCTTTCAAGTAACTCAACACTGAACACTATCCTGAATTAACAGATTACATTGTGTTCTAATCTTTAAATACTACATAGCAAAAATAAATTGAAAAGACAAAAAGTCTATCAACTTGGAAGAACCTTACAGATAAGAAAAAAAATAACTGATGTATACTTAGGTATGTTGATTAGATATATATTAATATATAATGTGAAATGCAAGGGCAGGTAAACTAGTCTACAAGGAACAAACTATTTTACAATTGCCTCCCTGGTAATGCTAAAAATGCCCTTAGTCTTACATGATCCAGTATGTTTGCAAATGTTATCAAACTTTACACCAAAAATCTGTACACATTTGATACTATGCTAATACTCTACACAAAACCTTAAAAACATATGAAACATAAGCCAGTCTAGGAAAATTACCTAGCTATTAAATAGTCCACTTTCAATTTTAGCACCTTCTGCAGAATACTGGAATCTTGGATGAGATAGCGCAGCGCTCGCAACCCAGCTGCTCTCACTTCTTTTGCTTCATTTAATAAAGCTAAGCGCAAACTGCATGAAAACAAACAAAAAGTTTTGTTATTATTACAAAGACATACAGATATATCAGTATAGTTTACCTAGCCCTCATCTGAAATGCTTGGGATGAGAAGTACTTCTCATTCCTGGTATTTTTAAACTGGGACTACTTTCAAGGCTATGCCAAACGGAGTATCTCTCATCTGAAAATCTAGAGCACCAAACTTTCGAACACTTGAGATAAATAACAAAGTCTCAGACTTTGGAGCATTCACCCAGATCAACTTCTTCCTCAGCTGAGGATACCCCAAACTTTCATTTATGGATGGTTAATTCCATAAAACAAAACAAAACAAAACAAAAAAACTACTCAAAAGTAAAGGATTTCACTTAATGATGTTGTTAACCCATTCTGGCTCCAGTCTCACTAGTACAGCCAATGTTGAGTTTTAATCATGTCTAGCACACTGCATAACTGCAAGGAGAAATCCCTTAGAATCTTCTCAAAGTGTATCGTTAGCTATGCTTCTACAATGTATCCTTTATTTATATCTGTGCTTCCACAAGTTCCAAAGGAAGATTAGTTTAAACCAATAACAAGATCTTTAACAGTAGCAAACACACATTACTAGTAATCTTAACTTTTAAGAACATCAAAAAGTAGTAATGAAACTGCCTGATCAATAACTATTAGCATACAACAAATTTGTAATAGGTATACATTTTCTTAAGTAAAATCTAGATTTATTGGTTCATATTATTCCTGGGAAGAGTGAGAGAAATTCAGTCTGCAAATTTAATTTTTAAATTTAACCTTTAAAGAAGTCCATATTTTTTGAACAGTAACTTTAGTTCTTTGTATCCAGCAATCACAAAAGCTCAACTAAGGCTTCCGACACAACAAAGTCACTGAAAATCCTGAATTTTTCCTCTGGCCAACCACTATTTCTACAGAATTAAGCATGTGTTGCCATTATCCTACCTTTACTTTAAATTTTTACAATGGAAATTACTAAAATAAGGGAGAGAAGAGTGAACTAAACTTACCAAATTATGATGTCTTCATAATTAAAGCCCAATTTTTCTTCACTATGGCCAATATCACAAAGAAGCTGTTTAGAAGAAACAGAAAAATACTTTGCATATGAGTTAGATTTACATATCTATGTGCACAATTTTAGGCTCAAAATAGGGCATTTTTCTTTAATAAATTTCTGAAAAATCTAATTTTATTATAAAAATATGCTGCATTATTTCTATCATCTTACTTTCATTAACCACAATTTTAGATTTAACTCTCCTTCCCTTTGTTTTTGTTTTGTTTTGAGACAGAGTTTCTCTGTATAACTTTGGTGCCTGTCCTGGAATTCACTCTGTAGACCAGGCTGGCCTCAAACTCACAGAGATCTGCCTGCCTCTGCCTCCTGAGTGCTGGGATTAAAGGCGTGCTCCACCACTGCCCGGCTCTCCTTTCCCTTTTTAATTGCTGTCTCCTGTTCTTATTCTGTCTTTCTCAATGTCTTATTCACCACTCTCAGTGGTTGCCACTGTGTTTCCAAGCATTACTGATTACTCTACCTCGTGATTTCTTCACCACATCCTCAATGTTGGGAGCTCACAGTACTTGACTTCATTTACCCTTAGCCCTCACTCCCGTAAGTTTCTCTTTTTATCTTTCAAGATGCATCAGCTATCACTACTGTTAACTGGTGATTGTTCTCAATCCATACAAAGTCAATAATAATTTATATTCACTCTTCATTGTTCTTCCTGAATGTCACCTTTTTTCTCATTGGTCAAAAGCTGTTGTTACTGATGACATCTTTTCCTGGTGTTTTGACCAGATTTTGGCCTAGGTTAGTAGTTAAAAATTCTCCATGTTTCTATTTGTCTGGGAAGGATTTTATTTTCATTTTTGACGCTAATTTGGTGACTATATTGAAGTTTAGGTTAGCTGCTATTCTCTTCCTAAAGTTTCATGTCACTTGGTTGTTAAGTCTACCATAAGTCTTGCTGTCTGCTCTTTGGAAACAAGTCCTTTTTCCTCAGACTCTTACAAAGATTTTCTTTCTCATCACTGGTCTTCAGCAGTGTTACTTTGATTTGTTCACCTGGTTTCCTTTGTATCTATCTTGCTTACGATAAATAAAGCTTTGCAGGCTGGAGAGATGGCTCTGTGGTTAAGAGCACTGACTATTCTTCCAGAGACCTGGGTTCAATTCCCAGCAACCACATGGCAGCTCATAACTGTCTGTAACTCCAGTTTCAGGGTACCCGACACTTCCATATAGACATACATTCAGGCAAAACACCAGTGCACATTACAAAAGAAAAAAGGCTGGGCGATGATGTTGCACACCTTTAATCCCAGCATTGGGGAGGCAGAAGCAGGCGGATCTCTGAGTTCAAGGCCAGCCTGGTCTACAGAGTGAGTTCCAGGACAGCCAAGGCTACACAGAGAAACTGTTTTAGAAAAACAAAAACAAAAACAAAAACTACGTGTGGTTCTCTAGTGTTGAGTATTTTATCAGTTTGTTGTTGTTGTTTTGACATCCCACATATCTCCTCAAATCACTTCTGTCCAATTCTATTCTTTTCTTCTGGTAATTTAGGTGTGCTGTGGGATGTTCTGTATGGCAAATGTGTTGCTCTGACTGGTCAATAAATAAAACACTGATTGGCCATTGGCTAGGCAGGAAGTATAGGCGAGACTAACAGAGAGGAGAAAAGAACAGGAAGGCAGAAAGAGACACTGCCAGCCGCCACGATGACAAACAGCATATGAAGATGTCATTAAGGCACGAGCCACGTGGCAAAGTACAGATTTATAGAAATGGATTAATTTAAGATATAAGAACAGTTAGCAAGAAGCCTGCCATGGCCATACAGTTTGTAAGCAATATAAGTCTCTGTGTTTACTTGGTTGGGTCTGAGCGGCTGTGGGACTGGCAGGTGATAGAGATTTGTCCTGACTGTGGGCCAGGCAGGAAAACTCTAGTTACATAGGTGTATGCATGTCACACCTTCAATAAGTCATCTTTTCAATTTTTTCCAATTTCTCTTATTTCAATTGTTGCATATTTTCTAATGACTCCATCTTCTAATGTGTTTATCTTCTACTATAGGAGTGATTCTCAGCCTATGAGTTGCAACCCCTCTTGGGGTTGAATGACCCTTTCACAGGGGTTGCCTAAGACTATCTGCATATCAGATATTTACATTATGATTCATAACAGTAGCAAATTACCGTTATGAAGTAACAGAGAAAATAATTTTATGGTTGGGGTTCACCACAACATGAGGAACTGTTAAGGGGTCACAGCTTTAGGAAGCTTGAGAAACACTGTACTATACACATCTAGAAATTTTTAATTTTAGATAATGTATTTTTCTCTTCTTAAATTGCCCCAGGATTCAACAACCACACAAGGCGGACCTCCTGGAGCTGTCTTTTCTATCCTCCAACAACAGTACTCTCCAGGGTTACCCTTGGCCCTTAGGTTCCATCCACAATGCATGACAGCAAGAATTCCATGAGTGTAAGATTCGGAGAAGGAAGCCTGCTTCTCTAGAGTCTCCTCTCTGCAACTTTGGTCCCTACACCTCTTGATGCCAAGTAGTTTGCTGTCTTCAAAACTGCTTTGGTTATTGCTATTGAGAACACTGGTTTACACGCTACATGTAGTTCTAATTTAGGACTGAAATTTGAAAACTGGTTTCTACTCAGAAGTTGAATAAAACTTCCTCATGTATTGGGACTAACTGAAAGAGATTAAAGAGAAAGAAAATTCCTTAATACTAATAACTCAAAAAGGTCTCCAAAGTGTTATTAAGGTAAAATCCTAGGTGATCTTGGTATCAGTTACTGTGAAAAGAACAGACCCTAAGAACAAGCTGACAAGTTTACTATTCCTGCAGCAGCATACGTGCAAAACGCCCTCACAATTTCTTCACAGATAGGACAGCAGGGATAAGGTAGACTCCCAGGGAAAATTTTTTTAAGTTCCAAATAGATTAGGTGAAGATAGAAACAGAATAGCTATTCTTATTACTGCATTATTACAGAATCCTTAAGTGTGCAATGTGATGGAGAGAGGTTTCAGGTTTTGTAGTTGGTTGGTTTGTTTGTTTGTTTGTATTGTTTTTTTTTTTTAACTCTTTGGGGGCCAGCCACCCAGCTCCCAAACAAAGACATAGAGATTTATTCTTACTTATGAATGCCCAGCCTTAGTTTGGCTCGTTTCTAGACAGCTTTTCTAACTTAAATTACCCTGGTCCTCTTTAAATACATTTTGCCTCTCGGCTTTTACCTTTCTTTATTGTATATATCTTTCTTCCCTTCTTACTCCATGGCTGGCTGGGTGGCTGTGTGGCTGTGTGGCTGGCCCTGGAGTCCTCCTCTCCTTCTCCTTTTCTAGTTCCCTCCTTCTCTTCTAGATTTCGCCTCCTATTTATTCTCCCTGCATGCCAGCCCACCTATCCTTTCTCCTGCTTAGCTGTTGTCTATCCAGCTCTTTATCAGACCAAGCATGTGTTTGAGGCAGGGAAAATAACACAGCTTCACAGAGTTAAACAAATTAACACAAAGAATGCAGCACATTTTTGTATCATTAAACAAATATTCCACAGCATAAACGAATAACACATCTTAAATTAATATTCCACAACAAGGTTTTCAAAAGAATAAGAATTTTTTTTCTTTAATTTGTTAACATATAATGCTCCAAGTACTTAAAACTAAAGGACAATTTTTAAATAAATACATATATCCGTAAAACGGTTAAGATTTTTTTTCAAAGTTTTAAGACCATAGGAAAATATTCTGTACCTTAAAAAGTCAACTGTATATCTAAAAGTGAAGGTATCACATTAAGTCAAAAAATATTTACAAGAGGATATGAACTAAAAATACTTTGCAAACTTTGGAAAGAACATCAGAAACAAAATCTACTACGCATGGCAGTAGCACACTTGTAATCTCAGTACTTGGGAGGCAGAGGCAGGAAGTCTCCATAGGTGCTCCAGCCTGGGCTACATGAGACTCTATTTTCACAAGAAGAGACTGCAGCAAATATAGAAAATTAAGATTCTCTTACAGTTTGCCAGTGCCCCCAAAACGTATACAACAGAAACTTTCTTTCTCGTGATTTACAGACCCAAAGTCTAGATGATGTGGGCAGAAGTACTGTCTTGTAAAGGGCTTTCTCTTTGGCTTGCAGATGGATGTTTGCATCTTCTCATGTCTTTCCCCGTACACATCTATGTCTTCATCTCTTCTAAGGGCAGCAGTCATACTGCATTATTTCATCATTTTCCCTCACTTATCTTTTCTAAGGATCCTAATCCCCAAATATACTCCTATTTTAAGTTCCTAAGGACTAGAACTTAGAACATTTAGGGAGGACAAAATTCAGAACTCTAACTTCATCTGGAAAGTTAATATAGATGCTTATAATTGAGTCAGCCATCTCACTAGCCCCAAGCCCTTGAGATCCTTTTGCCTCAACCTTCAAAGTAGCTGGGATTACAGATGCACCACCAAGCCTAACTCTTAGAAGGTAATTTATACATACACACACACAGAGAGACAAATATAAAATTAGAATGGTATATTTAGAAGAAAAGCATTTTATGGTATACTGCAATGTGAAAAGAAATGTAAGCTGCAAATAAATATACACAGACAGGCACATACTAACCTGTATTTATAGACATTTTTATCTTAAACTCACCTAAAAATACGTGTATATACATAATAAATTGTAAATAAAACGGAGCACTTTACAAAACACTTTTAGTTTGTTTACTTCTTATAACATAAACAAAAAAACTCACATAAACATATTCACATATTTTTGTTTGTTACCAGAAAAATGGTCAGTACTTTCTAGCCATAACCTCTGGAAAAAGGGAAGAGTGCTTTGGAGGGGGAAGGGTAGCAAATGAGAGAAGGATTTCACTCTGTCCTGTAAAATCTTTATACCATTTTCACACTTTATAATTAACACACACACATACACACACACACACACACACACACACCTTAAATTTTTTTTTAAATAGCAAATAGAGATGCTCTCAGAGCTTTTAAAATTTTTTAAATGGAAAGAGCCTAACATTCTCATGATCTTTAGAAGGCAGTCTTTAGATTGCGAACATGCTGTCTGTCTTAAAAATAGAATATGAAGATTACATTCATCATCAGTCTGCTATACACACTGCTGTATCTCGTGAGATGATGTCAGAGAGTAAGCATGGTGTGTAGCATTCACATGATGAAAAGATCACATCACTAGCTCCCTCTCTTCATGGCTTATGAGATTTTAAGAAAGACGTTTACCCTACACAACATTAGCACCATTAACACCAACAGCTAGAGCTATACTTAATAGTAAAACAAATGCTAGTTACAAAAAAGCTCATACTTAAAATGAAAAATCTCTTATCCATCTAAAATATTACAATTAAAACTCTGGTATAGAAACTTAAAACAGGACGAAATCAATGAGAAAAATCAGAAAAAAATAATTCAATAATTCAGTAAGTTGGTATTCAAAAATTTCTTCTTAGTGATCATTAGGAAATGTTTACCGAGTCAAGGAAAAGTGTGACAGTATAGTTTCAAGCTACTTACCTTAGTGAAGTTATTCAGATGGCCCAGCTTTCTCATATTTGATACCCCTTGCAATTTGGCCACATTTTGGAGAATTTCCCTTAAGTTATCAGAAGGTTCTGGTAAAAAATACAAAACAATTTAATATATGTTTAAGAGGATTAATGTAATCAAACACAGAAAATATGCTGTGTCAAACCTCCATGATGTTGGTTCTCAGTTTATAGTCTAACCATTCACCAAAAATTCACGCATTTAGTTGACTTCGAAGTTCAATTCCCTTCACATTTCCACTGCCCTCACATATACCTATTGTTCAACATTGTGTATCACCTGGAATTATTCAACCACAAAATCATAAATCTCAACATAACAACTTTCATTTTGGTTGTTAGGTGGCAACAGAAACTAAGTGTACTGTCCAGCTTTAATTAGCCAAAGCATAAGATAAAACATTTTCAGGCTATCATTTTCACAACACTGGACATATGCAATAAAGAACAATGGTCCCTGCATGCCCTCTACTTGTACTGGCTAACTGCCTTAAATGTTTCCAGGCACTGTAACAGGAAGGGAAAATCTAGGCAAACTGAGTTAAAGACACGAAGCTAAGAGTCCAAAGACCGTGAATTCCTAGAAAAAGACACTGCCCAGTAAAGGAACACTGAAGACCTGGCAAAGGGCTTGTGGGACAGTCTGCAGAGCAACAATCACTGCAGGAGTGTGAAGAAATAAGCCACGGATCAGGAGCAACACTGGAGGAAGAGTGCCCTTCCTTACAGCAAGGTTAAAAAGCACCATGTTACATCAAGTGCGTGGTACCAATTTAATACAAACAGTAAGTCAGTAAATTCAAGATTCCAAGCAGAGGGAACATGAAGAAATTAGACAAAGACGTTTCATAATTAAATTGCTCAATACTGCTAAAAGAGAGCCAGCAAGATGGCTCAGCAGGTAACCAAGCCTGTTGCCCTCAGTCTGGTCCCCCAACGCCACGTAAAGGTGGAAGAAAATGAACTTCACAAACCTGTCTTCTGACCTCCACATGTGTGCTGTAGCATACACATCCAAGTGCATACACAATAATAAAAATCCACTGAAAGTCTAAGAGTAGAAAAACCTATCATAGTTCACTTGCTTTACAAGAACAGGCCAATGGCCAGATAGGGTTCTGCAGTAGTTTATCAATCCATTGAAAACAACACATAATTTCTCAAGTTACTAATATTTGTAACATCTTGTCTTAAAAACAGAATCTTTAATTACATTATAATTTTGCTCATATTTTAGTTTAACAGCCATTGTGACTTCATTTGAGATTTTTAAAAAGAACTCAACTATTTGTTGTAATTAGTGTTCTCCTTACCAAATGAAACTGTCCTGCTCTGCATTTAGCTTCTACTCTACCTCACTTCTAATATTTGGTACTGGCCATAAGAGTGCTGATACCCCAGTAAGCACAGTACCAAAAACTGCTAAAATTATCCCCTTCATTTCTACCTTCATCTCTTATAAATTCAATTTAGTTTTAAGTGGGCTGGCAATGGGCTGTAAGTGACTTATACATCTACTTTAAAAGTAGAATGAAAGTCTAGCTTTAAGTAAGATCGGATCCTTAAACAAATGACAAAGGCCTGATGTAGGTCACTGCTGATGCTCAGAATTTAGAACAACAGAGTGGTATTTCAATCTATAAAGAATGAGGGAGGAAAACACGTTAATCATTTAACAATGTCTGAGAGATCACAAAATTTTATAACAACCTTTAAGATAATATAATTTAGAACCTATGCAGTTTTCAGAGTCAAAGAGGAAAGTCCACAAAAACGTTAGGAACCAAAGAACTCAAGTGACAAGACGTTAGTTACTCCTACCTAAATAGCTCTCAAGATTAAGATTTAAGAGGACTGCTTTAGAGAGAGGCATCCCAAACTTTCTAGGTTGAAATTGTTGACATTGTAAAAGTACCATCTGTTGTAAAGAGTGGAATCTTCCCCCAGTTCACTCATCAACAAGAATCAACTGAGAGCTCATTCTTCTCAGGTTCCATCTCAGGCACTGGGGACACATCATGTACGAAAGTCAGATCTCTCATACATATACTTCCCACATAAGAGGGAGAAAGGCTGCATTCAACAAGGGCCTCAAACTATAGGAGAAGTTCAGTTTCTCTGTAAATAGTTGCAGAAAACACAGTTCCCCTAAACACCATGTTACTTCCCAGGCCAGCTCAAAACAGTAAAAAGGCCTTTACAGATCCTGAGATACTAACACTCACATGCTACAATGTTGCAATCAGGGAACACTAACTTATATTGGGTCAAAGATTCCCCAGTAACGAAATGAGAAATATCTAGTTTCTTCTTTCCCTGTTAGACTGGGGTTTGGTAAGCTTTTTCTGTAAAGTCTCAGATAAAAGCCAAAGTAGACTTTGTAGATCATAAAGTTTCTTGGTATGTAAATAAATAAAAATGGTTTTGGGTTTTAGTCCAAACTGCCATGAAACAGAAACACTGGATAGGTGTCTTATGAACCAAAAATATCGTCTCACAGTTCTGGAAGCCTCAAGCATAAGGTCCTATTCAGCTGGCCAGGCACTAAGCCAGAACAAGAACTGAGGAAACAAAATGAATATAAAGGAGGAATCACTTAAAAAAGAGAAAAAAATAAAAAAGTCTGGCACCACCAAATGCTGACAAGAAAGAGGACATTAAAGCCCTTATACACTCACTGTTGGAGGGAATATAAAAAGTTACACTGCTACCATAACTATGATTCAGAAGTTCCATTCCACTACTAGAGTATAGTGTAATTAGACACTGAAATACTAACCAACAAAAATAAAACACCTAGGTCAATACAGATCAGTCTCAAAATCTTACAAGAAGCCAGCAGACAACGGCCACACTATGCCACTCCAGTCACACACAGAGTTAAACCATGAAGTAAAATAATGGTGGCTGCTGGGAGATGAAGTAACCAATAGAAAACAGACAGAAAGGTTAGGGTTAGGGATGGAAATCTGTGTCTGATTGGTGGTGCATACCAATATACTTCAAACAGGTACTGTGCTGGCTAGTTCTGTGTCAGACTGACAGCATCTAGAGTCATCTGAGGGAACCTCCATTGAGAAAACGACTTTTACCAGACTGGCCTGTCAACAAGCCTGTGGAGCATTTTCTTGATTAATGATTGATATGGGAGGGCTCAGCTCACTGTGGATGGGGCCATCCCCAGGCTGGTGGTCCTCGTTGATAAAAGAAAGCAGAATGAGCAAGCCAAGAGGAGCAATTCAGTAAGTACCATTCCTCTAGTGCCTCTGCATCGATTCCTGCCTTGAGTTCCTGCCCTGACTACTTGATGACAGACTGTGATGTGGAACTATAAACTGAAATAAACCCATTCTTCTCCAAGTTACTTTTGGTTATGGTGTTTTATCACAGAACTAGAAACCCTAACTAAGACATATACATTCTGCTTTGTGTGAATCATAGCACAAAGTTCTTTCTGTGCCACAAACATATTCCAGACTGAATATCCTCATCTGAAATACCTGGGACCTGAAGTGGCCTGGATTTCAGATGTCATCAAATTCTAGAATACATGCATATATAAAATGAGATCTCCTTAGGAGGAGAGCCCTGAAATCCACTTACATCATACACACCTTATTCACACAGTATAAAGATTATCATGTACCACTACCTGTGTTTTGACTGGAACCTGTCACATAAGGTCAAATGTGGTAATTTCCATTTCAAATTTCCAGATTAGGAAAGCTCAATCTATACTTAAGAAACCAAAACTGACTGAATTAAACTAACAAAACCAAGGATAACTAAACAAAACAAATAATTCAGTTACCCTTGGTTCTGTATACTTACTTACTTTCTCTCTCTCTCTCTCTCTCTCTCTCTCTCTCTCTCTCTCTCTCTCTCTCAACAGATCCACAAAACCACTAAGAGAAAATAATAAACAAGACAAGTAATTCATTTGGACTTCATTCATTTGCTCAGTTCTCCACGTATTCTCACATAAACACCTATGTTTATATACAAGTAAACATTTAATTTTTAAATTGTTTTACACTCTATTATAACTTGCTGCAATTAACTATGCTAATATTTTATCTATCAATAAATGCATAACATAAATTTTATTTTTTAAATGAACTTTGGAATAAAAACAAATTACATTCAAATTTAGCTTATGCACTTACAAACCATGTAGTCTTGGTTAAATCACTTAACTTCACAGGAATCCATCTTTTATCTACAGTAGAAAATAGTAATGGCTACTCCATAAATACTGTAATTAAAAGTTATTTGCTTAGCAATAACAATTTTTATGGACCAATCATGTGAAAATTATATGATTAGTCCAAGCAAATATTTCATTCATGACTTTTTAAATTAATGGATTTTATTACAGAGTACTCTGATGCATTACTTTCATGATCCAAGATTTGCTCATATTTAAAGTAGAAACAATTACCTTTCAGAGCTGTATTAGTGATTATACAACACATACAGAAATAGTAAAATCACAATGCTATATGAGCATTAGAAAATAATAATATTCTTTTTTTATTTAGTGTGAATGATTTGAAATCATTTATTTAATAGGCAAGGAATACCTGCTTCTACGAATATAGTAATTATATGAATAAATCTAATCTAAAAGTTATTACATAATAAAACTTCAAACAAACCCCTAAAGAAATGTATGTGTTAGAAGAGTAAATAAAAATAAATAACATAAATTTAATGGTGCTGAACAGGGTAAGTGAGCAGACCTCGGTGCTGTCATTAACTATATCCTTGACTATATTCAACAGCATCTAGAATATTTTAAAGATTCAATTCTTAATCTACCATCCTACAGTTTATCCTGCTTTTAATTTCTCAACATTCTTTTTACCTAAACTCACTATTTTGGAGTTGTTGCATGCATTAGAGCATTATCTGTATATGCTGTTTCCAACACAAATGAGAGTAAGAAACCAGGTGAGCATTTACACATAAGGATTTAGAAAGGCTTTCAAGTCTCACAAGGTCAGTAACATATTTACAACTACATCAAAGGCCAAGTACAGTCTTGACCACATAGTAGGTTTTCAAGAATTATTGTCTGTATTACAGAACAGCTGATCATGGTAACTCACGAATAGAAACTGCAGCCATTGGTAGGCTAAGGCAGGACTGCTGCAAGGCTGAGACATACCTGGGCTACAGAGACACTGCTGACAGAGATGGGGAAAGCTAAGACCAAGGGAAAGAAGTTCCAGAGGGAGGACATGTGGAAGGAGGAAAAGGGCAGAGGAAGTAGGAATTCATTATTTTTGATAAAATTAGGTTGTTATTTGGTAAAAGTAATCATAGTGGGGAGTGGGGTGGGGAAGCCTAACAGTATTTATATGTCTGCTCACATACTAATTCTACTAAGTACTACATGTTTTACTCCTTCTCGTAGCCCCATGAAGCAAGAGTAAAATAAAAGTACAGGGATGTGGGAAGTAGTTTATGAATAAGGAAGGTAACACAATAATGCACAAGATAGCAAAGACCTAAAGAAGGCTTTAGTGTCTCCTAGTATCTCTAATGTTCAAGGCGCCATGCAAAGCTCCACACATTCATAGGCTCCTTTTAATTAAATTATCAGTAAGATTTTTTTTCAAGGGTTGGAGGCTGACCAGAATTCTAAAACAATTTTCTAATTGTATCTTCTTTTATCTCCTCAATCCGTAACTGTTCAGAAACAGTAAATATTTTAGTTAATTACAGACCAAGCTTGTTTACAATGGCTCTAAAGAGGCAGAAGGAATTAGATGCAAACTGGGTGGTTCTAGTTCATTAAGACATTTCCCACCACACAGAAAACTTTCTCCTAAAAGGTTATTTTCGCTTATTCCTTTACCTGATCTCTCACCTTCAAATTTTCTGATAATCATTCCTTCTTTTTATTCCGCCATTACACTTCAACTCTTCTACCTCAATATAAATGATGGCAGAAGTAACAAAAGCCTAATCTTTTTTTTAAAGATTTATTACATGTACAGTGTTCTTCCTGCATGTATGCCTCCATGCCAGAAGAGGGCACCAGATCTCATTACAGATGGTTGTGAGCCACCTATGGTTGCTGGGAACTGAACTCAGGACCTCTGGAAGAGCAGCCAGTCCTCTTAACCTCTGAGCCATCTCTCCAGGCCCTCAAAAAGCTAATTTTTAACTTAACCTTATGGTCACAGCATGTTCCTATGTCTTCAATATTATCCATGATCCTGTGGACAAATTTAAATGGCTAAAGGCATGTGGCAGTTTCTTTGTAAATGAATTACCTTTGCAAGGAGAGAGGGAAAACCTTTCCTCCCACTGTGAAGACAATGATGTACATCAGATACTGGGAAGGACTTCTTCAAACCATCTCTCTAACAGATTCTGAGATTCTAACAATTATTAATTTCAAAGAGTTATACAACTTAGTAAAGAAATGATCTAAACCAATGACAGCACCCTGGAAGCCTTCTAATGTTGCTAAAATACAACTAGAGTGAGGAAAGTCAGAACTTGCCAGATATGCCCTAGTAAATCTTTGGACAGAGAAGGAGAAAATTTATTATACTATTTGCCAAAATCTGACACTAATTCCAAAAGTTTATCCTTAGTAATTTTGATGTATTTCTTCCGGTATCAGAATTTAGAAGGCAGAATAACCTTGCATACTGAAAACAATGTTTTCTCTCAAGCAACACTAGCGGTAATAACCTTTGAATTCCTCTCACATTATAAATACAGGGATGGAAATGAGTAAAAAAAGCTACAATTGGGCTGGAGAGATGGCTTAGAGGTTAAGAGCACCGACTGCTCTTCCAGAGGTCCTGAGTTCAATTCCCAGCACCCACATGGTGGCTCACAACCACCTGTAATGAGATCTGGCGCCCTCTTCTGTATACATAATAAATAAATAAATCTTTAAAAAAAAAACCTACAATCACAACAATCACAACTGCAGGTAAGTTAGTTTATTGAGTTACAGTATTTCTAAATACTTGGTTGGGAGCCAAATTAAAAATAAATTACATAAATACTGGTTCCATATAATATGGAGTTTTAAGTGGCCACACTGCTTTCCGAGTAAAAGCTAAGAGAATGAAAATCCAACAATCCCTTTTAAATTCCTAAGAGAGGTAAGGGCATAAGGAGAGCCTTCATCACCTCAAGACCAGAGACAATGCCATGAATCGAGGGAGTCACACATCTTAACTGGGGTGGAAAACAGAAACTGTATTTGATCCATTGCTGGAGACTACATATAAACAAGAATGAGTCTAAAAGAGAAAAAAGGGGTATATGGGCAGGTTTAGAGGAAGGAAGGGAGAAGAGGAAAGATATACTCTCAAAACATAAAAGAAATAATTATAAAAAGAAACATTAGATTAGTTTACAGGAAAAAAAAAAAATACCACAGAGGGCTAAAGAGATGACTCAGCAGTTAGGAGCACTTCTAACTGGATCCAATTCCCAAAACCCACATGATGGCTCACAACTTTCTGTAACTCCAGTCCCAGGGGATCCAACCCCCTCTCCTGGCCTCCACAGGCACCAGGTACACACATGGTGTACAAAAGTACATTAAGGCAAAACATCCATACATAAAAATATAATAAAATAAAAATCACAGGAAGCCAAGTGGCACATACTTGTAATTGTAGCACTTGGGAGACAGAGAAGGAGGGCTAGATGCATTCAGAATCCAGTCTAAGCTACATAGTGGGTGCAAGATCAGCTTGAGTCACACACTAAGAAACTGTCTAAAATGAAACAGTTTGAACAAAAATAAAAACACCTCATCTCAGAAAACAAGCAAGCAACAAACAAAGAAACAGGAACAAATATCTAAAAATATAAGGGGTTAGCATCACTAGTCACTCAGTTTTAGAAAGTGCATATATTACCATTATAAATTCAGAAAAAAATAAAACGCATCAAGCTTTGTTTCCTGGACTGGCTACTGGTTTCTGGTTTCACTGGTGAGTGGGACAATGTATGAAGATTCACAGATCTGAACGCTGATGATAAGTAAGTAGTTAAAAACAAGAATGGGAAAATGTTTGTGTTATACTGTCAGATACCAGTGACTACTATTCTCCATTTACAGTACACAGGAATGTGTTACTCTAAATTGGCTTTTTACAATCTGGCATTTATATAACAAAACAAAAATAAGATTTCTGGTCAGAACTATGAATATTAAAATATAAGAATTTACAATAGAAACAGAAACTAACCTTACTAGTTATAATGACAGCTGCAGTGTGTATGTAAAAAACGAACAATGAAAGTAATCATACTACTTCAAAGTTCATCCATTTTCTAAATTAAGAGGCAACAGAATTTGAAATAAAATTCTCCCAACACTGAAAAAGCTTCATATTGTCAGATAAGAACAAGTCTATTTAATATAATTAACAATGTTCATATCGTCAGATAAGAACAAGTCTATTTAATATAGTTAACAATGTAATGGGCCTCATTTGCTCAAATTTGTCAAATGCAATTTTTTTAAAATTAGCAATTCCTAGGAATACAAAAAGAAACAAAATGACTAAAAATTTTGCTTTATATCTACCCTCAGAATACCACACTCCTGGGCCTGAAGAGATGGCTGAATTGGCACCTGCCATGCAAGCATGAGGACCTTAGTTTGGATCTCCAGTACAAATCTATACAAAAGCCAGGTGTGGCAGATGTGTCTGTAATCCCAGATCTTGAGGGTAGGAAGAAGACAAGTGAACCCTGGAGGGCACTTACCAGCCAGCCTAGTAGAATAGATGAAAGACCTTGTCTCAAAAAAATAAGGAAAAGAGAAAGATACCAATGTTCTCCTTGTAAGTAACACACTTGTACACACACACACACACACACACACACACACACACACACACAAACCACACACACACAAACCACACACCAGATCCCTGACCCTTCTTTAACTCAGTCTCAAGTTAGAGTTACCTGAAGAACTGAGCCAAATCTCTCACCTAAGGCAATCCTCCTATCATTCCACATTTTTCTGTTTTTACACAGTAAGTAGTGAATTTATTAGCATTTCTGGCACAGGTATTTAAGGTAGAAAGAGTGCTGAATGGATGAAAAAATAATTGAGTCCTTTCTTAAATTTTGCCTCCTTCTGGTCATAATAAAAGTAAAGGAGAATGAGTACAGTACACCTAAGTACTCTAAAGTACTTAGTATTTACTAAGTAAATCCCTGTATAAAAAAAAAAAAAAAAAAAAAAAAGATGAAATGTCCCCAGGTATGGTGGCACATGCCTATATAATCTCAGAACTTGGGCAATGAAGGTGTGGGTGTTTAAGATCAACCTTGGCTACACAGTGAGTTCCAATCATCCTGAGCTACATGAGACCCAGTTTAAAAACAAAACAAAGACAACTATAACAGAACTGAACCAAATACCACAAAGCACTTTTACTTTGTGCACAAGTATACACTAAGAAATTTACAAAGGCCAATTTTCAGGCTACAGAAATGGCTGTCATTCAAAGAAATGCTGGTAACACATTGGTTTTAATGCTTTTTTTTCTCATGGGAAAAAAAAATGCAATTTTTGCTTAAGGATTCCAATTACTGCATGTCCTGCTATCACTTCTGTGGCAACCTATTATATCTCACAATGATAATTATAAGCTAATTAGGTGTCCACAGTCCCCTAATTAGGAACCCTTTATTATAAGAGAAAAATTGTTTGCCTTTGAAATAACTCACAATTTAAATGAACCCCATGAAAGAATAGAACATTTGTGTCTAAAAGCAGAAACAATTAACTGTGATATACACCCCGAAAATGAGATTAATTCTACACCTAATGAAATTAATTCTAATCCCACTAGAATCACTTAGGGGCTTTTTACACATCTTGTATATATACACCCACTTTCACATTTGTTTTTCTCTATGAAACAAAGCTGCATTCAGACCATGTGTCTTACAAGTAGCATCTATGAGTGGAGGGAGGAGCATCACTCTCAGAAACTAGTAACAGACTGGAGATACAAATATACCTCAGCTCTACTTCATCTGAGTATGGTTTGAAACCTGAAGAATGTTACCGTGCTATAGTCTACTATTTCCATGTATTCTTGGTTCCTAATCTACTCTCATTCTTACACTTGTATTAATTATTCACTTTCTCACAGATTTTCAGTCTCTTTGACTTTTAAATCTCTTTTTACAATGTTTCATTTGAAACATCACTCTTTGCTGCACTCACACACCATACAATGACTTCTTTCCTTTTCAGCTCCTAAACTTTATCAACCACTCTCTGCCCAGTCTGCTGAAGCAACTCTTAAGTTCCTTATCTACTCAGCTCAAAGGCTGCTTGCTGGCTTTTCCCTGTTGGTTGTTTCTGGCTCTTTTGAGGGTCCGCCATCCAGCTCTCAAACAAATACACAGGGGGACATATTCTTACTTAGGAATGCCCGGCGTTACCTTGGCTTCTTTCTTGCCAGCTTTCCTTAACTTTAAATTATCCCATCTATCTTTTGCCTCTGGGCTCTTCCCATTCTCTTAGTCTGTAAATCTTACTCTTACTCCATTGCTGGTTTTGTAGCTGGGTGGCTGGCCTCTGGAGTCCTCTGCCATCTCTTTTTTTCTCCTTCTCCCAGATATCTCCCTCTATATATTCTCTCTTCCTGCCAGCCCCACCTCTCCTTTCTCCTGCCTTGCTATTAGTCAGTTCTTTATTAGACCACCAGGTGTTTACGGCAGGCAAAGTAACACAGCTTCACAGAGCTAAACAAAAGTAACATACCTTAAAATAATATTCCACTCCATTTCCCCTTAGCTCTTCAAGACCCCGACTTTACTGTACTGGTAATGCTACTTACATACATCTCTCCTGGAGTTCTTTTCACACCTATTTCTTCACTGCCCCCAGTGTTCCTCTCTTAAAGGCTTGTACTGCCTCCTCGTGGCCCATATTCTTTACCATGGTCTCAAGTCCTAGCCTCTGCCTTCAGAGTTCTCTTCCAACTGTCTCCACCAATTCTAATAACAAGAAGGTTAATTCTAACATGGAGGGGAACAATGCCATGAAACTTCAATTTTTAACTGTATCTTCAATTAAGGAAATATATCTCAGGTATGTAAGTTGCAGGATCTGTCCACTTTAATTTAGAAAAAAAAAAACATGATCAAAATAATTCATCCTAAAAGCAAAAAAAAAAAAAAAAAAGCTTTCTAAAATGTCTTTCCTTATGTAATATGACTAGTGGAACTTCTGGGCTCCTTAGAGTCTACTTACATCTATGCATGTAAGTTTGTAAGTCTCACTGACACACCTTACTCCATATATCCTCATCATCGTTAATAAGCCTGCTATCATAATTTATGTCTTGTTTTCATACTCTAAGTTCTGATAAACGCCTTGTAGATGCTTTCCTATTTAGTATCCAGCTGATGTCTTTTAGGTAAGCATAATCATTAATATACACCAAAGAAGACATAGCATGCTCAAAAGCATCACAACAAAAATATATTGGCTAATCTCAAGCCCCAAGGATTAAAAGGAAACAGGTAAAAAGCCTTTTCATGAGTCATAAATCAGTAAAAAAAAAAACAAAAAACCGAAAGTATAATTCAAAATTAATTTGTATAGTATGAATGCAAGTTGATCCATATATTTCAAAATTATTGTTTTTCTCTCCTACATTTCACTTGGACATTCCTAACAACTTCGTGGCATTAATAATCAAAAATCCAAAATTTTAACAATCCAAAAGCTTTGGGCTATTACAAATAGAATCAGTATGATCCATTTCTAGGTATATCTTTCAAAAATAGAAGGTAAGAACATGATATTCTGTGTGGTGGTTTAAATGAGATGTCTCCCATAATCTCAGGCATTTAAATACTTGGTCCCTGGTTGGTGGCATTATATGAACAATCTTAGGAGGTATATAGCCTTGTTGAGGAAGTATGTCTCACTGGGGCAGACTTGGAGGTCACAAAAGCAGCCTGAATTTCCAGTTGGCTCTTTCTGATTTCTGTTTGTGAATCAAGATGTCAGCTCTCAGTTGCTGCTCCAGTGCCCATGCTGGCCAACATGCTGCCATAGTCGCTGTCATGATGGTGATGGACTGCTTGCTATCCATCCCTCTAGAACCATATGCTCCAAATAAATCCTTCCTTCTCTAAGTTGCCTTGGTCATAGTGTTTTATCACAGCAATAGAAAAGTAACTAAGAAACACTGCTAACACTTCTACATGTATATATTCTGATAGTGCTTTTGACACATTTGTTTCCCATACTTACTGTTGTCTGCAATCTCTCATCTGAATTTTAGTGATTACACAGATTTTAAAATTCATTTATTATTTTAAAATGTAATTTATCAGAGTATTCCAAAATAGTATTAGGAACAGCCTCGCTTATTCACAAAGTATAATTTTCTGTTTGAGATGAAACTTGGAACTAGATAACCACAGGAGATCAACATTAATAATAAAATTCTAGTCAGACTCAAAACCAGTGAGTTTAAGTCAGATCAGGTTTTATCAGGTTACTAATTGAAAAAAAAAATTTTTTTTCAGAGATCTGGGGTTTCCAAGGTTGTAAAGTGATCATGAGCCTATATAATTACTATTAGCACATTATAAATCTGGAACTTTTTCTAACATCGAAGTATGTAAAAAAAAGATGTGAAATGAATGACAAGGATTTCCCTCAGACTGTGTATGAACTAGTCTGCATGGCCTCCAAGCAAACAGCTCTACTTCAGTACAGCAGTCGGCAGTGACTGCAGGACAGGTCTGAGGTGGGAGCAGTCGTGGGGCAAGCAGGACTGCCAAGAGCAAGAAAAAATTATTCTGGACTTTTAGACATAATAAAAAAGTTAAGACCACAAAAGCAATGATTTCATCAACTTCTTTTTGGCCTATTTTACCATATTCCCAAGGCTAATTTCAACATCTAGAAAGCACCTAGCAGCAGCAACACAGCAAGAGGGATCATGTGAATAAAACCAGACTTTTCAGGTGCATGCCTCTGTGTGTGTGTGTGTGTGTGTGTGTGTGTGAGAGAGAGAGAGAGAGATTTTGTGTACAGAGGAGGGGGGATGTAGTCATTTGCTCTGCCCATCACCTTGGGTTATACAGCCCAAAGGAGGCAGTGCGACCTCTTATAAGGAGTTGGAGAAGGGTCACATGCCCCTTCGTGGGGCAAGCAGGACTGCCAAGAGCAAGAAAAAATTATTCTGGACTTTTAGACATAATAAAAAAGTTAAGACCATAAAAGCAATGATTTCATCAACTTCTTTTTGGCCTGCTCCTGCCTGAGAGGTAGATTTGCTCCTGGTCAGATCAGAGGACGACTTCTGCTGTCTACTCCATTCTGTATTTGTGAGTGTATTTCCTCAATTTATATCTTAATAAATTCTGTTACCCATTTAATAGACTCATGTGGATAGATCGGAATAGGAGGAGAGCAAGCAGCCAGCCAATGCCCTTCATGCCCCTGCTTTGTCACCTAGCCTAACTAGTCTTTCACAATTACTTTTATAAAAAATTATATACAATCTTGAGTATGGTCAGCACTATCTTATAATCTCAACCAGAAACTGGCAGAATACTGTCTATGGTATTCTACACAGTAACTACCTGAATACATGAATGAGTAAATGAATGAATGTAGCATTTCTACCTACAACAGAAAAACTTCACTGAAATAATGATGTTTCAGGTATTCCTTGATTGTTTAAAGTATTAAAATTAGTTTACAAATCCATAGCTTACTAATTCATCCATCATTCCACCAAATCCATTTTGATTTGTTTTCTTGAAGACAATATGTAAGTCTCAAATGCTTCAAACTGAAAAATCATGCCTGTCTTGTGATCAAAATAAAAGGATTAATTCTTTCAATTAGTATTGATTTAGTGATATGTGCCTATCCAGAAACTGTTCTGTTGTGGAATATTATTTTAACTAAGCAAAGATGTGTTATATTTGTTTATGCTACAGAATATTACTTCAACTGTGTAAAGGTGTGTTACTTTTGTTTATGCTGCATTTGTTTAATTACGTAAAGATGTATTACATTTACTTCACCTTGCCTTCCTAAGGCACCTGACTGGCCTAATAAAGCTGAGGAGCCAATAGCTAGACAGGAAAAGGATAGGTGGGGGCTGACAGGGATAGAGAATAAATAGGAGGCGAAATCTAGGACAGACAGGAGAGGAGGAGAAGGAGAGAACGAGGGAGATGCCAGACAGCAGCAGCAGTAAGATATACAGAAGAAAAAGTAAAAAGCCCCGAGGCAAAGGGTATATAAAGAAAAACAGATTAATTTAAGTTAAAAGAATTAGCCAAAATGAGCCTGAGCTAGACTGAGCATTCCAAGCTAATAAGAAGTCTCCATGTCATGATTTGGGAGCTGGCTGGTGACCCAAAAGAAAAGGCCTAGTACACTGTTCCAAGGGCACGTGCATTTCTCCAAACAGTGATCATTCTAAGTCGGATCACATGACTCCCTCAATCATCTCACTCAAGCTAATACTTGTCTGTCTCTCTCCTCTGATCTCACATACCTCCGCTCTCCCTCTCATTCATTACATTCATCAGCAGCCTTTCCGGTTCTTCCCTATCTCTGGGAATTTGTACTAGTTGCTGCTTCTATTTGGAAGGTTTTCATTCATCCTACCACTTACACTGTCTCCTAAATACTATACCTCATAGCGCATTTCTTAGCCTCTCTTCCCCCAGCCATCAATCAACATTCTTCCACATGCCAAATTTAACAGTATCTAAAATTCCATGTTCACACGTTTACAATTTGTGTCCCTCGAGAACAGGGGACTCATTCTGTCATCACTGAATCAGGCACAGTCAAAGATCAGTGTCCAGGGCACAGTAAAATGTCAATAAATATTTGCTAATTTTGATTAGTAAGATAGACATGTGAATAAATTAAAGCATAGCATAAGGTAACATATACTATTAAATCCCAAAGCAAGAACTCAACCCCATTTGGGAAGTTATTATTGACTTTTCAGAAAATGTGTTTGCTGTAGGAGAGAGAAGAGATTGGGAAAAGATAGAACTTCTGGAGGAGTTATTATAAAGCTATCCAATCATCCAACAGAAACAAGGCCCTGAGTAAAGTAAGGCAGCAGATATGAAGCACCAGACTTTAAAAGTATTTCAGAAATAGAAATCAGTACCACCATCCACAAGGACAAGAAACAAGGTTAAGATGGCATCAGGGCATCTGATTTGGCCCAATTAAAGTACTGCTCTTAACCCAGATGAGAAATACGGAAAAAAAGTGAGAATAAGATAATTAGTAATTTTAAATCATTAAGTTTGGTGTACTTAACTACATAATTAAGATATTGTAAGCAATACAAAACTACTCTGAAGCCCTCAAACTGAACATAAATCTGATGGTCACTTTTACTCAGTCAATAAATATTTATTAGGCATATACAGCATGCAATAATGAGCAAAGCAATACTTAAACTTACACTCACAAAATTTCCATTGCAGGAAGACAAACAGTAAGTACACACTCTAATGGCACCAATGGCAAGGACAATGAACAAGATGTGTTGTAGTCCAGTGGTAGAACATTTGCCTACCATCTGTGAAGTCCTAGGTTCAATCCCAGCCAAGCAGAAAGAAAAGAAGGGAAAAAAGAAAAGAGAAAAGATAGGGGAGGTAAGAAGAGAGAGAGAAAAGGAAAGAAGGGAAGGCAGAGGAGGGGGAAGAGAAAAGAATCAACAATAGAAAAAAATAAAAAGAGATGCAGATAGGCTCCTTTGCCTATCAAGGCAAATAAAATTAAGTGAAGTAAGGGAGAAAGTTGTATCAATGATCCAGATAGTATAATCAAGGTACATATGTTCTACAAAGAAAATATTAGAAATGATAAGGAAGCCATTTACCAAACAGCAAATAGGAATGAAAACAGAACATGAAAATAGCTATTACAGAAAATGGTCTTAGGGATAACCAGGGACCAGTCTATAATGGCAGTCATCAGAGTGCTAGCTATTTAAAACAAAATTATCTGTCTTACATTCATATCCCAGTATTCAATACGGTACTAAAAAGAGATACTTAATATATTTGTTTTATAATAGTTAATTAGTTAAACTGGTTTTTCAAATTTGGACCTAAATTATACTTAACCATCCCAAACTTCATCTCCAAAAGACAATCCAAACAACAATTTAAAAAAATACACTTTAGTATTCTTCAAAAGTAGTTTTTGGAAATTTGTTTATTTGGTGGTGGGAGAGGGGGAACCCAGGACATGCTAGGCAAGCACTCTACCAGTGCCATCGACCCTAGCCAAGCAGAATCTTTAAAGGGTCTGACAGCAGCAACATCACTGGATGAAGTACCTGACCTCCACCAGCCCTGCATAGGAGGAACATCTACTTCAAAGTATGTGATTTCTGAAATATCAATTAAAATACAGTAGTACTTGATAAGTCTTCCACACTGTTACTGTCTTATTAATTAAAATATTGTTTGGGACCAAGTTCTGATTATGCTGGACATTAAACTCTACGCCATGGACACAGTTGAGGGGAATATACCAGCTACACACTAGAGCAAATAGTAGCTACACACTAGAGCAAATAGTATCATTATCTCAAAATAATACAGTGGTTAAAAGTAGATCTAATGCTGGGCGGTGGTGGCACACGCCTTTAATCCCAGCACTGAGGAGGCAGAGCCAGGCGGATCTCTGAGAGTTCGAGGCCAGTCTGGTCTACAGAGCGAGATCCAGGACAGACACCAAAACTACACAGAGAGACCTGTCCCAAAAAACCAAAATAAATAAATAAATAGATAAATAAATAACTGCACTGTGTCATTCTTAACAGCATCTATTACTTAAAATTCATCCCTAAAAACAATCGTCCTTTGGGGCTAATAATCTATATTGCATTTACACTTGTTCAATGTACTACAGACTCACAAACAGCAAGGCTCTTTCAAGGTTACTGTTTCCACCATCAGGGAAATCCAAGCATAAACATTTGAGACTACATGGTGGTGTATGCCTTTAATTCCAGAACTTGAGAGGTGGATCTCTCAATTCAAGGCCAGCCTGGTCTTCAGAGCCAGTTCCAAAACAGCCAGGGCTACACAGAGAAACTCTGTCTTAGGAAAAAAAAGGAAAGAAACAGAAGAGAGGGTAGGAGGGAAAGGAAGTCAGGCAGGGATGCACTATCAGCATTTAGAATTCTATGCACTCAAATGGAAGGTTAACTACAGTGTAGTTCAATGTTTTGTTTCATTTGCACACTTAATCTACTGCTTTCTCATGACCAAATAAAGAAATTTTTCTTTATTCTAAAAGACAAATTAGCCATGCCCTGCCAAATTACCTCCAATGTTTAATTGGTTATCTATGAAATACTTGGTTCTAACTTGGAGGACAAGTATCAAATGCTAGCCAGCAAAATCTTAACCACCAACTTTCACATCACCAACTTGAGGAGAATAATGAATGATTACAGAAAACTAATTTAAATTTACTGTAAATCAGTGATAAGTACTATCAAATATTACTAAGGAAAAAATGCAATCAGTCTCTATAGAATATTCTATTAGAGATACCAGAAAAATAAAAACTGGCAAAAGAGAAACAGAAACCAATTAAAGACATAGGAAGAAACAAGAAAATAAATGAATGAATACGAGATGTAGTTAACCACCAATGCAACTTTAAACATTTTCCTTTTCATAAAGTTCTAATATGTCTATTAAAAATCATGAAAAAAAATCACTAGGCTTGATTCACCTGCAATCCCAGCCCTTGGGTGGCCACAAGTCTGAAACCAGCCCAGGCTACAGGATGAGACTGTCTTGAAAAACCAATGGAGGGCGAGGGTGGGAGCCATCTGACATTATTTTATGACTTCCTGGAATGAACATGGTAAGAAAGACAATTAGGATGATCCCTTTGCAACCTTAAGAAAGAGAATCACGCCGGGCGGTGGTGGCGCACGCCTTTAATCCCAGCACTCGGGAGGCAGAGCCAGGCGGATCTCTGTGAGTTCGAGGCCAGCCTGGTCTCCAAAGCGAGTTCCAGGAAAGGTGCAAAGCTACACAGAGAAACCCTGTCTCGAAAAACCAAAAAAAAAAAAAAAAAAAAAAAAAAAGAAAGAGAATCAGATAAAATGTTTAATCATGTATGTGCTTTTAAGGAGAAGCATCTTTACTTCCTGCTCTTAACTTTTCAACTTTGATGAGCAATTACAACTGTCTAATGCTAGCATATATTGTTATTTCCAAAGAAACATGCAATTTGGGGAAAAGACAGGGTATTACTATGTAGCCCAGGTTGGCCTGGTATTTCTAATCCTCCTGTCTCAATGCCAGCATGACAGAGTGTACCACAACCAGTGCCACATGAGGGTACTACTGACTTAAGAACCAAATATTGTTTATTATCTTTCCTTTTTCTCTATAGAAATATTAGCCTATCAATTTTATTGGGGCATGATGAAATTCTAATTATTTAACTTTCTAAGCAAACTGATCCTTTTTCTTTACAGTCACTTTAAAAAAACTGTGTGTGTGTGTATGTGTATTCGAGTGCAGGATGACATATTGAGATATATTAATTGGCTAAAACCTATTACAAGTCTACTAAAGTAAAGATTCTTTGACACAGGAGGGTCAGTTCTCTATCCTATCGTCCTCCTTCAGTTGTGTTTCATGACTTTATTCACACCCTATTTCCTCTTGATTTAATTAATTCTACCTATTCAAAATTGAAATGATGTCATCTGGTCTTTTTTTTTTCAGAAAAGGTCATCTCTTTTGCATTTATTGATTAGTCAATTAAAAAATCTACAGTCTACTCTAGATTAATATTTATGTGCCAAAACTATAATATTTTACAAACATAGTTCACTCCTCAAATTAGTCTCAGTCTCTAATGTTAATGAAGAAACATGTGGGGTTGGGGATTTAGCTCAGTGGTAGAGCGCTTGCCTAGCAAGCGCAAGGCCCTGGGTTCGGTCCTCAGCTCCGAGGGGAAAAAAAAAAGAAAATGAAGAAACATGTTTAGAAAAGGCAACTTGCCCAAAGTTACAACCTTACTGAGTTAGACTCAGGAGTCAAATCTTCACTTCTTCACTTGCCTGATTCCACACTTATACACACTAAAGATCCTACAAACAGTACAGTTAGAACAGGAGACTTTATTTTGTCTGGGAGTCATATTTTTGCTCTTTCCTGTCTACATGTACTCCTATGGTCCATATTCACACATTAACAGCAACTCTGTATCAACGTATACTTCACTTATCTCAAGTTATGTTACGAGGCAGTAAGTGGGAACACAACCAGGATATACCAGGATGTAAAAGAACTAAACAAATTTTTATTAAATAAAATCTGTAGAGGATCAGAAAATGATACTCCAAAGTATGCAGCTTTAGACTCAGATGAGAGTGCCTGACAAGCAGCAAATGAGTGAAGGATTTCCTTTTGACGTTTGCCTCTCTTAAAGGCTGAATCCTGCAGGACACATGCAAGCACCCCTTCAGATATCTTATGGAGGACTGAGCAGTGGACTAAAAAACAAGCAGGAAGGAAGGCCAACACTGGCACCACCACACTCAGAACTCAGAAAAACTTTTCATCAAGCCACTATCGTCTTTCAGGACCACTGCCTCCCCGGTAAGGATGTACTCTAACTCTAAAATGGCCTACATCTCCCATCCCCTGGTCCTTCTTGGATAGAGTACATAAACTGCTAAACCTTACTAGGTATTCACTCATCTCTAGTATTACACCTATTCTTCTAAGAGTTGCAACACCTTTTCTCCCCGGTAATCAGTCTATTGTTGGTTTGTTTGTTCTAACTTTTGAGAAAGTCTCACTATGTAGCCCAGGCTGGCCTAGAACTCAGTGATCCACCTGCCTCTGCCCACCCCCAGTCAAGTGCTGGAATTAAAGGCGTGTGTCACCATGTCAGACTGCGTCTTTATTTTAGAACATACAATCACTGAACCTCCCAAAGGGAAAGGATTTGCCCTACATACTCCAAGTGCATACCATCAACAAGTGTATTCAGTACAAATCATGTGTTCTTGACATCTGTCTTGGTCTCTGTTCTACTGCTGGGAAGAAACACCATGACCAACGAATGTAACTCTTACAAAAGAAAGCATTTAATTGGGGACTCGCTTACAGTTTCAGAGGTTTAGTCCATTATCATCATGGCAGGAAGCAGACAGGTAGGTGCTAGAACAGTGGATGAGAGCTATATCCTGAGCCACAGGCAGAGCGAGGCAGAAAGAGAGAGAAAGAGAGAGAGAGAGAGAGAGAGAGAGAGAGAGAGAGAGAGAGAGAGTGCGAGCGCACGTGCGCTCAAAGCCCACCCCCATGACACACTTCCTCCTAATCCTTTCAAATAGTGCCACTCCCTGGTGACTAAGCATTCAATATAAGAGCCTATGGGGTCCATTCTTATTCAAACACAGCATCAGGCCCCTTTTATTCTTTGTAATTACAACCTACTTTTCTTATTTTACATATAATAACATTGAAAATCCAGTTTTATAAGCTCACTGTGATTCTACAAAGTGAAAGTCTGAAAAAACTAAGTCTGCTAAATACACAAACAACTGTACTGTAGAGTGACCAAAGAAATGACGCAACACATATAAAATCAAAGGGGCTGCAAAGAACTGTCTTGTCCCCACCCCAAAACAAAGTGATATTCATAATGATGGAATGGTTAAGGAGAAAATATTAAGGGGGAAAGCTAAAATGTAATTTACTTCCGAGGGGCTCCAAATCCATACTCTACAGGTGTTATGATCTATCTTCTATTATCCCTAGTGTTAATTCTAGAAAGATGGTAAAAGGGGCTGGAGAGATGGCTCAGAGGTTAAGAGAACTGACTGCTCTTCCAGAGGTCCTGAGTTCAATTCCCAGCAATCACATGGTGGCTCACAACCATCTGTAATGAGATCTGGTACCCTCTTCTGGCCTGCAGTCATACATGCTGTATACATAATAAATAAATAAATCTTAAAAAAAAAAAAAGAAAGATGGTAAAAGGTTAAATGCATGAGATTTGGCATGAGAAACAATAAAGGTATTCAAATATCGTTCTTCTCTCAATACCAATGTGACCTTTTGAGCCAGTTATTCACTGCCTCATTTCCTCTGCAGTCACCTAAGTATACTAGGACATAATTCCTAGGCACGTATAAGACCAAACTAGTAATCCTCCCCTCAGTTCCCAATACATAACATGATTTGCTTCTGCTATTTCCTCTAATCACCAGCACTGTCTTGTACACTAAGCGATCAGAACAATGCCAATTAGAACATAACCAATATTCAGCAAATACTCAATGGCCAACTGGTCTGAGACAAGAGAAAAAGGGTAAGAGTCTCACTGAAATTGTAGAGTAGTTGAGCAGTTACAACTACTACTTTTTATGTATACATAAAACAAAGCCTTAATTCATTTACTTAATGGAAATAACTAAAGCTATTTACCAGAAATTACTTACTTAATTCTAGCTCATTTAATATGAAGTTTTATGAACAAAGAAATAAACTCTATGAACAGCCTATGCAATGGAAGGATTTCATAATGATGGATTGGCAAAATGTATTTTAAAGCAGACTCCTGATTTAAGATGGAAGATTAATAAAATGATTTATAAACATGTACCAGCTGAGTGTGGTAGCATATACCAATAATCCTAGCACCTGGGAGAAAGAGGCATAGGATCAGGAAAGAGTTCTATGCTGAGCATGGTAGCATAAACCAATAATCCTAGCACCTGAGAGGAGGCAAGAGAATCAAGAGTTCTACAAGAGACCTGGTCTCAATCAATCCATCTACCAACCAATATCTCTTAAGCGTGCTTAAAAATAAACATTAGATGTCAGGCATGGCACTGTATGTCTATAATTCCAGCTATTCAAGATACGGGAGAAGGAAGATTGTAAGTTCAAAGCCAGTTTGGGCAACATAGCAAAGGATATCTTGTCTCAAAAATAAGAATTTGAAAAAGAAATGGAGGACTGGAGAATGGCTCAGTAGGTAAGAACATGTACTGCTTATCCAGAGGACCTAAGTTCGAATCCTAACATCCACTTTCAGGTGGTTTACCTTTAACTCCAGGGAATCCAACACTTCTGATTTATGCACGTACCTGTGCTCACATGTACTCACACACACAAATTTAAAAATAATAAAAAAATTACAAAACAGATATGGTCTTTAGACAACCACCCCCCCCCCCCAGTGCTAGTAGATGCACACAGAAAACCTGAGACACCCAGAAAACCAGGGTGCACAATGCAGTCAGAAGTTTTCCTGTGTTCCACCCATCCCACAGCTGCTCAGACAAGTAAACACACAGAGGCTTATTTTACTTACAAACTGTATGGTCTAATGGCTCCGGCTTCTTGCTAGCTATCTCCTATAACTTAATCCATTTCTATTAATCTGTAAGTTGCCACATGGCCGTGGCTTACCGGTACTTTCACATCTTGCTTCTGCTGGCAGTGGCTGGTGTCTCTTCTTTCTCTCTTTTCTTCTTCCTGTCTATCTGCTTGTATTTCCTGCCTGCCTCTAAGCTGCCTTGCCAAAGGCCAATATAGCTTTATTTATCAACCAATCAGAGCAACACATATTCACAGTATACAGAAAGACATCCCACAGCAGCACAGTAATTTCAAATTCCTCTGTGATGTTTCCAAGCACGGGGGGGGGGGGGGAAGAAAGAAAGAAAGGGAAGGGGGTTCCTCTGTGGACCCGATGACATTCCAAAACACAGTCACCAATTTCACTCCAGAGGACTGAGAATGCCTAGATCCTGCACAGTACAATTTCTATAAGGAGTTGCACTGAAGAACTGCAGAAACCTGAACTCCACAGGGGAGGAACACTAACTACTACAGACACTGGTCTCTTTCCTTTGAAGAGTATCACGGGGAGCCTCTGCTTTACATGCATGACTTCCAGATTCCTCCTTTAAATAAAAAATAAAGATGGGGTGGGGGTGGCAGATAATAAAATTGTTCCTATTTTCTATTTTCTCTTTTCCCCCCTCTTTCTGTAGGTAATATATACCCTAACTTTAGTAGTAATTATAGGAATTCTATGGCATAAAATACTATGGCCTGTATCTAAAATCCAATTTGGCCTTCAACTTGTTATATAGTGAGGCTGGCTTTGAACTTTCCTTCCTGCTCTGCCTCCCAAGTGCTGGGATTGAAGAAATAATTCTGGCTTTGATTTGGTAGTAGCCAGAAGTGAAGCCCAAACTCTGCAAGTTGAAAATTCATTCTCATTTGTCTATGTGGACAAATAATGTTCTAGAATAGTATACAATAGCCCCTCTCTCTACCAAACACGGTACTGGATCAGATATATCAAGGTTACTGGGAGAAGTGTCTAAGCAAGTGTCATACTTTATTTTCCAAAAAGCAGATCTGACTACCTCGAAGCCATACTTGGTTACCTGTCTGGATCAAAGGAAAGGGCGCTGGGATGAGCTGAGACAAACACAATGACTTCATATCTAAGCAGGCAGGAATGATGTGAAGGACACAGCAAGGTGCAAAGGTCAAGGAGGAAGCCAGAGTAGACTACGAATAAGGTGAAGCTCCACCTGTGGAAATGACTGTTTACAAGTCTGGGTTGGCTTCTCCTCTCCTGTCATGGGATACCTCCTGCCCTGGTCACCACCCTCTGAGTCTTCTTTCCTCCAGTGATCTCCCAGCACAGTCAGTGACAAGTCCTCCCCTTCAAGTGTGAGGGTCTGCATGATGACAGCTTTCAGTGCCTGGGGGAAGGGGGAACTTCTGCAAAATCTATGCACGGTTTTTAACAAGCTGTTCTTCTAGTGGTATTCATATATTCATTGATCTTGTCTCATCAGAGCCCTGTATGAAGAGAAATGGCTTTTCTGTGAATTTTTCTCCCATACACTGACTGTCAATTATTCACAATGCTCTTCATGGGTATATAGTCACAGCTAGAAACTGAAGGTACTCAGAAGGAGTAATAGAACCCACATGTTTATTCAGAGATCCAAGGTTCAACTTCCATCTTGCCCAAGATTCATTTTTATGTGTTTGAGTGTTTTGTCTGCATGTATATACATGCACTGTGTGTATGTATGCCTGGTGCCTGCAACAAGCCAGAAAAGTGTCACATCCCTTGGAACTGGAGTTATAGATGGTTGTGAGCTGCTGTGTGGGTGTGAGGAACTAAGCCTGAGTCCTCTGCAAGAGCAGCCAGTGCTTTTAACCACTGAGCCACCTCTTCATCTTCCTTGTTTTGAAATTCCTTGTCGGTGTTTCACTTTTCAGATGTAAGTTCCCTCTTATCAGTTCGGAATGGTTTTAGCATTTAACCTACATATTATGACTAGATGGCATTATATAAGTAATGTATACCTTAGAAGACCGAGGAGAAATTAATATGTATGAACATGTGTCTACTATCAATAAAATATGCATGCTTTAAAAAAACGATGGGGGGGGGGGGTGTGCTGGTGTGATGTGTCCTTAATCCCAGCACTGTGGGAGGTAGAGGCAGACAGATCTTTGTGAATTCAAGGCCAGCCTGGTCTACAAAGTTGAGTTCCAGGGCAGCCAGGGCTACACAGAAAACACTGTTTCAGAAAAACAAAACAAACAAAAAGACTGGGCATGTAGCTCAGTAGTAGACTGCTTACCATGTACAAGGCCATGGGTTCAAGTCCCAATATCACAAAAACTAAATAAACTTTAGGTTCATAGATAAAACATACCTTAACCCCAATCCATACATTTCATGGAAATATATGATTTGTTTACAACATAAAGCTAGATGTGGTGGTGCCAACACTTAGGATACTGAGACAGAAGAAGTCTGTTTGAGGTTAGCTCCTATCTCAAAAAAGAAAAAAAGAAATTATGCTTTTTCTCTGTGGTACTTTTAAATATGAAAACAATTACTGATTCATGTGAAAAAATCCTCAATAATCAAACACAGAATTAAAAAAAAAAAAAACTATGAGAAGAAACAATAAAAGCAACTGTCAGTGTTTTTAACCCAGGCTCTCAATATATTTTTGTTGACTTCTAAAATCCAAAAGCTTTTTCTTTTTTCTAAGTAATTTCTCTCTTTTTGCCAGGGAGAAAACAAAGCTAAAACAGTTAACACCAAATTCTCCTATCAGAAAGGAAAATGGCAAAGGCGGGAATAAAATACATATAGTAACAACTATTTTAATGCTAATGTACTCTTAAATTTAATTCATCAAAAATAATTAAAATTGTATATAAGAATTCCATATACATATGAAACTTCTAAAGCATGAACACACCTGACTTCCTTTGTAGCAGCCTGTGTCATTTAAAAACACCCCCAGTAACAGTCTAGTAATAAAACCTCTGGCAAAGAGTGTATCAAACAGCTCCAGTATTCGGTCACTCCATCACCACCACATTAACCCAGTATGACAGGAGACAAATGGGACTTAAAAAGAACACAACCACCTCTTACAAGACGTATGGGAAACAGTACGTTTACAATATTCTGTTGTCCCCTGGCCACAAACAGAAACTACAACACAGCTCAATGCTGGAGCTCCTACCACCCACAATCTTTCCGGCACTGAAGTCTCTCTCCATACAACTCTCACTTTTTCTCTCCCCCTCCGCACTAGCAGGAGGCAGGTGGTGGGGATGGTACAATGTTAGGGAGTACATCAGAGGATCATTAGTGGGGGGAAAAAACAGGGCAATTACAAGTTTTAATACACTAGGGATGGACCGAGCACGGAAATAATTAGCACTACTATTTCAAGATGTGATTTTCTAGATCTCTGTAACTGCTGAAAAAAATATATACATGCCCACATTTAAAGCAGTTAAGTATCCCTTTCTCTGGCAAACTGCTCCTTTTTAAGTAACTAAGTTACTTGGCAATCTCTTTTGTTTACAGCTCCTGTGCCTCTTCACTCTCTATTCAGTATGAGAAACATATGAAACTGTACTGGATTCAGAGCAAGATGTCTAAAATCTCAGCAAGTGACAATCCAAGTCTTGTTTTGGTACCCTAATACAGCAGTACCCTAATTCACCAAATATTATTTACCATTCGATAGGGCTAAGCAGGGTCTCTGGAATTCACAATGAAACATTGCTATTTCAAGATAAATATCTCTTACATGTATTCATTTATCTATTTTGTGTGTTGGGAGTGTGTGTGCATGTGCATGCTACAGCACACTGTGGAGACCAAGGAACAAATTACTGGAATGAGTCCTCTCCTTTACTCATGTGAGTTCCAAAGATGGAACTCAGGCTTGTCAGCAAGTCAAGTGCTTTCATCCATTAAGCCATCTTGCCAGCCCTTCAGGATATTAATTTCAACTCATCTATCTCATTGGTAGGTCATATGCTTAAATTCTGAGAAGAGAAAATGGTCATTTCAGTGTAGAAAATAACAATAGCAATAGCTACCCTATGTTCGTCTCTCATTTCCAGGTTGCATCTCTTTAGAATTAAGTTTGCTAAACTTACAGAGCCCCCTGCACACTACCCTCTGTATTAACATATTAATGAAGAGGAAAGCCATATGCACTACACAGTAATGGGAGAAAAATCACTTATGACTGAGCTTGGAATGTGAGCAATTGCATACTCATCGTCACAAGTATGCAATTATTTCACAGTATGCTTCAAATCTCTCAGTCGAGTCCAGCATTACTTTCAAAGGCCAAACAAGCCTAAGCTTAAATATAATCAGTCTTCAACATTTAAAAAGGAAAATACTTGTCAGCAACCTCTCCCAATACTATCTTAAATAGTGAATGATTTGCCAGTATGATTTTACTTCTCAGCCAGTCATGGTGGCACAGGCCTTTAATCCCAGCACTCAGGAGGCAGAGACAGGTGGATTTCTGTGAGTTCAAGGCCAGCCTGGTCTACAAACTGAGTTCCAGGACAGCCAGGGCTGTTATATAGAGAAACCCTATCTTGAAAAAAAAAAATTAGTTCTCCAATTTGTTTTGATTTTAAAACTGCCTCAAGCCTGCTGTGGTGGCACAAGATGACAGCAAGAAAACCATTATACATCCAGTTTCTTCAGTATACTGGAGTAAAAATGGAAGACATTTAAGATGTCTTTCAAATACAAGTTAATTTGGGTTTATGAAGTCTTCTTAAAGCATCTGTTATTATAGCCACCTGGCTCCTGAAACGGGTACATTTAGGTATCAGCATATTCTCAATGTTATAGCAATGTCATCATTACTGGGTGCACGGCACAGTGCACGAGTCTAGGTAGACGACTCATAGGGACATGAAGAATGCACTCATGTTTAGATTCTTTGTTGACCTCATTATACTGAACATATGAATGTTATTTTTAGCTGGTACACATAATTATTGTACCGCTATAACTTTCAGGGGGCAATTCTGTTTAACCTGGCCACACTAACAAAAAAAGTACAACAATATCAAAACAATGGATGATCCAAAAAGCTTAACAGTTACCTTTCGATCATTCATGTACTAGTTACCTAATAAGCATTTTAACCTGTTTGCTTTTCTCCATTATTCTGAGAGTCATTTGCTTAGGAAATAAAAATTATGCTAAAAACCTACTAGAGGGAAAAAGAAGAACATGTAATCTTCCCAAACTACACATAAAAACAAATATTAGGAATATAGATTTCACACTCTCCTATTATCACTTTTCTAAGTGCAGGAAAAAGTAGACCGTAATTAGATGGGCATGCAATTCATTTACCTGCCCCACTGTTTTCACAGCCCTATTTTCTGGAGCTTGAGAGCTGGGAGGCAGGGGGCCAGTCACAGCAATGGGTCACTTGAATGTAACATACATATAAAGGACTATGAAACACCACCACTCCAACACGTATTCACTATGATGTATGGGAATATATCTCACCATGATTTTAACAAGGTTCTGAGTGCCTTCTTTTTAACCTTTCACCAGCTGGTGATTATCTGAGAATCACACAGATGGCAGGTGAAAGTGCTGTATGCAAAAAGTAGTATGCATCACAGAAGAAAGGTAACTGAAGCCCAGAGGTTAATCACCCTGCCCAAACCAGTCTCACATTTAGAGTAGATAGAACTAAGGTCCACAAACCCCACTTCAACACTATAGATTTCAGCCCCTTCACCTGAAAAATGCTCATAGATTATAACCTTCATTTTCACCCGCTGGCCTCTTCTTAAGGCTCCTATCCATGATATGCAGTCTTATCACATTGTCTTGGAATGCTCAAATCTTTAACTCTCCATTTAGGAGAAGGGGGAAACAGTTCAGCAGTAGTGAACATGCTTAGCATGTGTAAGCTCCTATACTTAATCCCAACGCATACTTTGTGTGTGTGTGCATATGTGTTTTGTGTGTCTCCATTCTCCCAACACCCTACACAAAAAATACTAAATTCAAAGTAACAACTACTAGACATCCACTCCAATATTTGGTATAGTACTTCTGGTGTCATCAATCACACGAAATTTAAAACCCTACTGAAGTCATAACTGTCCCCTGCAGAAAGACTTCTCTATTTTACAGCACTATCGATTTGGTTGCCCCACAGGATTGCAACTTCAAAGCATTATTTTACTCTGTTCTCTTTAATAATATAGCATTATATTACTTTTGCTCATTTCCTTCTCCATTCTTTCACTCAAAACATCACTTCCGGGGTTGGGAACAAATCAGTGATAGAGTTCTTGGCCAGCATGTGCAAGGTCCTTCAGTTCTATCCCTTAACCTGAAAGAATTAGGATTTTTATTGATCGAGTATTGGGAATGCATTCTTAGGTAAAGGAAACTGGATATATAAAATTACATGCCACACTTAAGGAACAGCATTCTTCTCTGACTCAAGCAAGTACTCTCAATTAGAGACATAGTTTACAAGGAGAAAAAGGAGGAATGGAGGGAGAGTCGGTGCTTTAGACCAGTAAACTAACCCTAATTTCCTATGAGAAGTGTTCTGTGCACGAAGGAGTGTGCCACACACTTGAGCTATGCAAACAGGAAGATAGACCTTGACTATTACAGCTGTAGTAGCACAGAAGAAAATACATAAATAAATTACAAAGGGCCTTGGATGCCAAGCTAAGGAATTTGGACTTTATTCTGGAAGCAAAAGTAAACCTCATTTTGCTGTTGTTTAATTTTAAATGAATGACAAAAATCAAATCTGCATTTATAAGAAAATGATTCTGGCTGTAGTACAGCAGGAAAGAAAAGGTAAAACCAGAAATAAAGTCTTTGTGTTACTCAACAGGGAACAGACTATCAAACAGATATTTCAAAGGCAACTTGAAGCAGTTTGTCAACAGCACTAAATGGATGAAGAGCTGGTCTATAGTTTGAACAAGAGAAGACACTGGTAGTTCCTCTAAGTCAAAGTAGACACACTTTCAGATGCAAAGCTTTACACATTCTAACTTTAAAAGGATTAGAGAGACAACACTCACTGGCCCTATGACACTGGCTGAAGTACATCTAAGTCTCATTGCTTTAGAACTTCAAAGTTTTATTCTTTGAATTAGGATGACATAGCAAACAGTTGGTGAAAAGTGAGATAGTTTAGTACCTGACACACTAGTAATACAGTAGTCATAGCAAAAGTAGACTGTAGAACTTCAAATGTCAGTGAGTTTTACTAGAGGCTGTTCACATATATGCATTTGCACTACAGGGAGAGAGCCAAGGTAATGAAGACACTGTGGAATGAAGATAAACTAATCCACCTAAAGTCTTCCGAAAAGTAACATTTCCAATCTTCTCTATCTTCAGCCTAGGCCCACACCCACTAGAGTAACCTACCCATATGAAGGGACAGCAAATGTTTGCTAAGCACGTGGAAACTGAGCTGACGGGAAGAAACAAAAGTAAAGGAAAATAGTTTCACACAGACTCCTGAAGGAAATCTTATGGAGAATATAGTCACTCCTGGAACGGAACAGATGCTGTGCAGTCTGACCCTAGTCAACAGTGAGTCTGAAGTGATGAGGGAATTAGGAGTTCAGGTCTGTTAATAAAGAAATCAAAGTAGCTAGCTGTGCTAGCACATGCCTGTAATCCCAGCACTGAGATCCACAGCAGGAGGACTACTCCAAGTTCAAAGCTAGCCTAGACCAGTACTAGTCAGTACCAAGCCAGCTAGGGATATACAGCAAGACTTCTCCAAAATGGGGGTGGGGGGTTGCTTAACAATTAAAAAGTCGGTTTTCAATGGGAGAAAGCAAATCAGTTGATTTCCTCACTCTCCTGTATCTTTGTTTCCATTTCTGTAGCTGAAGCCCTGATCTACTACTCCTTCACTTCTCTGATTCTATTAGGAGCCTTCTACACAGCTCTATCTACTGACTTTCCCTTTCCAAAAGTGTGGTTTATTCTCCAGACAGCCCACATTTCCTTCCACGTTGCCACCGTTTTTATGAGAAGTGTAGCCCTTTAGGAGGCGTCTCTGGTCACCAATCCACCAGATAATCACATTCTCCTCTGACTGCTGTTGCACTAATTCTGCTCCCTGCACAGTCTGTACTTACTGTTCCGTACCACAATCACTCCTTTATGTCAGCTCCACTAAACTCTTCAAAGGAACAACATCCTCCTCATTCCTACTCCTCCAGCATCTAATTCAGTTTCTGATACAGAATAGATTTCTGTCAATGTTTGTTTGTTTGGTTTAACTCAAGTGAGCAATTAAACAAATGAGTAACCTCCCAACTAAGGGAAATTAGAAAACAAAAAATGTTCAAATTCACACTATTTCAGATAGCCTTCCTGCTCTTCTGAATACTAAAAAGCAAGCTGGACCATCAATCATTCTTACTAACGGAAAAATAAAGGAATTCATTAGTTTAAAAAATGTAAAACTCAGTAGTTTTAACAAATTACAGTTTAATAATACTAATACAGAATTGTCTATTTTCTGGGAATAATTTTGAACACTACATTAACAGGGGCTTACTCTGAAAGAACACTGTGTCTTTTCAAGTCTGAGTCAGTACCAGAAGAGGATGCACTATTAAAAAAAGAAGAAAAAGAAAGAAAAGAAGAGAAAAGAAAAGAAAAGGGTTATGCTTGCTGTGGAAGTAGCTAAAGGAAGCATTTGGGTGTTTGCATTTGTTTAAAAAAATATATTTTGGTGTGAAATATAGGGAGTATTTAATGGTATCAGTAGCAAATTGGGGACTTTCACAAATTAAGTAGAGTAGGTTTCTGAACAAAACTGAAAGCAAGAATTACTAATATCTTTAAGATTTACTAAATGGGTTCCTAGATCAAAATGAATCCATCAACCATTTTTAATACAGGCATTCTGTCTGAGCAACAGCAGTAACACTAGTAGCCAAACCAAATTCTCCTGGACCTCAGGAGACTCAAATACAGCCAATCATTGTAACTAAAAACATTTCTAAGGTTCACAAAATACAATGTTATACCTAATCCTAAGTACAAACAAACTGTACTTTTGGTTAAACTTAGTTGGTAAGTTTTTTTTTTTTTTGAGGCAGTTCTCATGTAGCCCACCCAGGCTGGCCTCCAATTCACAATCCTGTCTCAACTTCCTAAATGCTGATACTACCATCATGACTACCTTGCTTGGCTGGAGATCTCTTCTGAAATGAAAAATACCTTTTTTTTTCAAAAACATATTATCATCGAATACTCCATTTCAGATCCACCCAATTAATAAAGCAGATTATCTCAAAAAGGAATTCTGTGATTCCTTGAATGAATTTGTAATAATCAAAACAATAATTTGGGGCTTGGGGAAACAGCTGTGTCAGAGAAGTGCTATCCCAAAGCATAAGGAATTCAATACCCAGAAACCATGTAAAAAAAAGTGCTCCTGAGAGGCAGCACCCTAGGCTGTCCTCCGGCTTCCACGCACATGCATACATGTGCCTCTGCACTTGCCCACATACATGCAAACACACAATCACTTGCCATGCTCTTTTAAAGTATGACTTACAGAATCCCAGCTTCACAATGCTGGGAAGGAACTAACACTAAACAGTACTCATAAACTACAAAACTTTATGCTGAGTAATTAAGAACCACCTTCATTTACCTTTCACATTCTTACTAACACTTTAAAGTTATTTTCTCTTTCCCAGTTGAAGAAACCAGGAGGGAAGCAAGGTCAAATAACTTGTCCCAAATCCCCCAACTACTGTTGCCCCGAGATTACGATCCAGAATTATTTGACTTTACAACAGCACTCTAACTATACATAGTTGTCTCCTCTAGGGATTACTATGACCATAACCTCTATGTACAATGAACATGGTTATCCACCTACACAACCAACGTCTCAGAACAAATGGAATGGGAGCAAACACTGCTGCAGCATGAAGCCAAACAAAAATTTGGTTGCTCAAACTTTATCTTTTTCCGAACTGTAATCCAATGAACAAGCAGCTGTCCCTCAGCTGCAACCCAGACTGTCTTACCAGTCTCAAATTATTACCAAAGTTTAATTCTTCATGAACTTTCTTCATGCGTGATCCACAAGCCCTGGAACAATGAAATGTTCATCAAAATAACCCTTTCTCTAGTCAATAGTTTCACCATACACTCAATCTAACTCCTTTTTGTAATCAGTTTGTCAACAAGCTGTGTATACTTATTTGGAACTCTAGTACATTTTATCTGGGCAAGTAAAACATTTTCTGAGCATTTTATATAATCTTAGAAAGTTTTATTATATAGATATATACTGAAGTCTCAGAGAATTGATTTTTAATAATACACTCCCAAATTTTGACACCAACCACAGAAGTAAATATGTAAAGGAGCTTAACAAAGTCAACATACTACAATTACAATTTATTTCTAACACCACATCCAAGCAGGTTTTTACTGTAGGTACTAGGCTCAAGTTTACCTAAGTACTCTTTTCACCCAATTGCTTAGATAGAAATTAAATCACTGACCTACTACATAGTTAGAAAAGTGCAATGCTAAATCGCAGGTCTGTATTATGATCCTCATTAGAACGCTTTCTGGAAAACCTACTTTGTATAAATTTTTCATGTCTACGTTATATTAAGTTTACAAATTTGCAAAAAATAAATGTCAAAAGTCTGATCTTTTTCTAAGCTGATTCTCAAACCTAGCCCCTGGAAAAAATGTTCCAAATCACTGAATTAATTAATTGCCATTTCCAGGACTTACACACCACTGCACTGTATCTTAGAAAAGTTTCTGCCTTGTTTACTCAAAACTTAACTTCCTGAACTATCAGAACCAAATACTAAATAGTAAATATGTACTCATGTAACTAAATCAAAAACTGGTCTTTCAGCCTACACAGGAGTTCTAACAATACAAAAAACTGAAACAAAACTAAGAATGAATTATGCCGTCAATACAGAGATGGATCTCCTAAACCTCACAATCACCAAATACTTGAGTTACAATACAAGGTAAAACAACAACAAACTCAGGTCTGTAGAACGTTTACGACTTTTTTTTTTAACTTCCTAAGGCGCTTCAGGGATCTCAAAAAGTGATTTTGTACAGCAGAACTACTTAGTTAACGCTCCAAACTACAGCGCTGCGGAATATGACCGTTGAAATCTGTAGACCAAATCCTGTTTATGGAGGAAGAGAAAAGAATCTTGCATGTAACTACTAATGCTTCAGCGAAATACGGTGGAACGAACACCAGTACGGTGGCCGGTGACCGAAGAAAGCGACGCCGATCGTCAGGCGGATACAGTTCTTAAAAATATAACCGGGGCTTGCCCTGCAGAGAAGGTGTAAACAAACCCATCGCCACTGCAGAAGGTACACAATGAACCTGCGGCAGAGTGAGGGGGCGGTCTCTCGCCAACTCCAGACCCAGCGGGCCCGGGGAAAGGGAAGCAAGCAGCAGGGATACACAGCATAAACCAGACACTTAGCAGTCCACAGCTGCTCTCCCATTTCGCCGCCGAGTTAGCAGAGCTCCGGGTCCCCCGGAGGACCGCGCGGCCCGGAGAAAAGCAGTCAGCAAGAACCCAGCCGGTCCAGCATCTGCTCCGGGGGCCGGGGAGGGCAGGATGTGGTCGCTCTTCCCTCAAACATCCTCCGGTAACCTAAATAACAACGTCTACCCCCCACCCCTACACCTCCCAGGCCGCCCCCGGGATTCGGGGGCCCGGGAGCGGTGAGAGGATCAAGAACGTTCCAGCGTCTTGGGGAGGGGTGTCCGGAGAGCCCCGGGTCTCCGGCTGCGCTCAGGTCCTGCCCCGCGCTCCAGCGCTCCCGCAGCCGCCCGAGGCCCGGAGGGGCTCAGCCCCGGGTGGGGGGGGGGGGAGGGAGAAAGCGGGCACGGGGCAGGGGGATGGACGCGGGCTCGGCCCCTCGCTGCCCCCGCGGGTCGCTTGCCTGCCGGCCGGCCCCCACCACCCCGACCCGCCCCCAGCCTCGGGCCCCGACCCGGGTCCCGGCCCCGCTCCCGTTCCCGTTCCCGCGCCTCCCCGGCGGCGCCCCGCGTTACCTCGGGTCAGATCCAGCGGGACGTTCTCCTCGCCGCTGTCATTCCGCCCTGTGCGAAACAGACACACACACACACACACACACAACCCCAGTTAGGAAGCATCGCAGGCCGCCGGCGGCCGGGACCCAGCTCGTCTCCCCCTCACCCCAGGCCCCGCGGGGCAGGCCCGAGCGCCACCGCAGCGGCGGCGGCGGCGGCGGCGGCCACCGAGAGCGCGGGGGCAGCGAGGGCGGCGGCGGGCTTACCTCGTATTCGGAGGTTCTTGAGAGAGCGGCCGCGGCCGATCGCCGCCATATTGACGGGTTTCAGTCACAACACCGGAAACCTCGCCCAATCGCGCGAGAACCCCTTCCCCTCCCCGCGCGCCGCTCCCGTCCCCGTCCACCCCCCCCCTTCCCTCCCTCCCCTCCCCGCGCCCGCCACCTCCGCCGCCCCCCCCCAACCCCACGCCGCGGCAGCGCCCCCGCCCCTCGGCACGGAGACTCGTCCGCGGGCGTGGACTCGGGGTGGGACGCGGCGGCGGCGGCAGCCCCGGGGGGGCGGGGGGGGAGGGAGGGGGGCGCGGAGATGGGCTGGACGCGCGAGCGCAGGCGTGGTGGGAGGCGCGTTTTCCCACGGGGGATTCCCATTGATGGAGTGGACCGGACTCCGCGCGCGCGGGCGGGCGGGCGCGCGGCGGTGGCGGGGATGCGGGCGGCTGGCCACCTGCTGAACCCTCCCCGCTGCACTTTCCCCGCGTGGCTGGCTCTAAAGCCCGTTTCCTAACTCATCGGCTAGAATTATTTTTATTTAAAATAAACAGGGGGTGGGGTGGGGTGGGGGCAAGCGCTGCGCACAGTTAGGAAGGTCGCTTTGATCCTTTCCCAGAACCGCGGTGGTGCTCCCAAGTGCACACGCGTACGTAACAAAGTTTTTTGGCCACCCACGCTTCGGACCGTGGAGCTAAGCGGCTCCGCGCTTGATCTTAGGCGAAGAGCCGCTCTCGGCCCGGAGGCTTTCCCGAGAGCAGGCGACAGGGTGGAGGAGGTTTACTTTCGGGCCGCCTGGGATCGGACGTGTAAGGAGTGCCGAAGCCGGCGTGCAGGGCGGTCGTCCCGGCGCGGGACCGTTCCCGGGCGGGCGCCAGCGCCAGGAGGCCCCGAAGAGGGTTTCCTTCCCGCCTGGAGCCCCGGGAGGAGGTTGGGCGCCCCGTCCTGGCTTTCTGTTACTCCCACATCACTGGCTAATGCAGACGTCGTCGTGGATAGGTTTTTTTTTGTTAATGCATACAAGTAACAATTATTAGTTGTACGGGTTTCTAGAAGCCGTTTGTTACATACTCATTTAGCCCCTAAACCAACTCTCTTAAACTAGCTTACTTAAATGAGGATGTTTTTGTCTCCTCGAATTCCTCATCTCTACTCTAGACTTAAAAGTTAGGTGAAAGTGGAGATCTTACCTTACCATTTTTTCTCTTGTACTACAAATGTCAAAACCAAAATATCTGTTGAAGGAGTAAACACCTTCGGTTCCTTCACTGTTATAATGTTCTAAATAAAAACAAAACAGACAAAAACATAATCCCTCCAAAAACACCAAGAAAAAGAAAAGAAATATTGGAGAAACTCCCCTTGTTCATAAGAGTGAATAATTGCAAGCAAAAGCCCAAAGGTGCAACTTATGCAAATGTATTTAAAATAACTATTGATCCAATGTACTAATCGTTTATGATATTAGTATTATATATTATAGTATTATAGCTATTACAAATTTCCTGTATTAATAAATGTTTGAAATACATATAAAATTAAAAGGATCCATTGTAATGTAGTTTTACATACATGTATGTAGAAAAAAAATACAAGGTGTGTATCTGAATGTGAACTGCTATTCCTCTCTCTCAATTGTGGGATCACACCTGCATTTTTTGTTCTTGCTTGGTCACCTACACCTTTTAAATGATAGTTGACCGAGGACAGTTGTTGAAGTACAAGTTTTTAAAAGAAAAATAAAAGAACATCAGGAAAATGAACTCAGATCGCTGCTTTCTTGGGGACTACCCCACGTCTGCACATTCCAGGTTCCTCAGTATGAGGTCTACATTCTGGTATCTGCTGCTGCACTTAGATTTAAGGATCTAACACAATTATAAGTGCTCTAAAGAAATATTTCCTGACACTATCAGTACAAGCTTTGATAACAGCAAACTTGCTTCCTTTTTTATAGCTTTCAAGTCTCAGTGGAAGCTATTTGCTCTATTTCCTGACTCAGACGACAACCACAAAGCTTGAGGTCTGGCCAGGACATTTAAAATTTTATCTTTCATCCCTTCCTGCATCACCATCACTAAAAACAAAAGAGTAGAAATCTGTCAAAGAAAATGCTACCAGATTTTCAAATGACCCTTTTAATGTTGTTGTTTATCCTCTCCTATTTTAAATTATTTCCTAACCTGTTTTAACTTCCTTTTCTTGTTCAGTATTTCCCAAAAGTAAGTACAACTGATCCATTTTAGTCGAGGAACTTCTGAACCTATTATCTTTGTAACTGTGTGTTCTCATTTGAAGACCAGTATTATTTCCTCTATCTCTTCAAGGAGGTGGAAAACACACACACACACACACACACACACACACACACACACACACACACACACACACACATCTTTCAATCTATCAATGAATGATACTGTTTGTTTCCTTTTACTACTTCAGCCATTTACATGAGTTATGTTCTTCACATTTGTTCTTAAAGTGGATAGCATTTCTGATAAAAAAAAAAAACAAAAAACAAAAACAAGGTCTTAATGTTTGCATTGGCACTCAACTAGGAATGAGGAATTTTTTGGTGAGTTACAACAAGGAATATATTATATATTAGTTTTGGTTTCTAAATATCAATTATAATTGACCCCAGAACACAGGCTACATTTTTTTAAGCTGATTGTTTTTTGTGATATTTGTTAAAAGTTTCCCTTGAAACTTGTTTTTTTCCCCTGTTTTCACCCACCCCAAAGACTTACTCATTTTGTTTACATCTTACTACTTCTGTAATTTTATTTTGATTCTGATCTAGTCACTGTGAATATGACTTCCTCTTCTTAGTTTTCATTTCCCAGTTAGGTTTCGTTTATTGTGTCAATGAATTTTTTTCTAATATTAGTCATTCATAAAAAATGTGACATGAGATGGAGTCCAAGACCACACCTCTAAATGACAGCTTACTTGAATTTGAAGATACCATGACTCCACTGAGAGTCACTGTCTGGGTTCAATTCTCTATCTTGTTGCACAGAGCTAATAATTCTAAAACTATGTTTTCTCACTCTGAGGCACAGTTACAGTGCTGAACAGAAACAAAAGTTTCCTTGCCAAACTCTTGGTTCCCTTATTCTAGCTGCTTGGCTACATAGGCCATTTGAAGATAAATTAAGCCGAAAACCACAAAGTTTGGTGAGACTGTTCCTTGGTAACTTCTCTTTGTTGTCAAGCCACACATTTACTATCTAGATAAAGACAATTAAAATGACAAACAGTGGAGTCTGTGAGACCAGTATTACCATCCTTCTCCAGGTGGCTTGTGGAGAGCAGTCTTGGATCACATCAAAACAGTTAGAGTTAAGGATGATTTACGCACTTGGAGAATTCCTTTACATTTTTACTCTGTCCAGAAATTATTTAAATTTTATTTTAAATAATTCTGTAAGGCATAAGGGCCCCCTACAGAAACAGTTTTAAATGGAGGATAAGCTTCTGTTGATGAAAGGGAAATAGATGTGCATTCATTACATCATCTAGAAGCATCTACACTGTGATTTCAATAGTGACTATGGGGGGCTGGAAAACTGAATGACTTTTTTTTTTGTTTTTCTTACTTTATGCTAAAACAATTTTTTTACTTAGATAATCTTTTGTAAGGAAAACTAGAGAAATTTTCTTGGCTATTTTAAAGTCAAATCACAAACTTTTGTTTATAATACTAATTTTTGGTTAGTACTAAACATACTGAAATTTTTTATCACTGTCAATAAAAAGAAAAGCATTCACACATGTATCCCAATATGTATATATTTACCTTTTATTAAATTAAAAATAAAATATAAAGTTAAAAAATAATTAAAATTTACTGCTTTACTAATAATAGAGATGGTAGCAATAGGACCATTTTATATTTCTTGTTGAACCTTGTGATACAGTGATTCAAAAGTCTGGTTTTAAAAATGGAATTTAATAAAAAATAAAACCTCACAACAATTAAAGCTAATGGTAGAAAACCATTCTATTGACTGAAGTTTTTAAATTCTAACCCTTATTTTCCAGTTTCATCAGAATTTATACCAAGATTTTCAAAAAGTAATTTCACTAATCAATGTCCATTTTCTTTGGTTTTGACTAGTTTCCCCAAGAAACTAGAAGAAAGAACATTTAGAAAATTTCAGCAAAAGATAACAACATGGTTTCAGAACAATTCATCTGAAATATTTACACAGAAAGGAAAATTCTATTTCCATCATTTGTAAGAGTGAAATATGTAAAACTATGTGACATGTTTCTATTTTAATCATTTTAGAAAAAAAAAACAGCACTGTGAAATATAAATGTTCTTGCCCTGACCCAAGTCTATTGAAAACAATAATGTGCTTAGTTATTGTTACCACATTTGTCCAGAAGGGAAAGTATAAATTTTAAAAATCAGATAGGTGGCATGCTTTTGGAAACCACTAGCCATCAAGGGGCAGAGGACTCCAAATGTTTGCATGGAACAAAATATTTTTATAGTCATTCCCCTTCTAATCTCAAACTGTGAAGAAATTAAACTGTGATGAGGGTCTTGTATCGGCAAAATGATCAGAGGTTAAACAGTCTCTATACTGTTGGAATCTCTTTTAAAATTTCATCTACAGGAGCTGCTTTATTGACATTCACAGAGCATTGCTCTTATGACGGAACCTGTGTGCTGATAAGGATACATGTTCTTTGATACTTTTTTACTTGGATGACACGGGGATTTGGGGAGGAATTACTTAGATAGTTTGGTACTAAAGAGAATTCTAGCTGATACCATAAGCTGGCATATTTCCAAGCAGCTATGCTTCTTGCCAACCGCACGGCCAAACTTCCATAATTGCTAGATATTCTCTGCCTTCCTTTACCAGTGGAGCTGCATTTCAGCTCACCAACAGATCTTTTGTTTCTGTGTTTGCTTCAGCAATTTTTTTTTTAAATTGTAGCAAGACATATCACTATCTTCCCTGAAGATAATGCGACTTTCTGTCGATGGCTAGAGAGAAATATTTCTTTTTGGAAAGCACTGAAGTCAATATTCTGCAACTTCTGACATCACTAAAAACATATAGATATTATGCTCATAATCTGCTGATTGTTAAAAATGTTTTTACTGATCAGCTAGCTTTGTAGTATCATTGGTTAGCATTTCATGGGGCAATTTATACTGAAGAGTTGAGTAGTAGTGGGTAATGAAATAGGATTAATTCTTATTTTACATAATGGTAATAATTTCAGTCTTTAGACACATCTAACTGCACCATTATTGCTTTTGTGTTCTTTTTTTGCCTTTTTCTTTTTCTTGTTTGTTTGTTTTGGGTTTTTTTTTTTTTTTTGGTTTTTTGTTTTGTTTTTGGTTTTTGGGTTTTTTTTGGTTTTTTGTTTTGTTTTTGTTTTTTGATTTTTTTTTTTTTTTTTTTTTTTTTTGGTTTTGTTTTTGGTTTTTTGAGACAGAGTTTCTCCTTGTAACCTTGGCTATCCTGGAACTCACTCTGTAGACCAGGCTGGTCTTGAACTCACAGAGATCCACCTGCCTCCAGAATGCTGGGATTAAAGGTACGTTCCACCACTACCTGGCTGCTTTTATTTTCTTATAAGAAAGCTCTTAAAATACTAAAATCAGAACCTTCAGACTTGTCTGCTATGGAAACTCTGTGCTGTGCTTTCATAGTTTTTGTTATATACTTCATAGCTCCTTTGCAAGGTTTTTTGTTTGTTTGTTTTTTGTTTGTGTGTGTGTGTGTGTGTGTGTGTGTGTGTGTTTTGTTTGTTTGTTAGGTTCTATGTAACACAGGCTGATTTTGCATCTGCATTTCTTCTGTCTCAGCCTCTTGAGTGCTGGGATTACAGGCATGGACCACCACATCTGGCTCTGTAAGACTGTTTTTAGACCATGTAGACATTTTGTGACACACAATTTATAATAGTCTCCATAAATTCACTTACCTTATTATATGGGCATATGCTAAAGTGGAAGACTTCCCTGGGCACTCCTGGGAACTATAGAATCCCTAATTTTTCTCCCCCTCAGAATACCTTATACGAATTTAACCTGCTAATCAAATATCAGATAAATTGTGAATCTGCATAATATCAATAGTTTACTTTTTCTTGCTTGGAGGAAGGAGGCTTAAAACCCTCCTCAAAAGTCCTCCACAAGCCGGGCCGGTGGTGGCACACGCCTTTAATCCCAGCACTCGGGAGGCAGAGCCAGGCGGATCACTTGTGAGTTCGAGGTCAGCCTGGTCTACAAAGTGAGTTCCAGGAAGGGCGCAAAACTACAGAGAAACCCTGTCTCGAAAAACCAAAAAAAAAAAAAAAAAAAAAAGTCCTCCACAATAAAAAAACAAAAAACATAAAACCTAATAGAGGATTGAAGATACATAGCTCAGTGGTACAGTGCTTTCGTGGGAAGCGAAAAGTCTGGGGTTGGTCTTCATCAGGGAGTGGGGTGCACAGTACACTAAACTTAGAGTAAAGAACAGTAACCAAATAGAAAGCAGGAAAATCCGGCAAGTGGGGGCTCTGGAGGGGAAATACCACTGGCATGGCTGAGAGAGGACTAAGGTAGAACACAAGGCAGAAGAGCCCAACTCTCCACTGAGTTCAAAATTAGGAGGTGCACCAAAATGAACCCAGGTTGGTAGCAACCCCTGCCCTTCATCAGCAGCAACTACAAATTGTTTTGGGAGAAAAGTCTGGCATTTACTGAAAAGTTGAGTCATCACATATCATGATTCAATAAAGAAAAGTTAATATCTTAACATCAGGGAAATCACCACAAATAAGAATTGAAGGACAGAACTGACAGAATTGTATCATTTCTAGGATAATTTATAGGTAAAGTTGAGTGATATTGGACTTTAGGTATTGACTATAGAAAGTACCCATTACACGGTGAAATGATTTTTTTTTTTTACTCCATCCATGATGGAGGAGTATTGGACTTTCCTTCCCACAGTGCAGAACTGCTAATCTAGATAGAAATGCAAAGCAACTGTTGTTAGGTTTGGACAATGGATACTGAAACCTTGAGATAAAAGAAACAAAGTGATCCACATTCTCTCTGGCTTTCTGCCTGGGATTTTTCTTTTTCAAACACAGCACAAAGCTGTGGAAACTAACACAGCAGCAGGTTCACTGGCTAGGAACTAAAATGACCGAAGTTCAACGATAATGAGACCTTTTATGTTTGATGAGCAGGGCACCAGGGATGAGGGACTTCTACTGTGCCCGAGACTCAGAAATCTGCACATGGACACCCTCTTGCTTATTTACTGGAATTTAAAGTTTAAAAAGCTTTGGGCAGGGCTCTGGGAAGCTTGGCATGGTTTACTATTATATATGTTTTTGAAGGATTTTTAAGATCTAATATGTTGGTGCATTTGGGGGCAGGGAAGGTAAATAGCCATGTTAAAAAAAAAGAATTTGTTCTACCGGATTGCTTCCTCTAGCCTTAACAGAAGAGGAGGTGCCTAGTCTCACTGCAACTTGATATACCATGGCTGGTTGATATCCATGGGAGGCCTGCCCTTTTCTGAAGAGAAACAGAGGAAGAGGAGTGGGTGGGGGTGGGGAGGTGGAGGAGAGGAACTGTGTGTGTGTGTGTGTGTGTGTGTGTGTGTGTGTGTGTGTGTGTGTGTGGCACATGGACACTTTGGCTGGGATTAAAAACAAAAGAATAAATAACAACAAAAAGAATTTGTTCCAAGAAAACAACAGTCAGTGATTTGTGATCTACATGAAAATGATATGGTTTGTTTTTAATTTTAATTTAATTTTTTTTTTCAAGACAGGGTTTCTCTGGGTTGCACTGGCTGTCCAAGAACCTGCTGCTGTCCTTGAACTCAGCCTCTGCCTCCTGATTGCAAGGATTGAAGATGTGTGCCATCATCACCTGGCATTTTAATTTAATTTTGTGTGTGTGTGTGTGTGTGTGTGTGTGTGTGTGTGTGTGTGTGTTTGGATATATGTGTCTGTGTGAGTGTCTATACTTATAATTGAGCAGCAAATGCTGCTATGAGCCACATCTTCCAGTCTTATAATTTTATTTTAAATCCAGAAGAGTGATTATTAGAGATCAGGAAAAGGTCAAATGGACAGTAGATAAAGAAAAGCTAGATTTAATCAGTCCGTGTAGTATGTTTGTATTGAAATACTACCCTGGACCTTATTAATATTTGCAATTAATTCATGTTAGTTAAAAAATAAACATAAGGGGATAGATACACTGTGAAAACAGTAATCAAATGAAGGCTGCTATGACTACATTAATATCAGACAATTCAGAAGAACAATGATGAGGGACAGGAGAAATGATTGTTAGTAAGACAATCAGTTCACTTAGGAGACATAGCCAATCTAAATGTATGTGCAGTAATAAAAGTCTCCAAATCACAAAATAATAAAACTGCCAAGAAGTAGAGACAAATATCCAGTAGGTTGAAAATGTCAATGCCCCGTCTCAGTAATCTATAAAAACAGTTTAAAAATCAAAGTGTGGTGGTGTGTATGAAAAAATGACCCCTACAGACTCATTATATTTGAATGCTTGCTCCCCAGTTGGTGGAACTGTTTGAGAAGGTTCAGGAGGTGTGGCCCTATTGGAGGAGGTGTGTCACTGGGGGCAGACTTTGAGGTTTCAAAGCCACAGTGCTGTACCCATTGCTGTCTGCCTCCTGCTTGCAGGTTCCAGATGTGAGCTCTCAGCAGTTCTTGTCTCCATGCCTTCACTCTACCATCATGGACTCGAACCCTCTGGAACCATAAAGCCAATTAAATGCTTTCTTTAATAAGTTGCCTTTGTTGTAGCGTTCTAGCACAGCCATAGGAAAGTAACTAAGACACGGGGCATAGAAAACATGAACAATCTTATCACCCATGTGGCTAAATGACATTTAGAGGGCAATCTAGCAGAGAATGACCAGACATTCCTTTTGAACACACGGACGCTGCTCACCAAGGCAGAGAGTAACTTGGACTATAAAACAAACTTTAAGAAATTGGAATAGTAATAAGTGCACATGTATTCCCTTTAACAACAACGTAAAATTAGCTAATCAATGGTATTTTTAAAGCCTGACACATTCCCAGGTTGTAAAAGTTAAACAGCAAAAGCACCCAAATAACATAAAGTAGGTAAATGAGTAAAGTAGAGCATGTTTGGGATTACATATAAATAAAGACATAGCATACCAAAATTGTCAGGATGGCTCTGAACATTAGATAGTGCAATGCTTTTTTTTTTTTTCTTCCTCCAAGAAGAAAGGTCTAAATCCAATGGTTTATGCTTCTATGTCAGGGAAAGAACAGCAAATTGAATCAAAATCAAGCAAAAGGAAATCAGTTGTAGAAATTGAGAAGAGGAAAACAGTAAAGTCAGAATCTGTTTCCCCGGGGCTGGGTGATGGGTCAGCTGTTAGGAGTGGGCACTGCACTTGCCCAGGTTCGGTCCCAACACCCAGATTGGGTGCCTCACTGCCACCTGTAAGCCCAGCTCTGCTGGGATCCGACTCCTCTAGGCTCCAGGAGCATCTGCACTCACATCCTCATCCCCACACACCCCCATACACATAATTTAAAAAAAATCTTTCTCTGAAAAAAAAACACTAAACTAAAATTGATAAATCTATAGCCAGACTAATCAAGAGAAAGATTATTGATTAAAAACATCAGGCAGCCGGGCGGTGGTGGCGCACGCCTTTAATCCCAGCACTCGGGAGGCAGAGCCAGCTGGATCTCTGTGAGTTCGAGGCCAGCCTGGGCTACCAAGTGAGTTCCAGGAGAGGCGCAAAGCTACACAGAGAAACCCTGTCTCGAAAAAACCAAAAAAAAAAAAAAAAAAAAAAAAAAAAAAAAAAAAAAAAAAAAAAACATCAGGCATGAAACATGGGAAATTGTAACATAACAAATACTAGAAGCAAAGAAGGAAATATTAATTTTATGCCAATGAATTTGACTACTTAAATGAAATGAGTCAAATCACTGAAAGACAGAAAATGCCAAAGCTTGTTCTCAAGCTATCTAATAGATATATCACATGACTCTCATGTAGATAAAGGGAAAGGTTCTGTGACAGCCAGCATAGTGCCAAAGAAAAACAAATTTAGAGAGCTCATAATTCCTGATTTAAAGATTTATTTAAAACTACCAGACATTTTTAGAGAAAGTAAAGATGCATAAATTAATAGCACAGAAATAAAAATCTCAGAAAAAAGTTGTATGCCCTTACATTTGATTAATATGACAAGGCAATGTATTTTTTTGTTTTGTTTTGTTTTTCGAGACAGGGTTTCTCTGTGTAGCTTTTTGGAGCCTGTCCTGGAACTCACTCTGTAGACCAGGTTGGTCTTGAACTCACAGAGATCCACCTGCCTCTGCCTCTCAAGTGCTGGGATTAAAGGCGTGCACCACCACCACCTGGCTAAAAGCAATCTATTGTAAAGAGAACCTTTTCAACAAATGGTGCTGGATCAACTGAATTTCCATCTACAATAAATGGATATTGATCTATACCTTAAACCTTATACAAAAATGGAATCAAAATGGATCATAAACCTAAAACTGCAAATGTCTAGAAGAAAACAGTAGAAAATCATCATGATGTTGCCTATGAGAAGCATTTCTGAGACATGATATCAGAAGCATGATCAATACAGGGAAAAAAACAATAAACTTGATGGATTTGATTAAAAGGCAGACTATCCCTAGGAAGGACACTGTTGGAATAAAGGGGCTAGCCATAGACTCCTAGGAAGTAGTGGGGTTGTTTGTTGTGTCTCTTTTGTGGCACTGGAGATTGAACCTGAAACATCACATGATTAAGCTATATCCCCAGCCTGGGAAAATAGTTTTCATCATATATGTGATAAAGTACTTGTATACAAGCTAACTGGAGAACTCTCAATACTTAATTGTATTTTTTTAAAAAGAAAAGAAATCTATGGTGTGATGGCTATTCTTGGTTGTCAGCTTGACTATGTATGGAATGGACCATAATCCAGAAATGGAGGGCACACTTGTGATCTGGATCTTGAGGCTGGATGATGCATGCCTTTAATCCAGACTGTGAGGTGGAATAAAGGAAGATTAAAGAATCTGGGGCCACACCTCCGCTGAAAGGACAATGGAAGAATGAAGTGGGGTCTTTTTGTTTGCCTGCTTGCCCTCGCCTTGTCAGCACATCCATTTCTTCACTGGCATTGGAATCTACTTCCAGCACATATAGAAGACTGACTGAGACACCCAGCCTCATGAGATTGAACAACTACTGGATTCTTGGACTTTTTATTCACCTCTCTCTCTCTCTCTCTCTCTCTCTCTCTCTCTCTCTCTCTCTCTCTCTGGGGGCATTCTCATTCAAAACACCCTACTTTGTATCTCATCCATTGTTTTGAGGGAAACATTAGGTATCTGATCAATTTCAAATTTCATGAAATATGAAGAGAAAAATATAAGGCTAAGCAGTAACAGAGAAGCAACGGTGTGTAGAATTTGCCTTTGAGTAAGGGAAGGCTAGGATCAATTCCATCAATGAAGAAATAAGCCAGTCTCCAGAAAAAGACAAGAAGAGAGTGAAGAGCAGGGGGAAAAAACTCATGAACAGAAGGCACCGTATGAGGCAGAAGAGGAGTCCCAGCATGAGCATGTTACAGGTATTCCACTCTCTCCTCCTCCCACTTAAGATCTCTCCTTCTCCTCTCATGGTCCTCTTTCTTGTGTCACAACCTATTATTGTTTTCGTTGTTTTGAGGTTTTTGAGGTTGTTTTTTTTTTTTTTTTTTTCCGTTCCGGAGACAAGATCTCATAGCCCAAGCCATACTCCAATTCCCTACTTAGCTAAGGAATGGCCTTGAACTCCTGAGGCTTCTTGTCTCTGCCTCCTGAGTGCTAAGATGGTGTGGTGGCACATGCCTTTAATCCCAGCACTCAGGAGGAGGCAGAGGCAGGCTGGCCTCTGTGAGTTTGAGGTCATCCCAGTCTATATACAGGCAGGCTCCAAACCTACACAGAGAAACCCTATCTCAGTGTGGTAGTTTGAGAGAAAATGGTCCCCAAAGGAAGGGGCTTGCTGAAGTAGGTATGGCCTTGTTGGAGGAAGTGTATCACTGTGGGTGGTGGGACAGGCTTTGAGGTCTCTTTTGCTCAAGTTTCTCTCAGTGTGACTGTCAATTGACTTTCTGTTGCCTGCAATATGTAGCACTCTCAGCTCCAGCACCACACACATACCTGCATGCTGCCATGCTCTCCATCATGATGATGATGGAACAGAACCTCTGAAACAGTAAGCAAGTCTCCACAATTAAATGCTTTCTTTATAAGAGTTGCCGTGGTCATGGTGTCTCTTCACAGCAATAGAAACTCAAACTAAGACACTCAAAAAAAGAAAAAAAAAGACATGCCTAGCTTTTTTTTTTTTGTAGATTATGGTAATATGACACTACCAATACCTGGCTTTAGTGGGTTGTTTTCAATGAAGCAATAAGCAGACTTTCTTGTTAATCTTCTGTTGTGCAAAGATTACATATTAGTGAATTGTAGTTAATGATTTCAGACCTGGTCTCCAATTATATCATCTTAATGAGATCTGCAATAACTTCTCTTCTTAAGCAAAAATTACCTCCAATAGCCAATTTCCATCCTTCAATGATATATGTTTCCTTTTTAGCTGAGTTTATGCTATCAATAATATACAGGGTATCTACTAGCCTTTCTTGCATGCGGGTATGGTCAACTATTTTCTGATCACTGGGATAGTTAAGATGCATTATTGTCTGAATTTTCCAGGAAATGTCCTTAAAAGGAGGAGTGAATGCTCACTTCCATCCTTCTTCCCTCTGGATGGAATCTGTAGCATAGAGTAAGTTTGGAATTAGAGTTATGTGTCATGTCCCCAGCAATGGTTTGTGACACATGTGGAACTGAATTGACTAGAGAAGCTTATTAGAGACTTAGTGTCCAAGTTTTTTTTAATTGAGCGCTGATTCTATGTGGACCTAGTATGTACCAAAGTCTCAAATTCCAAACTTCCAGAGAGTAGCAAATGTTCACAAATCATATTGTTCATACAATGGATTTGAGCATCGTAAGTGATGTTTATTAGTTTTGGAAAAGGTTTTAGAATTCTCTGTTGTTAGTTGGTTTTACTCTTTTGGAGGGCCTGCTACCCAGCTCCCAAATAAATCACTCACGGAGGCTTATTCTTAATTATGAATGCCCGGTCTTAGCTTGGCTTCTTTCTTGCCAGCTTTCTTTAACTTATTCTGTCTACCTTTTGCCTCTGGGCTTTTCCTGTCCTCTTACTTCTGTAAATCTTACTCTGTGGCTTGCTGTGTAGCTGGGTGGCTGGCCCCTGGAGTCCTCCTCCTTCTCTGGCTCATACTCTCTCTTCCTTTCACTCCTCCATCTCTCTTTGCTAGCCCCACCTATCCTTTCTCCTGCCTTGCTATTGGCCAGTTCTTTATTAGATTATTAAGTGTTTTAGACAGGCATAGTATAGAGTTAAACAAATGCAACATAAACAAAAGTAACACACCTTGAAATAATATTCTACTACAATTCTCTCTAAATTCAAGTCCCCACCCCAGTCCCAAGCTAGCTTTCCCAACAATACGTAATGGTCTTAGGTCTATGTTTGTAACTCTTTTCTATACAGAGCCTTAACTGGTGTTTTATTGCCTAACTTAAAGCAGACAGGGTACTAAGGAAAAGTGATTGGATGCTATGTTAGTTAATTTTCTCATTGCTGTGTTGAAAATATCCCAACAAAAGCAACTTAGGAAGGAAGGATTTATTTCCTCTCAGTTTGAAGTTGCTGTCCATCATTGCGGGAAGGTCACAGTGGCAGGAGCTTTAGTCGGGTCACATTCCACCTGCAGTTAAGGAACAGGACAATGGCTACTTCTGTGCTCAGTTCTCCCTCTCCATTGTATTCCATCCAGGACCGAGCTCACGAAACTGCCCACACTTACAATATCTTCTCCCTTCCGTGAACTCAGTCGAGAAGCTCCTTCTCAGGCACACCCGCAGGCTTCTCTCATAGAAGCTCCATTCCACATTGACTCTAGAGCTCATCAAATGGACAGTTAAGATTAATCGTCACAGTTGCTTAAAGATGACTAGCATATCCACCAGTCTTCACAGGGGTGGTTATATACCCATTAAGTTGCAACCATTTGCCAGATGTCACTCATTTCTCCTGAAGGTTATAAAGGGTACATCATGTTCAGGAGGACACATATTCGTCTTGTACCTTCTTGTCTGCCTGCAAAGGCTAGGAGACAGAATTTAGTTATTGCGAGAAAGGTTGAAGCAACAATATCTGTAGTTGCCCTTCTCGTCTTAAAACCAACTCTTTGCAGGGCAGATATGTCGGTAATCCACACACGTCATGAGTTCAATCACTGTTAGCCCAAACAGGAGAGTGGGGCATAGGCATGGGGGACTCAACCGTGATCTAGTGATAATATGAGAAGTAATGCCTCTTCTTTGACAGTACCTTCCCACATGGGTGCTGTTACCAGGCAAAGGGTTCTGCTTAGTTCTCATCTCTTTTCCTTTTTACATTTACTTATTTATTTTGTGTGCATGTACTCACACACATGACCACAAATGGGCACACATGTATGCCATCATACCTGTGGAGGGCAGAGAACAGTTTGTTCTTTCCTTCTACCATTTGGGCTCAAGGGGTTGCACTCGGGCTGTCTGATTTGGAGACAAGAGCCTTTATCCACTGGACTAGCCTTTTCTGTTGTTCTGTTTGTGTCTGTGTTTCTGCTTCTTGTCTTCTTTAAGGAAAGGATTCAGCAGAGACACAGATACTTGAAGCAGGAATTCATTTAACAAAGCAAAGGATAGTATACTCTGAATGGAGATTGGAGAGGGTTCACTCAGATGTGGGGATGGAGGGAGGGAGCTGGTAGCCCACTGTGTATTGTGGCATGGATTTTAAATACATTTTATGAATATTTATGACCTTTGTAGAATATTCATGAGGTGAGATGACCCTCTTCCCATGATCATCTTGAAAAGCCCAGTGGGACTGTGGTAGAGTCTCAACCATAGTGCAAATGATATTATTATGCAGCCAATGTTTCTTTGAGAATGAGACTGTGCATGTGTGGCAGTTGGGAAGTTCCTTTGCACCTTAGTTTCTGGTAGAATGGGAAGAACTCAAAAGCTGCTTCAAGGAATTTAAACCACTAAAGCACATTCTCGTGACCAGGAGACAAGGGGCCAGGACACAGCTGCAGTTTCTGCAATGATTTTGTACCTAGCTCCTTGCCTACGGACCTCATCAAATCCAAGTAGAATAAGCCCTAAAATACCTTTATAAAAAATGAGGGCTATTTAAAAAATTTTTAAATGTGTTTCATCTTGGAGTAAGTAAAGAAATACCAGATTCTTTGATGAATATAAAGCTCATAACTGGTAATTTGATGTGTTCTTGTGTTAGAGCCCTGCCTTGGTTTCTATGTCTTTCATAAGTAATTGGTTTCTTTCCTTTATGATTTTTACTCCTGGTGAAGCTTGATCTGTTTGAAAATCACCCTTTATTTTATTTCCTTGGAAAATGGAAGTCAGTTTTAAAAATATTATTGAAGCAACATTGTTACATTTAAAAAGGTCCATAAAATTAACTTATTCCATCTAGAAAACAGACCTAGATGTATCAAAACAATGAGTATAAGAAGGCCAGGCTTGCATCTTATTCTAGTTTCATATGGTCAGAAAGACCATGATAGATGGTTATGGTCTTGTCCGAGTTGCCATGTTAAACACCCATGAGATAAGCACTAAGACAAGGAGCCATTCAGACTTCCAAATTGTGTTCTTTGGTGGAAATGTTACCTAAAAGACTTTGGGCTATAAACAACCAACAAACAAACAAACAAAAAAACCCTATTAATTCAGGATAGGAGACCAGCTTAGTTACATTTCTACTGCTGTGAAGAGACCAAGGCAACTTACAAAAAGAAAGCATTTAATTGAGACTCACAGTTCCGGAGGGTAGTAGAGTCCATGACCATCATGGCAAAGAGCATGGCAGCAGGCAGGCATGCATGGCCCTGGAACTGTAGCTGAGAGCTTACATCTGATCCATAACATGAAAGAGAGAGAGAGAGAGAGAGAGAGAGAGAGAGAGAGAGAGAGAGAGAGAGAGAACACTAACTGGGAATTATGTAGGCTTTTGAAACCTCCAAACTCACCCCCAGTGGTACACCTCCTCCCATAAGGCCATGTCTCCTCATCTTCCCCAAATAGTTCCACCAACTGGGGACCAAGTATTCAAGCATACGAGCCTACAGAATTATTTTCATTAAAACCACCACAGGGACCATAAGTTTTTCTTTAAATGCATAGCTGATCTCACAGAAAAAGGGGGTTGGGATCCCCTGGGGTCCAAAGGTGACAAAGCTGGAAAGTAGGATGGCTAGTTGCAGCTCAGGTGATTTTTCAAGGTCACTGGAGAATATTTGTGCCCCAGACCCTTCCATAGGGCTTTGCTGTTGTTTTTGTTTGTTTGCCCCCACCCCGTAACTGTGTTATGTTTTGAGACAGGATCTTGCCATGTTGCCTAGGCTGGTTTCACATTTCTCAGCTTGAGTGACTTCTTTGCCTCAGCCTGGTAAGTAAACGGCTGGCCCTGTAGACGCCTTCTCCACACTTAGCTAAAGGCTTATGCATTTTGTTGTTTACTTGCTTTTGTGTGCATTTTTAATTATTTTATGTTTCGCTTTAGGATTTTTGTTTTTTTTTAGATAGAGTTTTACTAGATCTCTGAGATTGGGCTCAAACTCTTAATTCTCCTGTCTCAGTCTTCCAAGCACAGAAATTACAGCACCACATCCAGCAGAGCCTTGCGTTTTAAAAGTAATTTGGGTCTGTGTAAGGGTGAAGAGTTCAACTGTGAGTGCCCCCCAATGAACTCAGCCCTGATTCTGTTACTTAGGTGATGTTACAGCTAAAGTGATTAGGGATGCTGACAGGACCTAGTCAAGCCACGTGATGTAGAGAGGGCTGGCTGTAGGGTCTGGTCCATGAAACACACACTTTTATGCCCCATTTATTCTCGGTGAATCACTATCCCTGCAGACATTTGCAGACTTATTCCTGACAATTGTCCCTGGCCTATCCCCGGTGTCCCCGGCAGGACCTATCCTATCCCTCAGCTGCTGCATGACTGTATAACTTGACTGCTAAATCTGTTGCACCTGCAAATATTCCAGAGATGTGTATGGGGCCCAAAAGAGCAACGCCACCAAGTGGTCCATAGGAACTGAGGGTGGAGAGGAGAGCCTCTACCAGCCAGTGGCTAAGATGGAACAAACACACTCCCAGCTCCCTGAGCTCAGGGTGGCCGAGTCAGTGCTGTTCTTGCTCCAGGACAAGGCTGACGCTGAGTTTTAGCTGAACTCATGTGTTTGTTTAACTTCTTCCTTGTGTCCCCCGTTTCCTGATTCTTGGAAATTGTTCCTGAGAGCACTCTCTCAAGAAAGCTGTCACAGAAATTCTGCATTAAACCCTGCTTCTGAGGAACCTGACTGGTATGGATTGAATGTTCCTCCACAAGCTTTGATGTGGAACTAGAATCCGAACCATGACGGTGTTTGGAGATGGGGCCTTTGGGAAATGGCTACGTCATGAAGGTAGAATCTTGACAGATGGGATTAGAGGTTTTATGAGGGGAGAGAGAGAGAGAGAGAGAGAGAGAGAGAGAGAGAGAGAGAGAGAGAGAGAGAGAGAGAGAGCTCTGCTAAATAAGGACACAGAAGAAGTTGGCAGTGGGCAAACTGGAAGAGAAGTTCTCTAGAATCCACCCATACTGGTACCCTGATATTGGACTTCCTATGTCTAGAACCATGAGAAGTATTTATGGTATATATGACACTCAGTGTCTATAGTGCTTTATCACAGCAGCTTTGTCTTAGTTAGGGTTATCTCTTGCTGCGATGAAACACCATGACCAAAAAGCAAGTGGGGGAGAAAAGGGTTTATTCAGCTTACACTTCCATATTGCTGTTCATTATTGAAGGAAGTCAGGACAGGAACTCAAACAGGGCAGGATCTGATGCAGAAGCTGATGCAGAAGCTATAGAGGGGTGTTTCTTACTGGTTTGCTTCCCATAGCTTACTCAGCCTGCTTTCTTATAAAACCCAGGACCGCCAGCTCAGGATGGAACCACCCACCATGGGCTGGGCCCTCCCCAACTCTCACTAATTGAGAAAATGCTGGGTCTCATGAAGGCATTTCCTCACCTGAGGCTCCTTTCTTTGATGACTCTAGCTCCGATGGCTCCAGTTGACACAAAACCAGCCAGTACAAGCTTGAACTAAGACACTGACCGATTGGTTACCATTGATCTTGAACTCAGCAGGATCTAGACTCCCTATGTATGTGAGAGAGTGTCTATATTGGGTGGGATGACTGACCCTAAATATGGCATCATTCCATAGGCTGGGGTCTCAGACAGAATAAAAAGGAGATGAAGTGAGCTGAACACCAGCATCCGTATCTTTCTGTTTCTTGATCACAGTCATTGAAAAGGAACAAGACTCGGGGCCATTCACATTATGTTCCTGAACTAAGGACCATTCATATTACACTCTAGCAAGGAACATGACTTCATTCTTTGCATTTCCTCTGAACTCGAGTCAGGCCAAATTTAAAAGTAATAGGCTATTTAGTTTGGCAGGGGAAATTTTACGGAGAATAAGATTCATCTCTTTCTCCTTTTTCTTGATCACAGATTAAATCTGAACAACTAACTCCCTTGCTGCCATGTCTTTCCTACCATGATGAATTATACCTTCAAACTGTGAGTCTGTAACAGGGCCCAGACCTTAGCACAACTGACTCCATGATGGAAGTACTATTCAGGCCATAAAACTCAGCACATAGACAGTACCCCCTGCTAAAACAAAAACAGAGGCCTAATCCATCAAAGCCCATAGTCCTGGGGAAGTCTCTAACTGTACGAACACTTCCTTTGGGCTTCTATAGTTCCACTTCAGGCTAACTGTTCTTGTTAACTGAAGTATGTCAACCCAGAAAATGGTTTTTGTGATTCAAGCTCACCCCGAGAAAGGCTCAAGGCTACACTGGTATCTGTCTCCAACATCCAATATAGTCTCTGGTTGGCTAATAAAGACTGTCTGTTGGCTTAAACTCATGTTGGAGCAGTCTTCTCTGGTGAATACCCCACAAGAAGTCCAAATAAATCTTTCTTTCCTTAAATTACTTTTGTTAGATATTTTTATAGCAACAAGAAAAATAACCAATACACCCCAAGACTTTTTCCTACTGTCTACTTCTCCAAGTAGAAGAGATTTCTTTCTGTTGTTTCTCTTCTAAATGAATATACAATAAGCTTTATGTGTCTATTATTACTGTGAGATCTGGTTTTCTAGCATTGCATAATTATTTATATCTCGAGGGTTAGGTAACTGCTGTAGCTTAGTACATCTCTTTGAGATCTTTACATATTAAAAATTAGAAAACTCTGGTCCCTTGAGGTGTGTGGGAGGTTACAGGATTTCAGTGCTTCACCCGACATAGCTTCTTCCACTTAGGGTGGGGCTCAGAAAGCACATTGTACTAGCTAAAGTATTGCAACTGGATTCCACCCTAACTTTAGAAAGGGTTGCTTTAAGAAGTGCTGTTAGCATAGGGCAATGCTTTCACATTTGATTGTAGGTGTATTGAGATCATTGAGTTAAAAAGGAAGATGTAGCTTATATGTCTAAATAAAACTCACTAACTTATTAGAAAGTTTCTTGAAAGATATCACAATATCTCAAAGACCCATTTCAAAGGCCTGAGGTGAAGGGGTTGAAATTGGTGTCATAGAAGGTGTTTCTTTGCTCTTCATTGGTAAGAACCTGGCCATTAGCTACTGAGTACTATGCTCAATTGGACATGTCTCAAACCACAGCTATATTTTAGAATTTTTTTTGAGACATTGTCTCTCTGTTGTATCCCTGGCTATACTGGAACTCACTATGTAGACCAGGCTGGCCTTGAACTCATAGAGATCCTACCTCTGAATGCTTGGATTAAAGATATGTGAATTCTACTTGGTTTCAAGCCATGGTATTTGCAATGTCTTAGACATTGAAGAGCATGAGAACACCAATATTACTTTTACAATTAGGTTTCCTTACTTTTCTTTATGTGTATAGGTGTGTGCATGTGAGTTCAGAAATCCAAAGAGACCAGAAGAGGTTGCCAGGTCCTTTGGAGCTAGAATTGAAGGCAGTTGTAACCTATGCAATGTGGTGCTGGGAACTGAAGCTGGGCCCTTTGGAAGGGCAATAAATGCTTATAACCACCGAGCCATCATTCCAGATGCCATAATTTTACTTTTTTTTTTTTTTTTCGAGACAGAGTTTCTCTGTGTAGCTTTGCGCCTTTCCTGGATCTCGCTCTGTAGACCAGGCTGGCCTCGAACTCACAAAGATCCACCTGCCTCTGCCTCCCAAGTGCTGGGATTAAAGGCGTGCGCCACCACCGCCCGGCCATAATTTTACTTTTTAATGCCCATTTTCCTATAATATATTCTCTAATTGCTTCTTTCATGACTAAAAAACATGGAAACTGGCTTTCTATCTAGATTCTGGAAAACCTTAGTGACATGGGACTCATAAACTGCTATAACTGAGTCATGTATCCCTAGAGCTTAGGTGGAAAACAAATGGTTAGCTCGAACTGAGATGTCTGAGGAAAAAAAACAATAAAGGGCTTGTTTAAAAGTGGATAGACAGTGTACGGAAACTACAAACTAAAGAGGAATTTCCTTCAACTGACACTTCCTGTGTGTATCTGCAATCCTGAAGGAGCCAGAAGAAGCAACGAAATCAGACAGCCAGTACCATGTGGAGAGGTCTGTCTGAGTGAGCTGGAACTTCAGGGGAGCAAGGACACAACCAGCTATGGAGACTCCTCCAGAAAAATTTCTCGCTCTCTGTATCTCTTGTAGACCACTGTTGCTCCCCATGGGTCATGTGATACTAGAAGCTAGACGTCAAGTGACCCTCTGGAGGGAGCTGATAAAGGTTAGGCTCAAAGGGCACACAACAGTAGCAAGAAGTTTGGGAAGGGGCATCTTGGAGAGCTGAACGGCAAATGTCTATCACAATTAGCAACGTACTCCTGGGCCGAGAACTTAGATTGTATAGTTTGCCACAGTCCTCACTGCTCTCTATCATGCCCAGACCAAAAGCTGAATATCAAGTTGCCATCTTATCAGCATAAGCACTAATGTATTTCATAGGATACAACTATTTATTGTCGATGGATCTATAAAACGTGAGGGAAGAATGTTAGAGGACTGAATTTCTCAAGAAAACAAAGGAAGACTATGTAGGAAAAATAGGATTTTAAGCTTAGTTTGTCAACAAAACGCATTTTGATATTCTTTAAAAGTAATTTTGGGGCTGACTGAGAGATGGCTCAGTGGTTAGGAATACTTGGGGCTCTTGCAGAGGACCCAAATTCAGTTCCCACAACTACATTGAGTGGCTCATAACCTGTAATTTTGCCTATAATTTCAGCCCCATAGAGGATCAAATGTCTCTTGCTTCCTCAGAAACCTACACTCATGAACACATATGTCCCTATCCCATGTACACATAATTTAAAGAGCAAGAATTTTGTTTCAATTCTCTTTTAACCACTAAGTATGCACTTTGATATTTTATAAACAACAGCTCTTGAGTCCTTGCAAATTTCAGAATCTTGTATGAAGTTGTACAACTTAGCCAATTCTCTCAAAGAATGAGCGGGATATGCTGATAGTCATCTGTTTGTCACTTCCCTCTTTACCACAGCTGCAACCATCTTTCACAAGGCCATGCCTCTCTTGGGACAAGGAGGCTTGCACAGTGATGAGTCTGAGGGGTCCTGTTAAAAGGTTTACCACTTTGTCTAAAGGGAGACAATAGATGAAGCATTTACTCAGAGACTCTCTGTTTGCTCCAAGCTTTGTCGGGCCTGTATCACAGTCAACTATCTCCTTTGCTCATTCTTGCTCCCTCTTCCTTTCATAGGTACCAATCCCTAAGAGACACATTGTAATCTCTACTCTGTCCCACCCTCTGTTTCCACAGGAAGACTATTGTGATCAATTTGATCTTGATCATGATTACTTCAGTGAATCTAAAGTCAGCAATAACCTATGTTTTGGGGAGTGGATTAGGTATAGCTTAGCTACCAATTCATTGAAACTCTTAAGGCATTGAAAGAGTAATTAAGAAAAACAGTGGCGGCCTACAGGCTTAACACATTCTTATAGACACAACCCACTGGTTCTTCCATTATCAAATATATTAGTAAGAGCTTCAAATACCACTTTATGAAAGAACATAAAAGCAAATCAGGCCAAGAGTCCTTGTTTCCTTGGAGCTCTGTGTCTCACTGAACAAAGAAGATAAAGAGTAGAAACAAACTTCGAAGTTTCAAGCTTGGGGAGTAATAGGTATGCCAATGAGGAAGAATGTAGAGGAAGCATAATCAGCTTTAAGGTCAGAGGAGGAGTTCCATTTGGAGTCTTGTGAAGTTAATATGGATAATTAGTTACTTTTTTCATTGCTATGACAAAACACTAACTAAGGAACCTGAAGAAAGGAAGGGTTTATTTAGCCTCACAGTTTGAGGAGTTATTGTGGTGGTTTGAATGAAAATAGCCCCCAAAGGCTCATAGGAAATGATATAATTAGGAGGTGTGGAGTAGGTGTGGCCTTGTTGGAGGAAGTGTGTTAATGAGGGTGGGCTTTGGGATTTCAAATGCCCAAGCCAGGCCCAGTGTCTCTCTCTTCTTGCTGCCTTTGGATTCAGATGCAGAACTCTCAGCTACTTCTTCAGTACCATGTCTGCCGGCATGACACCATGCTTCCCACCATGATGATCGTGGACTAAACCTCTGAACCTGTAAGCCAGCCTCAATTAAATGTTTTGCTTTATAAGTTACTATTGCCACAGTGTCTCTTCACAGCAATACATTAACCAATACAGAAGTTGGTACCAGAAGTGGGATATTGCTTTGATAGATCTGACCATGGTTCTTGGCAGAATGTGGACTTTGGGACTTCAGATAAGGAAAGCAGTTGGATGTTTTAAATGGTGTTTCTCTGCCTATATTTCTATGTAATCCTTCCTTATTTCTCTCTCCTCCCCACAAGAACCCTTTGACACGTCAGAGCCGGTCTCCTACAGTGATCTGCTTTTTGATTTTACAAGGGTTTACAGTTAAAAGATTGTATGAGTCTCAGAAGAGACTTTGAAGACTTTGGACTTTTAAGCATTGTTGAGACTCTTATACATTATGGGGACTTTTGAAGTTGGACTGAATGCATTTTTTGCATTATGATATGGCCACAAGCCTATGGGGTCTAGGGTGTGGAATGTGGTGGTTTGGATGAAAATGTCCCCACTAGGCTCATAGGGAATGGCACTATTAGGAGATGTGGCCTTGTTAGAGGAAATATGTCAATGAGAGTGGGCTTTCTTGCTGCTGTCTGCCAATCTAGATGTAGAACTCTCAGCTACCTCTCCAGCACCGTGTCTGCCTGCATGCTGCCATACTTCCTACCATGACTAAACCTCTGAACTTGTAAGCCAGCCCCAGTTAAATGTTTTCCTTTATAAGAGTTGCTGTGGTCATGTGTCTCTTCACAGCAGTAGAACGCTAAGAGAGTTACCATCCACCATGTAGGAAAGGCACAGCAGGAGGGTGAATTGTCTAGTCTCATTGTGTCTGTAGGCGGGGAGCAGAGAGAGATGAAGCTCAGCTTCCTTTCTTCTTTTTATTTAGACTGATGTCTCAGGGAGAGTGTTGCCCACATTCAGGGTGTGTTTTTCCTTCTCGACTAAACTTTTCTGAAACCCCCCTTGTAGAAACACCCAGAGGTGTGTCTCCTATCCTCAGTGATTCTAAACCCTGTCAAGTTGAAAATAAAGATGTACTACAACAAGGCTCTTTTGGGGACATCACATAGAAACAGCTTTAAAGTGATGGTAACAGAAGCCAGGTTGGAGCCATCTGGAGACTGAGTGTATCTTGAGAACACGAGAAAGGATGAATAGGGTGGGAAATGCTCAAAAGGAGCCTCAAACTCCTATTTAGGGTTCTTTAAAATGCTTCCCCAAATTACTTCCCCAAATTCGGATTCAGTTTATCCCAGTGTTAAGATACAGGTTTTGTTTGTTTGTTTGGTTTTGGTTTTTCAAGACAGGTTCTCTCTGTGTAGCCCTGGCTGCCCTGGAACTCACTTTGTAGACCATACTGGCCTTGAACTCAGAGATCTGCCTGCCTATGCCTCCCAAGTGCTGGGACTAAAGGCGAGCACCACCACTACCCAGACAGATAACAGGTTTTAATATCTTTCAAGATGTACTGTGCTCAATCTGGCTTCCCTGGAAAGCTGACATCAAGATGAGGTGGAAATTGCATTTTTTCTTTTGGTGGACAGCAAGGAACAGGTGCGTGCAAGAGAGCCAGCCAGGAGAGGTGGAGGATCTGGGTGACATCAATGTGTACCTGTCCCAGTGAAGGCAGGGGGAACTGGGTGACATCAGTGTGTACCTGCCCCAGTGAAAGCAGGGGGAGCTGGGAGACAGCAGTGTGTACCTGCCCTGGTGAAGGCAGGAAGTAGATGGTTGGAACTCTGAGGAGGGCTTAGCAAGACCACTAGGGAGGCCCCAACTGGATTTGCTGTGAAAAGAGTCTCTATGCCACCTTCTGCCCTGGTATCCTCAGTCGCTGGTTAGGACAGCCTGAAGGGATCCTGATCTCCACACAAACCTGGCGATGCTTTCCCGAGCACAGTAGTGGGAGCCTTTGGGTCATCAAATTCTGAACAAATGGAGAAATTGGAGGCATGTTGTAACAGCTGATGCACACACGTCACCATTTTAAGATAGTGGAATGAGAAAGGGAATGGTAAAATAAATGGGTTGTGGGTGAAGTGTTCGGGTTCAAGTTCAAATGTCAGGTTTTCTTACTGCTAAGACATATTTTAGTATATTTTAAATATACAGAGAAAGCTCTTCACAGCAGAAGTTAAAGATAGGAAGGAAGGGGGAAAGAAGGGAGGGAGAGGTGAGAGATGTGGCAGAGAAGGAGTGAGAGGGAGAGAAGGAGGGGGAGGAGACAGAGGGAGAGAAGAAGAGGCAGAGTGAGAAAAAAGAGGATGAATGGATTATATCGGAAGAAGCTTGGAGAGAAGTTAGGAGGAAATGGGACCCTTGATCACGGCTTTGAATTCAGGCTGTGATGTCTTATCCTCTAAGCATTTTGAACATGGGTTATGTTTAGGTTGCAGGGAGTTGGAGAGAACTGTACTTAGTTATCTATTTCTAAGACAAAATAGGAAGCAACGTGTCAAGAGGCAGCGGGGAGAGTTGGGCTATGAATAGGAGGCTGAATGAGATGGGGAGGGTGGTGCCGATAGGGCTCTTCTGTACACAGAAGACTCTTTTGTAGACAGAATCACGTTAACCGAAAGGAAAGCTCATGGTCTTGATGTGTATATGAAGTAGGGGGCAGGGTTACTTGCTGAAAAGATATTTTATTGGCAGCTCTTCTCACATGACAAAATTCCACACACAATCTACAACAAAATCACATTTAGTATATTAAAATTAACACTTCAAATATATATTAAATAATTATTACATAAATTTCTCATAGGTGTCTGTCCATTTCTTTGAATATAAATCAAAGCTGAAATATTCTCTTGATCTAATTTGGGATTTTTTTAAAAAAAAATCTAACATTTGCATTGAATTTATGCTATTCTTTTTTTTTTTTTTTTTTTTTTTTTTTGGTTTTTCTCGAGACAGGGTTTCTCTGTGTAGTTTTGTGCCTTTCCTGGGACTCACTTGGTAGCCCAGGCTGGCCTCGAACTCACAGAGATCCGCCTGCCTCTGCCTCCCGAGTGCTGGGATTAAAGGCGTGCGCCACCACCACCCGGCGAATTTATGCTATTCTTAATCATGAAAAATTACTGAAAATACTGTCAGCATCTAATCTATATTTGATTCCAAAGTTAACATACAACCACCTTTGAGCCATGTAATTTGTATCTAGTGACAAAAGAGGTTCACCACAAGGACACATGCTGACTAACCCACCAAAGTACTTCCTAACCAAAGGCCATCTGAGATGAGTAATTTCCAACCCAGGAGACTCAGAGCCCTCTATCCTATAAATTGAGCTGTAGAAGCTGCTGACCCTTTTGAAACTTCAAAACACTTAATAGAAATCCCAGTTCTAACCGTTTGAAGGCTTTGACCTACTTTACCCATTTTTTGATCTGTGTGTACACGTTTCCATGTGTGTGAGGGCATATATATGTGGAGTCCAGAGGACAACCTTGGCTGTCGGTCCTCAGGTGATGTCCATCTCCTGGGACAAGAGTCTCTCACTGGTATGGAACTCACCAAATAGGATAGACAGGCTTACTAGTGAGCCCCAGGGGTCCTCCTGTCTCTGACTCCCTGGCACTGGAATTACAAGTACTGGTCACTACACATGGTTGTCATCTGGGGTTTGTTGATGGAATTCAATCTTTACGCTTGCCATGCAAGCACTTTACCAACCGAGTTATCTCTCTATCCCACACAATTTTTGACTTTTAAAAAATTCAATGGAGGGGGTCACTTTTTAGAAACTCCAATGTATCTTAACAATTTACATATATAGTGTATTAATCATTATTTAATCGATGATTTAAAATAGAAAAGGAAAAAGCCTTCTGAAGTGTGCGTCTGAGATGAGGGAACCATAAAAGCTTGAAATAATTGGTAGTGGAAAATGTTGGGATAAACTTAGTTGAATCTTGTCCTATAAGAACACTGGGAGAGTAATGAATATTGCCAGGGTTGCATCATGGTCAATAATAGAACCAGCATTAGGATTTACTAATTTCAAAAAACATTCTCCAATCTGTTATCTTCTTGGATGTTGAGGCGTTGTGTTTTGGTTCATGGTGCTTAGTGTTCTTAGCATTCAAAAGCCAGTGCCTTACAGTCTAGAGAAGGTGGTGAGGAGTACGTATCAATGGGGAGCACCCCAGGCCAACCACTTGGATTTATTGCTTTGTGTTCCTTCAGCTGAACAACTTCCTAGTAAAGTGGTTATAAACATCACTGGGTTCTGCAGAAGCAATTGACAGCGAAACACAAAAACCCTTTCAAACAGACTTCACAGTAAGGAGTTACTGTAAAAGTCTGAGCGAGTTTTAAGGTTCTTTCTCACAGTGTTCACAAGTGTCTTGTAGTCCCCCTCCATTTCTCCAGGTAACAATGGTGTCTAAACCGAGGACAGATTGCAACCATGTGTGTATGGATTCACAAAATAAGACTTACTTTAGACCCTCGTAGAGGCTAATCTTAGACATGCATACAGATCCTAAAGCATGCTTATTGAATAGTTAACATATGATTTCACAGTGAGCGAAGAGGGAACAATTCGATACAAATGATCTGCTGCTACACCGTCTTTCAGAAACTAGAGGCGCAAGCTCCGCCTTTTCTGGGTAGGTAATTTGAACAGGTGTTGTAAGGGGCTGCACGAGTTCTCTTCTTGTGGAATTAAAAATAAAATTCCTTCTTTATATTCTTTTTTCTTCTTCCTCTGGGATGTCTTTCTTTTTTCTTTATTTCTTTAAAAAGGGGTATGGTAGGAGGAGAGTCCCTATTGATGGTCTAAAAAAAAGTGCCTTCATAAGCATAACTGAGGTAACATGGGATCCTTAAGCCAGATGTGCTGGCTCATGTCTGTTATCACAGCACTTGGGAGGCTGAGGCAGGAAGATGGCTTGAACTGCAAAGTAAGAACTCAAAAGAAAAAAGAAGAAAAGAAAGTAAAAAAGGAGGTAAGTTCTTATATCTCGCTACCAATCTTTTGACATATTAAACAGAGTTCATTTTCCGAGTTCAAGATATCAAAATTTTATGAAGAGATTGAAATTTCACTTTGTACATTCATTTTTTTTCTATGACACCCAAAAACAGTCCGATTAAAATTCACGTTGGCCACTAACAGACACAGCAGAGAGAGCAGAGCTGAGTGCTAGTCATTGTCATAGATGCAACCTGAAAGAAAAGAAAATACAGCTTTAATTAATTCACTCATTAATTTTTATATACTTTGTGTGTGTGTGTGTGTGTGTGTGTGTGTGTGTGTGTGTGTGTGTGTGTACATGTGTGTGTAGACACATATGCACATGTGTGTGGAGGCTGGAGGACAACCTCTAGTAACATCTTCAGGAACCATGTACTTTCTCTGAGACAGAGTCTCTCTCATTGGTTCCATTCTCACCAAGGATCTTCCTGTCTCGACCCCCCCCCCCCCCAGGCCTGGGAAAGGCACTTGCCACTGTGCCTTTCATTTTCGTGTGTGTACTAGCTGTCAGACTCTGGTCCTCATGACTGCAATACAAGCTTCCCCTTAGAGCCGCTCTTCTCACTCCCTATTGGAAGCTTTGGAAACAAGTCTTCAGGAAGCCCAGGCTGCTCTCAGACTCAACAGACCATTGAACAGGACTTCCGAATCCTGAGCCTCCTCCTTCCATATCCCAAGTGCTGGCTCTGCACCACCACATCTGGCCTTAAGAATATAAACACAGTTATATACAGCACATCTTAAGTGTTTCAAGTTAGAAATCTGGGTAATTCAATCTCTCCAGAATTAAGATTAAAAAAAAAAAAACAAACCTTACTTATTTTACATTAAGAAGACAAACAAAACTAGATAAGTAAAATGTGATATATTTAATCTTCTGTGCTGGCTAGTTTTATATCAACTTGACACAAGCTAGAGTCATCACAGAAGAGGAGGCCTCAGTTGATAAACCTCCTCCATAAGATTGTAGGCAAGACTGTAGAACACTTTCTTAACTAGTGATTGAAGGGAGAGGGTGGTGGGTCCCTGGGCTGGTGGTCCTGGGTTTTATAAGAAGATGGGATAAGCAAACCATTGGGAGCAAACCAGTAAACAGCACCCCTCAATGGCCTCTGCATCAGTTCCTGCCTCCAGGTTCCTGTCCTGTTTGAGTTCCTGTCCTGATTTCCTTTAATCATGGACTATTATGTGGAAGTGTAAGCCTAATAAACCCTTTCTTCCCTGACTTGCTTTTGGTCATGGTGTTTCATCACAACAATAACTAAGACAGCTTCATTGACAGCCCAATTTCAACAGCATTTCTAGACAGATTTAGTCTTCATCACATGAGACTGAAGATCAGCTATTCTGGCATCACAGCACTTGTTGGAAATGAGATTAGTTAAGCATCCACATGTGTCATAAGCTAAAGACTAAAGGGTGGGGGCTGGGGGAATGACTCTATCAGTAAAGCATTTGCTTGCAAGCCAGGGAAATAAATATGATCCCAGAACTGATGTAAGAAAGAAAACAAACAACAAAAATCTGGATGGTGCCAAATGTGGTGACAAACACCTTTATCCCAGCAGTCAAGAAGCAGAGGCAGGTGGATCTCTGTGAGTTCAAAACCAGCCTGGTCTAGATAGCAAGTTTCAGGCCAGCAGATGCCATGTTGTGAGACCTTGTCTCAAACAAAACAAAACAAAACACAAACACATACTCACACACACTCACACATACTCACACACACATATTCACACACACATACTCATTCATATACACTTAGACACACACACACAGGCCAAAGGGCAACATGGTGACAGCTGTGAACATTTTGTTGAGACGAATGTTTTAAATCCTCATTTAGAAATACCTGATGATTTTACTAGTGTTATTAGTTATGACATAATGTACCTGTTTATTGATCAAAGATTTGTTAGTCTCATATTTTAGCATTTGCCAGCTTTACATTTGTCCACTTAGGATCTGTTAATTTCACATTTTATAGGTTGCAAAAAAACAATCTGCTATTACCTTCTTGGGTCTTATGGTTGCTGTGATGTGGAAACGGCTAGTTTTAAAACAGGTTACTGTTGATTACTAAGAATGCATTTCCCTGTGATGGAAATGACTCTTAACGCATGTTACAATGCACAGTTTACCAAACAGTTCTCTCTTCCCTCCGCTCCTTCCCACTTCTTCCGTCTCTTCCCTGTTTGGTTGTTTTTTTGACACAGGGTTTCATGTAGCCTAGGCTTGCCCCCAACTGTGTAGCCAAGGCTGGTCTTGAACTTTTGATCTTCCTGCCTCTACCCTACCCAAGTGCTGGAATTACAGCTCTTGGCTTACACCATGGTTGTCTTATAGTTCTCAATCTGGAGAATAAATATGCTTTTCTTTTCACTTAATTTCCTAGCCTTGTGTGAAGATGACTCCCCACCATGACTTCAGATCATTACTTTTCCTCACATGTTTAAGACACTCCAATTCTGATCATATCTGATGGCTCTAATTAAGCCAGCAAGCTGTTTTCTCTGTTACTGTGGTGGGAGCTGCATGAGACTTACCATCAGCAATATCATCATAGATTTCTCCATCACTGTAAACACAAAAAACAATTTTTATTTTATAGAAAATATCTTCCCAACATTAATGCATAGAGGAAGCTAGCATTAATATGATTGCCATCTATCAGAAACATTTAGAGGTAAAAAGTGGGGCTATGCATGTGTATGTGCGAGTCGACAGAGATTTTACATTCACCTCTACATCTTCTTTCCCTGGCTGTATCGACTCCTAGTTTATTCTACAAACAGAATAATAGACACATGCCTTGAGGGCACAGATCATGCCCTACATTTTTTGTTTTGTTTTGTTTTGTTTTTTTGTTTTTCCAGACAGGGTTTCTCTGTGTAGCTTTGCGCCTTTCCTGGAACTCGCTTTGGAGACCAGGCTGGCCTCGAACTCACAGAGATCTGCCTGGCTCTGCCTCCCGAGTGCTGGGATTAAAGGCGTGCGCCACCACCGCCCGGCTCATGCCCTACTTTGAACATTGCCATGGGCATAGGCCATCTGAACTCCCTAAGAACTGGGTGTAGAGCTAAATAAACTGAACTGCCAAGGCACAACCCTCCTCCAGGGGCCTTAATCCAAAGGTGCAATGAATTTTAACAGTTATCAGTACTAGATTCCTACCTTAACTTGAGTTTCCAATGTTTAAAATTTTAAGTGAATGAAATATATTTGGCATGAAAATTGGCTATACTGTTTTCATATGTTTCTAGTTACAATGCATGCATATCAAGTTTAAAGTATTTAAATACTAATTATGGAATATACAGTCATTGAATTTTTTTATATTACTTATTGTTTTGAGGTTTTGCCTAGCCCTGAAGCTTTATGAAGTATTCTGTTAACAAACACTGAGTTGCTCTCATGTGCTGGGAGACACACATATGAGTCAGATGTAAGCTTTGATGGTAAAAGTGCATAGTCTGATGAGTGATTTATGAATGATAGACTAACATATTATAAATACAAACATAATCTTGAAATGTAGGATGCAGCTCCAAGCTTCAGAGCTGTGAGGTAGCTGTGTCACGTAGGGCAGCCATGCTCTTGGTTCCTGCCCCGTCTCTGGGCTTTACCACAGCGGCAGCAGCAGGGCCCTGTTCCTGCCAACTGTGACAGATGCTGTGAGCTCCCTATGTCTTCTGTTTGGATCCTTTCTCTGAGGTGGAGGGAGCATTTGCCTAATGGAAATCTGATGTGAATGCAAAGAGGACAGGCTTCCCTGCTGTTTGCTCCCTAAATGTTTATTGATGTATGCATTTTAATAGGCAGTGAACCAACAGTCGCTCAGTGTCCTTTCTCCGTTTCCTGTAACCACCCTGCTGTCATCGGCAGCACATTCTTTCCATAAAATTTGCATCTTTCTTAGAACGGAGCCTGTCAGAAGTCCCGTGCCCACCACTGTAATACATACACCGAAGAAAACAGAGATGTTAGGGTCGTTTTCCGGTCTGCTGTCTATTGGTTTGCCGACAGAACTCTTTAACACGCATTGTCCTAGTCACACGGGTGTCCTGTTGCTTACGGTAAACGGTTTGTGAATCCTCCATTCCTTCATTACGTCAGTTTTACAAATATTTCCATTGCTCAACCCGATAATGGGGTTAATTTTCTGCTCTACGTTTCTTGGTGTAGAATCTTAGAGTGTTTTAGAGGAGTCCAAAGGCTTAAAAGTACCAGGCTGTGACAGACTGTGAAAAGGTCTTATTCATAAGAATACAAGAGTCATTGATTGCTATCTTTTGAGGGGCACACTTTCAATAAGGCAACAGAATAGAGCACTATGCTTGGTGTGAGTATAGAAAAACCTTCAGTTAGGGGCTGAACTATGAGCTATTAACTGGTAGTATTAGTATCTGCCACAGACACCGTTAGGCTCTAATTAGTCCAGTTCTAATGCTGTAATAATTAATAAACAAAATGCGAACAATTAGTGAAAATGGTAGTGGCTTTGCCCTGTGTGTCTTCAGTGTTTGACGAACAGACTGCTCAGCGAGTTATATAATACTATTCACTATGAGTGAGCCAGGCTTCCTTTCTATTTCAGACTAGTATATTCAGCTTTGTTGTTGGTACTACTATAGTGATACAAATATAATACATTGTTTCCAATTTATTACGGTAGTTTAATCCATTGCATTCTGGAAATTGCATCAGTACTTTTTCCTTAAGGAAATCATAAGTTTCTTTTAATAAATACAGTAATAGAAGAAAATGGCCTTACTTGTCCGCCAGGTAACTCCGAAGGACATAACCATCTATGAAGAAAAAAAAAGGAAATGCACTTTAGTTACAGACACAGCTTTGAAAAATATTTAATGTTTAGTCTCACAAGTTGACCCACAAGTGAATAATTATTATAAGGTAATATACTGAGGGGCTGGAGAGATGGCTTAGTGGTTAAGGGCCCCTTCTTATCCACAATACTCAGTTGATGCCCAGATTCACATCCAATAACTCATCACTGCCTGTAAATCTAGTTCCAGGGACTTCATGCCCTTTTCTGGCCTCTGCAGGCACCCACACATGACACATCCACACAGACACAGCAATAATAATTTAAAAACTCTTTAAAAAGATAATATATTGAATAACTATATCTATATAGAACGTGCTTATGGAGTAATTTGATCATATTTATACCCCCATTACCTACTTATTTCCCCCTCCCCTTGCAGCTCTCATCAATCCCTTTCCTGTTCTATTTTTTTCTTTTTATGAATTTTTTTAAAGACAGTAAAAAAGGTAACTTCACTATGGTATTTTCACACAGAAGTCCTCACACTTTTGTCTAATTTATTCCCGTCTCTGGCTGCCTTCCCTGTGTCTCCTGTCTTCCTGAAGTTTCCTTCCCTCCTTCCAAACAGTCTCCTTTCTCTTTTTGAGTCACATGGATTCCATCATCCCTTTCCTACTTCTAAGGTCCCCTCCCCGTCTCATGCTCGTCTTCCCAGGCCCCCTTCCTGTAGACACATTTAGATACAGGCTCCACATAGGAGAGAAAACGTGGCATTTGTCTTTCTGAGTTGGGGTTATGTTGTTTAATGTGGTCATTTTGAAGTCAGAGGAAGACTGGCAGAAATCTGTTCTCTCCTCTTGCCATGTGAGTTGCAGGGATTGAACTCGGGTTGCCAGGCCTTAGCAGTACACATACAAAATTATAAACTGTTGATAAAGACTAGACTTTTTCTAATAGTAAATGTTTCCATTTAAAAAAAAAACCCTGGAAGATTATGATAAATAGTTTGTGAAAGGAAAATTCAAGATTATTTAACCACCTTCTTGAAAATTAAGATTATTATTTGCTGATGCTTTGAGGTAATTTACTTTTCAATGAAATTACTTTTAATTTAAAACTCAATTATGATAAAAATTCACAGGCCTGGTCAAACCGCTACTAACAGTCCTTTACATAGTCCAAGTTAATAATTCATAATAGACAGCTTAATTATCTCCACTTTACGAGTTAATTATAAAAGCTATGTTCTCTTTCCCCCTCAAACCCTTGGTATATTCTCTCCTATGTCTTCCTTGCTCAAGAGTTCTAAGTAGCATCTTTCTCTTCTGCTGATGACTCCTTTGCAGATACTATTGTTCAGTTCTGTTCTATTCTCTCCCTCTCTCTGTCTCTCTTTCTCTGTGCGTATGTGAAGGGAGGGAGGGAGATATCAATGACCGAATATTTAAGAAAATGTCAGTGGTCGCATGTGGGATGAGGCTGTCCCATTCTATTTTAGTTCCATGATCATGTGATAACTTAGGGCTTACTAACTATAAAATCACTTATATAGTGTTTTTACAGGATTACTGACTTTTAATGTAGCATAGGCTTTGCTCTGCAATGCTTTCAAGTGCTAAAACATTATTCTATTCAAGGACGGTTTGTGATAGTGTCAAAACAAGTGACTTACCATGGATTGTTATGTAATCTTGGCAGTATAGTTCCTAGAAATTATTTTTTTATGCAGGAAGAAAATGTTCTCGTTGTTCACATGGTTCGTGTTCACTTACCAATATGAGATATTAATAGGAAATATGAAAAAACCCACAAAACAAAACAAAATCATGGCTATGGTGCAGAACGGCTGCTATGTTTAGCCTTATAATGGTCTGAGAGCTGATATGCCCAGGATTCTCACATGTCACATAAAGTTGTTATTTGGAAGCCTCCTGCTCACAGAGCAGAACACAGCGGCTGGAACAAATGTCTTGAAATATGTGGTGAGGTAGAACAGTTAGGAATGTAACACCCATCCCCCACTTGTGCCAGTCAGTTTCCTCCTAAAATGTTTGCTTGCTGTGGTGTAGATGTGAGTCAGGACTAACAACCTGTGAGACAACATTAGAAATACGGAATTTCCCAGGAAGTAGACAGTAGCCTTGGAAAAATAGGAATTAACTTGATTTTGTAGTTTCAATTTTTTCATTAATTGAAGTGACAGTCTATTATTTATTACTTCATTTGTTGTATTTGCAGAAAATAAAGTTACTGCAGCTAAAGACATATAATCATCTTGTGTGGACTTGCTCAGGCAAGTGAATCAATGCCACACTTGAAGGGAAACATAATGAATGGTGTACAATACTGAATGTAATGTATTATTTTGACTTTCACAAGAACTAATCTATCTCCTTTTCTTCTCTGACTCTTTGTATTGTTCCTGAGACTTTCTACTAGAATGACTTTAAACATTTCATTTGTATTTTTGCTTATTATTCACTCACTCACTCATTCATTCATTACTCATTCATTCATTCATTTAATTTTTACTACTTTTGAGGTGAGTTTTCACTACATTGCCCAGGCTGTCCTTGAACTTCTATTTTCAAATGCTGTTCCTCAGTCAGCCTCCCAAGTACTGGGATTTTAGATGTGTGTTACCACAGCTGGTCCCGATTGACTTTTTAAGTTTCTGAATAAAATTTTTTTTTCCAGTGAGCATATATTGTTTAAAAAAAAAGCTTAAAGAAATGATCAACTAGTTTTGTGGTAATGTCCACCCATTTGAAATCTCTTTTTCTGATGCCTAAAAGAAACAGAACATCATAACCCAAATAACTCCTTTCTCATGCCTCATTTTTTTCTTTTTTTTAGAAAGTTTTTCTCCAGTGACAGGAGGTGAGAAAACTCTCAGTTCATGAGCATCAGATTGTGGAATGTGTGCAAATATTAGCTAGCAATTTTAAACATTTGAGAATGTGCCAGAACTATATTTTTAAGATGCCAACTGCCTACACAGTTCACACTTGCAGAGTGTCAGTGGGTGAGACCCTATTGAATGTAATAATGTCTCCATCAGAGGCTTTTGCTCCACACAGTGACAAAGGGATTGTCCTTTACCCTTAACCTCTCGATTGCTCAGTGTAACCTCAGGTCACGTTCTTTTCGGTGACAGGTTGAAGAAGAACAGAGTGAGGAAAACAGTCACGCCGGTGCTGAACTGCAAAACGCCATGGCTGGTCATGAGAAGATGTAAAAATAAGGAAGGGACAGATTTAGAGTCCTTAAAGATTCAGAAGCTAACAGTGCTCATCAGGCCAAGCCAGAGTGCTGTCTGCTAACCAGTTAAACTATTCAGCAGACGTTTTTGTGAGTGTTTATGTCAGACTTTTATCTGGTTATTGGACTAGAAATCTAGAGCACTCCTCTGAAGCTAACCAAGTCTGCACTCAAGGCGTGAGACACTATACCAGTGCTGACATCCAACCTCAAGAACACTTCGTTGAAGTTCTGCCTAAGTTCAAATACTAAGCAGAGCAGCAAATTACTGAAACAAATCAGGCAGAAGTCAAAGCAGTGGAGTTGGGGAGGAATTCATCAGATTGGGGTAGCTGGGAGCAGGGAGTGAGGATGCTTTCAATTGAAGATGATCACTGAGTTGTTTTTGATGGACAATTGTGCATTCCACGTCAAATAGAATAGCACAGTGGGAAGAACCGGCATGATTTATTCAGGGAATGAAAAGCGTGCACTTCACTTTGGGATGTCCAATCTAGACGGCAAACTGCAGTTGTTGTCCATGAGGCTGAACCACGAAGGGCATTTAGTATATGCTATGCTAAAGACAGTGTGTGCTCTTGAAAATATTTGTTTAACATAGGCGTGGATGGGCTGAGAATATGGGAAAGACGGATGCCATTTGCAAGGCCATTTGTGGGAGGGATACATTTTATGGCAGTCATTCCAAGTCCTAGTGAGTGTATGGAGAATAGGTCAGGAATTAGAAAATTAAGAACAATCAAGGATCCCAACCAAGAAAGGGATTTCATAAAAATTATGAAAAGCAGGAGGCTTGAAGAGGCAAAAAGTGAAATTAAATAAGCATACCAATTCAATCATTCTGAGATAATACTTAATCTGAAAGTCACTCTCAAATACTTAGTGCCCCTCCCTCTCCAACTACTTGAATACCCATTGGTCCAAGTTTCTGTCAATATTTAACCATTTTGTTCTATTTACAGAGGGCTTTTCTCCAGCTTCTAGAACTCTCTGAATACCTTCACACCTTCCTAGGATCAGCTTTTTACCTTTTGTTTAATCTGCTGAGTACAGACCAATTTGCTTCCTATTTGGTGGGATGGTAACTGGTAGATGTCACAGCAGCATTCGAGCTCTATTATTTAGGTGCTGACCATTGGACAACAAAGCTTTCCTGCCTGCCTTCTCTAACCTGTGGAGGCCGGAAGAGGATATTGGATCCCCTGGAGCTGGGGGGTTACAGTTGGTTGTGAGCTGCCTGATGTGGGTGCTGGGAGCTAGCCTTGGGTCCTCTAGAAGAGCAGTCAGAACTCTTAACTGCTGAGCCATCTCTCTAGTCCCACACTGTAGTCACCTTTGAAGGGAGGAAGTCAAACTAAAGCAAGGTACCACCTAAAGAAAGCCTTTGCAGTGAACAAAACACCCTAAGAGGGAGTAAGAGGTATTTACCCATTCTGTTTGAGATAAAACTTTCAGAGTACCTAGAACTGAAGCAGTGATCAGTGAGCTTAGACATCACAAATGCCCTAGTGAGAAAGAAAATCTACGTGAAATTCTCGATTGTAATGTACCCAAAGTTTAAGCAATGTTTCCACTGCCATTTCAAGGCTGTGTTCTGCCACTGAGTAGCACTTACAACCTCCACTCTCATTTTTAAAAGATGATGAAGGAACACTGAGCAAGAGAAATAATCTTCCCCAGCAAAGAGCGCACCAACTGGTTATTCAATACCAAATGGTCAGCCCTGAAAACATACATATACATAGCATTCTACAGACTGAGAAGGTTATATTCACACACACACACACACACACACACACACACACACACACACACACAGTTAAAGAAAAAGAGGCCATGAATTTGCATGAGAGCAACGGGGTTACTAAGGAGAGGCTGGAGATGGGAAAGATAGGGAGGGAAATGATGTAATCATATTATAATCTCAAAAGGCTCAAAAGACATTAAAATAGAATTTATTGATGTCAGCATACCAGAATCTCCAGTTTCTTAACATGTCCTACAACCCACGAACCACCGAACAAACTGAGTTAGTAGAGGTGGGTGATCTCTGTAGCCCATGGGTGTTGTATGTACAGTGTGGCTTTAGCAGGGACTTACATTTGCCTTCTTCATTCCTACAGAGAACTTTGGTGTCGTCTGTGCTTTGAATAACTTCCAGCGACTCTCCAGGTTTTATCTGCAGATCTCTAGCTCCCCACTTTTTAGAAGTTATGGAAGAAGCAACTTTTGTTGAATAGAGAACTCGAATTTCACCATCATACTGAAAAAAAAAAACATTGAAATTACCGATATGTATTATTACAGTAATTCATTTATTGACAAATTTATTAAGAAGGTTTTAGTTCTGGACATGCCTATGGGGAGTTATCTTGATTATGTAAATTAATATAGGAAGAACTACGTTAATTCTGAGTGGACTATTCCCTGGACAGTATCAAATGGAGAAATCAAGGTAGGCACTAGCATGCACGCATTTGTGTCTCTCTGCCTTGTGGCTGCAGATGTAATGAGACCAGCCCCATTAAGCTCCTGCCTCTGTGACTTCTCCACGGCAGACTGTAACCTAGAACTGTGAGCCAAAAGAAACCCCTTGTCCTTCAAGATGCTTTTATCTGGGGATTTTATCATAGTCATGAGACAATAACTAAGACAATCATAACCTCACATAACAAATATTTAAAGATGATCATTTTATCAAAGTTCAAAGGGCATCTAAGGTTCAAAGGTTATCATAGCATGGAGGATATTGGCATATATGATTGCTTGCTTAACTTATTGTAGGAATAAATTTAAATTTACAACATATTTGTAACAAAGAAAAGTTGTGACAGATAATGCCAATATTGTTAACCATACTTGAAAAGTATGTATTTTGTCATTTTGAAATTTCTGGAATTTTTTTCATCAGTACTTTGAACTCTGAATGGTATAAAATATTACATACCTTAAATTTTTTCCTAAGATCTTTTTCTTCTTTTTCCTGTTTTTTTAGCTTCTTGGGGTCTTTTTCTTCTGTTTTTGCCTTTACAACATTAATTCCTTGACTAGAGTAACAGAACACAAATAAACCAACACTTTGAGAAACAGAAAAGAATAGATCATAACAGAGATTTAACTTAATTCTTTGTTTTTGTTTGTTTGTTTGCTTTTTTTTTTTTTTTTTTTGAGACAGAGTTTCTCTGTGTAGCCTTGGCTGTCCTGGACCTTCCTCTGTATACTAGGCTGGCCTCAAACTCACAGAAATCTGCCTGCCTCTGCCTCCCAAGTGCTGGGATTAAAGGCGTGTGCCACTCCTCACCCCGAGCCTGAGACTTAATTCTATTTTTTTTTTTTTTTTTTTTGGTTTTTCGAGACAGGGTTTCTCTGTGTAGTTTTGCGCCTTTCCTGGGACTCACTTGGTAGCCCAGGCTGGCCTCGAACTCACAGAGATCCGCCTGGCTCTGCCTCCCGAGTGCTGGGATTAAAGGCGTGCGCCACCACCGCCCGGCCTGAGACTTAATTCTTAACGTTGAAAATTTCAATGGTTTGTTATTTTGTGACAGGGTCTTACAATATACACTAGTTCTCTGCCTCTACCTTCCAAGTGCTGGGATTAAAGACATGTGTTACCATGCCTAGCATGTAATAATACATTATTGTTCAATGTTGTTTTTAATTTAGTACTGATCATTATAATCAATTATGGGTTTCTGACATATAAAGGGGTTCATGATTAAATAATACACAAGAGTTAAACTATAAGTGAAAGGTCATATTGAATCAATAATAAAACTGGACAAGATGAAATATAGTTGCACACCATGGTTTCATGTGATTAAAACTATACTTGAACCCTGTACATCTTCTAGTTCTTTCTAGAAAATTGAATGGCAGAGATAATGCTTTTAAAAAGGCTCAAAAATGCTTTTTTAAAGACCTGAGTTTTATGGATTGTGAAATTTATCTATCTTAATATTTTCACATCTAATTAAAACAGAGCTATGATGGAAAAGATGGAGTTCATTGGTGGAGCACTCACATACCACACCTTAGATTTGATTTCCAGCAGAGAAATACTACATAAATGAATAAAGATAGCACAGGAGATAGGAATATTGGTTAATGAAAAGCTTTTACATAAAATTACTATTTTCAGTATCATGTGGGAGCATCTTAAAGATAATAGCTAATAGTCAATAGTCAGTCTTTATCTTGGCTAATAGTCAATAGTCAGTCTTTATCTTGGCCATTTCACTAAATTGCTCATTGGAAAATGAAAGTTCAGTACAGGTTGGGAAGAAGTGTGAATCCTGTAGAAGGGAGGTTTTTTTTTTTTTTGGTATTAGAATATTTGTGAATAGTGAAAATTTGACACTAATATTTTCATTTTGATTATCTAGAAAAAATGTGACTTCTTTAAAATGTTTGGTTCTATTTTTTTGTTTTTAGCATTTAGCATTTATCTTGTTCACTGTGAAAAAAAACGAGGATCATTACCCACCTAAGATCTTGCATCTATCCTTAGGACCTCCCACCTTTCATGCTCTGGGCATTGGTGGAATGGCTGGCCCTGATTAGCTCTCTGGCATGATCAGAGCATGAATGAATGCTAAAAATGCCCCCCCAAGCTATTTTTGAAAATAACTTATTCCAAAATAGAACACTGTGTTTAAAAATATAGAATTGTTTTAATTTCTGAAAATAAGCAATGGGTAAGGAAAAGAAAATGATCTTCTCTGATCAAGTTTAATCAGCTGAAAGTTTGTTTTGCTCTAAGAAAAAGGCCAGGATGTGATTCTGGGTTCCCAGAGAGCTAGCTAATGGAATGTGGGAGATCTTTCTAGAGTAACATAAAACAGAAAAAAAATGTATTAAAATCCATCAGAGATGGGCACAATGTCCTGGTGAGGAGTATTAGAATGAATAATTTGCTAAGGGTAGATTTTCCTTTCACAGGCAGCTGAAAGGGAGGCAAGCCTTCGTTCATCTTTTCTCGATTGTTTGGCCTGTAGAACTTGATCCTCACATGTGAACATCGGCATGTTTTGCCTTCAGCCTCTTTGATCTTGATACTGTTCATAGTTCAGTAAAATTGGCTTAGTATGGTAAGACTAAATACTTGAAGTTCTCTCATGCATTGGTAAGTACAACTCAGCAGGCATGACTCGAGGCATTAATGCCAGTTTTGTCCTCTAACTAATCAAGTATACCGTTTCTTGTTTTTCACTCATCTCTCTCTTGAGTGTACTGCTGGAGTTTTCTAGCTTTTGTGCACAGGTCATCTCGCATAGATATTAAAAAATGAGCAAATATTTTAGTACATTATATTCTACCTCGGAAGAATTCTCAAAGGGTGTTCCTTTTATGCTCACTAATCTTAACTACTTTTCATATACTTCTCACCTTAAAATTAAATGCAAACCTCAGATAAACTGAAGTTATTGTTTACTGTTAACTTAAAAAGGAAATTGTGTAAAACTTTTGAGAAGATTCTAATGAGTTTTTTGGGTTTTTTTTTTTTTTTTTTTGTTTGTTTGTTTGAGACAGGGTTTCTTTGTGTAGCTTTGGTGCCTTTCCTGGATCTCGCTATGTAGACCAGGCTGGCCTCGAACTCACAGAGATCTGCCTGGCTCTGCCTTCCGAGTGCTGGGATCAAAGGCGTGCGCCACCACCGCCCGGCACTAATGAGTTTGTGAACAAAAAAAGGGCATACATGAAAGCTCTTTTAAGCAACAAATTCTGTTATTTTTTTCAGAAAGGAAACCATTGTTGGAGGACAGGGAAGAAGAAAGATGAGGGCTAAGATAGAAAGGAAGTATATTCAAGGGGGGGAAAAGTTGGGGAAATTGTAAAAATAAGAGAGAGAGAAGATGAATCATTGAAATTATTTGTGAACAGAATCTCAAGTATAAATTCCCAGTAGATGAGTGAATACAGACAGCAGTGAGTCACCAGCAACCAACAGAGATTAGTCAGGGAACAGGGGCAGAACCAGTGTCTGGGGTCAGGAGAAAGGATGGGGAAGGGGAGAGGAGGGAGGGTAAGGATGACTTGCTAACAAACCAGGCTGTGAGGTGAGAGCCTTGATCACAAACAAGCACAGCTTTAACAAGGGGGAGCAGAGACCACACGACTGCGCACAGTTCACATATACCACGCTGGAGTTTTACTCCAGTTCAATGTTGTTGAGCAATCTCCTTGTCAACACTGCATTGTAATGGAAGCATTTTAATGACCTCAACTCTGGAGGTGGAGCAGGAAAGTCTGAGGCATCCACATCATCGTAAACTTCTTCTCCCACATCTAATAAAAGACAGAATATCAAATATTGAAATGTTGCTAATTTAAATTTTGATATGAACATTCAATGATGTTATTAAGAATTGAAGACTGCTTCATAGACAGTAAGAGATTTCTCCGGGATGGTATATATTTCTATTAAAGGCATTGTATGCTTCTAAAAGGAAGGAGTCGGGCGGGGGGGGGGGGGGGGGGGGGTTCTTACTTTCCTGGGTGTGAGTATTCGACTTTAAACAATCAATAAGTGAACAAAGAAACAATGGAAACCAGTGAATATAATTACAACTATCGGGTTGGGGATTTAGCTCAGTGGTAGAGCGCTTGCCTAGCAAGTGCAAGGCCCTGGGTCCTCAGCTCCGGAAAAAAAAATTACAACTATTATTATTTGGAGGGAAAAAACCAACAAGACTTGAATAGTGCTGTGACTATAAAATTTTGCAAGGGTAATCAATGGATGAATGGTGGGACTTGAAAACTGTGGACAAAGAAGTTAACTCTCTTGGCCACTGGCAGTGGGAAGCAGACAGAAATTCTTAAATGATGTGGAGTGCTAATCCACTAATCCTATTTGTATATCTCTGTGTCAGTCTCTTATATCTATCTATCTATCTGTCTATCTATCTATCCATCTGTCCATCTATCTATCCATCCATTTGTCCATCAGGTAGATGATATCTATCTATATCATCTATCATCCATGATCTTCTTTTAATAATTTGTTCTGTATTAATTTATACTTTACAGTGATAGTATGAGTGTACTTCATAGGAAATCTTATTTCTACAAATAATATAGTAAGTGATGAGAAACAATACTGATAGAAAACTAGCCATGACTGGTGTGGTGGACAGAATGAAAATGGCCCCAATTCCTGGATTATGTTGTGCTAGGGGTCAAACTCAGAGCTATCAACTAAGCCACATCTTTAGCTTGACATTCATGCTCTCTCTCTCTCTCTCTCTCTCTCTCTCTCTCTCTCTCTCTCTCTCTCTCTCTGGTTTTTTTTTTTTTTTTTTTGAGACAGGGTTTGCTGTGTAAATCTGGCTGTCCTGGAACTCACTCTGAAGACTAGGCTGGCCTCGAATTCAGAGATCGGCCTGCCTCTGCCTCCCAAATGCTGGGATGAAAGGTGTGCGTCACTACCACCAGCTCTCTTAAAAGAATATTTACCAATTTAAGTAGGTAAACTCTTTAAAAGCCCTTCAGTATTTTTGGAGACAACATGTTATTTTATAGAGAGACACTTTTTAAAAAAATCTTGAAAAGATCTGTCCCAGCAGGGTTTTCAAAGAGATGATTGAAATTGTACAAAGCACTGACTGTTACTCCAATTTTTTCCCCAAAGAGTTAAAGAAAGGATATCTGGAAGTGTCTGGTTGTGTGTCTTTTGCATATTTTTATACATTTTTATGCATGAGCTGTGTATATTAAGCATGGACTGCATTGAGGTGGGGCCAGCTGACATCAGTGTCCATCACTTTCCTGTTATCTCCATGCCACAATGACTTTCAGATTAGTACTTGGAAGCTGTCTGTGCTGGTTTGAACGAGGTGTACCTTATGGTCTTAGGCATTTGAATAACCGGTCCCCAGTGGGTGGTGCTGTTTGGGCAGGCTTTGGAGGCATGGCCTTGGTGACATTTGCCCCTGGAGGTGGCTTTGAGGTTTGAAAAGACACACACCATTACCAGGTCACTCTCTGTTGTTGCTTGAGGTTCAAGGTGTGAGCCCTCAGCTCCCATTCCTGCCACCCTGCCTTCACCAAGGTATGCCATAGTAATAGAAAAGTAACTGATGCAGAAGTTGGTACCAAGAAGTGGGCTGCTGCTATGACAGACCTGACCATGCTGCTTTGGGGAGGAATATTATGGTGTTTTATCATAACAATGAGAAGTATCTGATACATGAGCCTTTTTTATTTTTATGACTCTGTTATTCTATTGTTGGGTTGTTGGAATCACCCACAGTGAAATTGCTTGTGCAATCTAATATATTTATTACTTGCATTCAGGACTTAAAGCAGACACATTGAATGCTTGAAGACATTCAATGCTTCCCATTCCCTCATGTGTAAGAAATAATTGGTAAAATACACAGTTAGTTTTTATTACATACCCAATTGTTGAGGAGGAGAAGGGAAGCTGAAAAAAAATGAGAATATAGTTAAAATCAGAGTAACATGAACCTTGAAATTAATCCCTTTACATGAGAGAGGTGTGAGAGGCAATATTCTGGAGGTGTGAAATGGGTTAATTTGTTGACCATCATGCCTTTCTTATCCTCCATTTCCCACTAGCTTCTAGCCATCAATTTGGAATTTATTGATACTAGTTTTGAACTAGTTTTGTTGTTCAAAAATAGTTAAGAGTAAAGATAGTCAGTTTGTGTGGCCTGCAGTCACTAGACCAATATTTCAGATTTGCTCTAAAGTTTAGACATATTATCACACCAGAGTACGTTAAATGAACTCAGTATTCAGAGCTTAATGCTATCCATAGGTCTGGCCCAAACTGTTGATTTGAATTGAGGACTGAAATTACAGAGTCAAAAAATCAACAGCAGCCATTGCCATATGACCACATTTCTCTGGTATGTACATATCTACACCAAACTGGAAAATGATGAATAAGAAAGGAATGCACACTTAAACTAGACAGCGAGAGCTATGGGCAGGAGTGGGAAGGAACCGAGATTAGGTGGTATTTAGTTGTAGCAGAAAAGGATGTTTATTTTTATGTTTTTTGAAGTGTGACAGTTACACACACACACACACACACACACACACACACACACTTCTGAAAGATTCATGTGTAGCGCAGGAATAATTGGTTAAAGTAGAAGATGAGGACATTTGCTCCAATAACCCCAAATCAGAATTTGGTAATGTGAAAACAAGGCAGAAAAATGTCTCTTCCTTTCCCCCCAAGTAAAGGTTATATTTGAGCAATGTTGCTCGAGAGAAGGCTTCTTGTTATGTGTTCTCAAAATTGTACATGTACTGACTGCTATTCTGGTGTTCCACGAAAAAAAGATAAAATTAGGAGTTCTGGTGTGAAAACAACTTATAAAGATTTCAGTTGAATGTGATGAACACATTAAAAATGCAAAACAGAAAGGCTCTTCTGAACATAATTAAAATCCTTCAAATATATATACATGGAATTTATATATTAAGGGGCTGTTTTGAGGCTGGATGGGGAAAGAAAATTTATTCATTAGTTATTAAGATAAATTTGAAAAACTGAGAATAAGTCTGTATAGGTATATGATTAAGAACAGTTATAAGTCACTGCTGACTCCCCATGGGAGACCTTGCCTTGGAGGAGGTGGAAATGAGGGGTGGGTTGGGGGGCAGGGCTGGGGGGTGGGAGGACAGGGGAATCTGTGGTTGGTATGTAAAATGAACAGAAAATCTCTTAATAAAAAAAGAACAGTTATAAAACTTTCAGTATTATATTCAGAGAAAAATTCTAAATTATGTTCTATATTTTAACAAATTAACTTTTAATAGAGAATAATGAGTTTTAAAAGTAGTCAGTATAATGTAAAATGTAGGCTGCAATCAGAATAGTTTTAGATGGGATTGTACAAATGAGAGAAATCCTACTAAGTAGTATGTATGTTTATGAATGACTGTGCTTGAGTATGCATGAGTGTGTGTGTGTGTGTGTGTGTGTGTGTGTGTGTGTGTGTATGTATGTATCTTTTTGTAAGTTTGCAGGGAGAGTAAAGTGTATCTTAGAATTACATGATAATTTCAGAATAACTAGGGTCCTCTCATCTAATTAATACACACTATGAGATGAATGTAAGATGATTAATGGAAAATAACAGTAAAGTGGTGTAAGTTTATCAGGACTTGCTTATTCGTTATAGAATATTAGTAGCCTTCAATAAAACCAATATTAGTGTAGTTATTGTGCACTGAAGGTGGCCAGTTGACTCTTACGATGAACCTTCATTATTGTCTGACTCAGAGACTTTACGTTTCTCTCGAATACTTTTCTTTCTGTCATCTTTTCCCTTTAACATCTTCAAAATCCCCCAGGACCACGTGCTAGTCTTCTCTTCAACCTCCGGCGTGGATCTTTGGAGCATCAGGCATTGGTCAGAACGTAATAATCAGCAGACCATGAAGACATTGTGCGGACATTCAGAGTTTAAATAATTATACTATGCTGACCAGGAAGTATGTCATCATAGCCAATAATACGGTGCTGCTAAGTATAGATTCTGGTGAGTGAATATTTCTGTCATCAGGCTGGTCATTTTTTTTACTTATTCAGTAAGATTTACCCAGGTTTCTAAAACATAAAACTAGGTCAAATCAGAATTAAGTTTAAAATGTCTACTTGGTATTATTTATGATAGAAGTAAAATAATAATTACTAGATCTTAAATATTCTATTTTAAAATGGAAAGAAAATTTATCAACTCAAAAAATTTTATAAATCATTACAAAAATAAAAGAATTTATTATTAAGCAATGGCTTAACTATTCAATACCAGTTCTGCTATAAAACTACCATAGATAACAAATGGTCTCCATTTACTTGAAACAAGATCTCACCTTGTAGCCCAGGTTAGCCTGGGGTTTTTAAGCAGCTCAGACTAGCCTTGAACTCCTGAGTTCAAGTGATCCTTCTGTCTGAGCCTCTAGGGTGCTAGAATTACAGGTGTGAGCGCTGACATTCAGATATAATTATGTTATTATGCAAAAGACATCCCAGCCACATTACTGATAAACTCCAGAGGTGTTTGTAAAGGTGAATTATTGACTAATAGGTAAATGACTGGAAAATATTTGTAAAAACACCCACAACACTTATAATTTGTCCCCTTTTCATTTCATTTTTTCCCATAATTGAGATTTTTTTCCCATCTGCCATTTCACTTACAGTGTGATACAATTACCCTTCTTGACTTTCCCTTCCTGTCAATTAAACCTTCACATAATTTTCTACTTTTTATCCTATCTGGAAATGAAAACTAAATTTCCGTATATGCAATATTTTGCAAGGAAAAAAAAAGGCAGTTCAATGATTATTCTCACCTATCCTCAGTGCCTTCCTCTTCTATCCCGTCATAGATGTCATCATCTGGCGGTGGTGGGAACATACCTTCATTTGGATAAGGAAGGAAACCTTTCGTCAGTCTTGCCATTTGGTCAAATAGAGGTCACTCTGATTTTGGTACTAATGCCCCCCCTATTTGCATGCAGAAAGCACCCCTCTCTCATATCATCCATTTAGGTAGAAAACTTTAAAATTTCCCAGCATCACATAGGTAGTTAAGAATTCAGTTGCTTTATTGATTATTTTCAAACATTTTAGGACCAAAGCCATAATAAAGAAATGAGTGATGGTGGGCGGGCACTCTGGACTTTATGTAAAACGAATGCGTGAGAATTACTATGGAAACAAGTGAAACAGAACAGGAAGTAGAGTTCGATGTTTATCGTGAAAAAAGAGAAGTGAGGAGGCAGTCAGAAAAACTCAGGTAACAGTGAGTGGACATTAAAGAAAAGACAGATTAAGACACTGATAGAGAAAATGAAATGGCGTGTGAGAGGCGACCCTAAACACTAACAGTGATGGAAAGAAACTACAAAAGGAAAGGTCCCGTGCCAATCCATATATATTAGACTACAACCCTTTCTTGCTTCATTGGTTATGTTTTGCTCTTACGGACTTTGCTATCTGACAAATATTTACTTAACAAGTATTTGTAGACTAGCTTCTATGTGCAGGAACATGACCTGGAAATATAACTTTCAGGGTGAGAATTTGAGCTCTTGGTTTTGCTGCCCGGGTCTTCAGGAGGCATCATCAAGGCAGCCATATAGTTTGCCATCTAGACAGGGACAATTCTGGAAGTAAAGGAGGGTGTTTATTCCTAACTGTGTTCAGACGGTCTGCAGAAGCCAAGACTATCCCAGGCACACTAAGAGTGGAGTCACGCTAGGGTCCATGGCAACCTTGAAGACAGAAGTGACTGCCTCACAGTCACTTGGTGACCAGGGCGAGAATCTGGGTCATAGATTCCTAGTCAATCCCTTTTCCACGTTCAAATCCCACTAATTCATTCATTTCCGGTTCCTAGGTTTTATACAGATACGTAAGATCGTATGTGTATGTATGACAAGAAAGCAGAAGAGAAACTGTCTAGGGGAACAAAAGTGACTAATGGGCAGGAAGAGGAAGGGGTGAAAAGGTGAAGGTTGGGGGGATATGATAAAGTGCTTATGTACTTGTATAAAAATGTTCTTATAGAAATCAGTACCAAGTACAATGGCTATAGACCAGTAAAATTATATTTAAAATCCTCAACATATAGAAATATATAAAAAAATCCCTCTTACTGTTAGCCAACTAGTCTTTTGCCATTAACATACTCAATTATTTTCAAGACTGCAAGCATAGAAAGCCGTTGCCTCACCTCCACTTCCGCTCTGACCGTGGCTAAGAACAAAGCAGAAACAATGAATGGATGAGTTATTTAGTTTTCAAGAAGATGAATTCAAATACTGAGAGGACTATAAAAGTTAGCATTCTATTTAAAACTAGGATGAAATATATGAAGAGCAAGAAGAATGTTCAATGTAGTAGATACATCGTGACAAGGCAACACATTATAGCCAATGCACAACCAGCAAGAACCAATGAGTTACAGTACCCTAGTTCACAACAATTATGCTGCTTGCTTTTAATAAACTTCCCATGAGGCAATTTTCAGTAATTATAGATTATATTTAAAATTGCTTTAAAACGTACTCTGTTATTTTAGGAGCCAATTAGGACAATTATGACTGCATTCAATTCAACTCTCTGCAGCATCTTAGACCTACAGTCTCTAACTTTTAATCTGATATCATTACATTTTGTTTCAAGAAAAAACTTTTAAGTTGCCACCTTTTTTTTTTAAAGCTTTATTATTTATTATGTGTACAGTGTTCTGCCTGCATGTCTGTCTGCAGGCCAGAAGAGGGCACCAGATCTCATTACAGATGGTTGTGAGCCACCATGTGGTTGCTGGGATTTGAACTCAGGACCTCTGGAAGAGCAGCCAGTGCTCTTAACCGCTGAGCCATCTCTCCAGCCCTAAGTTGCCACCTTGATGAGACTTTTATAAGGTGTGACCCCCACCTCTCTAAACCCAGGTTGCCTTTTTGTTTGTTTGTTTACTTATTTTCCTAACAGTCAGAACTTTTTCTGTTTTAGCTTTTATGGTTGTGTGTTCCTCCCTGTATCTCCCTGTTTGAGTCCTGTGAGAGCCAAGCATGGGCACTGGAAAAACTTAGACATTGTCTATTTGTTTAATTCTGCCATCTTGCAGGAAAGAATCCAGAACTCCAAGCGTTTAACTCCTTTTGAACCTAGCTACACCCCAACCTCATTTTGGCCTTTGGGTAAAGTGCCAGCAACAGGAGTAAGTTCGATGTTATCAACATAGAGGACAACTCTATAATACTGGTACCCAGTTTTAACATTCCTTTTACAAGCCAGTGGGAGGAATTAGTCTGATGCCTATCTTCGGTGAACTTAGAAATAAAAGCATACTGTTGTCAATGGAACTTTGCATAAAGGCATGCATGATATATCATGCTCTAGAACTTGACTTGTGAAGAAGTTGACACACCCTCATCCTCATTTCTATTTTCTATTTCTATTCCTTCATTTTCTGTTTTCTCTGCCACTTCCATGCATGAGGCAATACTTAGAATTAATTGCATTCTGGATGGCTGAGATTCCTGGTGAATATGTTTCCTCTTGGAGATGCTCATATCTAATGCCTCAGGAATGTCATATGCTGGGAGCAGAGCTACCATTTACTCATTTCATCTATTGCGTGAATTTATTTATATTTGTATGACGGATATGCACTTGGCTTAATCTCAGGCTAGAACTTACAGAACATGAGTCACATAGACTTCTCTTTCTAAGTCAAAGATCTCAAGTATTTCAGTTTAGCCACGAGAAACTAATAATTAGGCATGTGGGAGAAGATGGTCTCGGTTTTCTTCTCCAAACAAGATGTTTTGTTTTGTTTTCTCTGCTCCACAAAAGTGTGCTTATTTTTCTCGGAGGAAATGCCACTTTAATGTAGTGGAGTAAATAGGCACTGGAAAGTGGACCTTTAGTCAATATCTAAGGATAATAAGGGATTGAAATTTGACTTTTAAGGAGTATCCTGGAGATGGAGTGGGAGTCATTCTTTTCTTGTTATATTTTCAAGCAATGACAGGAGAGGCATGTAGACTCATAGATTTAAGGGTAGAAAAAGGAGGGGACTATACTTTACATCTTCTACCTCACAGTTTCCCAAATCATACTAGTTTAGGCATGTCCCTAAGATCAAATCATAATAAATATTATTATAAAAGTGTTTTGTAGTAGATAACACGTTTAACACAATTATACAGCCCATTACAGTTCAAGTAACACGATGTGTGTGGCCAACAAGTAAATTAAAGACAATGGAGTTACACATGACCTTCCCCTCAAACTAGTGTTGTCATACATGGGTGATTTAGTTTAGTGATTGAGACCATTAGTGATATGAAAGGTAAAATTGTGGACTCTTGAAATACATGCTGTCTGGCAAGGGGACGGTGATCTGCTTACAGTTTGTGTGTCACACACCTGTTAGGGGCATCCTGCTCAGCCACATCGTCATAAACTTCTTGGTCATCTTCAACAAGTCTCAATGGAACAGCACTGAGAGTGTTCTTCTTCCGTTTCAGAGAATCATAGTCAATCTCGACAGCAGTGGTTTTAATGTAACCATCTACCAAAAGGGAAGAGAAGTCCAGGTAAATGGAGCTTAAACACTTCAGAGTTACAGTTTAAAGTTAAGTTATAATTTAAATTAAGCAATTGTTCATTTGCTCTTAGATATTTCTCTTTAGGGCTGGAAATGGAGCCTAGCATGTCCAAAACTCTGGGTTTGGTTCCCAGGCTATGCATGCATGCATGTACACACACACACACACAAAAAAAAAACAAAACAAAAAACCAAACAAAACCAAAAAACAAAAAACAAAAACAAAAAAACCCCCAAAAACAAAACTAAAACAAAAGCAAAAAACCCAAAGGCACTTTATTAAATATTAAAAAGCTATCTTTGCTTGTAATCTTGACTTACAGACCTTCTGTGTAGCCTGAGGTTTTATGTACTTTGCAGAGACTTAACTCTGTGGTACTTTTAAGTGAGTCAAGAATCAATTTGAAGATTCTAAAGTGATTCACATGACACATTTCTTCTAACAGAAATGGAGAACATAATGACCTCTGTAAAATTTTACATTGCATTGTTCTTCACTAAAAAAGAACTACATTTGCCATTTTAGTTTTTTTTTTTCTCTCTCTACTTACTCAATAGTGTATTCCTAACATGAGGCACGTAGGTCTGGAAGGATCTAATGTGAATTCAAAAGGAACATATGACTAGGCAGGTCATAGACTCTAGGAGAAAATGTACTACTATTATTCTGATAAATGGATGTAGTATTAAACTAACCCCTAATGACTTATAATTACACCCATAAATTAAGGCTTCTTGCAACTCTCATCAGAAGCTTCTGTTTGCAGATGCTAATGAACAGACAGACCCACAACTGGCAAAAATGCAGAGACTAAGAGACTAGAGAATGCCCAGTCTTAAATGGAAGGTATGTATGACATCCCTTCCACCATAGGCTCAGGGATATTCCAGAAGAGGGACAGAAAGAGTGTAAGAGCAAAAAGTGGTGGATGATTACAAGGAAACCGTCCTCGGAACACAGCAGGGCAGCTGTACACACAAACTCACAGTAGTTGTGACATTATTCACAAGACATGTCAAGACCCTGCCAGGTCAAATCCCAGCATGAGAGGGGAGTTGGGCAGGAAGTTCCACCCCTTAACCAAGAAGTGACTGGTCATTGGTGGTTGTTGGAAAAGGAAGAGTCAGTGTGCTCTAAGAGTATAGCCCCCGGTATAGGGCAGACTCCAGTGAAAGACCACACACCCAAGAATATTTGGGTAGCATAAACTGGTATTGATGGGAAAAAGAAAAAAATGAAATAATACAAAGTTGGTTGAAAAGGAAAGAAGGGTTGAATCTGGGAAGAGTTGGGGGAGGGAAGGAGAATATAATAAAAACATGTTATATGATATTCTCAAAGAACTAGACAAAAAACAAACACAGAAACAATAACACACACACACACACACACACACAGAGAGAGAGAGAGAGAGAGAGAGAGAGAGAGAGAGAGAGAATAAGAAAAAGACAAGGCCTTGAAGCCTTGAAGGCACTGGAAAAGGTGCACTCACATGACCCCCTTGCAGTTCTGCCCAGCCATTTTCCTTCTGGGTTGTCTGTGATGCGGACTATTTCAATGTCTTCCCCTTGCTTGAAGCTCAGTTCGTTCTTTCCTCCTTTGACATCACAGCAAGCTTTCGCACGATGGATGACCTGAATGGGGCCTGTTAGCTACAAGAGGAGGGAAGAGTATAAGAGAAAACCACCGAGGAATGTAATTTTGAAAGACGATAATCCCACAGCCATCATCCTGGGTGAATGCTCTTATTGAAAGAGTTGAGGGAAAGTCACAGAGGTGCAGTAAGGCCAACAAAGAACAGGAGAGCATGTGCTTGTGGTTCATGAGAGAGTGGCAGGGATCTGATGAGCATAAGCACCCTGACAAAACGTATAATGAAAGGCACCATGTATGTACTTATGTATACTAGCTTGCCCTCCTCCCTCCCTTCCTTCCTTCCTTCCTTCCACTTGTTGAATATAAACCTGTAGTAAATACTACCTGCTACAAATAAGATAGCATTTTAGATACAGTTTCAAAAATAGTAAATAAATACCAGGCAAGTTTTCATAGCTAAAATTCTGGATAACATGGTGACTTATTAATAGGAGGGTAATATATCTTAAGGCATGAGTCCTTAGATCTGAAATTTCTATTTCTAAACCGAGGTCTTCAATAGGGTGTCTTTCATCTTTTGATAAATAAATATGGATTGTGATTTTTTTTGGGAAGAAACTGCTTTATTGAGTCTATGTTGTCTTGAATTGTGTGATATGTTAATTGTGTACCATCAAAAATATTTTTTAAAGCTTAGGTTGATAGCCAACTGCTTCATTAATTCTGGGATTTATTTGTAAAAGCAGACTCAAGTAGAAAGTTTATGGGCTGAGCTGGATTTATTGTAGTTGGCCTCTGTGAACAACCTATAATCTGGATATTTGAATTACAAATCTTCTGCAGCTGCACTGGACTTGAATCCATGCAGTGTTCAGAAGGTAAACTGGTTACTTGCTGGCAGTTTCTTACTATATCAGTGAAATGCATATCATCATATTGGTTTTAGAGCAGAATTTCTTAGTAATGTGAAATCTGTTTTAGTATTTAATAAACATCAATATGTCAGCAAAAAAGAGAAAGGAAAATCCAAGTTGAATTATGAGATGCTCTGATTCTGATGGAGTCTCACATTTTATAAGCCCCAGTGTCTATTAACACCTGGGTGGAGTGTAGCTTGTAAGGTCTCAGACTTGACAAACATTTCTACCTATTGATATGATTTATACATTGTTTTAGTTATTAACAATATTATTTGAATGAATGTGTGAAAAATATATTAGTTATTTTTTCTTTTTTTTTTGGTTTTTTTCGAGACAGGGTTTCTCTGTGTAGCTTTGCGCCTTTCCTGGGACTCACTTGGTAGCCCAGGCTGGCCTTGAACTCACAGAGATCCGCCTGGCTCTGCCTCCCGAGTGCTGGGATTAAAGGCGTGCGCCACCACCACCCGGCTTAGTTATTTTTTCAAACTAATCTCAAATCCTTGAAAACTATGAACAATCTCTGGTGAAAAGTGCACCATACATATTTTCATGCATTAAATTAATTTTTACTTGAAGAATATACATCTTGGCAGTCATGAATTCTGCATGAGTAAAATGTTTTAGTTTTCACATTGCAATCATAACTTTACTTGTACATGAAAAGCTTTTTTTCCCTAAAATTTGTGAAAACTCATAGTAGATACCCTGGTTCTTATATAGTATTTCATTCAATCCCATAACAAACTATAGAAAAGTGCCACTTATTTTCACTCTAAAGACTAAGACTCTGAATCTCAGAGGAGATAAGCAGTAAGTCCAAGAGCACAGAACTTGTATGCCCAGCTGGGATTGGAATCCACATCTATCCAAATGACTCCAAGTTGGATGTTTTTCCTGCATCACCCTGTTGAACTTTTGTTTTAACATAACAGATGTACTGGGAAGTTATACATGAGTCATATTTTGTAATTCCATGTATTGAATTCTCTAGAGAAATAAATATTTAAATAAAACAGTATGTATTCCTTTAAAAGCGAAGAATGGTTTTGTAACTCGGACCATCACTCCAAATACTCCTGAGGCACCAGAACATACCAGATGGGTTATGTCATCAAATATGGGATAGCTGAGAAATTCAACCTGTACGTGTAATGCAGCGGTGGTAGCAATAGAGGTGATTAAATTACCAGAAATCAGTAGGGAAGATAAAGGTTGGAAATCGAGGTATTTCAAGAGAGAGGAGAGACAGCAGGTCTTAGAAATCAGTAAGCATGGGCCTTAAAGGCAAACATATAGTTCAGATGCAGATACCAGGATCTCTCGTAGCTCAAAGGAGTTGTGGTTCATTCAGGAACACTGTGTTCATGGCGTCACTGTGTGATATGTCACCGGGACATCTATGTGTGTGGTTCCAGATGTAAGGCACACAGTAGTGATGTATTCATTTCCTCGATCAATGAAAAATCCCTGGATACCCACCAATTATAAGCTAATTAAATTTTATTTGGATTATTTTTATCCTGTTTCATTTTTTTTATGGTAAATGATAAGGTGGTGTATTGAACAAAAAAGTATTGTTTCAAAACAATGATAAAAAGTACTTTTCAACTTCGTACATTTTCTTGTAATGTTTATAAAAAAGAAGATTCAAAATGATGCTACCACTCTCTTCTTCAGCAAGCGAGCTCTTACCTTAAATTTCTTCCTTAATTCTTGTTCTTTCTTTTCTTTTTCTTTCTGTTCCTTTCGTTCTAGCTCTAACCTCTTCTTTTCCTCCTTTTCCCGTTTCTTGTCCCGTTCTTTGGACGATTCTCTGTGAATAGAAATTGTTAAGTTGTGGCTACAACGTGCAGGTGCCTGTAGGTCAAGAACCACTATGCAGAGCAGTGTCTGCCCACTACAGAAGAAGGTCTCTGAAGAGGAGATGGAGGTGAGAAGCTAAAGATGTGAACATTCGGAATGTGCGAGACTTTGTACAGCCAGAAGGAGGCCCACAGCTACAGATACCTTCTATGGCAGCCCCGTCCCCTTCCCCTGGCAATGCCACCACCACAGAGAAGAAGGCACTGTTCAGGAAGCCCCTCCCCCATCCTCATGACCTCTTGGCATCTCTCCCTCTCACTTCCATGGGCATGCATGAGCACATGCTCACAGGCACACATATTAATTTTGATGTAGAGATTAGTTAGAACTGGTTGAATAATTGGGTAGAGAAAATTAAGACACCTGAGCTCAGCATTTGGTTGAGTAAGATTACTCCTATTTTCTCACAGTTTCCAAGAAATTTCTCCGTCTATTTTGAACTCTATTGTGGAGTCATGGAGTCACTTTTCATATCTATTCAGCAACTAGAATGTGGGCATCTGGGTGCTAGCCACAGCCCACGGCACCGCTGTGTCTGAGTGAAGAAGGGTACAAAACACAGTGAATTCATTTCCTCAGGACTCTGAGAGGGAGAAATACAGATTCTGGAATCTAGTCTCTGTCTGTCTTTCAAGTAGCTTGCAGATCTCCCATGGCAGTTTGTCACCAGGGTCGTATGTAGAGTCCTCAGAGAAGTAAGCCAGTTTTAGTCCTTTGTAGTGAAATAAGGGATGTCATTACAGGCCAACCATTGTGTAAATAAAGTCTTTTCTTCCTAGTGCTTTTGCACACCCATGATCCCTCTTACAAAACATTGTATTCATCTTACAAGAAAATTCTTATGGTAACAAATGCAATGCATACATGTCTTCGTATGTTTCTCCTTCACTCTCTTGTTCCTATCAAGAAAAACAGATAATTATTAACTAGGATTATTCCAAAAGATCATACATTTATTTCAATGTATTTCATTGACAACTTATTTTTTAAAATAATTTTTTGTGAGTTTATATAATTTGAGCCTAAATTGGCTTATTTGAAATTTTCTCTTTCTTTCTTTCTTTCTTTCTTTCTTTCTTTCTTTCCTTCTTTCTTTCTTTCTCTCTCTCTTTCTTTCTCTTCTCTCTCTCTTGCTCTCCCTTTTTCAAATTGTGAGATACATAAGAAAAAGAAAAGGAGATGTCATTCTCTGTCTTACTCAGTCATTAGCTGTGCAGCCAGACATAAGTTCATCATTACACTACCATGAGTCATCATACTGACTGGCATATAATGTTTCAAGCATTTCAATTAAGTAAGATTAGAAATGGAAAAAATATCATGGATACTTATAAAACTTTTTATTTGTCTGTTTATAACAATAGAAAGTGAGTCATAATAATTGTTAAATATTCCAATTTTTACAATAGAAAAAGAGAAATAAAAATATCTGACCTCTTCTAGATTTCCAGGACCTACAGGATTAAAAAAAAATACACTGTAATTAAGAAGTACTTCAACATATGATCATTGGATGAAGTAATACTCATATCAGTTCAAAGTATAACAGAACTTATCCTCTAAATCACAAAACACGTGTCTTAGATACCTGGTATTTTTAACACTTGTAATTTAATTATAAAATTATTTTGTTAATTTTCATAAGATAATGCAAAAGTCAAAGCAAATGCTATTTTTTTATTGCTTTATGTAAGACATGGTGCATTTGACACATGTACTTGTGTGAAATGTACAACAGGGAAAAAAATCACACAGTCCACACTTTGACTCATTCTTTCTCAAGGATTTGCTTTCATGTATCAAACAAGTCAAGGTGATTAAATTAAAAAAAGACGACTCGAGTTTAGTGTAATATACACTCTACCAGATATCAAGACATAATCTAACATTATAACTAATGAGAAAATGATATAAAGCACAATCATAATAAAACATATAGATGGGACAAGAGAATTGAAAAGAGAGCTCAGGGGCTGTGCTGGATAGTTTATTGTCAATTTGATACAAAGCTAGAGTCATTGGAGAGGAGGGAACCTCAGTTAGAAAAATGCCTCCATAAGGTCAGGCTGTAGGCAAGCCTGTAGGGCATTTTCTTAATTGGTAATTGATGGGAGAGGGCCAAACTCACTGTGGATAGTGCCATCATGGGACTGATAGTCACTGGTTCTATAAGAAAGCAGGCTGAACAAGCTTTGATGAGCAAGCCAGTAAACAGCAGCGCCCCCCCCCCCCCCATGGCCTCTGCATCAGCTCCTGCCTCCAGGTTTTTGCCCTGCTTGAGTTCCTGTCTTGACTTCCTTTGATAATGAACTGTGTTGTGGAAGCATAACTGAATAAACCCTTTCCTCCCCAAGCTTTTTCAAAAGGTCATGGTGTTTCATCACGGCAATAACAACCCTAACTAAGACAGGGACTAAGAAAAATTTATACATGGCCATATAATATATGCACACATATACCCATGTTCATGTATAGCTGATATACTATAGGGGTTTAATATAAAATAATGGGAAGAAGATGGATTATTTTGAGTTTGGTAGGGAGATATATATGTATATGAGGCAGCAATTCTAGTTTCCTGCCAAGTTCTCAAAGACCTAAACACAAGGGATGAAGTGAGTAGGGAAATAATGAGGAGCTGTTTTATTTCCTAGGAACTAAGACTTCTTTAAAAAGTTAAAAAGAATAATTTCTAAGGCAAAAATGAATGAATTTGCTAATATCAAAATATATTTGTGCTGGAGGAAGGGCAGCATGGAGGAAGTCAACAGACGACAGAGAGGATGGAAGAAGTTCGAGGTTGACATGATGAATATCTGGGATGTAAAGGAACACCTGCGAGCCAGCCAGGAGAAGACACAGCCCCATGGGAACAGAATGGTCAATGGAGAGAAGACAGCTGACAGGAGACAAGGTCACAATATCTCATAAGCAAAGTCAGCTCTCAAACTCCAGAGTGGAAAAGGGAATTATGAAATGAAAACCAATATGAATCAGCCAGGGGAGGGGAGGCGTTGTCTTCGGGGATGAAGCTAGTGGTGAGTGGACTGTACTCCAGTAGACAGGTCCACACTCATACTCACTTAGATGGCGCTTGCTAAGTTCAGTGGGTTACAAAACAAAACAAAAAACATGAAATGGAAGGGGGACTCATCCTGAGGAAATGGTGTTGATGAGGGTGGGCGTGGGATAAGAAAGGATAGGAGGGTGAGTGTGATCAGAATGCACTATATAATTGTATGGCAATATCACAGCAGAAGTTCAATAAAAATAAAAAGTATAAAAATTAAAGTGAGAGCTAACATTATACCCTGAGATTAGGAAAAGATTAGAAAGCTCAATGATGCTATCTGCCAGTAAAAGGTGGGCATGTTGCCACATTCATGCCCTGTTGTTGAGACTGTAGACAGGGCATCAATTCTGAAGAACATTCCAGTCCTACTCAGCAAAGTAAATACCTTGTAGCTCATAACCAGCCATTCCACGGTTATTTCTCTTAGAAAAAGCCTCTCTGAAGTCCGCATGGGATGAACATACAGAGGAGCCCTGTAGTATTTCTTATAATCCCAGTGAATAAAATGTGGGTGCATTCACAGTATACTGTGTAGTTCTGGAAGGAACTCTGGCCAGCTTGAGTGTGGCCAGCATGGCTTTGGCAGGTCTTGCCCTTCTCCCCGATTCCCTCTGACTTGCTAAAAACCGTTAGACTACATTCCTAAAGCTAGCCTCCAAAGTGTGTTTCCTTATTTGGCCACTTCCTCCTGAGGATGACTACCAAAGGCCAGCTATCAGAGCCCCCTTTGGTTCACCTAATTAACATGCCCAATTAAGATTAAACACTTCATTCTAACACATGGTTTCCCCTTTACCTTTATAAACCACCATTTGCCTATGTGCCACATCTGTCTCCTCTCTATCCAGAGGCAGTCCTTTGTCCCTCTAGGATCAATACCTTTATCACCACACTCTGGCCCATTCTAACCTAGACCTTCCCTTTTTCTCCTCTTAAAAATCACACCTGCAAGGTCATTTGCTGCTGTGTTCTGCCTGAGTCAGAAAGCAGACACTTAAACTTTTCTTCCCTCTTAATAAAGATCTCTCTATGAAAACAGGTGTTTGCCTGTCGTTTGTGCCTAATCCGGGGTCTAGGAGGAAGCCCGCTCTGTGCCGGGTTCCCCTTCAGTATTTAGTGATAACAGACTACGTGTGTACCCAGTAATGAGGATGGAAGCTGGGGAAAACCTTACTCTGAGTGTCCTCAAAAAGAAAACCCTGTAACACACTTTTAAAATAAATTACACATATACATACATACAATCACATGAGAAGAATATATGCAAACGCACATTAAGTATTTTAGGATGTTTGCTTATGGTGAGAGAAAGAAGGTAATGAATTGTGAGAATTCCAGGAAATAACTAACACAAGGAAGGGATGCTATATAGTCCAGTGATGGTAATGCCATTCATGATGCCATGGCATTTGACTAATTCAAACATGCAGCTCAGATTTTTTTAGAAATAAAAGTTACCCCTTACCATCAGAGTGCATGACACCATCTTGATTTTCTTCATTTGTAGGATTTCTGGAAACAGGAAAGAAAAAAATGTGAGAATAAAGTAGACGCTCTTGCTCACTTTAAAATGAAAATGTACATAAATATACGCATGTAACAGTGATTAATGATAAAAGAGGCCGTGAGTTGAAAGAGTGCAAGGAAGGTTGTATAGAAAGGAACCGCCTTTGTTTTTCACATGCTCAAGGTGGCTTGTAACAAGTTGTAACTCCAGTTCTAGGGGATCAGAAACCCTCTTCTGGCCTCAGTAGATAAGAGGCATACATGTAGTATGCATACATATGTGCAGGCAAAATACCCATATACATAAAGTAAAGATAGATAAATCTTAAAAAAAGAATACACTATAATCAAGAAAGAAGTTTTACCCCAAACCCAAAATAAAGCACAAAGAAAGAAAAACCAAATGCAATCAAGTCACCTTGCATCCAACTAGCAATCTTCAGGAGGCATCGGGGAGAGAATACATAAATGCACTACAGAGACACAGTCAGCAAAACCCAGACAGGGCTAACCATACTATCAGAAAACAACCTGATAACCTCAACAAATAAATTGCAAGGAATAAAGAAAAACTGAGGTGGTGGGCAAACCTCCATGATAAAGAGAATTATGAACATGAATTATCAAAGAAAGCTGTGAGCTCTTAGTCAAACTTAAAGCACACATGTGCAATGTGATTGAAATCTTTTTTTTTTTTTTTTTAAACAGAGTTTTACTATTTAGCAGCTGGAGTGGTCTTGACCTAGCAACCTCCCTGCGGCAAAATCTTCTTGGGATTAGAGGCCTATGTCATGCTGATGACTGAGTTCATATTTTATACTAACACACAAGGTCTAATTTGGGGAGAATATCGACTGAAACGTTTAGAGATGAAATAAGATGATGTTTGTTTTTGGTCTCAGATTGGCACAAGAAAGACAAGCAGTGGAGGTACAGATGAAACAGGACTATGGTTTATAACTCCTCAAGTGGGTAAGGGATATTGGGGCCGTTATATTTCTGTCTCTGTCTTCCATATATTTAAATATATTTTACCATACTTATACTTCTCTGAAAAAAAAATAAGAATAACTCAATGACAAAAGCTCTTGGGCTCTTTAAAGGAACTGATTTCATTCCAAAGCTTTTACAGTGTCATGGGAGGGGTTTCTGTAGTGAAGTAATTCCGGGAGTTCATTTAAGGCAGCGGTTCTCAATCCGTGGGCAGATATCCTGTAATGTAATGTTTACATTACAATTTGTAACAGTAGCAGAATTACAGTTGTGAAGTAGCAATGAAATAATTTTATGGTTGGGGGTCACCACAACATGAGGAACTGTATTAAAGGGTCACAGAACTAGGAAGGTTGAGAAGCACTGATTTAAGGCCTTTGAAATGCTTAAAAAGGCGATTCAGTATATTACATTTGTCTATGCAGCGTGAAACACCTAAGGAGGGTTAACTCACTTTACAGACAGCATTGTTGGCTTGACACCACTTGAAGTAGAATCATCCAACCATTAATGAATGGTTAATAGAGCTTCGTGCTGACATACTTATAATCCCCGTACTCTGGAGTTCAAGGCCAGCCCGGGCTACATAGTAAGTTGCAAAAGAAAACAAGCAAAGCAAAAAAAAAAAGATCCTTTTGAAAATAATTGTTTAAATAAAATTGCTAGGTGTATGCATGGAATAAATAACAAGTTTTACAATGGATATGTAAGCACTTTCTGTAAGTCCTTCAGCTTAGCTTTAATGGATAGCATTTTACTCGAAAACACAGAAATTCTTTGGATGTAAAATACACTGACATTCTAGCAAACAGAATGAATAGTTCTTCTCATAGTGAACTGGGCACAGGGCTGGTGTAATCGGTTCCGTTCCTCCACTGCTTTACTTCTCGAATTCCCTGTCTCCCTCCTCCCTTCCCTCCCTGTGATCCTAATCTTTGAGACAGGCTCTCATTGGGTAGCTCAAAGGGGCCTAGAACTCTCAGTCCTCCCAAGTGCTGGGATTATAGGCATAGGCCATTATGCCAGGGGGTATTTCTGCTTCTCACATCTTCTCCTTTCCTGTTGATACAGAATTCTTCCTCTGGACACTCTGTTTCTCCCCTTTCTCTATGCTTAGCCCATGCTTCCTTTTCCTGGGTTAATTCTGGTTTTTAATTTTGCTATTATTTTTTAACTGTAAATAGTGTGTGTGTGCCTGAGCACATGAGTGGGAGTCAGAAGACAACGCTCAGGGGTTGGGTCCCTCCTTCCACCTTTTTGTAGGTTCTGGGAGATTGAAATTAGGTGGCGGGCTTGTCCCAGTGAGCACATTACCGGTATTCTGGCTTCTTGTCATCCCCCTGCTGTAGGCCCTGACCCTCCCTGACAGTGCCTCTTCTGGGAGGTTGTTCCCTAGCCCCAAAGTCTGCTCCTTGCTGCTTCTGGGAGACCTGTCCACCTCTAGAGAGATTATCCTGTGCTACTTTGTAACTATGGAGTAAAAGCTTGCAGGTCTTTGGACCAGACCACAAAAGCCTTGAGGAAAGTGATCGTCACTTTGTTAATTTACTATAAAGACTGTCATTTTGAAAATACTTTTAGAATAACTCCTGCCTTGATAGGTCTGTGCTTGTTTATATTTTTAATGAACTGGTGATATAACAGTGATACTGAGTAACTTTTATCACCAAAATGAATTATTGCCGTTTGTGTAAAAGGATATAAAAAAAACAAATAAAAAACCCCACTGGACTACTTTCTAAAACACCTGAATAAATAATAAGTAACTAATAATAATAAAGCAAAGGGTAGTATCCTAGCACATTCATTCAAAGCATTTCTTACCCTAGAACATGTCATTTGCACACAGATACTCAATATTATACTGTATAAAATTTAATACTGTTTTATGTGTCTGAGTGTATGCCGTATAGCGTATTAAAATAATAACTATGAAACAGTGACCACAAGAGCAGCGACAGTGGAGAGAATGCAAGGGACAAAGACGACGATAAGGAATAGGTGCACATGTCCTGAACAAACCCAGGTCCCATTGCCGCCAACTGCTCAGGGTTCCAGGCATAGAGAAAAGCCCCACAGCCAGATGAAGAGGAGAACAATGGGACTAGTCACAAGCAACCCCACAGACCACTGAGCAGAGGGAGGAGGCCTAGGAGGAGAAGCAGCAGGAAGCTTATCTGTGGTGATAAGTCCATTCCGGCAGGCTTCCACCACAGGGCGTTGTTTCGCGCCACAGCCTAAAGAACTAAGTGACGTTCATTTAATATTATTTACTATTAGGCCTGTCATGTTAGAAAGCTGTAGCTCAGTGACAGAGTGCTTGTCGCGCGCGCGCGCGCGCGCGTGTGTGTGTGTGTGTGTGTGTGTGTGTGTGTGTGTGTGTGTGTGTGCATGTGTGGCCCTGGGTCAGTTCCCAGGTAGGTAAAAAACCAAGCAAGCAAGCAAACAAACAAAACCTACTGGGGTTCTATGTATTAACATTTAAAGATATAAAACTGTTGGGTTTTATCCTGTATTCACTCTTCATAAATTCAGCTTTTAATTTTTTATTGCTGGATCTGTTTTGGAAGGAAGAGGTACGTTAAGTGGCATATAAAACTGTTTTATATCCGCCCTTATCAGGAATGAACCCCTCACTCTGGAACATGTCTTTCTATACTAAACCTATGAGATATTTTGAAACTATGACTGGCCCAAGCCAAAAATTTCCAAATGGAGTTAGGTAAGGCTGCCTAGCAGTGGCTCACGGATGTGCCAAGTTTCAAGTTCTGGAAAATTCGAATCATTTGTAGTTAATTACAAGACTGCACCGGTACATTCTTATTCAAAACAATCCCTTCTACTAGCCAAAGTGACTTCAGGGGAAGAACACTTTGCCCTTTGCTTTTCTAACCTTAGTCATTTCCCACTCTTTATTATTTCTCATTACCTCACTTTTCCTGTCTTATTACTATTAATAACCATGAGATTTGTTTTGTATATAAAAACGCAACCACTGGTTCTGTTTCCATCCGAAGGGCCAGTTACGCTGACACAATTCTAATTCATTTTAAAACAGTACTAAGAAGTGGGCTACAGGGAAAGACACTGATTTGAACGCTAATAATGAAAAGCTCAGTCTTTGGATCCATTTCGCTTTTTAAGTCTGAGTCAACATAGGAGAAAATGGAACGAGCTGTATGTATTCTGACCACTAGGTGGGGAAACAATACAATTCAAAATGCATGTAACTTTGTCTTCAACTATGTGATGTTTGAAGTTATTCATGATTTCTGGTTCCTATTTACCTCCAGACCTCTCACGCTTACAAGGTAAACTGGCCTGGACGACATGATTACAAGTCACTCCTGGGAATACCTTCAGAAGCAGGCGGGACAGGCTCCACGTGGTCCAAGTCCGTATCTCCCCAGATTTCTCCCTTGACCCCAGCTGGAGATTCTACGGTGCACCCAGCGAGGGCTCTAACCTTGACAGTCCTCTAGCCCATCCCTCACTAGATGGAAGTTGAGGTAGACTCTGTCCCAGGATTTCTTCCCTGCCTAGACTATTTCTTCTTCTTTACTGGCTGTTCCTCATCACCATATAAAAACATGCTGTTGTTTCCATATAAGCTCGATATTATCCTTGCTACATAGCGTACTTGAGGCCAGCCGAGGTTACAGGTACGTGAGATCCTGCCTCCAAATACGGAAACAGAAACAAAAACCCTCCCCCGGCCAGTTATTGCCCTATGTCGTCAACAGTGTCTGTATTGGCTCTTTCCAGTTTCTACGTGTATGCATGTGTGTGCGTGCATGGGCCAGAGGTTGAAGGCAGGTGTGTTCCTCTATCAATTTCCACTTTATCATTTGAGACAGGGTCTTGCTCACTGAATCCAGAGCCTGTCATTTAGCTACACTGGCTGGTCCGTGAGCTTCAGGAGTCTACCTGTCTCTGCCACGTCAGTAACACTTCCACCCCCTCAGCGTTGGGGTTACAGGCACATGCAGCTACACACAACTTTTCACATGTGTGACGGGGAGCAAAGCAGAGGTCCTCATCTTGTGTGGCAGGCACTTCCCCACCTGAGCCACCTGTCCTGGTTAGCTTAAATTACCCACTTGACCCAGCGCAGAGTCATCTGACATGAAAGCCTGGATTGAGCAATTGCTTAGATCAGAGTGGCCTTTTGGGGTGTCTCTAGACAATTATTTTGAGTTTTAACTGATGTAGGAGGGCCCAGGCCACTGTGTTTGACACTGTCCCTAGGCAGATGGTCCTGTATATAATCAAGCTAGCTAAGCATGAGTGAGTGAGCCAGCAAGCAATGTTTCTCCATGGTTCCTGCCTTCAGGTTCCTGTCTTGAGTTCCTGCCCTTCCTTCCTTCCATGATAGAGAGAGACCTGGAAGGATAAGATGAAGTAAACCCTTTCTTCTTCCAAGTTGCTGTTGGTTAGTGTTCTAGCACAGCCACAGAATGGAGGTAGAACAGAGACACTGCAGCCTCACCTTCCACCCCCTTGAAAGCCGCGTCAGGGACACATGCTTTTTCCTAACTCGTTCATGCCTGCCAACCTCCATAGGTCTCTCATTTGCCTTCAGTGCATCCGAGGCACTTTCTCACTGCCCCTTTTTCTGGTCCCTCAGTACACCTACTTTATTCCTTCTTCCTCTTTATTCTCCTCTGTCCCCGTTTCCCCCAGGCAGGCCCAGACCCAGAGTTTTGTCTTTTCTGTTTGTACTCTTTCCCTCTCTCTCCTTGGTCAACTTACCAGCCTTATCACTTTAAGTACGGGATATATAGTCCGATGGCTCTCCCGTCTGTATCTTTATAATCAGAACTCTCTCCTCAGCTCTCCACTTGAACTTCAAATAGTACTTCAACCTTCCAGAGCTATGACTGATTAAAACAACAAACCTTTTAGATTTATTCATTTTACTTTTATGTATATGGATGCTTTACCTGTATGTGTGTATACATACAATGTGCATGACTGTTGGAGTCCATGGAAATGGATGTTTGTAAGCAACCACGTGGTTGCTGGGAATTGAACCCACTTCCTCTTCAAGAGCAACAAGTGTTCTGAACTGCAGAGCGATCTCCCCAGTTCCTAGTCATAACTTACTTCCTCTCCCCCCAAATGGCTCACCTGCAGCCTCCCTATGTCATTTGAAGGAATCACTGTCTTTCCGGTTGCTAAGAGCCACCAAAGCTGTTGGAGCCATGAATAATCTTTATTTTGAGTTTTATAACTAATTCCAAATTCTGCTGTCACTCCCTTCAAAATTTATCCACGGTGCAGACATGTCTTGGCCCCTCCACCGAGGGCAGCCCATCTTGGGTAGGATGCCTCAATAGCTGGCACGCATTTCTGCAACGCTTAACTAGTTCTCCTGCCGCCCTTGACATTTGTCCATCTACTTCAAGTGACTTTAAAGAAACACAAGTCAAATAACCTGGTGGTGCTGTGTCCCCACCTGCATGGCTTCTCATCTCAGGGTGACAGCTACAGACAGTCACAACACATGGAACCCTACATGAAAGGCTCTTTTCCTATGGCCCCTTCCCTTGTTGCCCCTAGTGTAGTTCTGCTAACATCCTTAGCCTTTGGACTCTTTAGGCCTCTATTCATTATCCCTCCCCCATAGCTTTATGCCCAATGCCCATGTTTCCCTGCGTCTTCGCTACCTCCCATCTCTGTTTAAAGTTGTGACAGTCTGTAATACCCTTCCCAGTCTTCCTAACTCTGTTCAGCACTCCTTCTCAATATTTGACATTTGCTGGCCATTCCAGGGACTTGGACCTGTTCGACTGTTCCTCTTTCTCCGGCCCTCGCCTTGAATAAAGGCAGGGAGGGATCTCTGTTTTGTGCACGATATTCCCTGGAGATCAGTTGAAGGGACACAGAGGACTGACTCAAAGATTCATCGAGGGAGTATTTGGAAAGCCAGGGAGCTCTTGAGCGTCAGTTGCAGACCTGCAGAGCAGCACTTGGGAAGCATCCATGGAGACATTCTCAAGCATGGGGCAGGAAGTGCAGAAGCATCTCCATCTTCTACTTTTCTACCCCGAACCCAACCCTACGTTTCCTATCAACTCCCGAGCCTGAATGTGAAGGTCCATTTTGCTTTCATTTCCTCTATGTATTTATCTAACTTCCCCTTCCATGGGGGAAATTTTCTAGTCTAGATATTTCCTCATAGTGGAATTTACTGATGGGAACGTTAAAACTGTTGACCCTTCCTCTTTTGAAGAGACAGATTAGCTCTAGATATCCTTAACTTTCCCCCTTTCCTGCGTATGATAATTAGCTTCCTAATACTCCAAGCATAGCTTTTCCATGTAATGTAAAACACCTAAGCCCCTGCTATTCTTTCCATTTTTCTTCTGGGTGAATTTTTTTTTCAATGAAGTTGACAGATCATAGATGAGTCACTAAGAGGAGTCCCCAATATGATGGTAATTGAGATGAAGCAAAATTTATTACTATCAGTGAACTTTGTATATAACGGATGGAAACAGTATTGCCTCTAAGAACCCGAGTCCTTTGCCTTCTTTGTGGTTTCTGGCAAAGTTGGCATATTGCCCAGCATCCCATGCTCTAGCGTGACTTTTAAAACCCTTTCTTCTTTCTACAGCCTGTTTAGGAGACTTATTCTGATGGATTCTAGGGATGAGGCTTTTCAGAGAGTTAACACAGCAGGCTCAAATTTGCTATGTTTTTAGAATAAGATGCTCGCAAGGCTGGTCTGTGACTTATATACAAGAATACATTTTCCCTACAACTATACCTCGCAGTGAAAGTGGTCTAGCCGATAAAAGCAGTTTGTTGTGTGAGACCTTACCAACCACGTGACTGATGTGAATGCTTGCTTTCTGTCTGGGCGTCTGGTCTTCTGGCAGTGGTCAGGTCCAAGGAACCTATGAGACCGCTCCCCTGCTTCCCGTGGAAACCTTATAGCTTCTACCGCCTCTGATCAGCGTCTGCTGAATGCTGCCTGAGACACCCACTGCATTTTCATAGCTATCCTCGCTATGCCCTTCTCTGGTTTGTGGAATTGTCTGGAAGCCTATACTTAGCGCCACCTGCTGGCTGTCTCTTCCCCCTCTTTACCTTGAAACTGGTCTCTCATGTTTCTGTACACTGAGCTCCGTGAGTCCTTTTAGTGAGTCATTAGACGTATGGGTGGTGGTCTGGAGGACTCCTGAAGCAGTAGTAGATACCGTATCAAATACCCTTTCTTTCCTTACTGTCCTTAACGAGATGATGACTGGCTTCCAAGCCTTTTCAGTTTTCAGAAGTCATGTTTGAGTCATTTGTGAAGATTCCATACTACAACTATGCCATACTCAAGAGGCTTCGCTGAAGCTGGTGTCTGGGACAGAGCTATATAACAAACTTTAGAAGTATCAGGATTGGGGGCCCACTGTGGTGACACATGCCTGCAATCTCAACACTTGAGAGGCAGAGGCAGCAGGACCTTTCTAAGATCAAAGCCCACCCTGGGCTACGTAGTGAGTTCCTGAGCCAGCTAGGAATGTACAGTGAGGGTTTGTCTCAGGCAAAACAAAACAAACGAAGTAAAAATAAATACATGAAAAAGAAATTCTGAAATCTTAATTCAAAGGGTTAAATTTGCCAGAGGGTAAGAAAAATTAGGAATAAGAAATACGATTTTATACACGTGAAAAGAAATATTTTGTATGGAAAGTAAGTGTTTAAGAGAGCATATAGTAGTTATTTTAATAAGGTTAATATTTCTTTAGCCTTAATATAATAGTAGGCAGCTGTCTTACACTTTGATTTGATAGCAGAGTCTTCAAACAAACATCTACAGACTCAAATTCCTGGAAGGGTATAATGTTAATATGCATACACAGAGCAGCACGTGTAGAAGATAAGACTCACCAAGCTGCTCATACATCCTTAGTTACTAATTTTAAACACCTATGGAAGTATTTTGAAGTGAAAAATAGTCAGGGATACTCATAATCAATGGGTTTTCAATTTATTGAATCCTGAAGCACTTAAGGAAGATCTCAATATGATTTTGTCATTAACAAGTTCTACTATGTGGATTATGGACAAAAGACCAACTGTATGGTGTGTGTGGGGAGACTAAGGTGAAGTCAAATTACGCTATTATAGTGGACTATCACGGTACTGATTAGTTCTGTGTCAGCTTGATGAAGCCAGAGTCATTAAAGAGGAGGGAGCCTCAATTGAGAAAATGCTTCTGCAAGATCCAGATGCAAGGTATTTTCTTAATTAGTGATCAATGAGGGAGGCGCTAGCCTATGGTGGGTGGTACCATCCCTGGGCTGGTAGTCCTGGGTACTACAAGAGAGCAAACTGAGCAAGTCATGAGGAGCAAGCCAGTAAACAGAACCCCTCCATGGCCTCTGCATCAGCTCCTGCCTCCAGGTTCCTGACTTGCATAAGTTCTCGCTGCTTTTGATGATGAACTGTTATGTGCAACCCTGAGTGAAAAAGACCCTTTCTTCCCCAAGTTGCTTTTGGTCATGGTGTTTCATCACAACCATAGTAACCCTAAGACAAGTTGGTACCAGGATAGTGGAGTATGGCTATGACAGAGGTGAACATGTTGTTTTGGGGAGGATTGCGGAAGGACCCTGGAACTTTGGGCTAGAAAAATCATTGCATGGTGAAAGCTCAGAGCTGTTGTTCTGTAGGAGCTTGGAGGAAAGTATGCTGAGAGCAGTGCAGATGATGGAGGCTTGGGTTGTGACGTTTCAGAGGGAAGCAAAGACTCCATTGGGATTTTTTGTGTAAAGAATCTGCAGTTCTGGTCAGCTGGAGCTGAAGAATCAGCTGTGATTAATAAGATACCAGAACTACTCAAGTGAAACCTTTGCTTTGCTGGGATATTCAACACTGGTCAGCTGGAGCTGAAGAAATTAGCAGCCATTAAGAAGAAACCAGCACAACTGAGGTGAAATATTCTGGTAACTGTTTCCTGAGGGTCAGCACACAGAAGCTGTGTTCCAGAGTTCCACAAGGTTGTGCCTTGCGCTGGCAGCTGAACTTGGTAGTGTTAAGAGTCACCCAGGTGGTGCTGGTTTGGAAGGTGTGAAGGTTGTGGAGAGTAGCCGAGGCTTGGCACTGTGTGGCGGGGCTGGAGTCACTAAAGAGAGTCTAGGAGAGGCTACTGTTTGGCCAGTTGCAGCAAAGAACCCCAGAGTTTTGGAGATGCCAAGGTCAGGGGATGACCACCAAGAATAGCAGCGGCAATGGAGCCAGCTGGAGCCTAGAAGACAAATGTGTGTGTTGCAGAGGGCAGAGCTGGAGAAGTGACCCAGGCCCTTCGGCCCAGAAGATTGAGTGAATCACAGACAACTAGACATTGAGTTATTTACTCTGTTGGAATTTGGTTTTGCTTGGTTCAGATTGTGACTGTACCCCTGGTTCTTCTCTCTTGAAGTAAGCAAGTATGTAACTTAATTTTGATTTTTACAGATGCCCACAGTTGAAAGACTTTGAACTTTTAAAAGAGCCTGCCCTTCTCCCTGCCAACTGCCCACTAAAGTACCACAGAAGTTTTCTATAGATCTTTTAGCACCCAGTCACGAATAATTTGGAAATCCCTGGGCAAGACATTGGTGACAAAATTGTAAGATGATCTTTTACTTACTTCAGGTCAAGGGGAGGCTTAATGTTTCTGGGGGGTAGGCTTGGGACTGGCTGCTGTGTTGGGTGGGATGCTGGCAGTGGTGGCTGGATGGCTGGATGGGATGTTGGAGGTGGTGGCTGGCTGCTTGGATGGGACGCTGGAGGTGGTGGCAGGGAAGTGGTTGAGTAAGGTGTCTGGCTCTTGCTGGTACCTAAGAAGCAAAAGGTGGTAAGTTAAGACAAATCATCAAAATATAAGAAATTACCATTCCAAACACTCAGGAGCAATCTTGGATAGAACATTAGAAATACACCCTTTGTTGAGTGAATGCTTTAAAGTGTCTAATATTTCATGTGTATTACCTTTTCTGAGCTTTTTAGGAACCTTAGTTTTAACACCCTTGACTTTGTGAACAATTCCACATCAACTGTATACCACATTCTTCATGAGTTTACAAAAATACTTTATTTTTTCCATTGGGTTTGTGTTTTAGACCAAAGAGATCTAGTATTCGTATCTATTCTCACTAGCAACACACTTGTTTTTGAGAAGCTCTTTGAACTTTTAACAAATTATATTTTGTTTAGGCTATGTTTTTAAATGTGGAAGCCCATTAAGTCATCCCATAAGTAAATCCTATACATTGTTAAAGTTATAATGTAGATATTAAGGACATTAAAGAATGAATTGCCCATATTCCCACCACCTAGCAATGGCTACTAAATTGCATGTAGTTTTGAGCATTTTGATGCAAATGCATGACATCTGTCAGTCAAAGTATATTGTCTCTGTTCAAGTCTTCTAATATGATGTTGTTGCTTTTTATTTTATTTTGATTTTTGAAACAGGATCTTGTTGTATAGACTAGGCTGGCCTGGGACTCACAGAGAGTCACTTGTCCATGAATCCTAGCTAGGATTAAAGGAATGTGCCAACACACCCAGCTCTGTTGCTTTTAAATTCTGCAATATCACACTCATCCTGGAATTTCTCTTTGCCAGCAATATGATTCTGATATAATAAGAGAATCTTTTGTGGCAAAGAATGTGGAACTGAAGTGCACGGGGTTAAATCCTAGCTTGGATCAATTACTTCCTGTTTACATTTATAAAATGAAGTTAACAATGATGCCACCTTATAGGGTTCTGTGGGATGTTATGGCCCAACATATATAAAACACTAAGGGTAATGTCTGGCAGGTAAGTTCAATGTTTTATTTTTCATTTAATAAATCTTCGTAGAATGCCTACAATATGCCAAGTTCTGTCCCAGGTATTAGGAACACAGCAGAGATAGATCAGACAACAATTTCTGAGGAAATATATAATAGTTAAATACATTTAATTCACATAAACTGTCATATAAATTGTGATATGCACAGTGAAACGTGGAAATCCTGTGTAACTGAGTGTGACTGGCATTCTCTCTAATTCTGCATTAATAACCTGACCATGGTAGACTGGAATTGTACCATATAAGCACATGTTTTTTTTTTTTTTTTCATAGAAATTGAAAGCACCAGGCTTCACTCATTATTTTCTTGACTCTTAATTTTGAGAAAGTGATAGAGAAAATGCTGACAATGCAGTTTAGACTTAAGTATGCCTCTTCTCTAGTTATCATATTAGGAATAGCATAACCTCAAGGAAATTTTTCTAGTACTTAGCCAAATACTTACAGTTATTTTCTAATCCACCAAAACACCCACTCACCTATTCACAAATGAATGAAGTTCTCACAGGTAACTTTATTACCTTATGTTTGCTTACTGATTAACTGAAAAGATCAATCACCAATTAGGTGGGTATTGTTCTCACTCATTGATTACAACAACAGATTGGCCACCAGATACAACTGGCAATAGGGGATTCCAAGCAAACGTTATTGATTTTGTTATTTGTACGTCATGTGCTCTTCTTCCTTTCTACTGGTAACATTTACTACATGAACACCAGCACACAGGCACCAGCTCCCTTGCTGCCTCTGACTGTTATTAGTTTTTCATGAGAATTTGTGGTTAAACATTTGCCGGCATGTCTCAGCTATCGCCTAAAAAGTTCTGCTGGCCAATGGGGGAATTATGCAGTTGCCTCTGTCCCTTCCCTGCTTGATTTGACTCTTTTCCTGTTGCCTGAATCTCCATTTACCCTCTGGCTTGATAGTTTATGCTTTAAGTTGTTTGTGGTGCCTAGTTTTCAACAATATGGACTTTGAGTCTCTTATCTTCCTTGCTTTGGGGTGACTTTTTTGAGAGGGAAAGAGAATGCCATCTTGGCAAATGTGTTCATTTTACATCAGTTTAAACATTGGTGCAATTTCCCCTATTTATAGCTATGTTCCTTTAAAATCCTTTAATCTATTCACTTCTTTGTCTATGTTTTACTTAACATTTGCTTGTTCTTACCCACTTCTATGATGTCTTTATTAGGAATATTAATCTTGGGGCTCGGTGGTTTGCAGTATGTACTGTTCTTGCAGATGACTTGAGTCTAGTTCCCAACACCTACCTCAGGGCAACTCAAAACTACCTGTATCTCCAGTTCCAGGGGATCTAACAGCCTCTTCTAGACTCCACTGGAGCCTGACTTTACACTTGCATTCACATACATATGCACACACACACACACACACACACACACACACACACACACACACACACAAACACAATCAAAAGTAAAATTAAATAATTTAAAAGAGTGAGAGTAATCTTTTTGCTTCTCACATGGACAAACTGAATATAATTTTGCTAATTTAGCTCTTGCTTTTGTCTGCTCATATTTTTAAAAAATATCTAAAATTTACCTTGACAATAAAAGATGTCTGAACAACCTTTGACAAAAACACAACATTCTATCAGTTTGAAAGTATCTAAGGGACTGACTCAAACTGATCAACACTTTATCTTAACGAATAATCTTATAGGACCTTGTGGTCCATGTAGTCTTGTGTTGACTGACATGATATTATATGACTCACAACTGTGCTTATTAATTTGAAATGCCTCTTTCACTAGAACATAAATATTAGATTATTAGGCAGATGAAAAGATGTTTTGCTATTTTAATAAGTAAGTGATTTGTAGCCAAAGAGAATAAACTTCTGTGAATGAATATTAATAGACCGTTGACTACATATGAAAATGTTTATTAACCATCTGTGACTTATATTTCACAGAAAAGATTTTGGCAAGCAGGAACCATTTCCACATGTGAGTGAACTAAGGACTGGAAGTGATAAGTTACAGACAAAGACTAGGCAATGTCAAATCTTTTGAATTGGAAGCACTGAGGGAGGGTGTACTTAGAAACCTCTAGGCCTGTCTACCTGTACCCAGGCTAGTGGGCCTTTCTGAAGAAGCATCTATTGTAGACACTTCCTGTTCTGCTTGTCTCTTATCCACTTGCTGTCCATTGGTTGTAATAGCCAATGAGTCATTTTGGAAGGGTGTGCTTGCTTTTCCGTTGAACTTGGAACAGAAGCAGGTGAGTTTCAGCTGCTGGCAACCTTGTGAGCCAGTGGGACAGGGCTTGCCTGAGAGTGCATCAAGGCCAGAGGAGGGCAGGACTTAGAGACAACGAGGAGGAACAGACTGGGTTTGAAATAAAGATGGCCATTGGGACATGGTTAAAAATGAACTGTAAGACTTAATGAGGAGAAGGCACTAAGATAACTGTTAACTGTTCCTACTCCCCATCATATTAACATCCCCCTGTGCACTAGGAAGTAGCGGTGAAATGTTTTGCTTGCAAAGTCTATGGTCACTTTCAAATACTGCAAAAACTCATTTGCATGTATGAAAAACGATTCTAAAACAAAGCCTCTTTGTTTCCCTGGGGGCAAAGAAACAAGTAGACTAACCTCAATATATATGGCTGACTCTGATATCTCAATCTTATAGTCTTTATGAAACATAACTAATATTTGAGATTCTCAAAAAATGTTTCCTTGTGTCTGGAAGAGTATAGACGTTGAGTTATAGTAAAATAAAGAGAGACAGATATAAAAAAAATACATTGGCAGGAAATGTCAGAGTAAGAATTCATTCCTCAATTTTAACCAGGAACCCTGTTAGGCATTGTACATAGATAGTTTGATTTATGTCTTATAACAGCCTTGGGGTATACGCTATCATTTAGTTTCCATTTAGTGTTGAAAACTGTCCAAGTTCTAAGTTGGTAAGCAATGAAGTGGAGATGAACCACGGTCACTTTCTTGTTGTGTCTCTGCCTTTTCTGCTGTGTTCTCCTGCTTTTCTTTTCTTTTTTTCCCTTTCTGACTTTTTCTTTATTTTTCTGTATTTTAATTTTTTTCTCTACATCTTTTCTGGTGTTTTCCTTCTTTCATTCTTGATATTTTCCTTCTACCTCACTTAATTTTTTCCCTTACACCTTATATACCTCAGCAAAATCTTTCAAGCAATATAAAAATTACAATGTGGTTAAATTCTATTCAAGTAAATGATTACAATGAATACAAGTAAAGAACAGAATGTTTTCCATATCTGTAACATTATTGAACGTTTTGCATATTACAGGTGAGAAAGAAGTTGTCCCAAGAGCCCACACACATTCATGTCCAAGGAACTTGTTAGAGATTAACAGAGTGTGAGCAAGCAAGGTGTTTTTCTCAGCCAGTTCTTTTGCTGACAGGCTGCATTGTGTGGCTACCAAGAAAGGACCAATCATTTTATTACTTATCTCAAAAGGTGATCTTATAAGAATCTTAGAAGAATCACAAACCTAAACTTTTACATATGAAAAAGAGCCAGTCACCTCTATTTTAAATCCTCAGGGTGCATACCCACTCATCAACGGTTTTTTATGTCAGGAAGCTGAGGGTAGACATCGACACATGGAATTAATCACCATCTTTGATCACCAACCAATCCTAGCAAGAAAAGCACGGCAGCCAACAATACTTGGGCTGATTTGTTTCTGATCCCTAACCTTAATGAATCTATCACTTAGCTATGTGTCTTTGTGAACTTGAGCGTGTTTTCTAAGGTTTTTTCACCTCAAAGCTATTTGACAAAAAAAGTCAGACTACCACCATCCCCCACCAGACCCAGAATGTTCTCCTGCTTTTCATAGGAATAAAAGTGAATGGGGGCACTGGTATCCTGGAGAGTCAACAAATGTGTTAGCAAGGTCCCTCATGCCCCACCCCAACTCCCATTTGTCCAGCTCAGATGAAGGAGCACATGGGAGGGGACTGGACTCAAGGCTTCCAGAGGAGACGAGGAGATGATGGACATCTTGATAAATCAGATAGGAGCTCTAGCAAGTGATAACAAAAACAGAAGAGAAATAAACGTGTCTGTTAGGAAAAAGATTAAGAGTAATGCAGAACGTTCTGGAACGTGGAAATAGCTTTCAAGAATCTAAGAAGTTGCCACTCTCATCCAACTTTTTTTTTTTTTATCCTTTCAAAAGTTCAGAAAAGATCTTGCACATGTCCTCTGCCTCTGCTATGGCACAGCTGGCCGGGAGGGATACCGGGGCCATTTTGTCAAAAGGAAATGAATGGGAAAAGCCTTCCATGAGTCTGAGGTAGTTCAGTGTTCTCTGGCCCTGCCCTTCAGGGTGATCTCAGATGATAGTAATGCAGGGTATCTTATGTGATGAGATTAAAATGTATAAATAGAAAAAGAGAATCTTTCTTCCCAGATTAATTATCCTTACTCCTGGTTCTAATGGTAGAAAATTTTAGAAGTGACTAAGAATTGAAAGTTTAGTCGGGCGGTGGTGGCGCACACCTTTAATCCCAGCACTCGGGAGGCAGAGGCAGGTGGATCTCTGTGAGTTCGAGGCCAGCCTGGTCTACAGCGCGAGATCCAGGAAAGGCACAAAGCTACACAGAGAAACCCTGTCTCGAAAAACCAAAAAAAAAAAAAAAAAAAAAAAAAAAAAAAAAGAATTGAAAGTTTAATTCTCTGTAAACCCACCCTCGTATGTACTGAAACAATCAGATACCACATTCACATTCTTGACTTTTAAGCACACCAGAAGAAATTTTCATAAGCACCTGAGTGGTTCATAGATAGAATATCTAAGCTGGGCGGTGGTGATGCACGCCTTTAATCCCAGCACTCGGGAGTTCGAGGCCAGCCTGGTCTACAGAGTGAGTTCTAGGACAGGTGCAAAGCTACACAGAGAAACCCTGTTTCGAAAAACCAAAAAAAAAAAAAAAAAATGTCCCATCTGTATGAGCATGAACATCTCTAATAAGCATGTATTAATTTATAAAGAAATATAGCATCTTATTGAGATAAGTAGCTTGAAAAGCAGATATTCCCTTTTATGATTTTATTTGATAGATTATAAAACATTATACCGAATATAGGTACATAGGTAGGTCATGCTGCATATCTAAAAGCACTTTTAAAACATTGAGAACACACCCAGCAGCCTTCAGGGGTAAGGTCTTGAAACCCCTGTACCTTAGGGTTAGCTAGCCTGGTTTTACAATATTTTTGCTTGCCTTAATTTAGTGTCTTCTGTTCTTATCTTCAAAGGACTTGTCAACTGTAGTATGTGGGAAACTTTGCAAACCAGGTTAGTTGCACACGGAACACGGGAACTATATTAGTAAGAAAGCTTTTGATTTGAAAGCAAAGTGCCAAGAAGTTGATAACCAGCTTAGAAGAGCCCATCAAAATGGAAAGAAAAGTAATACTGAAACATCAGTGTCACATAGGTATTCGCTGCCAAGTTAAGATGGAGGTGCAGAGGGAGAGCTCGGAGTGATTCTGAAAGGAAGCCAATCCGCAGTCACATCTTCAACCCCTCCACTTATCCATGACTTTAACACCCACAGTGTCCGATTATTGTTTTTGAATTTATTCTTAATATTCAATACTTATTTATTTGTGTGAATATGTCATCTCACACATGTGGAAGTCAGAGAACAGCTCGCAGGAGTTGGATCTCTCTTACACCACGTAGGTACTGGGTGATGTAGTTCTCAGGGACTGAACTCACCTCTTCAGACTTGAGGGCAAGTACTTTTACCTGATGATCCATCTTAACAGCTCTCCCTCCCCTTTAATTCTTAGAAAATTCCTTTCCCAATAACAACTTTGTTGGCTATTTAATTATATATCACTATAAAGGAAAAATATTTTTGCTAGCGATTTTATTTTCAATACATAAAATAACATGAATTTCAAATTTTGCAGGAATTTAAGAGACTGCTGATTTTGCATCTTGCTCTTTAAAAAAGCTTGCTAAATATTAATTAGCTAATGTTTCACATTTTAAAAAAATAACTATTTAGATACTTTAGGAAGAAAGAAAGTCCATCTATAAGATGGATTCTTTGTTAGATACTTGTCAATGACACAACATTGTTTTGCTGCTCTATGAACTTAATTGGGGGGAAGACAGAAACTCAATGTCTTCTCTTCTAATGTGAAAAGTTGTTTTAGGGCCAGGGAGACAGCTCAGTGTGTTTTGGTGTTTGTTGTGCAAGCACAAAAACCTGTGTTTAAATCCCAAGTAACCACAGAAAACAATTGGATGTGGCTGTGTGCCCCTGCAGGGGAAGGGAAGATGCTGGAAATTGTTATCTGTCAGTTCAACTCTAGCCAGATTCAATGAGAGGTATCATCTCAAAGGAATAGAGCAGGATAGCTGATAGCTTCATCTGGCCTCTGCCTGTGTACAGAAACATGTATGCCTATAAACATGTGTACATACTTCACGTACAACACACACACACACACACACACACACACACACACACACACACACACACACAAAACTGTTTTAATGGCTGAGGGGCCCCCAACTGGATCAGGCCCTCTGAATAGGTGAGACAGTTGATTGGTTTGATCTGTTTGGGAGGCATCCAGGCAGTGGGACCGGGTCCTGTGCTCATTGCATGAGCTGGCTGTTTGAAACCTGGGGCTTATGCAGGGACGCTTGGCTCAGCCTGGGAGGAGGGGACTGGACCTGCCTGGACTGAGTCTACCAGGTTGATCTCAATCCTCGGGGGAGTCTTTGCCCTGGAGGAGATGGGAATGGGGAGTGGGCTGGGGGTAAGGGGGGACGGAGGGGGGAGAACAAGGGAGTCCGTAGTTGATATGTAGAATTAAATTATATTGTAAAATAAAATAAAATAAAAATTTAAAAAAAGCATATTTATGGGGCTGGAGAGATGGCTCAGAGGTTAAGAGCACTGGCTGTTCTTCCAGAGGTTCTGAGTTCAATTCCCAGCAACCACATGGTGGCTAACAACCATCTATAATGACATCTGATGCCCTCTTCTGGCTTGCAGCACACATGCAGACAGAACACTGTATACATAATAAAATAAATGTTAAGAAAAAATAAAATAAAATAATAAAAAAGAGTACTTATAACAAAAAGCACTTTCAAGTTTAGAAATCTGATGGACAATTTTATTTTTGAGGGAATAATAAAAGCTTAGAAATCCTTTGAGAACGCTTTATGGAGAATATTGATGTAATCTGCAAATATAGCATCCACATGCAGAAAAGGAATAAATCCTGTGTTGTAGTGGCAACATTCTAGAGGGTGGTGCAAACCAAGGCAGAAATAGACATCTAGACTGTCTGGAGCAGTTGGGCCAGAGCATGCTTTGACCAATAGGCTGACAGTGTTTGCCTGTGGAGCTCGCCAGACATATGCCTGGTTATTGTGAGAGGCCACTACTGGGATAAATATGTGAACAATAAGCCAAGGTCTTCCCATGATATCTTCCAGTTTTTGAGGGTTTGTAACTAGTAAGCTAAATAAAACAAGGGAGCTAAGCAGAGAAACAAGAAATCCTGTCTATGCCTTGCGTCTATTCTAGTTGAGTATCCTTTTCTACTTCAACAAGCTCAACTTTGACACATTTGCATTTGTTTTGAGGCAGGATTTTTCTATGTAGCTCTGGCTATCCTGGAACTCAATCTGTAGACCAAACTGACTCGAACTCAGAGATTCACCTGCCTCAGTCCTTTAAGTGATACATTTTTTTTTTGAGTAAAGAAAGAGAAAATGCCTACTAAGGGAATTTGCCTGACTAGTGGTTTATCCAGGAAGGCTGTTTACTCCTACTACAACTGTGGGGTTTTAACTGGGATGGAATAGATCATCAGACCAGGCAAAGTACCATAGGCATTGGCAAAAGGACCAGAAGGACCATCTAGAGCCTCCCTCCAGGCCTGGACAAAGTGGGTATTTTGGGTGCAATTCCAAAGAGAGGTAGATGAAGGGACAACAAACTAGTTAAGAGTTAATCACAGGGGCAGACTGGACAAGGAGAATGGACTCAATTGAAAAGTGTTTAAGTGCAGTGCAGAGGGAGGGGCAGTGCAGAGGGAGGAGCTGTGCAGTGCAGAGGGAGGAGCCTGCAGTGTAGAGGGAAGGACAGTGCAGTGCAGAGGGAGGGGCAGTGCAGTGCAGAGGGAGGAGCAGTGCTGAGCAATCAGGTAACCTGAGGCTCCACATTGGGCAGGTCTCTCCCCTCTTCTTTACTAACAAACATGTCAGTGTTTTCAGTTATACAAATAAGCTCTGACTCATTTCTGGATAAAGCTTTACAAGAGGAGGTAGAATTTCTCATGACCTCTTATAGTCAGTCCCCTGTCCTCCCTTGCAAGGCTAACCCCTGCTTAACTTTGCAGGGCCTTTCCTACGCATGTTCTAACCTCTGTGTGTTCAGAGACATGTATCTGATAACAAAGCCTACACAGCCTGGTGTACTGGACATGCTGATGTATATACTGGGTTTCTCTCTGTCTTGGTAACTGTGCTGGAATAGTCTGTGATACAGACACCCAACAGTTTGATTAGCCTTTCCCCACTGACTACTAACAAAACTGCAGGGAGCATCTACCTACATGCTTCCCGGTACAAGCATGGAAGCAATTTTTTAGAACAGCTATTTTCAGGTAGAATTGCTGAGAGTAAGGATTTTGCATATTTTATGTCAGCTCAGGCTCTGTCACAACGTCCTCCTTCAAAGTTTCCACAATGTAGACTTGCTGAAGGCCTAGCTCCTTCTCTCTCCTTGTATATTTAAAATTATTTTTGAACTGTCATTCACATAATCATTCTTACTTGGCATGAGCAAAAATGCAAAAAGTCCTACTTCAAACAGTGGTGTGACAATCAGATTAGTCAACAGAAATGCCCATCACCAGCTCTCAGTAGACTGTCTATGAGACTTATTCCTTCCCTTTATCACAGTCCCAGTGAAGAAAATTAGTCAAGATAGATATGTACTGATAGCAATTTTAGGCAACTAAATCCCATAGGCATTATCTTTTGGACCATAACTCTGTACTGTAATAGCTCTCCTACTACATTTCATTTTTTATATTAGGAATTTTTTCTGGTTTTTGTTTGTTTGTTTGAGACAGTTGCATCATGTAGCCCAGGCTAGCCTTTGACTTCTGTACATACGCCAAATACACTCCACCCTCTCTCATGCCCTGCTCCATACATACATAGAACAAACACATAGATTTGTGTAGGAAATTGGGGATCTCTGAGAGTATACAAAGTTCTGAGATGGAAATAAACCATCCTATCCTCCTGCTTCTATCTCCTGCAAGGCTGGGATTACAGATCTCTCATGACATGGAGCTTAAGTCTATGTCTGAAAGTTCATGACAGTATTTAGCCTTCACTTGGCCTAGTTTTCATCAACCCGGGGCAAACAAAGGTGCAGATTCATGATAATATCAACATATTTCACTAATTTTATTCTTAGGCGTTCACTAGAATGGTACCAGATTCATGTAGCAGGGTTGGAGAGGGGCCTGAGTAGGAACGCTTTCTGTGTAAGTATGAAGATGTGGATTTGAATCCACAGCACTCATATAAATGCTTGACATGAGTGCATGCACCTGCAACCCCAGAACTCTGGGAGATGGAGATAGGAGGGTTGCTGGAGCTGGCTGGTTACTAGCACAGCTCCAGATTCAGTGAGACACTCTGCCTCCAAGGAATAGGGAAGGGAGTGATGGAGGAGGTCACCCAGCATCCCCCTTGGGCTTCCGCACATACACAAGGAATAGGGAAGGGAGTGATGGAGGAGGTCACCCAGCATCCCCCTCGGGCTTTTGCACATACACTAAGTACACTGCCCACTCTCTCATGCCTCTCTTTATACATACACAGATAATTGTGCAGGAAATTGAGGCTCTCTGTGGATATACAAAGATCTCATATAGACATAAACTGCCTAATTTTCCACAGCGCAGTCAGATGTATCAACTGCACATAATGATATGGCCACCTCAAGCAGGGCATGGTGGATCACACCTGTAATCGCAGCATTGGATAGACTGAAGAAGAGAGATAAAGAGTCCTGGGCCCACCTGATCTATAGGCCCAGCAAGTTAATCTTAAGTTAATCTGTCATTAAGTTATAAAAATTAGTAATGTTACATTTACTGTTGGTCATCTATATGGAGTCCAGATATAATTGTAAATTAGTGAAATTAGCATGTAATTAAAAGTATTTGATAATCATTCATACTAATATTCTATCCCTCATGCCCCTGACCTCTTTTCTTTCATTTTGTTTTAGAGACAAGATTTTTCTGTGTAGCTCAGGCTGGCCTCGAACTCACAGTCTTCCTTCCTCAACATACTGAGTGCTAGGATTATAAGCATGCTCCTCTACTCTCTGCTTTCCCGTTTTGTTCTCTATAGCCAATAAATGAGAAAATTATTTGCTGCTTCTTCCCCCTTGACTCCTCTGGTTCAAGCTTTACCCATCACTTATCTAGACTACAACAGCCTTCAGCTAGTCTTTCATTTATTTGATTATTTATGTTTAATTTTAGTGTCTGTGTACGTGTGTAAACATGTGACATGTATACAGGGGCTTGTGCATGTGTATGCTTATGCATATCGAGACCAGAGGTTAGCACTGGGTGTCTTACTCAGTCAGTCTCTACCTTATTTTCTGAGACAGGGTCTCTCACTGACTCCAGAGCTCACAGATTCTGTGAGACTGGCTGGGCACCAAGTTCCTGGTGACTTGCTTTTATCTGTCTCCCTGGCCCTGGGATTATAACCACATCTGTGGATCTCAATTCAGAGTCTTATGCTTGCATGTCACTTTACCAACTAACCATCTCCACAACCCTAGCCAATCTCTTTGCCTTACTCTCACTTGCCTACAATTTATGCTTGTAGCATTAAAAAAAAAGAGCTCTGAACTGCAGACCAGATCATAGTACTCCTTATCATAATGGCTTCAGTGTCAATTGCTTCAATTACAAATTTCAAACTTTGATCTAGGATCCATAGCATTTGGTTGGCGCTTAGTGCTCCGGACTCATCATTAGTCATGTCTTGATTCCACCCACCTAAAATCCTTTTCTTTGGCTACATCAAAAGAGTCCTTGTATCTTCAGTCTTTAGATTGTATCATTCTGTCTGTAATGTTTACAGTACTCTCTAATTTTCTTTATTTGTTTACTTCTATTCCTCCAACTAGAAGCTAATTGTTTATAGGAGTAAAAAACCATGTATTTCATTCTCATTGTTGTATTTCCAGATGTAAACACGTAGTAGGGGCTCAGTAAATGTTGAATGAATACACAAATAAGTGAATGGTTATCTTTTTTTTTTTTTTAAACTTTTTCAAATAACTTATTTTATTAAATCAGCCTCTTATTTTTTAATAGTTAAATGGATTACATTAAAATTTATTCCAAAGAATAATAATTTAGGGAAGAGAACTATAAGGACCTGAATACACATCAGAAGAATATAAATATATAAAATAGAATATATTTTAGAATTTAAAAGATTACATTACATGTTATTATTATGATTCCCTAAAACAGCTGCAGATATAATCTTTAAGAGATTATTTACCTTTGCTAAATACCTAATGGAAAGTTAAATTTGTGTAATTTTGACTTTTATCTTGACACAAAAAATCATGTTCTGTGCATCAAAGGCAGTTTTCAATAGAGTATGCACAATCATGAGCAATTCTATTCTATGATTTACAACAGATGAAAGGAAATATGCCTATGGCCACAGAATTGCTCAGTTTTGACAGCACTGAAAAGTACATGGCATTGAACACACACACACACACACACACACACACATATGTATGCATGCACACACACACATACACATATGTAATGTGTATATATTCAGTTTTTTTTTAATTTATTTTGCAATACAATTCAGTTCTACATATCAGCCACGGATTCCCTTGTTCTCTCCCCTCCCGTCCCCCTCACCTTCCCCCCAACCCCCCCCCCCCCCCATTCCCATCTCCTCCAGGCAAAGCCTTCCCCACAGACTGAGGTCAACCTGGTAGACTCAGTCCAGGTAGGTCTAGTCCCCTCCTCCCAGGCCGAGCCAAACAATCCTGCATAGGCCCCAGGTTTCAAACAGCCAACTCATGCAATGAGCACAAGATCTGGTCCCACTGCCTGGATGCCTCCCAAACAGATCAAGCCAATCAACTGTCTCACCCGTGAATGGTTATCTTATAGAAAGAAAGAGGAGAGCCACATTCTGCTGGAGATATCCACTCTTACTTTGAACAACAAAGTTTTAGTAAATTATATTAGGCAGGTTTTTTGCATCTAAATCTATGGCAGTAGTTTTCCTAACCTGGCATGAATAAGAAACACATTTAATAGATATGTTCTAACAGTCTGACAGAGGGATTCCAGTTTCCAGTGCTCTTGGATACAGCTCAGAGGTCTTGCTCGGAATGTCAGAGAGTTCTAGTACAAGTGACCTGTGGACCTCACTGGGAGACATATCGACTTTGTGGTCTCCTTTTGTGAAGCAGAGTTGTCCCAGTCAGGTGACAGTAGCGTCACTGATATGTAGAAGTATAAATTAAGGTACAAAGATGTATTTTAAGTAAGCTTTTCAAAATAACTAAAAATAGCCTGGGAATAACATTTGCCCATTTCATTTCACTGTACTAAGGATAATAGATCTCAAACTCTGGGCCCATGATAAGCAGCATCCACATCAACTGAGAACTTATGAGGCAGGCCAAAGCTCAGGCCTATTGCAGGCTCTCTGATTCAGACACTCAATGTCTGAGCCAGTAGCGTTGATCTACAGGTTCTCAGGAGGCAGACACACCACACACACACACACACACACACACACACACACAGTGACACACACACAGTGACACACACACAGTGACACACACACACACACACACACACACACAGTGAGGTCTGAGCAGCAGTTCAGTAGTCCACGGCGTTTTACTCAAAGTTCAATATGAGAGTGTTCAAGTCTATGGGAGAGGAGTAATTCCATGAAGTGTCTGCACTGCAAAAGCATGTAAGTGGCTGCCTGAGCCTCACCACTGCCCTCTCTTCCTTCTTAAAAACACCTACTCTTGACTCTTTAATTTTCTTTTCAGTTTTTATACTTTAATTTTACTTTTAGAGTTTTGTACATGGATATTGCATTTAAACTATTTTCGCCTCTCTCCAAATCCTCTGGTGGGCCCCCATCTTTTCAATGTTTGCGTATTATTATTGGGTGTATATGATGTGTGTTCATGGAGGATGGGTACGCATACATGGTGATGTCAGAGAACAACTTTCAGGAGTTAGTTTTCTCCTTAATACTGTGAGATCCAGGGACTGAACCCAAGCTGTCAGGCTTGTGTACCAAGCCCTTTCACCCGCCCATTTTTACAGGTCTATCTCACCAGCCCACACTTTTCACTCTCAGGAATACAGTATCGACTGTTTTCTGACATTTTCAGTTAGGATTTTACTGTCTGAGAGGTCCTCTAATTATCACTTGCCCATCCTATAAGAGACAAGGCATCTGTAACTGAAGTAAGAGAACCCAGGGATCATGAGGCAAGGAAGCCCTTTGAGGATGCTACAGCATTACCCTGTTGATAACGGGGATGGGGAAGTGACAGGCTGGGTTGAGGGAGATGGGGATGGGGAAAGTTAGATGACTGAGGGATAGTAGATTCCAAGACTGGGGAAAAGAACATAGATTGCTACCCTTCTAATGTTGACATCACTTTCATATGTCAGAATAGAACCAGTCAGATGTATTCATTGAGAGAGGAGATGGTGCTTTGACCATGTGCTCTATACTGTTTGTGTAACAGATGACTGAAGAATGAATCATGGCACCCAAGGACTGAAAGATCTTATCACTTTGTTGTTCCAGTAGTTTCTATGGTGTTTGGCAGAAACAGTACTACTGATTTTTCCTGGAGTCACCTTTCTGCTTCTGCACTGGACTTTGAAATACAGCAGAAGAAAATAATTTAAACTTAGGAATGCTATAACATAGGATAATCCTTTAAAGACATCCTCCATCCTCCCCAAAGATAAGAGATCCAAAGTCTGGCTAAGAGTAATGATTCACTCAGACACAAAGCCTAAAACCACAAGATGAATGATAAAATTCTATTTTCCCTGTTTTAGTCTGAAGCATTTTTTTTTTTTTTGTTTTCAGCCATGCCAGGAAGCCAAAAATACTTTTTTTCCAGTTTGTTTCAAAGCCTTTGTAGTTAAATATCTCCCTTTAGTAAGCTTTTCAGCATCTCAATGAAGGAAGCAAAAAGCTCAAGTAGAAAAGAAAATCAGTAGCTGATATGCTAAGGACAAATGCAGACAAGACTCTTTCTGTATGTGACCATCACGTGACGTGTGTGTGTGTGTGTGTGTGTGTGTGTGTGTGTGTGTGTGTGTGTGTGAAGAGGAATACTGATTTCTTTACAGTTACTGCCATATGTGTTGCTTGCTCACTCTTTGGTATGAGCCACTGAGTGCTGGATGACTCTAGGGATAAGCAAGGTTGATCACTAATTTCCCATGAAGGAGAATTGTTGCTAGTCACACCTCTGGTTTGTGGGAGAAGGAAGGAAAGAAACTATAAGTTAGGAGGAGAGAACAGAGTGCAAATTTACTACATTGACTGTTCAGCCTGTATTTTAAGATTTACTCTATTATTTTCTCTCTCTCTCTCTCTCTCTCTCTCTCTCTCTCTCTCTCTGTGTGTGTGTGTGTGTGTGTGTGTGTGTGTGTGTGTGAATGCATGCACATGCATGAGTATGTAGTATGATTAGCAAGAAGAGCTGACTTAAGTTGCCACCATTCTGAGATGAGATTGTCTTGTGTGAAAATGGAGCAAGTGGGTGTCTGGTGTATGTCATGAGGGGTTTCTTTCCATCTCATTGGGAAACACCCCATTACTTGTGGCTTATAACAAAGATGTGGCTGTGAACATGTATAGGATTGGTGTTCTAACTTCACACCAGGCTCAACCCTCTCTCTGCCTCTTACATGCATGGTCCCTGCTGTGTGTGACATTTCTAAGAGGTTTTAGATGACAGTATTCTAACTTCCAGCTCTTTTAGCCTTAAAGGATGCTGGTCAGGGAGGGGTCTCAGACTTCACCTTAGTGAGTCTAATCTATGGCAGGACAGCCCCAACTTCTAAGGAAGCCCCAACTTCTAAGGAAGTGTTCAGAATCCCATATATATGTAGGACAGTAAGTGCTGCTAGCTTCCAATGGTAAGAGTTCAAAGAACCTAAGATGCCTGTCGTGGACAGAGTTATGATTTATGAAGAATATGGTGTGACAGTCTAGAACACTGAGCAACTCCTTTTGTGTAGGAGATGCAGAGGCATGGAATGCTGCAGGGTCAGGTACATGGGACAGATCAGCATGCTTCAAATATGGCATCCCTTCTATGGGAGCTCACTCTGCTGCCCACAGTGGTGTCTTCACACTTATCCTGGGAGAATCTCAAGTCATGTCAACATCTCTCCTGAGAACAGACATAGAGGGAGCCACACTGCTACTTCTGTGATCAGCATCATTTGCACAGGCAAATCTAGACTTTTTTTTTCAACATAACATTTTTGTTGATTCTCTGGGAATTTCACATCATGCACCCTGATCACACTCACTTCTCAGTCCTTCCACGTCTGTCCTTCATGAACTACCCCTCTCAAAAAAAGTAAAAATAAAAATAAGAACAAAAAATAAGAAAAAAAAAACCCCAAACAAGTCCAATTTGTGTTACCTATATAGTCACTGGAAGATGGTCAAACTCTCAGTGGCCAGCCCCTTCGGTAGAACTGAGTCCTTCCCCTCCAGCACCCCTGCCGGAAGCCATCAATTATGGAGGAGGTAATACACTTCTTTTGCCTACACCTGAGGCCATGATGATGGCCAGGTCTGTGCTGCCCCCATGGGCCAAATCTAGACTCTTAAGTCAACTAAATATTTCAGAACCCTCAACTCTGGATGATCAACACAGCCAGTCTTGACGCCGTTAGGAGTGGCAGTCTTCAAGGTACTACACATTGTTCACCTCTCAAAAGAGTCCCAAAATGTGGGGAAGGAAACAAAGATTATAACCTCCGAGTTTTTCAGAAGCGAGGCTTGTCGTGAAAGTTAAAAGTAAAAATAAAAATAGCAATACAGCTTCCTGATTTTCTGATTCAAGATTCTGATTCTAGTCTCTTGATTTGGCTTCCTAAGCCCATTTTAACCGAGGTGGTTCAGGCTGCTGAAGGCAATGGCACATGGGTGAAACTACGAACAGGTTTTACCTCACAAGGCAGGCATAGGCTCTGGTAGGCAAGAGGCCCTCCTAATTTCCAGAGTCGGTAGTTAGGATCTCAGTCAGGCATTGCACACCTGTGGAGGAAGGCATCCGCACATCTGTATTTGGCACTTCTGACCTGCAAGAGGTACTCTACCTCTGGACCTTTGGCCCTGAAAATGGAGGAATATAGCTAGTTGATGACTCTCATTATTTCCAGGCAGTCTGGACTCACACTTAATATTTCAAGCCTTCTTGTACACAGACTAGAGGCTAGATATCTGAGGGCAATGGCTAACCTCCCAAATTAGTTGCCTTTGTTGCTACCTTTTTTACAATGGTGCTCCTGCCCACCCAGGGAGGCTTCTATTTCCTTAGGGGAGCTAACAAACCTAAGAGGTCTATGAACTCACATCTTTTTAATGTACTGAGCTTTAGTTCGGAGAGACTCCTGGGCAGTGGTCTAATTCAACTTTCTCCTTTTGAAAATGAGAAGGTGATTGAAGAAGTTACTTGGTCCAGTATCTCCTGAAATGGATATGATTGGGCCCAGAATGGAATGTCCCTTGATATTAAACCCAATTACATTATCCAGTTTGACAGCTTCGGGCTGATTAGATTCTGTCTGACTGATCATTCTCACACTGCCGGTTGCGGTAGAACCAGGGCATCATTTAGAAAGAAAGGAGTTTATTTTTTCCTCCCAGTGAGTTTCCAGACCTTGCAATTGCTGCACTTCACATTTTGAACGTGAAATGTGATATTTGATAGATTTGATTTCGAACTTCAAATCCAGGACATTCTGCATTGTAAACCTGGCGACCTTGAGGTTGTAAGAGCGTGTGCGCACGCACACACACACACACACACACACACACACACACACACACACACACGCTTTCCCATAAGGTGCCTTGCAGCTCTCACTCTGAACGAGGCTGCAGAGCAGTCAGCAGCTGCACCAGTGGCCACTTCCTACTTTACACGGTGACATATTTTTACAAGGTTGTTCTCAGCTTCCCCATCTCAAGCAAATTTAAGATTAAGAACAATGACTGCAAGTTCCTTTTTATGTTTCTGCTCGGAACAGTCAGAGGGCTTTCCTAGCAAATTGGAAACCATTTGTCCCTGGTGAACTTGGACCATAAGCATTATCCATTAATCTGAATATTTCTCATGTGTTATTAGCCCTAGGTTTAGTTCCGAGGGACACTGGTCCTATTGAGGTATTTTTAGAGAGAAAGAAAAAAAAGAAAGAAAGGTCTATGGGCAGTTGTGATTTAGAAATTGCTGCAAGACAGCACCTTCACTTTGATTATCATAGGTCTCAGTACAGTCATGGTTTTGTCTGAAATGAAGTCTCCAAAGTCTCCATTAGACAGGATGCCCTGGACTTGCTGCGTAGCCCAAGCTGACATTGACCTCACAAGATCCTCCTGCCTCAGGCTCCCACGTGCTGGTATTACAGGTATGTGCCACACAATGGACCCCTCCGTTGTGTCTTAAAGACCTTATAATAAAAAACAACAAAAAAAACAAATTTTCCTCAGCTTATCTTGGGATTTTCCAAATGTATTTTTCTTATAGAACATTTATTTGCACAAGTATTCCACAAAAATCTTTAAAATTTTTACTTAACTTTTTGTGTGTGAGGGAGGTATTTTGCCTACATGTATGTATGTGCACCGCAGGAATGCCTGGTGCCTGTGGAAGTCGGAAGAGGGCATCAAATCCTCCAGAACTGCAGGTACGGATGGCTGTGAGCCAGCATATGGGGTTGAGACTCGAACCTGGGCCCTCTGCAATAACAAGTGCTCCAAATTGCTGAGCCACCTCTTTATTTCCCCTCATAAAAATCTTAATTCTGAGGTAAGAACTAACATTTTTCAGTGTGTGTCATATGTCTTACAGTGTTGTTTTTTTTTTTTTCAACAACTTATGGGGATGAGGTTTTTTTTTTTTTTTTAAAGGACCGGGTATCATAATATAAACCTAGACTCCACCAAAAGGCCTGGAGTTTAGTCTCATTCTAGAACTCATGCGTTTGGCTAGGTAAGTCACATGACTTTTGAGCTTTGGTATCTTTAATGAAAAATGGAGAGACTCGGAATAGCCTGTGGTATAGTGTGGGCGGGACAGAAGACCAATATTAGTTGTAGACTATCCAAATGCAGTGGAAAACTATGAGCAATGGTTAAATTTCTGCCTGTAGTAACATGAAGATGAGCAGGAAGTGCCACCATTGTATTTCATGTAAAGAAGTTCCTTATTAAAGCTTTAAAAGAATGTCATCTTGGAAATTTACCATTAGCTGTATTAAAATAGTTTTTGCCTTAAGATTTTTATTTCATTTATTACATTTTGTTTTTGAGACAGGATCTAACGTTTTAGCCCTGGCTGTGCAGAAATTCTGGGGACTAGAATGGCCTTCCCATCACTGAAATCTACCTGCCTCTGCCTCCTACATGCTGGGATTAAAGGCATGGGCAACCATGCCTGGCTTGTTCTCACATTAAAAAAAAAAAAAGTAGCTGGGCGGTGGTGGCGCATGCCTTTAATCCCAGCACTCAGGAGGCAGAGCCAGGCAGATATCTGTGAGTTTGAGGCCAGCCTGGTCTATAGAGCGAGATCCAGGACAGGCACCAAAACTACACAGAGAAACCCTGTCTCTAAAAATCAAAAACAAACAAAGAAAAAAAGTAACTTTTTTGGGTAAGTTTTCTTTTGATTCAATTAAAATTTAATCACGTGATTTCCTCCCTCTTTTTTTCTACCTCCTACTTGTCCTATGTATCCTCCCCTCCCAAATTCATAAGCATTCTTTCTTTAGCCATTGTTGTTATTGTAGTCATTTTTGATAGGGACCTAAACATTTCCTGACTCTCCTAGGGATGTCTTTATTTTGATGAATCTAACATCTTATAGAACACACAGAAAATTGGCTAGGTTTTCTTTTCTTTTAAATCTCCTTAGCCTTGGCTCAGATGGAATCGGTTTGTGTGCAGTGTTCTGTATAAATGTACAGTGAATAATATTCTCACACAAGCTACAAAGAACCTTTGGTAATAGAATAAGAGCCTCTTCAGAGTGCTTCCTATGTGTCGAACACTGTTGTATTCCGCTTAGACAAGTATTTGCTCACTGAATTTCTCCAAAACCTTATGAAGTAAATGGTATCGTTGCTTTTACTTTAGGTGAGGAAATGGACGCATCAACTTGCCCCATGTCTGACAGCTTCTCAGGGTAGAGTTGGGGGTCTTAACCCAAACAGTCTGTCATCTGGCCACTGTGTACTTCTCCCATGAGTTAGCTGAACAGTAGATTCTGTTTGGGTTCCACTTCCGGCTCAAGAAACAGGAGATAGGGTAAGGGGAAAAAAAACCAAGGTGAGATCTGAGACCTTCCTTTGCATTTTCAGGAAGTATATACAGAGGGCTTTTCTTTGTGTGACAACTCAAACCTCACTTCTTCTCCCTTGGAGACTGTAAGGTATGCAAAAGGTCCCCTCCACGCTCTCTACTCTCCCCAGGCATTTGCGTGGGTGTCTCTCTTTTCTCCAGCTCCTTTCCATCGTCTCTCCCCCTCCCTCTTTTCTTGGCTGGCATGCCTATTTAGTCTTTGCACTCAGCATAGGCTTCAGTTCCAACAAGAAGGCTTCCCTCCGTTTTCTAGGACTACTTGAGGCTTTAAATACTCAGTGTCCTGTACTGTTTTGACGTTAGCCCCATTATGTGGCAGTGGAAATGCCTGTTTATTGGTCTGTGGCTCTTATTAGAAGGGGTGTGTCAGGAAGGTAGCCATGCACCCATCCTATCTCCCGTGATTGCTAGGGGTCTAGCACAGTGCCTAGCATGTTCTTGGTGCTTAATAGATACTTGTTGCCATCTCCTGCTGCATCTTTCCACAGTGGCTTGTCATGTGCAAAATAATTATTCTTCACAAACAGTTTCCTTCTTTCTGATGCATAAATAGGTAGATGCCTTGGACTCTAAGATACTGTTGGGAGAAGTGAGGATGGTGTTTCTGTTTGAGGACTGCCTCCCTGGCCCTGTTCCGTGTTCGTGTGCCCGCCATCCCTCTCCTATCCCTAGCTAATGTCATTCTTGTTCCTTTCCTCTCATCTTTATATGTATGCAGGGGTTCCTTGACGTGAAACCATAATGGGCATATATAGTTGTGTGGGTGGATTCTCAAGGAAGTCTGTACTGGGAAAATGACCAGACTTAGAAGACTATGTAGAGAGAACTCTCATGATCGCCACAATCATTCAGCCAGTTCTCCTGACTTGTAAGAGGCGGAAAGCCATTCAGGTGGAGAAAGAGATGTGACAGGTGCAATTGCTGGGGCAGTCTCTATGGAGTGGTGAAAAGCTTCCTCTATGGAACGCCGATCTAGGCAAAACTGGCTGCAGTGGGAGCAGGTGACAACTGGAGAGGGCACCATTTGCTTTCCATTCTTCTTGTTTCTCCTCTTGTTGTAATTTTGCAATCAACCCTTTCACTGACACTATTGTATGGAGGCTCTACTGCCCCACATTTTCCGTATTTTTAGTAATTGGGTTTTCTTCCCCAGCACAAATGGAAGCATTTGAATAGATGACACTTTTCATAGACTTGTCTGGAACTGAAGCTGAGTGGTGGCTCACTCGGTGATTCAGATTCGTTTGCTCAGGAAGAACTTGGGGGTGGGTAGGGCATGGTTCTAAATCACAGTCGATTTGGTTTATCAGCAGGTACAAATAACACTGTTCATAATGTAGTAGGATTATTAGAGGGGAAGATAGCAATCCAGTTTTAGGAATGTAGGGACAGAGGCAGCTGGAGGTCATCTATCATGGCTGTTTCCTAGTGTTCTGAGATGGTGGAAGAAACACTCTAGTATCTGAGCTGCCCTATAGTATAGCCACATGTGAACTATTTTAACTGGTGAATTTAAATTTAAAAAAACTTTCAAGGCAGAATTATCTTTTTAGGAAAAAGGAAGCATGCTACACAAAAGCCTAGCTCTGTGCAGACCAGGTTGACAAGGTGTGTTGTCAGAGGTCACAGCGTCTGGCTGCATTTTTGGTTCCTGTCACACCCCTATCTAGGAGTGCTTGTACACAGTATCCTTGGTCACAGTGGAAACAAGCAGACTATGCACTGGACCGCTGGAAGCATCCTCGGGATGTCTGGCTCTGCTGGGAGCTTGGTGAAGCCCTAGCACGATGCAAGAATGAACACTGCCTGGATTCCTCCCTGATTCTACAGTTGTAGACTGCTGGATGCCAACTCTCTGGGACCTAAACCAGGCCAGGATCTACAAGAAGTTCTGGAATGATCTATAAAGTTCTCTAGCACTTAAGCCAGGCCAGGATCTACAAGAAGTTCTGTAACAATTCATACCAAGAACTTGATATATAGGCCCTTTTTTATCCTTATTCTTTACCCTTCAATTCTTATTTGGTCCAAGGTATCCCAGAGGAAAAATGTGGTTTTAAGATAGCTCCAGATAAGCTATTTTTATATTATAAAATATAAAAATCACATGCCATTTAAAGAGAGACTAATTGGAGGTTTACAAAAAGTTTAGATGTTAAGTGTGCATAAGAATCTCCTAAGCCGGGCAGCGGTGGCACATGCCTTTAATCCCAGCACTTGGGAGGCAGAGACAGGCGAATATCTGTGAGTTTGAGGCCAGCCTGGTCTACAGAGTGAGATCCAGGACAGGCACCAAAACTATGCGGAGAAACCCTGTCTCGGAAAAAAAAAAAAAAAAAAAAAAGAATCTCCTAGTGGGGTTGGAGAGATGTTCTTTTTGCTGCCCTTCCAGAGGATGTGGGTTCACTTCCCAGAACCCAACAGCAGTTCACAGCAGTCTGTAATTCTAGTTCCAGGGAACCTACCACCACCCTCTTCTGATCTCCATGGGCACCCACCAGACATGCAAGTGGTCTACAGACATACATGCGGGTAAAACACCCATATACAAAAAAATAAATAAAGTTTAAGCAACAACAAAGCATTTTCCAGGAAAGTCATTAAAAATGGAGATCCTTAGACCCCAGGTAAGGAATTGAGGAAGGCAGCTTCATAGAGTTAGAATAAGAACAGCTGTCTCAGGTTTTGAAAACGCCATCACTATGCTATGGAGGGGGTATGTGGGTCACACTGGAGAAGTACTATTTCCAGGAGCAACTGATACAAACAAAAATCCATGATGGCTACCATGTGAAGTATTTTGAGGTGAGAAATAATAGCTTTCTCTAATGGCAAACTGAATTATATTTAACCATTTACACCACAAAATTTTATTCTTAGAAAGAACATCAAATTATTACAAACTGGTCTTCTAGGCAAATTTTGTGAAAATAGGAGAAAATGAAATCATATTTTCCACAAAAATTATTTAACAGTTAGTTGTCATATTTTTAAGGTCAATTATAAGTCATTCAAATGAGGGATGGAGCTTGAAACATCCTTCACTGCTATATTTGAGGCAGAACAACAGAATTCTGATACAACGAACAATTCAATTACATTCATCAAAATAGTGTTTGAATTGTTTTCTTTTACAAAAGGGTATATTCCCCTTAATAAATCCAGTAATATTATCTGTTTAAATCACTTAAAACTGTTACAGTGTAAACTTTTGAAGACACAGTTAAATGGTTTGTTTTGGTGAGTTCCAACATGAAAACCCTAGACTACTAGACCACACTCACAGATTACAGAGATCCTTATTTTCTTGCCTTTTTTGAGAAAAAAAAAATCCCTTAAGGATTTTCACTTTGGATGACAGTCTGCTTTGGGGAAAAACTAATTTTACATTTCCAGCAGAGGCTAAATATGTTCCTCATATTGAAAACCGAGTTTTCATTTATGTACTTCATTGAATCAAGATGTGGAAGGATTTCCCATCAGTTTGCTAGCATGACATAAAAGTTTTATTTAAATATGTATGTATTTTTTGATGATTTATCTTTTCCTCCAATTTCTTTCAATGATATGATAGAGAAAATATTTTCAAGCTAGTCTGTCTCAAAATAAGAGATAAAAAAAATCTGTTCTGACCTAGTTGAACACACAATTCTAATATCAAACATTAATTAACCTCTGTCCGATGGATGTCTTTGAATACTGACATATTCATTTCCCCTCTAAATGTAAAGTACTTTAAGTAAAATCAACTGTGGCTCCCCTTCAGTTAACGTTGACTTTAGCTACTATGCTGAATTTATACTTTAAATATGGATCACAGTTAAAATTCGTCTTGAATTTTAACCTGACCCCTGAGATTCCAAGTAATTACTTTTGAAGCCCTTTAAGGAGCATGAAGCTTTTGTTGTTGTTGTTTCATTTTATGAGGGGGTCTCTCTCTCTATATATAGTCCTGATGTCCTAGAACCCATGACGTAGACCAGGCTGGCCTCCAACTCACAGAGATCCATTTGCCTCTGTCCTTCAAGTGCTGGGATTAAAGGCATGCACCATTGTGCCCACACCCAGCGACACAAAGTTCTCTCGTTAGATATTGTCAATTGCTGTGGAAAGGGAAACTGTTTACTATGCCAAGATATTGTTTGTCCTATGACACAGTTCAAGTGAAAACTTTAGACCAACAATTAGCTTCATCGGATGAATGTCTTACCTGTCACTCAGTGTAAACTTTACATTGGTATCTGTACTTGTTCAACACATGAGGAGGCTTCAAATGTCTACTGTTTTTTTTCACATTCTGAAAGCCCAAACATATGTATTGTTTCCCTTCTTTCCACTCTGGGGAAAAAGCAAAACCTAGGGCCTCATACGTGTTAGGTAAGAAGGTGCTTTATCATTGAGCTGTATCCCTACTTTGAGAGGATTATTTCCCTATAACACATGAAATATTTTTATGCTGTTAATGCTTTAAAAAGTGAAATATCTTACAACTAAAGTTTAGATATCTGATTAAAAATACCTAGTAAAAGTGGCTGGTGGAGCTATACAGCTGTAGCATAATCTGCTTGTTCTCAGCCTCTAGAAATGACAGGTAAGGTAGATAACTATAAACACATACACATGCATGTTCACACATGCTCACACACACACACAACAATTAAGTTGCTACCAATGCTTTGAGTCCGTCTGATGTGTCTCGATGTACACTAAGCGCTTTTCCTATATATTGTTCAACCACCATAATAACTGTATAACACAGAGATTTATCTCCAGGAACATGAGAAAATGAGGCTTAAAGAAGTCAAGTACTCCTCACAGGGTCCAACAGTGAGTGGTCCAGCTTTTGCTGGTGCTTGTGTCTCTAGCAACAAAATATCCTAGGGTCTCTCTGATGAAAAATGATTGTGGGAAAAAAATGATGGTAAACTCTGCATCTTCAACATAAAATGTACACTCATCTCTATAATACAACTTCCATTTGATAGTTAGATGTTCCCAGAACTGTCTCCAGGGTCACCTATCAACTGCACAGCTGAGAAAAGTACAGCAACAGGCTTGAAAAAAATTGTTTCCATAGTACCGCCTCCATCTTCTCCTTTCATGGTGAGGCACACAAGCATGGGTGTCTATCTGCACCATCAAAGCCTGCCAGTGCCTTCCTTCAAACCTGCTTATCTTTGATTCAACTAAAAAGGTATCACCAAAGAAAAGGCCCCCTTCATCTCAAGTCAGCTGCCTGGCTTTGTTTCCTATTGGCTCAGGTTTTTTTGTTTTTTAAAGTACTATATGAACATAGGTCTCTTTTAAAGATTAGGTGCTTGATGTGTGAAAATTCACTGAGGGATAAAATGAATGTTGTTGCCAAATGATGAATTATTAAATAAAAAAAAACTGAGCCAGTACAGTTGGGGTCCTGATCAGAATCTGGACCTAACAACCACCAGTTTTTTTGGGTTTTTTTTTTTAACTCCTTATAGCTCTTGGTATTGCTGATGAGTTGGGTCAGTTGGTCAGATGGGAAGACCTCTCCCTAAACAAGGGGATCTCCCAAAGGAATAAAGGGGTGTGTGTGTGTGTGTGTGTGTGTGTGTGTGTGTGTGTGTGTTAACAGTTATCAATAAAGCCGCACCTCTTAAAATAATATGCAATTATTCTTATTTTCAAGGCCAGTTTTCTTAGCACCTCCATTTATTCCTTTGCTTTGAATGCTGCTTTGAATACCACCAATAACACTAAACACCAGTTTTGTTTTTGCTGTTGTTTGTTGGATGAATAACTACCATATTGGCCTTGTAAAAAATCATTGTGCGGGGGTAAACCTTAAGACCATTGCATGGTAGAAAGGGTGGAAAATAAAGATGAAGGGACTAAAGAAAAGAGGAAAGGAGAAGGGGAGAGATGGATAAGGGTGCCAAGGGTCCTTGATGGCTGACGTGCTACTCCGCTCTTCCAGGCTGACAGGCAGTTGGAGGTGACAATTCAACCACCAACTATTCAAATGAGAACCATAGCTCTCTAAGGGCTCCACCCTCCTTCAGAGAGCTTGGCGCTCTTTGCTGTCTAGAAACTGAAGCATTAATGCTGCTGTAGCCAAGGACTTTCGGGATGCTGGTGTTCTGTCACCACAGTGGTCTGAGCAATGCCACCCTAGGTGCTATATATTTGAATAGTACCTTTGTACTCTCCCTAACTAAGCAAATGTTTAAGACCACGCACAAGGCAGTACTTGTTTGCTCAGACACGTTACTCACTCATTTGCGTGTTTTCATGTGAGCACCTCCTTCTAGTATCCTGCTTCAGTGTGATTTTGTCATTTCTTTGGTCTGAGAAAAATACCCATGGCTTGGAAACTCTTCCTCTCCCCAGCCTCTCATTTCCCTCATCCGACTGTGACCAGGAACTTGATCTTAATAAGAACTCCAACCCCTGTGTCCACGCTAGACCTCCAACCCCTGTGTCCACCCTAGACCTCTAGCCCCTGTGTCCACGCTAGACCTCCAACCCCTGTGTCCACCCTAGACCTCTAGCCCCTGTGTCTACCCTAGACCTCCAACCCCTGTGTCCACCCTAGACCTCCAACCCCTGTGTCCACCCTAGACCTCCAAACCCTGTGTCCACCCTAGACCTCCAACCCCTGTGTCCACCCTAGACACCCAAACCATGTCCACCCTAGACCTCCAACCCCTGTGTCCACCCTAGACCTCTAGCCCCTGTGTCCACCCTAGACCTCCAACCCCTGTGTCCACCCTAGACCTCCAACCCCTGTGTCCACCCTAGACTTCCAACCCCTGTGTCCACCCTAGACTTCCAACCCCTGTGTCCACCCTAGACCTCCAACCCCTGTGCCCACCCTAGACCTCCAACCCCTGTGTCCACCCTAGACCTCCAACCCCTGTGCCCACCCTAGACCTCCAACTCTTGTGTCCACCCTAGACTTCCAACCCCTGTGTCCACCCTAGACCTCCAACTCTTGTGTCCACCCTAGACCTCCAACCCCTGTGTCCACCCTAGACCTCCAACCCCTGTGTCCACCCTAGACCTCCAACCCCTGTGTCCACCCTAGACCTCCAACCCCTGTGCCCACCCTAGACCTCCAACCCCTGTGTCCACCCTAGACCTCCAACCCCTGTGCCCACCCTAGACCTCCAACTCTTGTGCCCACCCTAGACCTCCAACCCCTGTGTCCACCCTAGACCTCCAACCCCTGTGTCCACCCTAGACCTCCAACCCCTGTGTCCACCCTAGACCTCCAACCCCTGTGTCCACCCTAGACCTCCAACCCCTGTGTCCACTCTAGACCTCCAACTCCTGTGTCCATTCTAGACCTCCAACCCCTGTGTCCACCCTAGACCTCCAACCCCTGTGTCCACCCTAGACCTCCAACCCCTGTGTCCACCCTAGACCTCCAACCCCTGTGTCCACCCTAGACCTCCAACCCCTGTGTCCACCCTAGACCTCCAACCCCTGTGTCCACCCTAGACCTCCAACCCCTGTGTCTACCCTAGACCTCCAACCCCTGTGTCCACCCTAGACCTCCAACCCCTGTGTCCACCCTAGACCTCCAACCCCTGTGTCCACTCTAGACCTCCAACTCCTGTGTCCATTCTAGATCCCTTGAACTTGGAGTGTCTTTTAAGTGCAACTTAAAGTTAGCATTTGAAAGACCAAAGCCCAATTTTGATGTTTTGTTTGGATGACATGACATGGTTAGACCATTGGTTAGAACCTCAGTCCACCTTTGCGGTCTTTCTCCTGTTAGGGTTTTCTTGTTTTGTTTTTTATCTTTTGTTTTCCATTTAGGGTTCACAGGGACCAGGAAGTCACGCCACAGACATTGCTAGGTGGGGGCAACCTTGTTACAGTTTAGCTCAGGAAAGAACCTGATAGCTTTCAAGTCCAGGTCTGGTAGCAGAAAGCTGCTTTCTAGCATTCTTATTTTTTAAGGATGTCTAGTCATTTAGCACTAAAAATATGTAAAAGGATAAAATAACCTGCTTGTTACATCACTTTGGGACAATTCCTATCTGTTCTTGTATTTAGATGAATTACATTCTCCCAGACATGCTCTGTCCATCAGATACTCATTTCTAGTAAAGTAACAAGTACTGATAACAACACAAAATAAAACCACTTCCCCTTGGCCATCTTTTCCCATCTGCTCCTGCTGGGGGAAGAGACCTTGAAGCAAGAAACACCTGCCTGAGTACAAAAAGGACAATACTTGGTGGAAGGGTTTGGACTGTAGGCAGTTGAAACGCTCTGAATAAGAAAATGGAAGGAAGATTTTTCTTTCTCTTTGCTGTTGAAAAGAATGGGTCAAGAAAATGCAGAAAAGGAAAAAGAGGCGAGCCACAGAAAGAGATCAAAGCCTATGTTCTAAAACCCTTAGCTGCCTGTGAAGAACAAAGGTAGACACTGTCCCATTCATGTTTATGTTGACGGTTAATGCCTCTGGTTCCTGAAGCCTTCCATACAATCTGTCCTGCATGCAATTGCTTGCAATAATTAGGCTGCAGTGGAAACTGAGGAATCTGCCTGCACTCTTGCTTTGTTAGGGCAGCATACAACGTGGGACAAGGAAGAGATGATCTCTAAATCTATCCGAATTAGGAGAAGCAGGAGGCAGAAGCTGGAATCGTCCTTGAGAAACAGGGCCTCTTCCTCATTCATGAATCAACACAGAGCAGTAGATTTTTATAAACGTTCAGCTGGTGCTTGGCATTCATTTATTCTGATTTTTAGGAGTGCAGGAACACAACTAAAACTTTGACCTTTTATATTTACAAATCAATGAACAAAATTCCCTGATTCCCCAGTGAGGAACTCAGCAATCTGTTTAGCTTTCACATCTCCACAAAATTCAGTCATGGTGACCAGAGTTCAGCTCTCAGTACCTAGTTGGGTGGCCCACAAAGGCCTGTTGTTCAGCTCCAAGGGATCTGACGCCCTATTCTGGCCTCCACAGGCACACATGTGTGCACACACTCACACTGAGTCACGTGTTCATGCACGAGCTCACGTGCACACATACATAAAATAAAATGAAATCTCTTTTAAAAAGAAAGAAAAATGATCAAGGAATAAGTCATGGTCATAGTTATATGTGTGGAAATAAAGGCATGCATGCATACAAATGCTTGTGTGTGTGTATGGTGTGTGTGTGTGTATGTGCATGCATATGTGTGTACATGTGTGTGGATGAACTAGAAGCTAGCATCTGGACGGCAGGCAGAAGCAGAATTCCTGGAGAAGCTTCCATCTAGATCCTCAGTAACCGAAGTCACATGTGGCAGGTCACCTTTAAGGCGACAACTTGGGAGAGAGCTAGGAGTTACTGCAAGACAGCAAGTCAGCCACTGAGAAGAAACAGGGCCTCTTCCTCATTCATGAATCAACTCCTTTTGCCACTTAATCTAGGGTTCTTTCTCCTTCTGGTATAGTTGAGCACCATCTATTGAGTATAAAGTGAGCAGATCTAGGTCAAGTTTGGAGGCTGGCAATGTTTGTCTGTCTGGCCTTCATTGTTTATTTGGACAGGAACTTTTTAGTGCCTGGTCATACTAATCATGTTGTCACACAGGTTGATTTTGAAAATCCATTGAGCCTGCTCACTCTCCTGAGAATGAAAAGAAAGTTAGGTCAACAGTTGAGAGTGGCTAAGCTAGGCACGATGGCGCACACCTTTAATCTCAGCGCTCGGGAGGTAGAGGCAGCAGGATCTCTGTGAGTTCGAGGCCAGCCTGGTCTATGTAGTGAGCTCCAGGACAGCCAGGACCACATACAGAGACTCTGTCTCGAGACGAATTGAGAGTAGTGTTCTGTGTGTCTCTCTATCTCACCCGCCCTGTGCCACCCCCAGAGAAACATGCAGAGTTGCCCGGAGAGCTGAAGGGCCGTTGTGTGCCTCAGTGCAGCTGCAGAGACATAGCTGCTGCCTTCATTCAGCACAGTGACTGATTGGACAGTGCAGCTCCTTTCTCTGGGGTAAGAAAAACCTCACATGGTTTGGGGTTCAGATTTTTTTTTTTTCTGTAGCCAGATGTCGCCTGTTCGGTTACATTCTGCTGATAGTATCTATTGCTACCGGGGGCTCAAGATGGGGTTTTCCACCTTTGACATGCCAGACAGAATTAAACATCATCTCTTCTTCCCCTTTGAAGACAATTAAAACAGAATAGAAAAATGTTTCTTTTCTATTTACCAGCAGTTAAGATAACAGATTCTCCAAACTTTTTGGACTTTTTTTCTTCTTTGTTTCTCATATATTGGAAAAAAATACAAAATCTAGTGTTCTAGAAGGTTCCCAGAACTTTGGAGACGTGGTATAATTATCATGTTTATGCTTTCTATGAAGGGATAGAAAATTTCCAAAGAATTTTGAGAAATCAGGTAGCTGGATTTCTGTTCCTGGGGCATACTTTGATTCTTCCAACAGCTGCAGTTAATCATTCTTTTTTAGAAGCCAATTTTATTTTGTTCTTAAAATACAAAGCATATGCACCAAGACATGCTCTTGGCCCATGAATCCATCATCTCAGAAATAGTTTTAACCAAGGCAGAGAGACAAAGGAGCCTTTAATACCATTTACATAGAGTCTAAAAGTCAAACTCTACTTGCAAAGCTTTGTTTCACTTGGCATGGAGATTGTTTTAGCCAATTGTATGATAGATGCTATCTCCCATCCAGAGATTATGCAACACATACATCTGTCTGGGAATCCTAGCTGGTTGTTTTAGTTGACTTGGGGACATGCATCAAAACTAAGTTGGGAAGAGCTTTTTGTATTTCATTATCCAATTCATACTCTGTTTTTGTCAGCTTTGGAGATTAAACATAGGACCTCCCTTACGCTGGGCTGACAGTCTCCCTCTGAGCTGTATCTATAGTCACTTCCATGCCTGGCTGAGTTTGTATTTGATTCTTGAACTTTCTTCTCAGTTTTCTGCCTTTCTTGAACTTTCTTCTCAGTTTTCTGCCTTTCATGAGAAAATTGAAATTTCACTTTAATGCTTTTGAAATTTTAGGGATTACATGAATTTGATCAAACCTGGAATAAACTAAGAATCATCTCATAATATATTTCACACTTTGAAGGTAAGACAACTGTTGGAAAACCATTCACTTATGTCACAACTGGTCAATGTTTTGAACATTTCACAAATGTGATTAATGTTGATACAATGCCAGTTATTTTGGTACTATTTCCATATATCATTAAAGCTTGTAAAAACACCAATTTCAGCCTTTTGACCACAGGAAAAGGTTTTACAATGGAAAACCATGGCATATTGCCATAAAATTTTTTAGGAATTTCTGCTTCATAAATGAGGAAAGTGATAGTCTCTTCCATACAGGGTAGCTATCACTCTAAGAAAACTTCTCTGTAAATCAATGGGCATGTGTGGACTATTGAGCTAAGACACTGTTAGAAGAATAACTGAGATGTGAGTGGGAAGAATTCTGAAGATCAAATTCAGGACCAAACAAAGAACCAGGGACCTAAGTATACCAATAATGAAATGGTCTAGATGCCAAAGGAAACGACTTTGCTGTCCCCACAAGTGGCTCTCTTTTTTTCTTGCTCACGTTGTTAACTCCTATTGTAATTGTTTTCCTCAAAGTCTAAACTGGTTTGTTGGTAGAATGAGGACCTTTCTCAAAGCATTTGCAGGATGGTAGTGGGTACTGAGAGTATTGTCTGAGTGTCCTTGGTCAGTGAGAGTAATCTGTAAGGTATGATATCAGGCTCCAGGTAAGCACTGATGGTTTCCTTTCTGCCTGTTTAACTCATGAAGGGGTGGGTTACTGATTCCTTTGGATATGTTACTGATTCCTAGAGTAAAGTATTTTTAGCTGGTACTAAATAGTGAGGGAGGGGAGCTGCAGGATATCTCTCCTCTAATTCTCAAATAAAAAATAGCAAAAACAAAGTAAGAAAGACATACCAAATTACCGGTTAGCCACCTTAGAAGGAAGGATAAATAACCTAATACACAAACTTTAAGAAGTTGTTGAGTAAGGAAAGAAATGGAGAGCTCTCACACAAGAGAAGGCAAGCAAAGCTCTCGACCTGTTTCTCCAGGCCCAGAAGCATCATCGTGTAGATGGAAGACAGTGATTCCAGAAAAACTTGGGAATTCTCACTAGCACATTCCGCTTCAGAAGTAGACTGAGGGGTAACCAAACAGCCTGGGCAAAGTCAAGAGAAATCCTCAACAGAGAGGTCCTAAATACCACAAAAGGACCAGTGGCTAATGCTGGCCTTGTAATACCTGGGACAGAGCACCGAACTCAGAGAACATCAGAATCTGGGTCCCCAGCAAGGGCTATCCTCAAATCCCAAACAGTTTTCAAAAACTATGGAGAACAGCCTTTAAAGCAATGCTTAGACCTCAAACCACAGTTTGAGGGGGAGAACAGATTTACCACCTTGGATTAGAGTTTCTAGATGCTCACATCATGCATCTGCCAAACTAAAAGTAATGGTGTGATCCCTGTGTATATGGAAATGAAGATCTCCGGAAGAGCCGGAGAAGAACAGAGGGCCAGCATCTCTCAGGAAATAACTGATATCAAATGACAGACAGACATAGTGTCGCTAAATATTTATACTTCCAGGACAAAGATTTCTCTGAGAATTCTGACAGAAAACAAGTAATTTTCAAGGGAGTACATTCAGGATAGCCTCAGACTTTCCCACAGTGAAATTTTCTGGCAGAAATAGAAAATAGAGACACCGTAAATACTTGTTGAAATGATGAGAGGTTGGATTTTACAAAGCCCAACAATGCTGTTGGGATATAAACCTCCATGGGGTGATTTACTCAAGAGAACTGGATTTATTCCGAGGATCAGTTCTATCTTGGGCAGAGGAGAGATATGTAGAACTCAGTGAGAGAAGACCAAGAATAAGGGGTAGCTCAGATCTGATCAAGGACTTGCACATTGAAGGGAGCCTTTCCAAGACATTTATACTAAGGGGTTAAACCCAGGTGAGCTGACTGATTAGTTAATAGTAAGTAGTTCCTAAGGGGTTGCAACCCGGAATGGAAGGAAGGACCAGAAATATTTGGAAAGACAGATTTCCCAGAGTCAAGAAAGGTGAGAGAATTGAAGTTAAGCCTAGGCTCCGGTCTCAAAGTGCACAGATATCCAGATTGTGAGAGCCTAGCTCAATCTGGAGAAGACCTCATTGCCTCTTGAGGCTGAACCACCCAGCTGAGTGAGTTCTGATTCATGTACACACTGGACACACATCCAGGGTTAGGGTCCTGAGATATTCCAATGAGACATCTTTGGATTTACTCTAGATAAACCTCATTCTTAACTTCCATGTATACAGTGCTATTGTTAACTGTGGAGAAACTTGGCTGTATGGAAAACTATTTGCCCTCAAATCTTTAAGATACATTTGAGCCTTGAATCCCTGTTTTTATAATGGCCTGCAGCAATAATGTGGGAAATACTGCTACACACTGAGATAAATCACTTTTCAGTATATAGAAAAAAACCCAATAAGATCATATTACAAAAGTATATGTAAAAGGAAAGTGATGGACCAGAAGGAGGTGGTGATAACTCTGGGATCTGTGAAGGAAAGTCTCACCCTCTCCTAGAAATAGGTCATTTGCTGTTGACATAGTCCTTTGCTTTTTCCCCTTAGGGTACTAAGGGTGGAGACTCTCCAGCTGAACTCTGCTCCAATCACAGCTCAAGTTCTTTTCAAGTTTTTTTTAAGGCTTATTTATTTCTTTTTAAGAGTGGTTGCTTTCATATATGTCTATGCATTACATGTGTGCCTGGTGCCCATGGGGCTCAGAAGAGGGAGTACAGTTCCATGGAACTGGAGTGAAAGATGGTTGTGAGCTGCCAAATGAGTTCTGGGAACCAAACCCAGGTCTTCTGCAAGAGCAATACGTATTCATAACCCCTGAGCTATCTCTCTATTCCCCACCCCAACTCTTCTTGATGTCAAGTTCCTGTCAGCTGGATTAGTTGGAGCATGAGTACATGAGGAGGGGGCACATTATTCTAATAGCCTTTGGTTAATGCTGGCCCCAGATTCATTCCTGTAACTGTTAAGGTACTTAACTGATTATTTCCATAGTTAGCATACAGAACAGTTAGTGTTTCTTTCTAGTGTTACAGGAACAAGAAAGAGGGCTGAACTGAATGCTTCTAGTAGGTTTTCACTACCTCCTACATATAACCCAACAGCTGGGCCTGGTGGGGTATTTAAGAACCCAGACATTATGGTGAATAGTACCAGAACCCCTAGAATGAAGTCTTTGAAGGGAGTCAAAAGAAAGGTGAGTGTAGAGAACATTTTGATGTTTCAATTAAAAAAATGTTTACAGTTTTGTAGTTATAAATGGTTCTAGTGTCGGTAAAGTTGGAGGAACCAAAAATGTTATTAACTCCACATTCAGAAAACAATGTGATATATGCAGGTTGACAGTTTACAGGTGAGACACTGAGAAGATCTCTTCAGGGTGGACACTTTGTGTAAAATTCATTTTGTGTCAGAGCTCCATTTAATTGAATGTACGACAATCTGCTAAAGTAATTAGTAAACTATAGAGAGTATTGTAATTTAATACTGAAAAGCTGGGGGCAACTAACTTCATATTAATATACCTCTGTGGGAGTATAAGCATAGGAAAGTGATGAAAATTCATGTTTTCTGTTCTATAAATGAGAGAAGAATGGTAAACAAACTGATTTCTACTTTAATGGTGCTCACAGTTTTATTAATAATAATTTTTAAAAGACATGTTTTAATCAAAAGACAGAGCAAAAAACAGGAATGCAGAGTCTTTGGGTACCATTTGTGCCTGGATTCATTATTTCAAGGGGTTTTATGTTTCATGAAAGGCAGTCAGCATGGGAACTGGGACAGGGGTGGGCATACAATCTATGGAATCAGAGACATGAGAACCAGTCATGGCCCTGCTTAGGTAAGATACAATTTGGACAAATTCCCTAATTGTGCTGGGATATAATTCCATTTCATTGCTTGCAAAGAATAAATAGAGTAGGATTGTATAAAGTTATATAAAAAGTCCTCTATAAATTATAAATATTTATCTGGATATAAAATAGAAAATGAGTAATGAAGCAGGAAGTAGGGAAGAGTATTAGCCATTTAAAAGCCAACTGAACAATTACTTAGAATTTTGCTAATTTGAAAACTATTGTGATTACTTTTGGCAACAATAAAAAATGATCTGCTTAGAGTAAGTCTCTATGGTCACTGCAAAGCATTTTACTCTAATCAGTATCCTTACAACCTAGTAGATTGAAAAAAATCATCATTGATAAACATCTGGTAAACCTCATCTTTTTCAAAGCATACAATCTCTTTTCTTTCCCACCTTATTACAAGCAAATGGCTAATATTCTGAATTGTCCCAGGCAGCAAAGAATTTATCCCAAGTTTCTTCAGTGTGAAACCTCACATCTAGCCAGGGGTGTTTGTCATGGGTATTTGTCAGAGCTGGAGAAAAAGCTGCTAACACAGAAAACCCTGGTGGCTATAGCAGACATCTGGAAATTTCCCTGCAAGCTGCCATTCTGGGTTGGAGAATATACATTACATTGGGTGAATTTTAGTTAATCAAGATGGGAACTACTTTTTATAGACAAACTGCCCTTGAGGAGACCAGTCTTGGGCTAATAGCCATGGGAGCCTGGCTCTGTGATCTTTCTCCACCTCTAGTAGAATCGGATGCCTTCTCTTGGCCTTAGCAAGAGCAGGTAGCACAATCTGAGGGTCATGACAGCCTTGTGCCACCTAGATTTCACCTCCTGTTCTCTCTTAACTTTCTACCAGGCAGAGGGAGCCTGTGGGAAGATCATTCAGAGACAGTAGTTATGCTTAAATCTGCCTTAATCAGACTAGATTTAAAAAAAAAATATTTTGAAGTGGAATCTCAACTAGCTCAGGCTGGCTTCAAACTCTCTAAGGTAGCCCCAAGACTTTGAACTTCTGATCTGCCTGCCCTCACCTCCCAACTCCCGAGTCACGGGCCTATCCCACCACACACAGATTTAGATGATAATTTGATTTGGGAAAGCATATGACTTGCAGTGGGATGGTCACTTGTAAGTATCATTCATTTTCCATCTAACAAGGGACAGCAGTTGTGCGCCATTTGCTAGGATATTTATCACTGCAGGCATGAGTGAGCCCTTATTATGACACAGGGTGACAAGTATTTACTGCGACGTTCAGAATCAAATTCCACCCACACACCATAATATTGCAGTGACATCTTGGGAAGAAAAGCGCACCCATCTTCTAGAGGAACAACAAAACACCCTTTGTCTACCCTCATTTTCTTGCTATGTATGCCAATGCCTTTACAAACTGTAATCGTAGAGATATTTTTGGGAAATTAAAAAACAGCTAAAATACAAAATATGAAATACTATCTCCTAAAAACTCTCCTACTTGAATCTTGGGTTTAGGGAACGTGGTAAATAGTATTTGCAGCATTGACCTTTTGACCTGGATAAGGGGCTGCTACTGTGTTGTAGGAAGTGGCTTTATGTACAAAATGTCATCCGCCTAGTCCATTGTGACAGTCAAAAATGCCTCCAGACAATGCATACATCCTTTGGTCATCAGCTTTGACCCCTTCTAGAATACTGACTTAGAAGTCTGCCCCCTTCTCTCTTTGGCTGTTGGTGGGCAGCACATCTTTCTCAATCCATAGAAATGAAACACAACCAAGGGAGTAAATGCAACAGTTATCCTTAAGCAAAACCTCTTACCGGTCAAATAGATGTATTTCTTTCCCATTGTCCCCCTTAGTAGGTCAGTTCTCCCCTCACCCCCCACACAAGGCACTTTCTCAGAGAATACTCAAATAGAACTTGGATTTTCTACTCTCTCAGACCTCCTACATAAAGAGAAAAAAAAAAAAAAAAAAACACCGAAGGAGAACTGACCCTATGCTCACATGGGTATCAGTTATGCAACCATTCCCTGCTCTAAAGTTTCTCCTAAAAGCTGCAACACTCTCTGCTGTGAGCAAACCACAGTTACTAGCAATGAGAAATAACTCACTGTTTGCAGAGTCAGCTTTTCGGAATCTGGTCAGGTCAACATTGGGTGGTCTGCTGGGCTTGGGTGGAGGCGGACCCAAGACGGACAGGGGAGGCAAAGGCTTCTGCTTGGGGGCTGCGGAATTCTTGTCTCCCTTTTCCTTCTCCTGACTTGGGCCCCATGGTGTCCCCGCTGTCAGCTTGGAAGGGGTCTTAGGGAATCTGGCCGGGTCCTCCTGATTCATTTTACTCAGAAAGATGTTCTTTGTCACATCTGTTTTCCTATCTTCTTTTTTCTCCTCAGAGTTTCTGGAGAGCCCCGGGCTTCCCCGGCTTGCAGCAGGTTTCAGAACCACTCCAGCAAAGGGCGAACTTGATGCTCCACTGTCTTTGTCCTCTGGGTCTTCCCTAGCTGGTTTGAAAGGGCCACCCTTGCACTTGGCTCCTAGTGGCCCTGGGGATCCTTTCTGGACAGCCACATTCTTAGAGGCGCTCTCCTCTTCCTGGGAGTCCTCCGTACTCAGGGATGGCTTCTGGCCAAAGGTGTGTTTGGGAAATCGAGGTTTGGGGTCAGCATCTTGTGCCGCTGGCATGAACTTACTCTTAGCTCCGGCCACCTTGGAGAACCCTGGCTTTAGATCGTTTTCTGGGACTGGGGGAGTAGGTCCTGGCTTTGGTCCTGGTGTCTTTAAGTCAGACTCTTGGTTCAAATTGTGAAGCTTATTCCCAGAAGGCCGTAAAAATGCCGGTTTGGGATCTTCTTTAGTCAAGCTGGTGGGTTTGGGGCTTACAGGTTTCAGAAACCCTGCTTTGACCTCAGGGTCTCTGGAAGCCGAGTTTGGCTGTGTTCCAAATCTTTGGTTCACTCCACTAGGTTTTAAAAATGGGGGTTTGGGATCCTTGTCAGACTTATCCTCATAGACAGGTTTCACTGCCAAGGGTGGTTTTGTGGTCCCAAATTTAGGCGTGTTGCTGGGTCCTGCGGGAGGGCTGGCATTTCCTTGGTTGTCAAATAAATTCTTTCTTGCTTGTATTCCCGTAGGTGCGTTTTGTCCTGCAACTTTGAAGGGCCTGCTGTTGATAGAGACCTCCTCTGTCGGGTTATTCCCTGTGTTGAACTTCGCCATGAGGGACTTCACATCTGTTCTTCCATCCTACAAGCGCAGGGAACAAAAAAAAAGCCAGCTGAGAGCCAGAAGTCTCCCTTGCACTTTAAAATACCATACCTTCAAGGGCTTCCTGATCTGCGGCCAGGGTGCTGGGGCGCCGGAGTGCCGCTGATTGGCTGACCAGCTATTGTAACACTTAAGTTCCTCTATGGCAAAATAAGTTGTGAGAGTTTCTCTAAAAGGGAGAGCTATGGCTGTTCATAAACTTCTGTTTGTCACACAGACACTCACTCATTTATCTTGAGACCCTTTCCCTGTCCCCTCGCCGTCTGCCTAACTGTCTTGTTGGATTTACTCTCACTCAGTATTTCTCTAGACTTTTGCTTCATTTGAAAACACATGGAGATGACCAACAGATGAATTCTCCCATATTTTACAACTGAGACTCATGTGGAAACTGGACTTAAAAAATGAAAGTAGACTTTGTAAACTTAGGCTGGATGCTCGTAGCCAGCAAAGCAGTGCTCAGCATCGCTGTGACTGGTGAGAGCTTTCCTGTTCCTGTTGCATTTAAAATCTGTTTGCTGTCAGGGAGATGTCACAGAACATCCCAGCCCTTCTAAAACTAACGAATGAGGTTTCCTTATTAGTATAAATACAGAGTGCTACTGTTTGTATGCAGACTAACTGGTCGTGAGGAGGAAGCATAGGCTAGCATAGGGAGGGCAATAGACCCGCAGCAGGGACTGGCTGGCAAGTCTCATTTCCACATCTTTCTCTCAGTCTTGTCTCTTCCATAATGACTTTTATCAGTCCTCTGAGGTCCTGCCTCATCTGCCCTCCTCAGGAGAATTAGGAAATTACTCAGCGAAGACAGCAGACATTCACCTTCTTTTGTTAACACAGTCAAGTTTAACCTGGGAGAATTAATGGTGTGTTTGCTCTTTCAAAAACCAAGGAGTTTGCCGGGCGGTGGTGGCGCACGCCTTTAATCCCAGCACTTGGGAGGCAGAGGCAGGTGGATCTCTGCGAGTTCGAGGCCAGCCTGGGCTACAGAGTGAGTTCCAGGAAAGACGCAAAACTGCACAGAGAAACCCTGTCTCAAAAAAACAAAAATCAAAAAAACAAAACAAAACCAAAAAAATCAAAAAGTTTGATCTGGGGATATGAGATCATATCTCCAGTTGAGAGGGTACCTGCCTGGCATGCATGAAGCCCTGGCTCAGATGCTTAGCATGAAATAAATCAGGTGTGGTGGTACACTCCATAATGTCAGCATTTACAAGGCAGAGACAGGGAGATGAAAAGTTTATGAAGGTTAAGGTCATCCTTGGCTACACAGCAAGATAAGTCTGGGCTATATGACTCCTGCCTCCAAACAACATCAACAACAACAACAATAAAAACAACAACCACAACAACAAAGCTAAAAAGCAGGAAGAACCTCCAGGCTCAGGGCTCTGAAGCTTTTTACAGACAAAGAGAAAGCAGTCTGAAATACTAGACAGAAGATGTAGCTCAGTGATGGTGCAGGTGCTCAGCACAAGCAAGGTTCTGAGTTCAGTCCTCAGTGCACAGTGCACATGCACACACGCACATACATATGCACACATATGCACACATGCACACTTACCAAAGTCCGCTTTCACGTTGGAAGGAAGTTTATTTCTGAGAAAGAATTTGTTTGATTCTGCACTTCTGTAGTGGTAGAATTATGTATAATTTTGTTAAAGTTTATAAAAACAAGGTGGAATAGTAAAGTAATGAAGGACGTAGGCTTGAGAGCCAGGTGACAAAGAATATTGATGAGCTCTCTTATCTCCTCAATGCATATAATGTCATGGTTCTGCTCTGAGGTGCGTTAAACAAGTCCACAGTACAGGCATGGGGTAGAGAGCTTTAGAGAGCACCAGCACACCAAAGGGCTTCCTGTTTTTGTGTAAAGAAGAAACCTTACTGATCATCTATTCTTCCTCCTCATTCAACTGCTGGGGGACTGAGCCTCGCTTGCTTGCTCTGCCGTACTGCGTCTTGCACATCACAGGGGAAAACCCTTGAAATACCCCGACCATTGTCAAACACCACGTCTTATTTTTAGTTCTGAAAATATGGAAGTTGTGGATTTAGAATGGAAACTTGAGTCTTGGCTGTTATTCCGGACCCAGGAGAGCCTGCAAGTGTCTGAGCTAAAGGCACAAACCTCGATGTTATTGACTGAGGCACAAACCTTGACTTTGCTATGTAGTGTGGCTTCGAGCAAGTTACTGACTTTTCTGCCTCTGCTTTCCTCACCTCTGAAATCAGAACTCTAATCCCAGTTTTCACTGGGCTTTTGTTTGTTTTAGTAAAGATTAAATGGGTTAATACAAGTGGTTAAGTATTTAGCTCAGTGGTAGAGCACTTGCTTAGCAGACACAAGGCCTTGAGTTTGGTCCTTAGCTCCGAAGAAACAAAAAATATAAACAAATGGATCAAGAATCTAGTGTAACACATATCCACTGACTTTTTTCTGCCATAATTGTTTCTAATTCCTTCATAATATAACATTGTTTCTTTCAGATAGAGAAAAAAATTGAAATTGTTTACATTAGTGTGTCTTCAAACAAGCACACTTGTGAATTACACATAGAGTTATCATGTTTGAGACTGATTCGCCATCTCCTTGAGAGTTTTCATTGGATGCTGAAAGACAGGGGAGGAAGGAGCAACAAGTTCCTCTGTGGGGCCCTGTAAAGAAACAGTGAATGCAGCCAAGCTCACTGGTGTGTTTGGCACATCAACAATCTGAACATCACAAGAGGATAATTTTTGGGAGTCAGTTCTCTCCTTCCACCAAAGGGGTCCTGGAGACTGAACTCAGGCCATTTGGCTTGGTGGCAGGCATTTTTACCTACTAAACCATCTCACCAACCCCCACCCCTTTTAAAGTAAAAACAGTGAATTAATATTCAATTTTTAATGGAACAAGAATGCAAGAATATTAACGTCTGCTCATCATTGTCTTCTTTCACCAGTGACAAAAAAAAAAAATCTAGCTGTTCATGTTAAAATTGAAGCTAAGGGTTGATAACCTTAGACAATTAATTCAGTAAAAATGTCAGCAGTCAAACCAAGGGAATTGTGAATGTGAGGTAAGTGCTCTACTACTATGCCACATTCCACATGCTTGTGTATATTTTAAAGTGCAGAAGAAATAGAAGATCTGTGAACAATAGGTAACTAGTGAAAATCTAAAGTAGCTTGGAAGCTCAATTTTGACCTTGTTAAGGTGTGTTCGCTGTTCTTAGAATTAAGGCAAGAGGAGAATGAATCATCTCTGTGGGTGTCATTATTCTTTTCTGGGCAAAATGCACAAAAGAGAAAAAAATGTCTTTGTGTGATGATCTAAAACATGCTTAATCCCTAGGGAAACATATGTTAATAATAATCATTTATACAATTTTTTAAAAAGCTCGTTGATAAACTTTTAGCTTGTGTGGTGGGTCTTTTATTGGGATGTTGACTCACTTGTGAATTGCTGAGTCTTCTCAGTGAGCACCATTCACTCTTACTCCTGCTGTGATTGCCAACATCAGGACCATGAGCACAGTGACATCCCAGGACAGCATGAGGCTATGAGGGGCTTATGGGTAAAGAAAAAAGGTTCTAGGAAGCCAGCCATAGTTTTTTCCAAGGCTTAACTGATTACACACAAGGAACAGGAATAGGGAGAGAGCAAGGACAGGAGAGACCCAGCTTCTGTGCTGGTGATAATGACATCACTCAAACCTATGAGATGGTGATGATGACGTCACTCAAACCTATGAACCACTCTGCCAAAGATTGGCTGGAAGACATAACAAAACACAGAGAAAACAGAAACCCTTCCCCAACCTGGAAAAGTCCTCCATCTTGAAGTAGAAAGCAACTCATGAAAATGTAATAGGTTCAAGAAGATCAAGTTAACACAGAGAAATAGCTTTCAGCCATAGTGGTTTGCTTTGCAGAAGAAGGACAATGACAGATATGTTTTGCACAACCAAGCCCTTCTCCCTTCTCAACACATGTGCACAGACACTCACAACATGTATGTGCACATATGCACACATGTGTGTGCACATTCATGAAGCGGAATGCTATCTCTGCTCCTTGAAGATATTTCATCTGTTTTACCTCATACATTTGGAAAAAGGCTTTTTTTTTTATCTTAAAATAAATATTCTTGAAACTCCTTATTATCAGAAATTACACAACAAAGTTATAAAGTTAGAGGTAATGGAAGATGAGAATATAATACTTATGACAAAACTCTAATCAAATATGTAGAAGGTAAGCCCGTAAAACAACAGACTGGCAATGATATTTATTTCCCTCCAACAGCATTGCACAAACATTGAGCTAATTATAATTTGCATATTTAGTGTATACACTGCCTACTTGGTGAGACGTAAAAGCAATGAACTGATTTTATTTTCCTTTCCCTCTTTAGGAACATGCCTCCTCCCATGGAAACATTCCCTTCAGGCCGGGAGCTTTTTCCCACAATACACATTAAACATACTGGCTGATGGACTGACTTGTACTTGAATTTCTCGGTGACTGATCACAGAGGAGTTGGGAAATTATTTCCTCACTTCTTGGTTGACCTCGGCCACGAATCCATTCTAACATCTCCACGCCATTGCAAAAGGGCTGTAGTGGGTTCCAGTCAGCTGAGCCTCTGAGGCTGGAGTCAGTACGAGGCCCCTTCTCAACAGGATGTGGGAACTGGTCTCTCACCACAAGCTAAGTTCCTGACAGCGGGAGCCTACTGCTGCCGAGAGCAGGGCACAGGTGGGAGGGGCTGGTGGCAGAAGCCACAGTGACAGCCTTAATTGTAACAACCCTCTCCACACGTGGAGGTGGAGGAGCTTTTTTGATACCCTACCAGCCAGCGATGTCAATGTCTTATCCACAGCGGCTTACAATCTGAGGGAAAATATCCTCTGAAAAATACAACTGGCACCCGCGGGCTCTCCCAAGGCTGTGTGTGTTTGTCTATTTCTTTATGGTAGGCTGGCCTGAATACACTGGCAGAGAATTTCTGTGGTATCACATTGTAGTAGTGGCCCTAGTGCTACCCAGTGTACCTGCTAAAACCAGGACCTTTTCCTTGTTTCTGCTTTGGAAGTGAGGGGAGAGGAAGTAAGAGAGTTTAGCAAGCCCTGGAGCCCTGATGCCGATGACCTGGCTCCCAAGTGCCTTGCCTTCTCAAGGTGTATCAATCAGTAGGATTTTCATATCCTCCCCCAAAGACTAGGAACTTGGAAATCTCTAACTTGTCAGACTTCTTTTTCCTTGCTATCCTATCAGAGACCTCCTCCACACACACTCTTTAGTTTGTCATGACCTCCAAAAGCTTGAGCAAAAGTAACAGCAGAGGTTAAACATGACTTCCTGTGTGTCTTTCACACTGTTAGTTTTTGACTTCTTGGTGTGAATAGAGATGGGTGGGATGCAGAGCCCACAGAATGATAGTATAGATTCTATAGATACTATAGTACAATGAACAGTCCTAAAGTGGCTTGCTTTGCTTCTCTAATCTACACATGTGTGTGTGTGTATAAATAATAGGGTGATATATCACAGCAAATTTAGCCTAAATCTGCTTAGGATTTTAAAAGTTCCTCTAGCTTACATTTTCAAAGTGTATGAAATTAGAAGATTGTCCTTGAAGAATTTACATTTTAACTATTGAGCTTATAGGAAATTGTAAAAAGTTTTCTTCACATATGTTGTCTGTTGCTGATTCGGTTCTTGGGAGAATTACTACTGCTTGTTCTATAATGCAGGATAAGTTCTTCCGTTTTTCCTGTGCCTCCAACTGTCTTAGCTTTCAGTTGCTCTTTATTGTGATTGTTCTCTAAAAACAGCAGGAGAAAATTCAGCAGTTTGCTAAATCCATGTAAACATCCTGTGGACTGGGAAACTCGTCTGAGGCAAGAGAGCTGCTCACATGGCAACAAACAGGTGGTGACCGTGACTCAGTGAGGGATTCGGAGGTTCATGCAAAGTAAAAAACAGACATTAAGTGAAGTAAGTGTGTGGAAGGTTCTGGAACAGAAACAGATGGCGTTTTGAACTATTACTCTCCAGAGTGTGACAATGCGGGAACTTCTGTCTCCTCTGCTGCCTTCCTTCCAGACCCCATCCCGTTCTGTCTCTTCCCCTTTTGAACACTGAAGGAAACACATGTCAGCCTTCATTGACATGATGGCCTTCAATGACACCTTTATGCAGTGTTTGCTGTCAGCCTTCAGTAACACAATCACCTGACACCTCTTGCTTTCTCTCTCTGGTGCTGTGACAAGTCTCTGTGGGAGCTAAGCTGCTAAGGTGAAGACCTTTGGTGTCATGGGGCTCTTCACTGAATCATACTCTTTCTCGTTAAAATTGGGATGCTCTCCAATTCACACTCCCTGTAGTATACATCTGCTCTTAGTACCTAGCCATCCTCTTTCCCTCACCTTTCCAAGGGGCTTCTTGGCTTCAGCTGCTCAGGTTCTCATTTCTTCACTACCTCATTCATTCATTCATCAAGATATTGGTTCATCCTATTTGAGAGTTCTAGACATCCATTGTGTATGCACTGAATCTAGTGTCTCTCACCTTGCCACTCCCTAGTTTATTACCTGTTCTTTATTCCAGGCTACAAATCACCTCTATTTACTCCTATATTTAGCAAAAATTGATGTATTCTGGTGTCTTCTTGCTAATTCTATTACTGGGAAGGATAATCACATCATTTAGTGTCAAATTTCATATCCAAGAGGAGGAAAATTCTGGCAGATGCTATCACATAGCCTCTGAAGACATTTGACTAAGTGAACCAAACTAGTCACTCGGGAACTAACGTCATGCGGTTCCATTTACATGAGGTACCCACATAGTCAAATTCACACAGGCAGGGTGGTTGCCAAAGGCTGGGAGCGGAGAAGGGAATGAAGAGATAGCACTCAATGGATGCCCAGTTTCGGATGGGAAAGATTACATGTTCCTAGAGGGCTAATGAGGGTTGCGCCACGCTGTGAACATGTGTGACACATAATTGAACACTTACACAGTTTAAGTCAATTGGGCTGGGCAAATGGCTCAGTGGTTAAAGTGCTTTCTGCTCAACCTGATGACCTGTGTAAAGGCTGGATGGGAATGGTGGTTACCTGTAATTCTAGCCTTGGAAGGCAGAGACAGGGGATCCCCAAAGCAAGCTAGCTATCCACACTAGCCCTACTGTTAAGCGCTGGGTTCAACTGTGAAGCTGACTCAGGGTTGAAGAGCTCTGGAGTATGAATCTCTGATTTCCCACCAGCCTTAAACTTCCATACAAATACACTCTCTCTCTCTCTCTCTCTCTCTCTCTCTCTCTCTCTCTCTCTCTCTCTCTCTTCTCTCTCCCTCTGTTTCTCTCATTCACACATACATACAACACACAACACACACACACACACACACACACACACACACACACACACACACACACGAAAAAGGGAAAAAAATGGCAGATCTTATGTTAACTATGTTTCACTACCATACAAAAATTCAGTAAGGTTAGTTAAAATCAGCGCTTGGAGAAGGATTAAATCAAATGTAATATAATAGATAATCACAGGTCAATGTCAAACATTCGCATGGATAGGACAAATAAGAAATGATTAGAGTGGTATAAGGATGACTTTAAATGACCAAAGTTGTGACCAACACAGCAAATACAGGCATTTCAGGTGGTGTCCTATGGCATGAGGACAGGGAAATCTGAGGACAGGAAACACAGTGGGTGGTAGCATCACCTCGAGGACTTTTCTTACTTTTTTTCTCTTTCATTTCCCTTTACTGTCAAAACATTATGGAAGCACCTTCAGTGCTTCTGTTGAAGCAGAAATGAGCCTCCAGGAACATGGGAGTGTCATCCACAAATCTAGTAGAAGATACTCATAGAGGTTGAAAGCCAGACATCAAATCATGGGGAAATACGGTGGAGCTTGGGCACCAGCTCTTAAGAAGGATGGAGGATGTAGAAACCAACATTTTCAGAAGTCACTTGAGCAAGAGGACCCCAATACCAGAATGGTCTAATGGGAGAACAACCTGAAGGACAGAGCCATTGGAACTTGGTTCTGTCTGACACCCTGATTTAAGACTTCCTTCTGTTGTTACAAGCCACAGTCTGTGGTACTTTGTAACAGAACTCATCAGAAACCAAAATATGTACCCCCAACTGAAATACCTTATACTAGATTTCTTTCTTTCTTTTTTAACATTCTAACTAATTTATTAAAATGCACTAATGTTGTAGTAATATGTACAACAAATTAGGACACACCACTGTATTCATAAGAAGTCAAAAGAAGAGAAACTAACACATTTTGACGATCAGGGGCTGCTCATTGATGAGAACCACAACCTGTATCCCGCAGACAATCAAACTGAATACTCACTGAAATGACAGTACTAGACTAGTAGATACAATCTACAAGAATAACCAAAAAGGTCACAGTAAGTTAATTTTGTCTAAACGACAGCATGTGAGCTTGTAACGAGAATACGTTTGAAGTATGAATCCAAGTGCCATCGTGTCTGATGAACTCTGAATTGTGTTTTTTGGTGAACAGCACCCCAAGGCTGTGCAAGCCCGCAACCCTGAACATCAATATTTACTACTTAGTTTTCTGTAAACAATGAAACGACTCTTAGGAGGACATTAACCTTTGCAAGTCTGCATACAAAGGTACAATGGAGTAGCTGACAGCTATCAAGTTCTTGTCTTGTCAAACTGGATATACAAATACATTAAAAACTCCAACTATTGTGGGAAGTCTTTTAGACAGCTATCTGAAGCAAATAGCTTAGTATCAGTTTTTACTAATTTGAATGCACTAAGTGTTGCTCCCCCCCACCGCATCCTAACCCCACAGGCAGGTCTCACTCTGTACACCCACCCAGGTTGTCCTGGAACTTGCTAAGTAATCCAGGCTGGCCCCAAACTCCCAATCCTCCCACCTTAGCCTCCAGAGTGTTGGACTCACAGGCACATGCCATCATGCTTGGCCTGCAAACTCGTGGTTTTTCATCTAGTACTTGATTTCAAGTGTTGTATGTGAATTACTCTAGCATTTTAAATTTGGTTCCACAAGCATTACATATTATTTATAATCGCAATCAAATGCCCTGTTCAAATTGTAATCACCCCTTACTGTTTCACACACTGTTTTGTTTCTGTTACTGTTCAGGACTTTAAAGCTCCATTATTTGGTTTCTGCCGACCTGATTCTGAATTCACTGAGAATCTCAGAAGGGGAGCTGAAGGTGAAGGGCTCCTCTGACAGGTCATTTTGTACTAGAACACTGGGCAGAGAATGTCCTGCTGCTGCTGCCCCAGTTCTTCATGGTCTTAGCAACTCCCACTACACAATTCTTATCCCCTAGGACAAGATAAACTCACTAGCACAAATATTAGCCTGGAAGTATTCGGATTCCTCTTATTTCAGCCCTCTGAGATTTGATAGATCCATTTCTGAAATATCTAAATAAAACAAGCAGGGGGGGGCAGGGGGAGAGTGGAGGGAGACACAGACGACAAAACCAAAGCAGATGGGGTGGCCACCTCTGCAGTCAACAGTCTCTGCAAATCTCACCTAACACTGGTAACAATTTTCTACCCCCAACCCCCCCCCCCCTTTTTAAAAATTGAGACAGGGTTTTTCTGTGTAGCCCTGGATGTCCTGGAACTTGCTCTGAGGACCAGGCTGGCCTTGAACTCAGAGATCCACCTGCCTCTGCCTCCCGGACTGCTGGGATTTAAGGCATGCACCACTACCACGTGGCAGCAATTTTCTACTTACAACACAGGAAAAGGAAGGCCAAAGATCTACCAATTCTATCGAGAAAGTGGCCTACCCTACTACAAGTATCCTAGTGCTAATTCCCAACTGAATAGTCCACTGCAAAGAACAGACACTTCTACATGAGATTGCCTCTTCAAATTCCCTGAGCACCCACATAAATGACTGCAGTGATGTGAGGTGAGTCCTCTGGAAGAATACTGTCAAGGAGCTGGTGACACCTAAATGTGCTAGATTTCTATGAGAGTCGAAGTGCTCTCATGGATGAGCTTTAGAGAGAGGGCTGAGAGGGTTCTTCTCACAATGACATTACAGGGTCACTGGTTGGTTGTTGCTATCCTTTTGTCCCCAGGTGGCATCCAGTCGTGTTTGGGGATCAGTCCTCAGCAACAGAGGAGACTGGGTGGCATTTAACCTGTTCAAGCAAGGTCATATGCTGTTCTGACCTGTTGTCAGGATGCACGCCCCAGCAAGGTGATTCTCTGAGTGGGTCAGTTACTGTATTGTTGTTCAACAACAAAATATCCGAAGAAAAAAGCAACTTAGGGAAAGAAGGAGTGGTTTATTTTGGCTTACAGTTTTTGAAGGTATAATCCACTGTGGCTAAGAAGTTATGGTGGCAGGAGGACGAGGCATCTGGTCACATTACATCCACAATCAGGAAATGATGAATTACTTGTGCTCAGCTCAATTTCCCTCTTTTTTTTGTGGTCTGGGCTCTCAGCTCACAGAATGGTCCCATCTCAATTTAGGCTAGGTCCTCCTACATTGATTAACCTAATCAGACAGTCCTTATAGGTATGTCCAGAAATCTGTTTCCATGGAGATTCTGAATCCTATCCAGTTAACAGTTAAGATTAACCATCACACAAAGTATATGCTAAGCTTATATAGCCTCATGGCTTTCATTGTTTCCTGTTTCTACAACTAAATTGGCTAGCAGAACTACATAAGCAAGGTGATTCTGGGGCTTTCCACTTTACCAGATAATCCCCAGACTAGCTTGTGATATGAAAATATCTTTTGACTTCTACAGCTTCCTATTGGCTTCTGACTTCTGCCTGGACATGCACTCTGGACATGGTCTGGTGGTTAGTGCAGAGGCCATTCCAATTCCTCCTCCCCTGCTCAGCAGCTGTACAGTAATTAGGAATCAGCTTAGTCCAAAGGACACAGTAAATAAGACAAAATGACAGCCTACAGAATGGGAAAAGATCTTCACCAACCCCACATCTGACAGAGGGCTGATCTCCAAAACACATAAAGAACTCAAGAAACTAGACATCAAAATAACAAACAATCCAATTAAAAAATGGGCTATAGAGTTAAACAGAATTCTCAGAGGAAGAATTTCAAATGGCCGAAGGACATTTAAGGAATTACTCAACATCCTTAGTCATCAGGGAGATGCAAATCAAAACGACTCTGAGATACCGTCTTAAACTGTCAGGATGGCTAAGATCAAAAGCACTGTAGACAGCTTATGTTGGAGAGGATGTGGAGCAAGGGGAACACTCCTCCACTGTTGGTGAGAGTGCAAAATTGTACAGCTACTTTGGAAATCAGTGTGGCAGTTTCTCAGAAAATTGGGAGTCAATCTTCCTCAAGACCCAGCTATACTACTCTTGGGCATATACCCAAGGAATACTCAATCATACCACAGAGATACATGGTCAACTATGTTCATAGCAAAAATTTTCATAATAGCCAGAACCTGGAAACAACCCAGATGCTCCTCAACTGAAGAATGGATAAAGAAAATGTGGTGCATATACACAATGGAGTACTACTCAGCAGGGAAAAAAATGACATAAAATTTGCAGGCAAATGGATGGAACTAGAAAATACCATTCTGAGTGAGGTAACCCAGACTCAGAAGGACAAACATGGTATGCACCCAGTCATAAGTGGATACTAGAAGTAAAGCAAAGGATAACCAGACAACAACCCTCAACTCCAGAGAACCTAGCTAACAAGGAAGATCTAAAGAGGGACGCATAGATTGCCCTGGGAAGGGGAACTACATGAGATCTCCATGAGTGAACTGGGCATGAGGGGTGGGCAATGAAGGGTAGGGGATAGGGAATGAGAACATAAGGGAATGGGATGGTCAAGTTGGAACAGGGATGGAGCGGCAAAGCAATGAAAGAGATACCATGATAGAGGGATATCATGGGGATGGAGAGAAACCCGGTGCTAGGGAAGTTGCCAGGAATCCCCAAGGATGACCCCAGCTTAGACTACCAGAAATAGTGGAGAGGGTGCCTGAACTGAACTGGCTTGCCCCAGTGATCAGATTGGTGAATACCCTAACTGTCATCACAGAGCTTTTCTCCAGTGACTGATGGAAGCAGACACAGAGATCCACAGCCAGGCACCAGGTAGAGCTCCAGAAGTCCAGTAAGAGAGAGAGAGCGGGGAGGGATTCTATGAGCAAGTGCATCAAGATCATGATGGGGAAACCTGCAGAGACGACCAAACCAAACTAGTGGGAACTCATGAAAGTTGGATCAATGGCTGTGGAGCCTGCCTGGTTCTGGACTAGCCCTCTGCATGGGAGACAATTGTGTAGCTTGATTTACTTGGGGGGCCCCCTGGTGGTAGGATCAGAATCCATCCCTGGTGCAAAAGGGGGCTTTTTGGAGCCCACTACCTATGATGTGCAGCCTTGAGGCAGGGGGAAGGGCTTGGACTTGCCTCTACTGGATGTGCCTCCCCATGGGAGGCCTTGCTTTCTTAAAGGGGGGAGTGGGAGTGGGTTGAGGGGGGAAGTTGGAAGGGAGGAGGAGGGAAGAGGGGGATCTTTGATTGGTGTATAAAATGAATGAAAAAATATTCTTTAAAAAAATCGCCTTAGTCCTAAGCTCTAGTGACAAGAAAGGACGTAAAATTGGGCTTTACAGTTAAACCAGTCGAATTGGTGACTCTAGCACAGAGTCGCAGTGTTTGAGAAAGAAACAAAGCCTTAAACATCCGGCAGTTCAATGCCCCACATTTTTGCAGGAGAGCAGCAGAATAAGGGATCTGTTCTGCTGCCCTACAGGACCTCACTTGGCATCTCTGTCTTGCACATACACTGCCCTTCTTACTGTGGCATCTGTAGCCGCACTGACAGCAGCTGGCCGAAAACAGATAAAACTTGTGGATTGCTTTCTTACTGGGTGGTGGGCCAGGAGATTTTTGGGCGTCACCTAACAAATCTATGCTTAACTTAATAAAGAGACCGAGGCGCAGACATCTCATCCATTTACCTACTACTCACAGTAGTCTAACCTGGTCTAACATGAACCAAACGGCTCTTCATAATCCTCATGCAAACCTCAGGAGCCTGAGAGCCCAGATCTTCTAATAAGACATGGTTGACTTTCTCTGTGTTCTTGTTCGTAGAAACGTAGACTCAGAGGCAGCTCCCAGCACAACCTCAGACAAATGCACGGCTCAGGCACACCCCTGCACTGCCCTGCCTTGATAACTTCTGATGCAAGTGGGATGCTGAAAACCCTGCATCCAAACTGCTGAGAAACGGCCCAGCCATCATGTGCACTTAGTCTTTGGGCCACTAGATGTCAGTATAACTGCTCTGTGAGGCCGTGCCAACTTTCAAGACTTGCATTTCTCCAGAGGAAGTGAGAAGGAAGGATCTTCTGGTTCCAGGAAGAAGTGGTGGTGGTGGTGTGTCGGGGGTGGTTAGGAAGTTAAAGAGATGGAAATGACAAGGAAGTAGAAATGACTCCAACCTGTGGAAGTGAAGTACTTCCAGCCTTTCCTTCCCTTTTTTTGAAATATGAAGGCAGCTTTCTCACAGTGTTCCTGGAACTTGCTACAATAATTCCTTGGATACTAATGATTGCCTTGCGTGGAAGGCTTTAAAGACGGGATTGTGTTGGAAAGAACACCTTCACCTGTTGTTTGTTGCTAGTTTCTTGGGGCCTTAGACTCTCGGAAGTGTGTGTCTGATCTTGCATATGCATGTGTTGATCGGTGAGTCTCCTAAGTTCCCCTCCTAGCAGGAAGAGAAAGGCTGTATCTATCCATGGCTTTGCTTGTGGGACGGCCAACCCTTCTACTTTTCTCCCTGAGCAAACCTGTACCTGGTGCCAATATATTTCATACAACAAGTACCAATAATTTAATGTTAGATATTAGTACTCAACATGTAACTTTATCCCCACAACAAACCCATGTGGCCAGTACAATCATCACATCCATTTGTTAAAGAAGAAAACTTACAGACATTATATGGCTCTTTCAGAGTTACACAGCAAATGGGAGGCAGAGTCTAAGGTCCATTCTCTTTTAATGACTCCAATATAAATCTAGTAAAAGGGGAGTGGGGGGAAAGCCTCATATATTCTTCAAAAGCAGCAGCCGCAGATGCAAGAGAACCACAGGCTGCAACCCAACTCTGTAGTCCCTGGCCATTCTCAATGTCTTCCTTGGCTGACTCTTAGCTGTTAGTCATTGTCTGTCCGGTTTGCCAGGGCCTCCTTGGAGAACGAGGGTCATTGGCTTTGGCCTCTTTCCTTCGTCAGTGTGGGAATCTCACAGAAACCCCATGCCCTGCCATATCTTAAAGGTTAAAGGAAACTGAACGTAGTTCCCCCCCCCCACCCCCATCAGCAGGACAAAGCCACATTTTGGTTCAGAGCTAGAATGAGGCAAGTCATTGGTGCCCAGCTCTCCAGACAATAGGGTCGTGCCTCTGCTGCAAGAGCAGAGGTTTGCAAGACACAAGGGGTCTGCCCAGTCACAGCTAGAGATAGATAGACACGGTCCCGGCTACGTTTTTTTTTTTTTTTAAATCCGCTTTTCGCCCTTCTGGCTAAGATAAGGCATCTGATGTCCATCTCCTCTGCTATTTTCCAACAGAACATGCCTTTCTTTCGCCTATTCAGCCAGCACAATCTATCCTGCCAGAAATTGGAAGTGGCATCATTCCCTGCTGTAAAAGTCTGCACACTGATGGGAAACGAGAACCCTGGGCATACTTGTTACCTGGTGGCTGCAGAAGAAGGTGGGAAGTTGGATAGGCTCATTTAGTGGGTTTTCCTGGGGGGTATGGCTCGGATCCCCTTGCTTTTAGCTGCTGTGTCCATCCTGCATGTAAACTCCAAGAACAGCGGCATTCTCTGATGCCTGGCAGGGCTGTGTGCAGGGGAATGGTTGAATGAGCTGCCCCTTCCTCCCTGTGCCAGGCTGACACACACAGAGAAGTTCAGTGATGTCCTCAGGATATTGAGCAAGAAAGAGGGAAAGATGGGAACTGAAAAGTGTCTATTCAGCCCATGTACTTCTGCTGACATTCTCACCAAGCATGTGATATTCAAAAGAGTGAAACCAAAGTTCTGTTAGCCACCACTGTAGATGAGGGCAAGGACTTACAAGGATTTTGGTTCCAAGATCTGCCTGTAAGCCTGGACCTGTCACCTTGTGGTAGAGGCCAAGTTGTACTCTTGATTGGGAAAGTCCCCCCCAACCAATGTGTGCAGTACTTGGGGCTGTGGTCTAGAGATGAAATGAAGTGCATGTAGGTGCAATGTGTGCTGAAGAGCCCCATGGACTTACTTCTAATGTTCTTGTGAGACTTCAAGCTCAGGGGAAAACAAGGTACGAAATGATAATCTGTGTTAAGAAACTACCATTAGGATTTTAGCAACTTTCACTTAACTTCTTCCTTTATTTGTAATATTAAAGACCAACGTGAAAGTCAAGTACTATCCCAAGCCCAGCAAAGTGAACAAGACAAGCTATTTCTCTTCATGGCTTATGACCTCAAAGAGGTGATGCTAGAGATGCTCACTGTACTCCCAGTAAGATCTGCCCTTTGTAAGTTAGTGAACTACAGCTCATTTGCCCTCTCTGGCCAGTAATCTATTTCAGACAGCTCTCAAAACAAGAAATTCTTATATTTTGAAAAGGACTGTAAAATGGGCAAACAAAAAAGTTAGCGTGGAAGTTATCCCTTCCTTCTGTGTTCCCCATCAGTTGTCAAACAGGATCCTCTTCTTGTTCTTTCTAAGGAAACCGAGAGCTACATTCACGGGACTGATGTCCTATGAATAGGGTCCCTTTGGGGATCTTTCCCCTCACAGAACATCCCTTCAGTGTGGTGTTTTGACATCTCCTGGGATGTAGCAGTCTGAGAATAATTTTTGTTTGCATAGTCGATATGGCAAAGGGAAAATGTCTCCCCGGTAAGTTTTTCAGGATAACATGTAGCCCTAGCCTTTCTTCCTCCATCAGGAAAGAAGACACAGCACGAAGTATATGTTTTCTGTTACCTATCGTCCTTCTTGAGATAGCGATATCTGAAAGTAGAGTTGGAAAGGATTACGTGCATTATGTCTTAAAAAGAAACTGGTGGTCTGGGAAAGCCCTCAGTGGGTCAAGCATTTGTCATATGGTCATGAGAAGTCGAGCTGAAATCCTCCGAACTCAGATGAAGCCGGGTGTGCCAGCATGTATCTGCAATCCTAACCCTCCTATGGCAAGATTAGGAAGCTCGTAGCCCTGAAAGCCTGGTGTATACAGTGGTGAATGGAAAAGAGACCACATCTCAAACAAGATGCAAGGCGACATCCAACACCAGAGGTATCCGCAGACATGCCCGCGAATGTGCTCACCTGTGCTTATCCGCACATACATACATACATGCCCAACACACGTCATATACAAAATAATTTTAAAAAGAAACTGACATACTATAATATAAGGTTCCCGTTGTTTTTGTGGCTACTTCCCAGTGAAAGCTTGGATAAATCACAGGGAAATCTGAGCAATTAAATAAAAATAAAATCACTCAAAGTTTTCTCAAACCCAGCGTTAGACCTCCCATCTGCCACACAATCCAAGGGGACTCCTCAGCACTTCGGTACATTTTGTTAAATGTTCAGGGCTCCCACAGGAGTGATTTTAAGCACATGGTGATCATCTCTATCTCTGTGGGTAGGAGCCCGGAACCATCATTCCCCCATCCTGTGCTACTTGTATTGCATAACACAAGCAGCACAGAGGAGCTAGTGAGTTGGGGGTGTGTGGAGCGGAAGTGAGAGAACCGTTTTACTCCTAGAATTATCACTCCCAGCATCAAATGCCTGCTTCGGATATCGGTCTTCCTTCTTTATTACCCCGCTAAATTCTTCTACCTCTCCAACTCAGACTCATCCCATCTGGCCAGGAAAATGATTACTGTTCATACCGGTTGCCTGTCAATATGCTTGCTTCTCTGTTTCCACATCAGAAGTAGAACTTATGATTGCTGTTTCATCTTAGCAATGATAACATTTCCACTCAATTAAAAAAAAAAGGAATAGTTAATATTCTGTGTCTTAAAATAGTAACCAAGGTGGATACCAACCGCCAATGCCGTCATATTTCAAGTGTGGTGATCTGGTGCTGGTGACCACATTCATTCTACTGTGCTTTTAAAGCCTCTTCCACTAATGTGTTTGAGAACAAAAATCATCTGGCCCAGAGTCAATGGATTCCTTCGTGCCAGGGATCTGAGTGCAGTCCACGGGCTCCCCTCTACTTGCCCAGCAGAGAAGTGGGTCTGGAAGCAGAGTCACACCCTTCCACCGCCAAGATTAGCAGGTAGCAGGTGACGTTCCAATGAATCTACATCTCAGTGAAAGCTCGCGACATCTGTGTACTGGTCAAGTGTGCTCAGATCACAGTTTATCCAAGAAACGTATCTGCCCCCCTCTCCACTGTGCTGACTCTGTGCTGTGTTAGGCTGCAAGACACCCAGACACACTGGTCAGGAAGATGAGAATGACTCGTGTAGAAGTGGAAAGCAGACATGGGTTCTGCTGATTTGCTTTGACTTTTGTGGCCACTTCCTTTTCCTTACCTCAAAACTTCTACACAAAGAGAAACATCACAAATCACACTGTGCAGGATTGACTCCCATGTAATGTGTGAAAAAAAAAAAAACCCAAAACAAAAAACCAGTGGCTCTTCTCTACCATCTTCCTCCTTTTCTTCTGACCTCAACATTATTCTTCTAATCTATCCTTTCTTTTTGCTTCTCTGAAAAGCTGGGAAACTCTCTGGGCAGCTTTGGAGTTTAAAGCTTTGAAAGAAAGATCCTAGCAAATACAATTGCATTAGAGACCAAGACCTAAAACTTAGAGGTCTGGGGGTGGACAGATGGCTCAGTGGTTAAGAGCACTGGTTGCTCTTCCTGAGGACCTGGGTTCAGTTCCAGTACCCACATCCTGGCTCACAATCTGCCTGCTGTCACTCCAATTCCAGAGGATCTTGGTGCCCTCTTCCGGCTTCCACGTGTATTGAACACAGTGTCCTAACACAGGCAGGTGAAATACTCATGTATAAAGCAAACACAAATCTTTAAAGAAAAAAAAAAAAAACCCAAAACCCAACATGGACAGAAGAAAGCTCGTGAGTCCTCACCCTACACAAAGAATGACAGGCAGCTATGGAATGCTGAGAACAGGGGAAATGGTCTTTCCCAGGGAAGACAGAAATTGATTAGCCAATCCCAAGTGGTCAGCCCTGAAATATATACATATAAATCGCATTATACAGACTGAGCAGGCTGTATTTATGTATTTAGAAATATACACAAACAACAACAGTGGAAAAAAAAGAGGCTATGAATTTGAAAGAGAATAGGAGGGGGATACATGTGAGGAGCAATATCTGATTTGTGATTCCCCTGCCCCATGAACTGTTTCATTTGTTTTCTCTAGAGTTCATCTTTTCACAACAAAACATGCACTAATTAATAATGATAGTAGCTGATTGAAGTACAAGGAAATTAAAAAAAGGTAAAATGTTTAAAATAGGACATTCAAGAATCGTAACATTTTTTCTTCACTCTTGATAAATTGTTTTGACCAGATTTTTTTTTTTTCCTTTTAAAGTGGGGAGAGGAAATCCTGAAGGTCAGCAGAGGACACAGGGATGACATTCAACAAAACCACAGTGCTCCCTTCCCTTCCTGCTGGCTCCACCCTTGCCGTTCGGTTAGCAAGTTCCCTTACAAGCCAGTGTGAGCCTAGAGGCCCTGTCTGGTTTGCCCCCTCCCTGCCCCCACAGCTCACATGTTCTGTGTTAGCCTCTTTTCCTCTCTGGGTGCCCCTGTCCCTGCTGAGACTCTTATTCCTGCTTTCCTCATCAGGTGAACGTGTATAGGTAAGTTTTCATCTCAGTGACCCAACAGTCACTGTCCCCAGGAGACATGTGAGGTAGACCTGAGCTGGCCATCTGCTTCAGACTCCTTTCTCTGACTCACATTCTCACCTCCTGTCAGCTCCTCCCAGTCCTTCAGCCTCCCAAGTGTCTTTGGAATTTATCCCTCCTCTCCCCCACCAAGCACCGCCTCTCTCACTTCCTGTCTGTGACAATGTCATGACTTCTGACAGAACTGCTCTTCTTCAACTGGAACCCTTTCCCCATCAGGACTGTCATCATGATCTCCTGTGATAAATCAATCGTATTTGCTTACAGCATTCCATTGGCATTCCAACCCTCAGGATAAAAGTAATCCAACTCGTACTCCTTTTTCAATAAAAAATAAAAAAAAAGAGTTTTTATTGAGCCTATGGCCTTGCTCATGCTAGGCAAGCACTCTATCCACTGAACTATATTCCAAGACCTCAAAGACAAGTGAGGTTTTCTTTCACTAACTTGGAACACATCTATAGTCACACATGACAGCCCTCTTCCCTTACATCCACGCCTGCCTCATTCTTGTCTTCACATGGGTTACCTGACATCTCTCTGTATTTAAGCTCAGCTCACATTTCCCCCTCATACTCAAGCCTCCTTTCCCGAGTTAGAGAACTTGCTACATCCCATGGTAGCATCTTCATGTCTTGGTTTCACTAGACATTATCAGGAGTGCAGTGTAGTTCTTAATTTGTGTCTTTAGACTAGTAGTCCTTGGCCTTTATAAGTTATTGGTCAAAAAGGCCCCGGAACAATACAGGTCATTACTATTGTTCTTGGCTGCCCACCGCAACTAGATGGTAAGATCCTATTGCTGAATACACCATACGCTTTGGTTGCAGGACCCAGAGAAATAAGAATTCAACAGCCCAGGAAACTCTTCCTGTTGGTTAATTTTCACAATACTGAAAGGGGCTTGCTAGTCAGGCTGCTGAGAGAGAAAAGATATCAGTGATCTCATGTACTGCTGGCCCCTGCATATTATAATACTAACCCTCCAGGCAAGACATGCTCATTGGTGTAATAGTAATAAGACTGTCTATAGGGGTAACCAACCACTCCCTTGATAGGATTTGAGGCCTACTCTTCTGAAGGGAATTCAGTACTGGTATTATAAACATGGTAAAAAAAAATGACTAATGAAGTAATACACCCTAGTGGAGAATCAGTAGTTGATGTGTATTTTTGTAAATAGTCATGTTGTCCTACTGCCGTCTAAATATTTATGCTATATTCAGAGATATGTGCTGCTCCCAGTCTTGGCCAGAGAATAGTCTTATTGCAGTGGGTAGTGGTTAATGCCAAGATGTATTACTGTTCAAAGGGCTGAGAATAAGCTCCACCACAGAAGGAACATCTGTATAAACCCTCCTCCCAGGCTCAGGGACCATCATGGGAAAGGGGATGGAAAGAGCATAAGAGCCAGAGAATGGGAGGAGCGCTGTGGAAACGCTGTCCTCCGGATGTGAAATGGCTGTTGCTCAAGTGAACTCGCAGTAGCTGTGGGTACCTACACAGGACCTGCATGGTTTTGAGCCAGTGAAAATCCCAGCAGGTAGAAGGAGGCGCTCACGAAGCCGCAGGCTCCAGTTAAGAAGTCACTGGCAGCTGATGGCTGCTGCAAGAGGGAGTGTGGCCACTGGTCGGTTCCCCATGCTCCAGTGGATGACACGACACCCAGATGCCTATGGTCAGCACTAATTGGACTCTGGGTTAAATTAATAAATCAGTTAATTATAAAATGAACATGTGAAATTGAGAGGGAGATGTGCCAGTGGGTCTTGGGGGGAGCTTAGGGTGGAATGAGCAGTGGATATGAGCAAGATCCATTGCATGCATGTATAAAAATTTCAACAAATGTGTATTTAAAACATTAGGGACAATTTATGCTAATGATCCATAATGAAAACAAGGTCATCTTCATTAGATCTTGATTTGAAAAAAAGCAAGGATTAAACAAGGATTATAAAATAATTTGAACTCAGATGAATAAATTTCAAGATAAGCAATCAAATAATATAAAATTGTTATGTTTTAAAGGTTTGATAATCATTGGTAAGAGATACATGCATACTGACAAAAACTAAGAACTCGTTATTCTGTTTCACATAATTTATATACTCAAGTGGTTCGGGAAAGAATTTATATAAGCACATGGATTGTGTCAAATATTAAACATCTGAATAGATTTAAGTGATGAGGATGAGGGATGTCATGTATTATTGGTTCAGCTTTTCTGTAGAATTAAACTTAAAAAAAAACCCAAAAAACCTGAACAACAGTGACAAAGAAAAAGGAAATGTGAACTTTGATTGCTCTATAAAATGCAATTTCTGTTCCCCCTTTTCTCGTTTTAGAAGCTAAGAAAACAAAATTGCCCCCATTTATAATCTCCCTGCTTTGTGGATTCTGGGAGCTAATAACATTTAAAACCACAATTTTAGCACCTTTGTACCTTTAGCTACATGTAGCTTTCTCTATAAAATGCATGAGACTAAAATGGGCTATACAGCTTTCTGAAACTGTGGTAAGTCTTATCTTTGTGTGAGAGTGAAGACAAGGCCTGGAGCTCCCCTAAGAATCTAGGGACTCAAGATAGACTGAGTGTTTTAGTATTGCTAAGGTCAGATTCAAAAGGCAGAAGGACCATGAGGCTGTCTGGGACAGGGCTGAGGGCACACCATTCCTTGGGGGAAGAAAGGCAGACACATGTCTGTTGGGGTACACTGGGTAGTGCAGGTCAGTTGAAGAAAGAAGCCACTCCCAAGATAAAATTTTAAGGCCTAATGTGGCAGCAGGAAGGTCTAGCCTCTTCTGATGGACTGACTAACAGCCGTACAAAGGCGCATTTCTTGAAAGTTAAACAAAGTATTTCCTCATACCAAGGTCCCTAATCTTAATTTACATGTCTTGTTGAAGGAGAGTATCACATGCCTCCATGACTCTGGTCCTTTATTATGTATCGTTTTCAATACACAACAATACAAGAGCCTCAGGCGTGCCTGAGGCATCTTGTGACCAATGTCATGGGATGGCTGCAAAGCCCCTTCAGCAAAACAATTCTACAGTTCATGGGAAATGGTTACTGTTTTCCCAAGGATTCTTCAAGGTCAAAGTACTTCTAAAAACAACTGTTCATGCTAATATCTAATATCTAATACCCCTACAGTGATTCTGCTAAATTCTTACAACACATATCTACCCTATCTGTTCTGAAAGCCCAGTTTGCGCAGAGTTGACACGTGCATACTAAATGGAAAAAAAACCAGAGGAGAAATTAGCCATTGTCCATATCTGGAGGATAGGACAACAGAAATGAATAACTCTCCTGGGTGGTACACCGGTTTGCAGAGAATCTAAGCAGAATCAGTTAGGGTTAGTTATCTCTCAAACACTTTAAAAACACATTCATGTTTGTGCATGTGAGAGTGCATGTCCATGTGTTAGGGCACACACATGCCATAACGTAAGTGTGCAGGTCAGAGGTCAACATTAGGTCTTGGCTTTTAATCTTCTGAGGGAGTCTCTTGTCTTTGCCTGCCATCTTGCTGTAGCAGCGCTGGGATGACAGACATACAGCGCCGTATCTGGCTTTCATATGGTCTCACAGGATGCACATTCAGGCAGTCCGGCTTGTGTGGCCAGTTCTTCTTTAGTCTGTTGTCCATCTCCCCTGCTCTCAACTCTGCCTTGCCACTTCTGAGATAACCAATTCTAGTCAGCTTACAGAGAAACAGGCACTGTAGTACCCACAAAAATGTCCACCTTTGGTCCCCTGGAAGTGCAAGTGTATTGTTTTCTATGACAAAGGGGAACTGCAGGAAAATGATTGAAGTTCAAAGTTATTTCAAAGAACAGACTCATAGTGCAACATCTATTAGAGCACAACATGCTGTATGCCTCAAGGAAGAAGAGTGGTCATGAAATCATTACAAGCTGATGGAGCCTGGAATGCTGCTTGAATGATGAGTAGGGTTGGGTGGGATGGGAGAAAATGTTCATAAGGAAGTGTCCAGGGACTAAATAGTTTCAGAGTTTTTCTATGCCAGGTCTGGGGGAACCGAAACAGAGAAGTGTATGTTCCCATGCAGTCAGCACATCTCTTTGGTTTGGGCTTCAGTCACTAGACCACTGTGACATTAGCCTGTGTGTGAAGCTTTTGAGGATAGTCTAGGTAAGGCAGGGTCCCTGAAGTAGCAGCAGAGTTTGACAGTGGTGATGTGACTTGAGCTGTGATGGCAAACCTGTCTCAGACAGAAGGGAGACTGTAGGGACACAGAAGAAGGAGGGTGTGCCTCTGGGCATGTGGGAAAAGGATCAATAGAGAATAATGAACAACGGTGAACTCTCTCTCTCTCAATTGATAAGGGTTATTGAAAGAAGGAGCTGGAATGATGTCTGTTTAAAAGAATGTATGTGTGCACGCATGCCCCTCCTGTTCTCTTTAGGAGTCACCTTTGATCAAAATGGACAGTGCCGAGGCTAAAGCTGTAACTCAATGCATAGATGACATTGGCTTAGACAAGGCCCCATGTTCCACACCTAGAGCTCAGAAACAAACAAACAAGAAACCAGAATTGCTAGCATTGTTATATTCAAAACATTGACTTGATGTAAATTTTTTTCTTTTTGACACAGGGTTTCTCCGTGTAGTTTTGGTGCCTGGCCTGGATCTCGCTCTGTAGACCAGGCTGCCCTCGAACTCACAGAGATCCACCTGGCTCTGCCTCCCGAGTGCTGGGTTTAAAGGCATGCCCCACCGCTGCCCCGCTGATGTAAAATTTATTGGTATCATTAACCCCAAAATATAAGTCATGTGAAAATAAAAAAAAAAATGCTTCCAAGAGGATGTGACAGAGGTGACTTAGGCAACAGGTTACTCATGCTCCTTGCAATAATCCACAAATACACACACACACACACACACACACACACACACACACACACACACACACACACACACACGATATTCATGGGCCATTACTACACAGCTAGCCTCAGCTCAGGCTGCCAATATTTCCAGTCATCTTCTCAAGTTAAAACAAATTCCTCATTTAAAACTGTGGTAAACACAGGATCTTAACGTAACTATTTTGCAGAACAAAACAGTTCGTATGCAACTGGAAAGAGCTTGCGAATATTTGGCCGAGCAAAGGAATGACTTGGTTTATGAGGGAAAAATTAAGTCTTAGATGTAGCCATTGATAAAGCCATGGGTAACTAGTTGATTGGATGAAAAGGCACAGTAACATCCCTAACAGCACCTGACCATCTGAGAAACAGTTATCTCGGCTTTTTTCCTTCTTCAGTTAACTATTGTTTGGGAGGCTATTCACCTTCTGTTTGTACATTCCACGTTGTAGAGCCATCTTAAACTCTTTGGTCCCAGGTTGGCGTTGAATACTTAAAACTTACTGGAGAGCCCCCCAAAGAACTTTTAATGATATGGGTAATCACTGAGAACATTTCTATTTGTTATTAATCCATTTACAATAACAAATCATTAAATAGTAGTAAGACTGTGACTTTTATGAAAACTATATTTCCCCAAACATATACTCTATTAGGAGGCATGGTTTTGTTTTACAGTTTTGCAAATGTCTTTAATGTCTAGCATGACAGAAAACAGCTGTGTCCTCATGTTTGTGGAGCATTTAATCCATCCTGACATTGTTTTGGATGATGTGTTTGAAGATATAGCCTCACACAGATATGTTGTTGGAAAATGAGAGGAGATCTTACTTGCTTTTTCAGATGGTCATAGAGTCTCTGGAAAATCCCACTGAACATTCATGATGATGAGAATCCAGAAGGCAAGTGACCCGTTGGCGTTATTACATAAGCATTCTGGACCTCATCGACAGGGCGTAGGCAATTCCAATAGTCTTGGACCTTGCCTTGGAGCGGTACTGCTCTGGCCCTACTCTAGGTGATGTGAGTCCGTAGCTTTCCAGGATGCAGGAGGTTTCCTGTTGCCTGCGTTGGTCTTCCTGTTGTGGTGATATACTGTGTACCCTAATAAAGCTTGCCTGAGGATCATAGGATAGAGCCAGCCACTAGATTAGACATAGCTGAACCATTTACAGACTCCAGAGGCTTCCTTCCAGGTCTGTAACCAGCATCTACCCTTTAGTTCCACTGCTCATCACACCGGTGGTGTGCCATTACTGTGATTTTGTATGGAACTATAAGAAATTTGAGCAAAAGTCTCTCCTCATGGTCATTTTGTTTCTAGCTGTATGTATTTGTTCATTAAAATTGTGTCAACGAACTAGAAAGATGACTCGGAGAATAAAGGCCTGGCTGCTGAGCCTGGTGCCCTGAGTTCCACCTCAGGAACCACAAGGTGGAAGAAGAGAACCAACTGCTACATGCTCTCTGACCTCACACATGAGTCATGGCACTTACAGGCACACACACAAAACCAACAAGCAAATAAATGCCATTTAAAAAATTTCAAATAAAATTAGAATACTACTGATATCAAAAGGCTTAATTCCAGCCAGGGAGACGCATTTGTGAATATTAGTTGTTTCATATGTATAAACAGGTATTTATTCATCATTTCCATTTGAGTCACGACCTCCTGGGTCATGGGGCTTAAAGTCTGACTCTAACAGTCCTATTGTGGGAGGGGTTCACAGTTTTTTTTTTTAAAAGATTTGTTTTTATTTTGCACACACACACACACACACACATACACACACACACACACGCATGCAGTTGCTCACGGAGGCTAAAGGCCTTGGAACTCCCTGAAGCTGGAGTTTGGGCAGTTGTGAGCTGCACAGTGTGGGCACTGGGGCTGAACCCTGGTCCTCTATAAGAGCAGTCAGTATGTGCTCTTAACATACATAACATAGTGCTGACCCATCTCTCCAGCCCCCATAGTTTTTGATATCCAAAAAGGTAATTAAAGAATCACACAGTTCATAAACACAAACTCAGTATTCCGTTTATCTTCTCTGTGGGAAAAGTGGCTAATTATGACTCAGAGGGTGACAGATTTCTTATTCGTCTTATAACTGTGACTAGAGACAAAATGGCGCCTTTGAAGAGGGAATTGCAGCAAACACCCCAAGGAACAGCATTCCCCCTTGGAGCCAGTGTAGAATTCTAATAGTTTTCTTGAGAAGTGAACAAAGATGACATTTTCCTCCTGTGGGCCTAGAAAGGGGTCAGCACACATTTCAAAAATAAACCTCTCTTGGCCAATTCGATGCAGCTGCCATCCACAGCTGTGCAAGTAGGGACAGAATGGTGTCAACAGTTTGTCACAGATTGACGTTTAGCATTTGGCAGAATCTGTGAAATGTAGACTAGTGGTTTCAGCATCATTTCCTTTTCTTTCTCTTCCTTTGACGATGACTTTTTAAATTCACGTTCCACCAGCACCTAACAGCGCAGGTAGACAGGAGTGCCAATTTTATCCAATGATCACTTGCTAACCAGCTTTTGGGCACATGGTAGGCACTAGTTGTGTTGTGTTGGGTTGGGTTAGGAAATGATGAATAAAATCCTCACATAAAAGAAGTAATAAATATACACGGGTTCAGCTGCCATAAGTGACATCAAATACATATTTCTCAACAGAACCAGTGATAAGCTTTTAGGGCCCTGTTGTTCAGTACATTAGACAGGTTATTATTTTTGTAAAAATAGAAATGTTTTACAGCTGTGTGGTTCAATGTGGTAGCCACAACCACATCCCAGCATGGAGCACCTGATTCGTATCTAATGCAACTAAGGAACTGAATCTTAAGTTAACAACATGTTAGCAACACGTTGCGGACAGTGTCTTGCTATGTTGTCTTGAAGTCCTGGGTCCAAGTGATCTTATCCTTATTTGCCCGCTAATTAAGGCACTTCAGGGATGTGCCGCCCCACCCAACTCTTTACTTTCAACTATTTAAAATTCAAATGGCTGCATGTGGCCAGTGTCTCCATTGTTGGATAATGAGTGCAGTTCTAGAGCCTAGGACCAAATGTTAACCATTTGTTATCTAAACCCCTCTGATACTAGAGGAAATCTAGGTGTGCCACCAGATTTTAAAATTTCCTTCTAGAGTAAGTCAAATTATGCATCCTGTTATTAAAGCTCAAATTTGGGTTGATGAGAAGATTAATATACAACCTCCTTCAGTTCAAAGCTAAGAATAGATCTAAAGACAATCGCTAGAAGACCAATGTGTCTTGGAAAACGCCTTGCACATTCTAGACTTTAAAGAAGGTGGAAGATTTCTATACTTTGAAGAGACTCCATACTCTAAGGTTTTAATGACTAAAGAAAGTACTGGAGCTTTGTGATGTTATAGTAATCTATGAATTGAAATAGTAGGCTGGTACATATCTCTGATGGAAGAGCCCGAGAAAATCAAGATGAGAAATGTCTATTGAATCTCTTGGGAGCACTGTGGTGTGGTTCACGTGGGCCAACGAAATGGCAGTGCCTCGGGGAAAATTCAGAAACCAAGATCTGTTCACAGAGATAAAGGGAAGCCTCAAAACTGAAAGGGGTAGAGTCTGTAGTCAAAGGTTCCCAGTGCAGTTAGACAGAAAGATGCAGACAAGATCTAGTAGTGGAAGAATCAGAGACCTATAACGAACACTCAAAGGACCATCACTTCATAGCAAACTTTTAATTCACAAATTAGAAGATTGGAAAGAAATGTTAGGAATTGGGAGCAAGCTGAGCTCACATCTGATAAGGGCAGAAGAAAGCATGTGGTATTTGAAGTCAGCCTGAGATTCAAAGGGCTTAGTTTGTTTTTCTCTTTGGCTATGTTACTTGACTCAGTTTCTACCTTTTGGCCTGTTTTATGGGAATAATACATGTTAATATTGAAAAGATTAGTGGTGGGCCTGACATGGCAGGAACTCAGGCTGCATGGATACTCAAGGAGCTGTGACTGTTGACCATCAGAAGACTCGCAGAAAGCAGAACAAATAGAGGAAATAGGGTGATGCCCATGCCGGGCAGTAAGTGGATGTAATTTAAATGGAAGCTGCCAGGTTCGGGAATGGGAAATAAATGTACCAGGTAAAAGTGGGTCCATCCAATCTCTTTCCTGAGATTCTGTCAAAGGACTTGGGTTATCCGTCACAGGCAACGGGAAACAGTTGAAGACTAATACCCAAAGCAGGAGTGTGGTAGCTTAGCCAGTGGAACCACAGAAGGCGAACTCCAGGGAGAGGCAGGGAAAGCAGGTGGGGGCTGTGATCGTGAGGCAAGTGTGAACGTGTGGCCGTGACTAAAAGACAGCAGTTGTAGAAATGAAGATGAAAGGACACTTCCTTCTCACTCCTGCAACTGAAGAAAGAATGGAGTCAACCTGAGCCACAAACCCAGGTGACCAAGGCTAAGGGGAGTAGAGATCTTGATCCACTAAGACCTTGGGGTACCCTTTCCTCTCAACAAGCAAATGCTCCCAGACACAAGAAGCTTCTTTTTGGTCAACTCGTCAGTCAGACCATCATTTCCTGTGTGGTGTGGTGGCATCAGGTGATCCGACAGTCACTGACTTACCAGGACATACGGAAAGACAAATCATTAAAAAGATGACAAAACTTGTCTTTCTAGATGAGACAGGTGCTGGGAGTGGGCGGCACACACTGGTAAGCTCAGCAGTGGAAAGTAGGAGCAGGAGGATCAGAAATCCAAGGCCAGCCTGGTCTATATTCCAGCCTAACAGTGTGCCAGCCAGGACTATGTGTTAAGCTTCATGAGCTCCTGTCCCGAAAATAAAACCAAAGCCATGAAATGAAAAGAACAAGAATAAGACAGTGCCTTATGCTGACAGGCTGTGAGTACGTTTGGTTTAAAGTGTTTCAGTGGCTGTGACTATGAAGTTTTCATGGAAATAAACAGCACAGAAAAAAGTTAGAACAAAGAAGACGAAGAGGAGGGTTTCCTTGGACACAGAGGTCACCTGGATCCACAGTGGAAGATAAACAGTTGTGTTTGGCTCAAATACCTCTCAGGGGATGTGGATTACTGGGTGGATAGGAACCTATCTCTCTATCTTAGCTTTAAGCCTGTGGGATTAATTATTATCATCCTCATCTTAAACAGAGATATAGAAACATTCTGACTTTGAAAAATTTTACAGATATGGGAGGGCTAACTGCTATCTTGACTGATGTAATCCAGACTCAGGGTGATTTGTTGCCCTAACATCAAAAGATAAAAATGAACAGTGCATGCAGCCATGTATAGATACTTAAGGGCATCGAACTGCATTCTTAAAAATGGGTAAGGTGGGAAATTTAATAAGGGGATGGAGAGATTGGCCAGTGGTTAATAGTACATATTGCTCTTGTAGAAGACTCGGGCTTATTTCTCAGCACCTATATCAGGTAGCTTATAACTGCATGTAACTCCAGTTCTGAGGGGATCTATTGGCTTCTGGCCTCTGTGGGCATCGGCACACCTGTGTTACATATCAAAACACATACACACAAATAAAAAAATGAAAATTGCTTTTTAAATCTAAGCAATATTTATTATAAAATCATACATGTGCATGTATGTGTGCACTGTATGTATCATATGCAAATATATGTGTATATATGCATGTATGTATCTATAAAATTACTGTGGAGTTATATAATAATGCAACCTGAGAGGGGAAAATGCTTTGCATTGTCAGGTGAATTTTTTGCAATATAGGAAGTCAAATCCAGGACTTCATGAATATCAGGCAAGTACTGTCCTCCCTCGAGCTACACCCCCAGTCCTATTAAATTAATATGCATTTTCTTCCTTTGACACTGTCGTTAGAAATTCCCTCTAGAGGGAAATCATCATCCAGCTGGAATTGAGCAAAGATCCAACTATTTACCTAAGGTGGATCCATGTGTTTACAGTAGTGTGCTAACTCATTTGCCTGCCTTAGCAGGACAGTTGGAGCAGTTATTGTGTGAAGAAACACTCATAAGGACAATGAGGGCTCTGTAGTCGAAGAGGGAACTGTTACTGGGGTGTAGGAAGAGAAAAACTAGAGTTTGGACTCCCAGCATAGCATATGGCTGGTCATCTCTGCGCAGACACTAGTGGATCTGTGCAGATCAGTGCCATGCCTGTCCAGAGACTGAGTGTTGGAATGAATCAGATAGTTTGGAAAGCTTTATTAAGTCCACGGGAAAGAATCAGGGCAGGAGCACCTGTCTTACTCTCCTTTGCTTTGACAGACAATTTTGTTAATTGAAAAAAAAGTTTTTCATACAATATATTTATTTCTTCAATATGTTTTCCCCTTCCCTCAATTCTTTCCCAGATCCTCCCCACCTCCCTACTTGTCCAATTTTATGTTCTCTCTCTCCCTCTCTCTCTCTCTCTCTCTCTCTCTCTTTAATATATATTTATTGGTTTTCCCAGACAGGGTTGGCTGTTCTGGAACTCACTCTGTAGACCAGGCTGGCCTCGAACTCACAGAGATCCGCCTGCCTCTGCCTCCCAAGTGCTGGGATTAAAGGCATGTGCCACTGCCACCCGGCTCCAGCGTCTCTCTTTAAAGAACAAACAAACAAAACCAAGAAACACACACACACACACACACACACACACACACACACACACACACAAACCTACAAAAGCAGAAACCAAAATGTACAACAAAAGACTATTAAGACACCCCCAAAAATAATAAATAAATAAAAAATAAATAAAAGCCCAAACCAAGCAAAATGACACAAAAAGTCTACAAAATGCTGCTGGGTTTGTTTTCTGTTGGGCATGTTTTCTCCTGGGCACAGGGCATGCCCTGAAGTGTGCTTGAGACTCCATTAGGAAAAACTAATTTTTCCTTTCCTAGTGGATATCAATTGTAGATTATTTATTGGTGAGGGCTGGGAGCTCATGTCCTCTTCCTTCCTCTCAGTTGACAGCTAAATTTTGAGCCACGGCCCTTCTGAATGTGTGGCAAACGTGTGTGTGTGTGTGTGTGTGTGTGTGTGTGTGTGTGTGTGTGAACATGTTGAGCATTCCTACCCCTGCCATGGGTCTTTGCTGACTGTTCAGTGTGTTCATGGGGGCTAGCGGACCACTGAATCACTCTCAAGGAAGCCTTGCTACCTAGAGTCTCCAAGATGAGTAACTCTGTGATGTGGCTGAGACAGAGGGAGACAAAAACTTCCACCCCAATCCGTGGCTCTGGAGACACGTTTACCTAACCCGCCTTATTTTCCCCATTGTCTAAGCTTAATCTCGGTTGCTGTGATTAAAAAGCCTGAGCAAAACAGTATAGGTCGAAGGGCTTATTTTGTTTACAATTCTAAGTTACAGTCTATTCTTTCAGGGAAGTCAAATGGGAACTTACACAATATAGTATCCACTGGCAAGAGGTGGCAGAGAGATAAGAATTCACATGTGCCACCTATTTGTATGCTAAGCTGGCTTTCTTCTCTCTTACACGTTTAAGGACCCAGCTCTCTTAGGTGGCCTCAAAGATTTTTTATTTATTTCAATATTTTTTTAAAGTTGTAAAATGCTAGAGCATATAAGATTGATTATTTAACAGCCAATCAACAATCAATACAAACCCTTAAACATGCCCAACAGGCCAATCAGATTGGGGTAATGCCTCAGTGAGACTGTTTCCAGTCGATTCCAGGTTGTGCCAAGTTGATACCTCAAACTAAAGAGCACACAACAGCTTTCCATCTGTCTGACCTCCATCTCTTCCACTTTCTCTTTCTCTTAAAATCTGGAGTGGAGGATGATTGGAAAAACTGGAGGGAAGTGAGGTCATGCTGGGTGTGGCGGTAGAGTTCCCGAGTTCTCATTTCTAAGGGTGTCTCTGTGTCCCCCAAAACGGGTGTGGCCAAACCGACTCTGCTCTACACGACATTAAGGGGCCACTGACGGTGTGGCTTAGGATAGAGACCACTCCCCATCTGAAGAGCGGGTACAATGGGAGGGGGCTTAGGGTTCGGCTCATCTGGATTCTCCCTGCTTCAGTTAAAACTTTTCTCCCTGCTGGACGGCTTCCGTTTACAACCATTTGCTCAGAGACTTTATAATTTGAGGTACAAGTTTCTTGTAAACTTACATTAAAGCCCCAAAGGGAGTTTTATCAGGACAAGGGCTCTGCATCCTTTTCGTCTCATGACCCACCTACCCCCAACCCCCTGCATTTCCCAGTCATTCTGAGATGGAAGTCTCAGAGCTCCTTATGTGTTGTTTCACATTCCAAAAATGTACATCACTTCATTGTTCCTATCTTCTTGGGTTAAATCATCTCAACTCTCTTAGGTAGACTCAGAGTTTTCGATCTATTTCAATTTTTTTTCAAGTTTGTGAAACGCTAGAATAGAAATTCAATCATAAAAGATATGTATTTTGTCATGATTGTTTTAAAAAAAAGTGTGTTTGAGAGAGAGAGAGAGAGAGAGAGAGAGAGAGAGAGAGAGAGGGAGATGGGGGCATGTCCCTAATGTGTATAGGGGCCATAGTGACACACACACACACACACACACACACACACACACACACACACACACACACATGCACGCACATTCTGTTAATTTCTTGGGTAAATGGGCAGTCAACAAACATCAGTCAGTCTTCCCGTGAATGGGGACACATATTTGGGAGGTTGAGGTGGGAGAGATAGTGAAGGTAATTGTTTAACTGTTCCTGAGAATGAGGCAACAGCTTGTGGGTTGTGGAACAGGATCCTACTGAGGCTTTTATTGCCCTACATGGCCGATACAGTTCCTGGGGTGAGCCTGAAGAGGAGGGAGGCCTGCTAAGGGAAATCCAAAGAGAAGCACTTGATTGACAGGTCCAGAGGAGGCTTTTTAACATCAGGCAGTGTCATTACCTAATGAGGCTCCTGTAAGAGGCTAACCTAGGGTGTTTGTTTCTGCTCCGGTTTTCGTTAGAATTCTACGAAGAGAGAAAGAGTTAGTTTGGTGCTTTGCCTTTTTCTTTTCTTTTCTTTCTTTCTTCTTCTTCTTTTTTTTTTTTTTTTTGTTTGTTTGGTTTTTCGAGACAGGGTTTCTCTGTGTAATTTTGGAGCCTTTCCTGGATCTCACTCTGTAGACCAGGCTGGCCTCGAACTCACAGAGATCCACCTGGCTCTGCCTCCCTAGTGCTGAGATTAAAAGCGTGAGCCACCACCACCACCTGGGGGTGCTTTGCCTTTTGTTTCATTTGCCCTGGGCCTGACCCAGAAGGCAAAAGCAAATCAATATACCTCCATGTAGGGTGGACAGGCAGCATCAGGGCAGAGGGTGAGACAACCTCAAAACAGGAGCTGTCCAGAGGCAGCCAGCTGGGGCTTTGGTGCAAAGGGGAGACTCGAACCCCCAACTTTCTCTCACAAAATGGTAGCGTATCTCTTTAATGTTTTTCATTAATTTTTTATTTTATGTGTATGTGTTCTGCCTGTCTGCATGCATGACTGTGTTGGGGCCTGTGGGGGCCAGAAGAGAGCATCAGGTCCCCTGGGACTGGGGTTCCAGGTGGTTGTGAGCTTCTCCGTAGGTGCTGGGAATGGAAGAGCAGCCAGTGCTTTTAACTGCCGAGTCAGCTCTCCAGCCCAGAGAGTGTCAGTTTTTAAAGCTCATACATAAGGACTATCCTGTCGCCTGTAAGTTATGCAGCAAACACGGAGGGCAGAGACTGTGTAATAACATCACTCTGTATATCTACAACTTAGCTTAGGGATATGCCCACCGATTCTTTTTTTTTTTTAATCATGATGATAACTTGGCCTGATTACCTAATTTCCCCCCATTAGCATTCTAAGCCATCTCAGTTCCTATTACAGTGAAAATGCCATTTCCTTCCACAAGAGATCCAGCACATACTTCCACCCTGTTGTTACACATGCCACCGGCCCCCACCCTCCCTTGTGTGTACAGATAAGGACTTGAAAAGTTGAGAGAGACTTCCATAGTGGAAAAGTGCCAACAGTGTCCATGGGTAGGGGCAGACTAGCCCATGGGCAGCATACCCAGACATGAGAATATTATTTAGGGGCCAGAGGTGTGTTACCCGTGTGAAGCAAAATAAAAGACATGCCTGTTCCAGAGTCATGTGACAAAAGACTCGTGGAGAAAGATGAAGCATCCTCTCAATCTAGACAGACTGAAGCAGGGGAATTGGCCTCGGAGCCAGATGTCCAGGTGTTAGCTGAAGCTCTGCCCTTTACTATGATGGCAAGGGCAAGGGATTTCCCAAGCTTCAGTATTGTGTCTGAAAACTGCCTGGTGCTGGCAGTGGTGTCTGTCTCTGAGATCATATCAGGGTATGTCAGACTCTGAGGAAGACAGAAACACAGGCAGAATGAGTCTTGTCTTAATATACCCCCAAAGCGATAACTTTCTTTCAAGTTACCAGGTTTTGAAATAATTTAAAGATCGTCTGTTTTAATCTCTTTGTGTAGATTTAGCTCAACACCAGTATTTTCAATCTCATCATACATATTATCTATGGAATATTTATCACCGTGTAATTTGACAAATGCTTTTATTTATAGAGTCAATGCTAAGCTTTTAGTTAGACACGTGAAAGATTAAAAAACTGTAGTTTGGTCCAGCGTGGCTAATGAAGTTGAAGCCTCCCAGTTAATATTTCTAATGGAAAGACTTTGATTCAAAAAGAAAGCCTCCCACCACAATAGAGCAACAGAATGTAACATATAAAGTATCATTTATATTGAATCTTTATTCTTTCTCCCATTTTCTTTTGAATAGGATGTTGCTGGTTGTTCTGGCTGGCCTGATCTCAAACTCATGGCAATCCTCCTGCCTCAGCCCCCTAGGTGCTGTGATTCCAGGCAGGTGTCACCATTCCTAGCTTGAACATTTCTTACCCTAATATATTTATATTTGAGATATCTATATATATACATATATAGATATACATATACATATACACATATGCACATATATGTAGATATAGATATATATATATCCCAACTGTGGTATTTCATCAACATATTATAGAGTGAAATAAACATATCCAGACTTAGTGCTAGCACTTGGATTTAGCAAACAATTCCTGAGCATCTAGGGCTGCCAGCCCCATGCTGTGTTTCCAGGATCTTGCACTGTATTTATAAACACTTGAACATTTGCCCCATTGGCAAAAATTTGTTTTCTTGATTTGGGCTTATTTTTTCAATTTTTCCAGTGAGTCTGCTTTTCCTGTTTATAAGTCTTGGGAATTCGGTCCTGCAGCTTTGAAGAAGTCCCAGCAAGCCTCTTGGCTGCTCAGCTGTGTCAAGACAAAAGGGGAATCCTCTTCAAGGGGCTCTCTACTTTTTGACTACTCTCCCCAGGTGGGAGTCAAATGGAAGCCTTCCGTGGTGCTATCAGTCTCCTCAGCCTCAGAGCTCACTCACTGATGTTATAGCCCCGCAAAAACCCAGATTTTTTCCAAGTGTTGTCAGAAGTGGCCTACTTGTTTGGAAGGAGGAAGTTGAGCCCCTTAAAACCATTTCAGAGGTACTAAAATCCTTCCAAGGTGATTTTGCTTCTGCACTAATTTTCGAAACAATTTAAGAAACACGAAGTATCAAATATTCCAGGAAAGGGGCACACTGAACACTCTCCCGCCATATTGGGTCATTGGATATGCATACAAAGCCGCCAAGGCAGAGGCTGTCATCAGCCTGGTTTTACAGAGTGGGACCCAGAAGCACTGAGAGTGAAGCGGCTCCCTCAAGGTACAGCAAGTAGCCAAAGGCAGGCTCAAGAGTCTCACAGCAGACCCGGTGGCTGTCCCCAGCCACGCCAGGGCTCAGTGTGAGGGTCAGTGGCATACACAGAGCCCACCATTGTTTTATTGTTTCCCTCCATTTCCTGATCTCACAGAGATGTGGTGTTAGTATATGAATACAGTATTAGGGGAGTATAAGGTATTTCCCATGTGTGACAACCATATGACTTTATCTCAATAACTGTTGGTGCTGAGAGAGTGAGAAGCATCGTGAAGTGGGTCACCTTCCAGAGATCTTATTCCAGACAGAAACAGGACTCCGAGAACGCCAACATGTTAAGTTGAACTTCACAACGGAAGCCTGTGGAGGATTTACTTTGATACTTAAAATGCCACAAACACATGTAGTTATAGATTCCCAGCCAACTCTGAAATCCATCTCAGTAGGCTAGTCCTTGAACCTTCTCAAAACCACCATGTGAATTTCTTGGCTCCTCCTTCTAAGGGGATAAGTCTGTGAAGGCTGGTTGTTTTAAGGGCTGCCTGGAAATTCCTGGAGTTTCCTGTCTGTTCACAGTGTAGACAATATAAAACATTAAGTTTTACTAAAAGCAAAGTGCCCAGGGTTTATATAGACCACAAATAGCTAGTATGTCCTCACAAAAGAAAGAATAAACTGATTTTCTAGAGTTGAGCATATTGGTAGAACAGCCATGAATTCCTCATGACTGTTTTAGTGGAATGTAGCATTTTTGACTCTATATCTTAAAGTCTGTTTTATTAAAGTGAACTTTAAATGTGTGAACAAAATTGGGCTGCCTAGGGGATTTTTCCAAGTGGGTAGTAAACAATAGGAGAGAGAGAGAATCTGAATGTATGTGTGTGTTGGAGGCACATGGGGACTTGGTTGGTACTAGGATGGCTATTTTATTTGTACGTTTTTTTAATTTGTTCAAGACTTATGAATGAAGGGAAGAGATTTACATGTTAGAAAAAAAGTTGAATCTAGCATTGATGAACCTACTTCACCAAACTCAATGTTGATTAAGCATCTGTCACATTGGGGCTGGGTTAGGGGGATCTTCAAGTTAGAGACAAGTTGGCTGAGGATCTGCCTTCTAAGGGTGGCTGTTAGGGCTGCAGGAGACAGATCTGAGCCTGTTATGGTAAGGTACTGGTAAAGATAGGACACAACATGATCAGGCCGTTTTGGAGAAAGGGCTCTGGACTCTAGGCTTGCCTGCCTGCATGTGTGAGGCCCTGGGTCCACTGGCACCACAAAGAAACAAACATCTATAACACAAAATAAACCCCAGAGAGCTTTAACTGCTGAGATGTGTTTACCAGGAGAAAACGGAATGCTAACTGGCATAACTATAAACAAAGGTATCCTTGCCAATGGATTAGTTACTTTCTTATTTCTGTGATCAAGTACCTACCTGGTAACCAAGCAACTCAAGGGACAAGGGGTTTGTTGTGGCTCCTGCTCTGAAGAATACCGTCTGTCATGACAAGGAAGGCTTTGTGGGAGGACTGGGAGGTGGTTAGGGGCACTCCCTCCACTGTCCGGAAGCGGAAGGAGTGGTGCAGCTGCTCCCGGAATTTTCTGCCTTTCCCTTGTTACTCAGTCCGGGTCTCCATCCTGTGGTACAGTGCCACCCATGCTTAGCACAGGTACTTCCTCCGAAGTTACACCTCTCTAGAAATAGTCTTATAGACACGCCCAGAACTGTGTCTTCTGGGTGACTCTAAATTCAGCCACCATAACAATGAAGATGAACTATCACAGTGATACAGTCTTGTAGAATACTACCGTAGACACTCGTGGCTATTTAAGTTTAAATTTGTGTTAATTAAAATTTATTGCAATAAAACATTTCAGTTCCTTGGTTGTGCTAGCCACATTTTCAATCAGTATCCACATGTATGCAATGGCAGGGGCACTGGGCAGTGGAGACACATGACCTCAGTGAACACATGTATTATAGAGTGGTGGTATAGACACATGGTCTCTCCATTAGGGGAGAAATTTCTACTGACCAGTGTCAGGGACCTGCAAACAGGAGAGGAGAGGTTAAGCAAATATTTGCTAAGATCTGGACCCACAAATAGAGATTATGTTCAAAGAAGAAGCTTATTCATGCCACATCAGGAGTTTAAACCTTGCCCACTAGGCTAGACAGCAGTCCTTTTCTATGAATCACCAGATAGTAACTATGCTGGCCTCTTGGGACCATGTGAATTTTGCCAAAAACAATACAACTCTGCTACTGTGTCATGACAATGAATGATCATGGCTGTGTTCCATTTGTTATTTGAAGGGAAAAAAAGTACTTAACAATGGGCTAGATCTGATTCACAGGCTATATTTTGCTGACCCCTGCATGGGGCCAATGGAAGCCATATGTGTGTTAAAGCCAGAATATTATGTAATTGTGTGCCTAGAAAGTGTTTCCTAGTAGCAGAGTGAAGATGGATTTAGGGAGTGTAAGATACGAGACAATAGCAGTCTGGTCAATGAGGAGATGACTTAAGTTCTGAATGTAGCTCATGAAAAGTTATTGGAGAAAAGACAATGTCAGGGTGCTGGTGGCAGCGGAGAATAGAGAGACTGAACTCACCAAGTTATAAAACATAGAAAGAGGAACAGATTTGGGAAAGATGACTTCATTAGAGTCAGGTGACATTTGAGGGGTTGAGCGTGTGAGTCATCAGCAGAGACTTGGCAGCTGAAACTTCCAGAGACAAAGAAAACCCACAGAGGCAGAAGTTTGTGGAAGACAAAGATGTGCTTGGAGCATTTCCAGATGGAAGGTACAGGGTCAAGGGGGCTGAGAAGTAGTTGTCTGAGGTTCACGGAGGAAACCGGGGAAGAATGGAGCTGGGGGAACAAGAGATTTGCGTGAGAAGACTGAAAAGATAGCCTTGGCTTTGGCAATTAGGATTTTGAGCATCACTTAGAACCGACTTTGCAAAACAGAATAAAACCAAAAGAGCGACCACCAGCACCTGCATCCCTGTTGGGAACTACATTAAGCAGGATGGGAAGGACAACTTTTCTCTCCTTTTGGTGTTAGGGTCGCCCAAAAGCAGCGAAAAGTGAACATCTTCCAAAGCTCACTATGTAAAGTATATGCAGCGATCACTTTGTGGGCAAGAAGGCAGGCAGGATCACGCTGGGTGAAACTTTGTGAGCTTCCTAGATTGAGTTCATGTTGTGAAGTGGTTTGGAATCTTTGTAAATTTACATTTCAAGTTCAGATTTTTAGGTTAAATGAAAGAAAAATGGGAGTCTTAGGCCAGTGACCCTAAAGGGGGTTTTATTTTTCTTGTAATAACCATTTTTTAAAAAAATATTTTTTAACTTTTTATTTTTGAAATTACATTATAATTACATTATGTCTCCCTTTCCTTTCCTCCCTCTAAACCCTCCCATATACCTCTCCTTACTCTATTTCAAATTCATGGCCTCTTTCTTTACTAATTGTCGTTACACGAATATATATGTTGTGGTAGCTTAAATGTAATCATCCTCATAATCTCATAGGGAGTGGCACAGTTAAGAGGTGTGGCTTATTGGAGTAGGTTTGGCCTTGTTGGAGGAAGTATGTCACCGTGGGGGTAGGCTTTGAGGTTTTCTATGCTCAGAATACCACCCAGTGTCTCAGTCGACTTCCTGTAGCCTGCAAGATGTAGCACTCTCAGCTCCAGCACTATGTCTGCCTGCATGCTGCTGTGCTCCCTGCCACGATAATAACGGACTGAACCTCTGAAACTGTAAGTGAGCCACCCAATTAAATGTTTTCTTGACAAGAGTTGCCATGGTCATAGTGTCTCTTCACAGCAATGAAAACCCTAAGTAAGACAGATATCCATATATATTCCTAAATATTTCATTCTGAAGCTACCTTAATAAATAGACTAACAGAAAATTTAATATAGAATCATGGGATTGAGTGTTCTGTTTTTATGATTTAGTGGTCAAAGAGTTAGTCCTTGCTTCATGCAAACATTTTAAATGACTTATAACCATCTTTGAAAAGGTTTACAGCAGGAAAATACTTCACATGCTTTCTTGATGAATGTAGCTCACCAAAAGTAGATCAATTTGCTTATAAATGTTTTTTAAATCTTGAAAAAATTGACCAAGCCAGGTTTATGGTTTATCGGAAGTGCTTCTTTCTATAAAAGTTATTTGATCCTGAAAGAACTGCTTAGATTGGAGCATAAAAGTGGAGCACATGATGTGGGAATAATTTAGTTTCACCCGTATTAGGCACATTCCAGGAGAAATAAAACAGAATCACACTGACAGCAGCTCCTTCATCCTGGGACCCGCTGGATCTCCAGGAGCAACCGGAATGCAGTTGCAACTGATCTACAGTTGTGTTATGGGGTGACTTTGTTCTCAGGTAGGGGGGTTCCTCTGAACTTCCTGGCCTGACCATGCCCTGACCTGAAAAGTCATTGTGAGAACTTGTAGCTCTTTTCGCGTGGGTGGAAAGATTTCTAAAGGGCATAGGGTAAGAAGATGCCAGATTGCATGCTGAGCAATGCTAGAAGTAGAAGCTAGTCACTGTACGTGTCTTCCTTGCTTTCGATTCTGAGATGGTGGAAGCAGAACCACACATAGAACTTTGTAAGAATTTAGAAATGTTACCATCAAATTTTCTTAGAAAAACACCCATGAAAGGTGTCAATAAATTTGTAAAACCACAAAAAAAAAAGAGGAGTTACAATAGAAACGGTGGTGGAGAAAATCCCTAGTAGAGAGTAATATCCCATTATGTAAAGTGCAATGCATACATTGTTATAGTTCATTATTATATAATATATATATATATTATATATAAAATTATGGAAAAGGTATGATAACCATGCAGATGTAAAATTAAGTAACTCAAAAATCCATAATATGTAATAGTCTTACAATAACAAAATTAGGGTAAGAAAATATAAACAGGTACTGTTTTAGGTTCACAAGAAATTCCTTCCACAATTTAGAACAAATACTAAATAGATAGTAGAGGAAAAGTCAACAGACCAAAGTCTACAGTATTTACCCACAAATGTATTGATTTTTAAAGAAATTGTAACATAGAAAATCAGCTAAAATAAATGATTCTAACCCCCGATAGAGACAGATTTGCAATCTGTGTCTGAATGAACTAAAAAATAATAAATTAAGAATTTCTGTACGAGAATATCACTTAGATGGCAATAGATGAGTCCCCTAGCTGCAAATTCAGTGAAAGGAAATATGAACATTACACAATGTAGTGGAAATGTTCAATTCAATAGTAATTAAAGGAAATTGATTTAGAGCATTTCTTCTTATTTTATTCACTAAGAAGTAAACCTAGAAAAATCTTAAATTTCATCCTGTCAGTCTATATATGCATAAACTAACAGAATTGAATCTCTTTGATTACCTCTTGGATTTTAATATAAGGAAATGATCTAAAATAAAAACAATTATCAACTCTATGTATGGACATGATTATTTCAGTTTTTCTGACTGGAAGAATTCTGGCATTCACAACTATCTAAAACTATTTGTATCATCAGAGAATATATTATAATCAATACAAGAACTGTGAACAGGGGTGTGGTGGTACAAGCAGATCTCTGAGTTCAAGGCCAGCCTGGTCTACAAAGCTAGTTCTAAGACAGCCAGGGCTACATAGAGAAACCCTGTCTCAAAAAACCCAATAAATAAATAAGCAAACAAACAAACAATAATTAAATTGTGAACAGTGTGTATCAACATGGAAATAAGAATTACTCTTAAGTGAAAGGTAACATGATTTATAAAATATGATAAAGGCCAGACAATGGTGGCACATGCTTTTAATCCCAGCACTCGGGAGACAGAGGCAGGCAGATCTCTGTGAGTTCAAGGCCAGCCTACTCTACAGAGCAAAATGTAGGACATCCAGGGCTACACAGAGAAACCCTGTCTTGAAAAAAACAAACCAAAACAAAACAAAAATAAAATATGATAATGAATATGGTTATGGACAAAGATTGAATGGCTACGTGATACAAGAGAAACAGCTACAGCAGTGGATATTGTCAAATTACTTCTGATGTATTTTAAGTAATATATACAAAAATATGGACAACCAGTCAAGGAAATAGAACCAATAATCATAAATTTCTTTTAATTAAAAAAAAACCCTCTCAAACTATATGTCTTAAGACAAGGGTTCACAGTATCAGTTTATCACAATTTACTATTAATCTTGTTCTAACCATAGTATCAGTTTATTGTAATTCACTAATAATCTTGTACTAATCATAGTATCAGTTTGTTACAATTCACTAATAATCTTGTACTAACCATAGTATCAGTTTATCACAATTCACTAATAATCTTGTACTAACCAACCTAATGAGACCCGTGTAGAGACATCTGGAAGACTAAACACGAAGCAGCAAGTTCACTTTGTGCTTTGTACACTAGGTTAGTGACATTTTTTTCTTACTTTAGGGAACTAACAGTATAAAGTATGTTAGCCATACTTTTGGGGAGGGGCAGTCTGATTTGGATATTTCTGGTTCCTAATTACTTAACACCCTGTCCCCCCTTTTTTTTTTCTCTCTCTCTCTTTCCAGATCAATGACCATGTCTCCAGGAACAATCTAAGAGAATTCAAGGCATTGAAACTTTCACAATGTAATAGTATCTAGCATAAAGGAAGCATTTGACAACTTGTTAGGTACTGTTTGTTATTATATTTCTAACTTTAAAATGTATGAAAAGACTTGAACCTTTTGTACCTCAGGACAATGTTATACTTACAGGAAAAAGAAGCATTTTCTATTTCTAAAGAAATATACACTTTTTATTCCCCAGATTATCTCATCTGTCAGTCTATTTTCTGATAATCTCATAAAGGAGTGTGCAGGGAGAATAAATATTTCTATAAAATCAGAACATTCTAATGCAAGCAAGAGAACAGATATAAATGCCCCAAGGTAGATATACAAAGGTCTCTCTTTAACTCTGAGTGTGAGTGTTTCTGTTCACTTTGTAAATAATGCAAACTCACTTATCCTATGAAGTGAGGATGTCCACAATCAGGGGCACCCCAGCCTTCCTTCCCTGCTCTTTGTACACCATGCCTATCTCTCATCATGAGTACTTGGGACCTATCAGTGAATAAACCTAAGCAAAACTGCATCTGCGCTAGTTTAATGATGGTGATAGCTTTTCTTTTATCAAGTAAGCGTGAGACCATAAGCAGGGTCTTAATGTTCTCCATCATTTCATATACATTGATTGACATGGATCCCCTCATTCCCATCTGGAGTGGGAGGATTTTGTTTTGAATGTTGTCATGACTTATTAATGTAGAAGCACAGTTTTGCCTTAATTAGATTGGGCTTTTGTAAAATTAGGAGCCTGCCAACAAACATATATACTGTCATCCCAGCATATGCAAGATCCCATAACCAAATACATGTTAAAGGCGCCTGAGGAGCATTTCCCTGATGGAGAAGGGAAAAGCTGCGGGCAGGATGTAGCCAGTCAAGAGCCATTAGGGTAGGTAGATGAGCAGCAAAAAGTGCTCATGAAGAAGCAAAGCCGCTGCTGTGTGTTAAGGGAAGTGTCCCACCTGCTCGCACAGAGTGGAAGAGTGGCGAGGCAGTGCCAGAGGCAGTCACGGAAATGTCACGTAGTTTGTCTAGTGTTGGGCTTAGAAAAGCATTTACTAAAATGTTCACAGAGATTTTTGGGGTACTTGCACTTTCATTTTCTGAAAGATGTGTCATCATTGCATGTTCTGCCTTCACAAGAGGGGAAAATAATAAAGTTTTTTTCACATTTGAGAGGGAAAGATTATTGCTTTTTTTCTCTTAGTGTATAGATGGCAGCAGTATACATGTGTTGATGGAGAGTATAGAATATGAAGAATATGGAAGAATGTGGAGAATATTAAATTTATAGCTCCTTTTGCTGAGTCAACTTTCCCTCACATTTTTTATAAAACATTTAAAGCATATGTATGAGTTTTTTTTTATTAAAGTTGAAGGTGAATGCCTGTATACCTGCCACCTAGACTGCACAATTCCATAGGCTTGTTCATATTTCAGCCCACCTATCCATTTAATCACTCATCTTTCCTTAGAGGAGATGGAAACACCCCAGAGTAAATTGTAGACATCAATATCCTATTTGATACCAATTTTAAACCATCCCCAAATTCCTTTCACACATGTATACTGAATACTTGCCCAGAACCCCCCAGGGGGCCAGTATATATTTAATCTAATTTTCAACTCTAGACATTACTTCTACTCCAAACATGTCCCAAACGAACAGCCTATTCAAGAAACAATGCTCTCCAAACCTCATCCTGGTTCTTTCTATATACCCAGAACTATGAATTGTGTTCACTAAAGAAAACAGAAACTGCTTGCGGGGTCATCAGGTCCCTTGTATTAAAAAACTAACCATGGAACTTAAGGAATGGACTGTGTAGGATCCTTATTCATGTCTGGTGATGGAGACTGACTCAGCCTGGTTGTTGGGGAGGCAACAAGGAGAAATAGAATTTCCTATCACGGAAAAGCTAAGAATTGATGGAGATAAGGTTTCTCCACTCAGTTTCTAGTACCCAGGAGCCCTAGCTTTTATCAAGCATCCCTCCGTGTTTCTCCAATGTGGGTTGAGTACTCTTAAGTGTTTTCTAGAATAGCAAACAGTGTATATTGTCAAACAGAAACTTCCATTATAGGTACCTATGGATACACTATTTATTGCCATTTAGTTCAATACAGATCTTAACAATTCAAGCAATGAGGAATTACAAATGCAAAGACGTCTTAGTTTCTAGTTCTATAAGTGCCTTTGCCCAAGAAGATCCCATTCTCCCAGGTCCAGTTTGACTATTTGTACGTAATAAACCCAAGGAAGAGAGAAACCCATTTCCCTCTGATCAAAGGGTGGGTCTGGCATCAGTCCCCAGGAGTGTGCCTGCTGCCCATTTGCAGGGAGCGTGAATTACCGATTAAACAGAGGGACTTACCATGTGGAAAGGTAGAACAGTGGGGCAAACAGAGATGCCACTGCTTCCCTCTTCCTTGCTCTGCGTATCAGTTGGACTGTACTCGCTCAGGTTAGTTGGCCCCTCCCTCTGAGAACTGAACCACCTGCAGTGGGCATGCTCAGTAGCTTCAAGTGAACTCTGCCTAGAAATTAGAAATTATGGTAGTTCCTCCCTCACGGTCATTTCTTGGCTTAAACCCTCTTTGGAAACTCCCTGAGTCACCTGCCCCACCTCCTAGGCGACTAATCTGAACAATGTGCCTCTTTCAGGCCTGCTGTGTTGGGGCGGCCACGCTCTGCCACAGGACCACTCCCGCCCCCCCTCCCCCCCCATTCTGAAGTGCTGCCTCATGCGGTTATGGGTACATGTCATAAAATTAGTTTTTCTCGATGAATGTCCTCTTGTGATAAACTCAGCTATCCCTCCCTCCCCGCTTTTGTAGTGAATAGCATTGTAACTAGTTCAATGGGCTACTTCCATACATTGACAAATCAAAATGTATTCCTGCGCAGCAAGCCTCCCAGATGTCACAGTGTTCTTAGTAGATTTCACCGGAATTCTTTCAGCTAAAAGTCTGTCGTAAATCACATTGCGCAGGTATTTATGTCAACTCTCCCGCCTTTAGTCTCTGCCAGGGCTTACATAAGGGTTGAATTTATTGCTGCCTTATCAGTCTTTTACAGCTGAACTCCAAGGATAGCATGGTGAGTCTCAACTCAGGTTTTAGAATTCCATATCTGAGATTAAGACACACGACAAAATCCTGAAAATATTGGTGAGGAAAAGTTCAGTTTTGTCAATGTTTTAAAAGAGCATATAACATTTGGAAGTGGGAAGATCTCTTATAAAGCAAAAAGTTCTCAATAAATTATGAAGAGACAAGGAAGCATTCCTTAACCTCTTTAAAATCCCCCTGCCTTAAACACTTTGGCTTAGGTCTGTTTTATGGGTTCTTTGCATTTTTTTTTTGACCTACAAGTGAATAATTTTTGTATAGTTTTGCATAGCATTTGCTATATGTCAGGCACTAAAGACATTCACACATAAATCATGTGATCTTTATAACACCTCTCTTAGGTAAGTATAATGATTTATCCATTGTACATATGGGGAAACTGAGTCACAGAAAACACGTTGTTCAAAGTCACAGACCTAACCAGTGAACAGAGAACTGAGATTCACACACAGAAGGCCAGCCCTGGTACATATCATTTAAAAACTGTCTTTCACTGAAAGTTAACAGCTTTTGCTTAGAATTCTGGCATGAGTGAGGCTCACATTGGCTAAGCAGCAGATGAACAACTAAAGTGAACTTTGGGTGCTGCTATGACTTGGGGAAGTCAAACAAAAGTATCTGTACTACCAGAAAATCATGAACACTTCTGAGGCTGGAGCTGGGGCTTGAGCACCTGTTGTTTTCAAATTTATCAGATAGTTCAAATCAAAGCACCGGGGCTGAGGACCACTGATCCAGAACTTCCTTCCCCAGGTCTTAGGATGGAGAACTGTAAATTCAGCAACAGAAGGTGCTAAATGTCCAGTGTCGTTGCGAGCAGCATCGTCTTCCTGTCACTATGGATCTGGCTCTAGTTTGGGGTCCTAAAGAAGTAATCCGAGATAAGCACAGAGCCAGTGAGGGTGGTGTGAAGTCACACCAAGAATACAGAAGAATACAGACATTAACAAAAAGAACCCATCAACAGAACCTCCTCAAAGATTTGTCTACAGCACAACATTTTGAGATGCAGGAATAAAACCACTGCCAGGAAACAGAGCCCCAGAAAATCAACAACTGAAATATAGGTTTAAGCTGGGTGTGGTGACACATGTCTTTAATCCCAGCACTCAGAAGGCAGAGTTGGGTGGATTTCTGTGAGTTCACGGCCAGCCTATTCTCCATAGCAAGTTCCAGGTCTGCCAGAGCTATATAGTGAGACCCTGCCTCAAATAAATACATCAGATAAGTAAGTAAAATATAAGCTTACCTGAGATTAAATTAAAAATAGCAGCTTAGAAAAGACTGTAAGAATGTAGGTTCTACTGAGAAGTACAGTAATACTCAAAGAATATTTGAACAAAAGTATATAGATATTAGCAAGAATGCACAATTAAGGAAAACAGCAATTTTTTAAAAAATGGAAATGAAAAGTTTATCATTGATACAAAGACTTAATAGAGGGATAAAACTTTCACTCAATATAGATAAGGTGAGGAACCACCTTCATCTGCCTATACCTGGGGCTCCAAAGACCTGTGATGTTAGTGCTTACATTGAGTGTCCTGGTTAATTTTATGTCAATTTGACATAAGCTAGAGTCATCTGAAAGGAGGGAACCTCAATTGAGAAAATGCCTCCTTAAGATCCAGCTGTAAGGCATTTTCTTAACTAGTGATTGATAGGGGAGGGCCCAGCCCTTAGTAGGTGGTGCTATCCCTGGGCTGGTGGTCCTGGGTTCTACAAGAAAGCAGACTGAGCAAAGTCATGGGAATAAACCAGTAAGCAGCAGTCCTCTATGGCCTCTGCATCAGCTCTCGCCCCCAGGTTCCTGCCCTATTTGAGTTCCTGTCCTGACTTCCTGCAATCATGAACGGTGCTGTGGAAGTGTAGGCTGAATAAGCGCTTTCCTCCCCAAGTTGCTTTGGTCCTGGTATTTCGTCACAGCAACGGCAACCCTAACTAAGGCACCGAGAAGGTGATGGAAAATTGGGAAGACTGGCCAACCTAAAAAACAGGTGGAGGAAGAATGAATGGATTAGGAGATGACACTGGTAAGTCAATTTAGAATCCATCCAGAGAGATAAAGGAATCCAAAACTTGAATGAGCCGTTGGAATCACTGAGGACAAATTGGGACTCGATGCTTCTGTAGAAGGAACTCTGGGCAAGAAGACTGAAGTAATGGGAAGAAGGAAATCCTGGAATTTCAGAGAACTGGGGAAAGATCAGCTTTAGATCCCACAGTCAACTCTAGCCCGCGGGGAATGGCCTTTGATCTGTTCTGATGTTTTACTGGAGCCCCGCGACTGTCCTTTGTTTATGCCTTGCCCACGGTGACTTTCATGCTACATGAGATGGTAGACCCTGTAAAGCCTAAAATGCTTGTTGACCCCTGCTTTCGATGGATACTAAAAGGCCCCACCAGTATAGGAAAAAAAACAAATTTGTGCCTCAATAAACCATACTAAAGGTGCCGAGCCTGGAGATAAGCTCCTCAGAGAGAAAGGTAGAATTCACTACAGGGAATGACAGTCTTGAAAGGGCATTATGTCAGTGACAGGGGGAGTCAGAAGCCACCTAAGCCATCAGAGAGGTGGCTCCGAGGTGGCTCCTGGACTTGTTGCACATGTTTGAGGACCAGGGTTCGGATCCCCGGCAGCCCCATAAAAAGCAGGCTGTGGGGCAGCATTCCTGGAACTGTAGCACTGGGTGGGGGGAGAGCAGGGTCCTGTGGCTCACCCGTCAGCCTGTGCAGTCCAGTTGGTAAGCTCGAGGTTCAGTGGGAGACCCTGTCTCACAAAGCAAGGCGAAGACTAACAGAGGACCCCTGACACTGACCTCCGTGCCCTGCTTTCCAACCACCGAAGTCAAAAGCCGTACAAGTAAGCCTGCAAAGTGCTGGGGGAAAGTAACTATTAATTTTAGAATATTTGAATTCAGATAAATTTTCCTTTAGGAGTTGAAACAAAACAAAAAGATGTTTCAATCATGTAAAGGACAGTATAGGTTTTAGTATATAACATCACATTCTTTCCAAATTGTTGCCCTTCTCTGCTGTGACCCAGAATGCATGGGAGAACTTGTTCCTCTGTCTTACCCTATCTAACAGAAATACACCATGTAACTTACTTTGGGGGGGGTTGGTTTTCGGTAAGTGAAAGTGATGTTAATCTTCTAGAAGGCAGAATTTTAAGAACTGGAAACAGGGCTGGAAGACTGTGGTCAAGAGGGTAATCCGACTGTGTTAAGGCCCGTATTGTGTTTAGGAGAAAAATAATGGAAATATGGACTAATTTTAGAAATTGTGGTGGTTTGAATAAGAGTAGTTCCCATAGGCTTATGTATTTGCATGCTCGATCCCTAGTTGAAGAACTATTTGGAAGGATTAGGAGGTGTGGTCTTGTTGCAGGAGGTGTGGCCTTGTTGGAGGAGTTGGGTCATTGGGAGTCAGCTTTGAGGTTTCAAAAGCCCACCCAGGCTCAACGTCCCTCTCTCTCTTCCTGCTGCCTGTGGCTCAGGATATATAGCTCTCAGCTCCAGGGCCATGGCTGCCTGCCTGTGTGTTGCAATGCTCCCTGCCATAATGATAACGGACTAACCCTCTGAAACTGTTAGTCATGGTGTCTCTTCACAGCAATAGAGCAGTGACTAAGACAGAAATTGTTGGACAGTAGTCCAAACTGATAGGTTCGTGTGTAAGAAGATACAGGAACCTAGAACAGAAGCATGCGACATAAAAGACTATGATAAATATAGAGTTTTATGAATTGCATAGAGTCAGGAGTCATGCCTGTGTGGAAAATGGGCTTTTGTATGACACAGGAGGCACTGGAAAGAGGTGGATAAAGAAGACAGAGTGAAATTCATAATGTAGCAGGTATGCGTTGGCACTTGCCTTTAATCACAGCACTCATGAGGCAGAAGCAGGGGCAGGAGAGCTTTTGTAAGGATGAGGTCAGCCTAACGTGTATGTATATTATACATATACATATACATATATTATATATGTGTGTGTGTATATATATGTATACACATACACACACACACACATAATCACCTAGTTACCTATATGGGAACGTATTAGATGCTCAGCTCACCTCACAAGTGTAAACAAAATCCTGACGCTTAAAGATTTAAATGTCCATATCAAATCTTTTTCAAAAAAATATTCAAGGGAAAACTAAGAAAATGGCTTTAATACTTAGGGGTAAGGAATAACTTCTTTAAAATCACACAAAACCAAATGTAATAAAATTCTTACTCTGAAATTTGACAGCATTAGCTAGCATTTTAAATGTCTGGCCAGGGCAATGGCTCATTGAGTAAAAGCGCTTGTTGCCATGCCTGACTACCTGAGTTTGGTCTCTTGGACCCACATGCTAAAAGGAGAGAGCCAACTCCCACAAGTTCGCCCTCCGAGTTCCACATGCCTGCGGTGGCAGGTGCATACCCCTTCCCTCCAAGCACACACAGGTAAATAGGCATAATTTAAAAGATTTTCAAATGCCTACATGAAAAAAGATACCAAAATGAAAGTAGGAAGTCCTTTATTAAGAGAATAAGCTTTGCAAAGCATGTAGTTGACATGAGACTAGACCCTAAAAATAGGTAAGAACTCTCTACAAATGAATGCAAAAAAAAAAAAAAATCTGTGAAAACAGAGTAAAAGGATGTTGAAAATGTTCAACTGGTGAAGTTGAAAATAGGGGCAATAAATGAAATGCTTCTTGAGACTAGATAAATGAATTGTAATTGGACTGAACAGAGTTCAGTAGGTGGATCCACTGCCCAAAAGTGACAAATACATACTAAGAACAGAAAAATGCACAATAAAAGAAAAAAATTTAGACGCTATTAAAAAACTAAGCGATATTATATTCATATTATATAGCTACTATATGCTATTTCATAAGTACCCATAGATGAAGCAAAAATATAAAAACATGACTGTGAAGGCTAGATGCTACTTTTAAAACAGGCATTCCTCTGCAGAGAGAAGGAAAGGCAAAGACTCAAAAAGGGGCTAAAAGCAGAATATAATTATTTATAATTATTTCTTTTTCATTTATTAGGCAGGTGTCAAAGTGCTACTATGTATTAAGTATAGGAGGCAAGAATGAAAATATTTGTTATATTATTAAATTAAGTATATATTGAATTTTTATTTATTATCTATTTTTGAGATAGAGTCTCACTATGAGGCCCCAGGTGGTCTTGAACTCATGGTCACTTGCTTCTACCTCTTCATTACTGGACTACTAGATTTCATGGTGTTATATTTAATAGAAGGACACAGGAAAGAAAGGTCAGATAGAATACATATCTAAGAACTAGGGAAATGATACTGAAGTTACCAAACCAAGAACTAGATGACCACACCTACCCCCTTCACAACAAATATAATGTGTCTCAACCTGAGCTCTGAGAAGTGGCCTTTGTTTCATCTCACATGCACTGGCAAAATGTACGAATGAAAGATGGCCCTTGAAAATTGAAATGCTCATCCTTGGCTTAACACTCGCTTGGTATTGCACAGGAAGTTTTAATTTTTCACATACTTGACTTGTAGGGAGTTTGGACTACAGTCCTCATGGGACTCTTCCAGTTCTGATTTCCTTGGAACACCGTCTCTCAACTGGGCCTCCATTGTAGTTAGTCCCTCAAGACACTCGTTGGACTGTTCTAGGAGTCATTCCACCTCAGGAATCTGTAACTTATTCTCCAACTTGGTGACGTTCAAAATTGGGAGGGGCATCATTTTGAAAACTATGAGGTAAAACTGAAGATATTTAAGCCTTAAGCTAAGACCGAGGCTATCCATGAAGGTGATGCACGTTACTTTAGAAGGAACCCCACTCAAAATGTGAATCAGCCCATAGCAACCAATCTTTTGTTCAGCAGTCTTCAGAGACCTTTGTGGTGCACAGCAAAAAAAAAAAAAAAAAAAAAAAAAAAAATCAATTTCCATGACCTGAATGACTGTGTTTTTCAAAAATTCATCTGAATAGCCTAGCCACTGAAGCAGTGGTTCTCAACCTGTGGGTATTGATCCACTGGGGTTGCAGGTCAGATATCCCGCATATCAGATGTTTATATTACATTCATAACAATAGCAAAATTACAGTAACGATGGAGCAACAAAATGACATGATGGTTGGAGGTCACCATAACACGAGGAACCGTTTTGAAGAGTCCCAGCCTTAGGAAAGTTCAGAACCACTATGCTAAAAGCGTGGTATTAAGGGGTAGGGCCTTTGAGAGGCATTTATGCATGAGAGTTCTCTCATACATAGGATCATCATGAAAGAGGCTAAGGGAACTTCTTTGCCCTTTCTACCACAGGAGCACACAGTAGGAAGTCAGCAATCTACAACCTGGACCATCAAACCTAGTCGTGTGGATACCCTGATCTTGAACTCTACAACCTCCCGACTGTGAAGTGCAGATTTCTGTTGTTTACAACTACACAGTTAAGGTATTTTGTTAGAGGAGTCAAAAATAGACCGGATAGCCTTCAAGACCCAGTGATCATGAGACTATGGCCTATTCCTTACCCACAACCTGCCACTCCCCCTTTTGTCCAGCAGGCAGGTCTTTGAGACCCAAGCTCAAGCCTGCTTTGCATGTTTTCAATCTATTGCTTCTTCAACTGGAAATGTTTAGCACCTTCCCCATGCCGAGTTCTGTTCACCAGGGTCCACCTCAGGTTTCCATTTCACATTTTGGGGTGGGACCTTAAGCTTTAGAAGGTGCTGTAAGGGTTCCAGGGTATAGTCAGAGTAGAGAACCAGCTCTGTCTTAAACCTCAGCTCCCTAGAGACCAAATATCTGTCTAAAGAGACCATCTCCCCTCTACTTTCTAATTCAGCTTCTTGATTATCTCCTTTAGAGATTAGAGTATGGTACATCGCTAATTTGTTTCCTTTATGATTGTTCACTTCCAAAGAGTGATGGTTCTGCAAGCCTGGTCTAGTAGCCTCTTCTGCAGAGTGGGGAGTTAGTTAGAAATGCAAATTCTCAGGCCCCACTCTGGGCCTTCCTGGGGATTCTGAGGTGCACTGACATCTGAGAACCAATGCAGTGAATAGAAGCTTTAGGAATACAATACCCCATCTGTGTTGTTCACACATTGCTTGCCCAGTAGCAGAGCCCAGATGTGGAGTAACGGCCCAGCAAACCTTTGATGGACAGATGAGTGCTAGCACATCTCAAGCATATTTCTCTCATTAAATCTCATGTGTAGACAGAGGGCTAAATGCAGGGAGTAAAACAAGCCAAGAACACTAAACACAACCTTTACTTTTCTCAAAATTTATGCATAAAACATCTTTCTATACAGTATGAGCATTTGAAAATCTTGGTACATTATTAGAACACCTGCTTCTCCATTTTGCTTCCAGTAAATACTATAAATTGGCATACCTAAAAATACTTCTCATATGACAGGGTATCATCCTATTATTTCTAGTTAGAACTTGTAAAATTATCTATGGTGTCTAAGGCCAGATGTTTGAGATGTTGGATCCATTGCTTTTTGTCTTTTCCCTTTAAAATTCTAGAATCATATTATGAGGGACAGCATCAGCAAACACTTGGGCTAGCTCTGTAGCTTTACTGAGCTGCTAGAGAGGATTTGGGTCAAGATACTTTATGATGAAATGAGGAGGCTGAGCCTGGATCTCAGTGCTCCTTGCTAGGGGGACGTGAGCTCACCACCATGGGTTTACAGAGCTTAGGCATCTGAACATCTGATGTATTCATCCTCACATAGTCCCAAGTGCTTTTGTGCTTCATTCCTACAAATTTCTGCAGTTTCTTTCTCAACACGTTGTTGGGAGAGGCCAATAAAAGGCAGATTTCTCAGTAACCACTTGGGTCATCATTTGGTCCCATGCCTGGATGTTCCTGCCTGAAGGAGGCTGGTGTTTTTACTGTGGTAACACAGCAGAAGACCTTAGGGGATGGGAGGGATGAGGATTAGAGGTACTTAATCAGTTCATCTCTGCCTCTGAATTCTGGGGCAAAGATATACAAAGACAGGAACCCACCCTTTCAGTCTCCCATCCCAAGGACACCAGAAGCATTTCCCTGGAGTTAGTACTCTGGAAACAAGGAAACTCATGGTGGTCATGACAGAAGCAGGTGTGACTACTGATTCCTTGTTTTGATAAGCATGACCATCTTTTGTGAAGAATTCGCCTCAACGCCAGGAGACAGTCCTAGCTGTTTCTTTCTTATGGAACTGCTCTTTTTCTAGAATGTTGCATAACGTAGAAAGGCTCTGAGAACTGACAGATTTGTGATCATATCCCAATTCCAATATTTAATAACTGTGTGGCTGTGAGCATGTTATCTACTCTTAGACTTAGTTCACTTAGGTATAAAATGCACAATGGCTTATGTGTTATCTATTATGGTTTAGAATGAAAATGCCCCCCACAGCTCATAGGCTTGAACAATGTGGTTCTCGCTGGTGAAGTGGTTCTGGGCAGTTGTGGTACCTTTAGGAGGTAGGGCCTAGCTGGAGGAAGTGGGTTACTGGTGTATGTGGGTAGGTCTTCTGGGATATATACGAACCCCAATTCCATCCAGAGTGTTTTTGCTTCCTGATCTGCTGAGACATGAGCCATAGCCTCATACTCCTATTGCCAGGGACAAAAGTTGGCCCCACCACCATGCCTTCTCCACCGTAATGGGTTACATTCCATTAAAGGATGGTCCAAAATAAGCCCTGCTTCCCTTCGGCTGCTCTGTAGCGCAGTGACAGGAGAAGCAGCTAATGCAGGCAGTCGGTAGCCTTCAGAGGTATTACACGATTTAATAACTGTATCTCGGGCTCAGCAGTGTTAACTGCCGATATCACTTTCTTCTTGGGCTTCTAGGAAGTGTCTATATCTTCTTAAGAAACTGTGTTGGGGGTTGGAAGGAAGGAGACCAACTTCCCCCAGTGTCTGGTATGGGCCTGAGCTATGACGGCCGCTTTGTAATTCTACCTTTCTATGCACACCAGTCCAGGAGGAAAATCCCTGCCAGCACTGGCGTCACTAGATGGAGAAGCAAACGGGAGTTTAAGAGACTTACAAAGAAGCATAAGAATGGAAAGGAAAGTTAACCAATAAGGAGCAATAAATATAGATTTTTGTCATTATACTATGGTATCTCTCAGGGATAAAGTGAGAGTCTGCCTGGTATAGTGTTGTTATAGTGTGTCGAAGGTAATTCTGGGGAGCAGAAAAAAGTGTAATTTTTTTTTTTTTTTTTTTTTTTTGGTTTTTCGATACAGGGTTTCTCTGTGTAGCTTTGCGCCTTTCCTGGAACTCACTTGGTAGCCCAGGCCGGCCTCGAACTCACAGAGATCTGCCTGTCTCTGCCTCCCGAGTGCTGGGATTAAAGGCGTGTGCCACCACCGCCCGGCTAAAAAGTGTAATTTTGATAATCTGCAAAGACAGGTGTGTATATACAAAGGTAAGCATGCATATACAACATTGCAGCGGGTGTGTTTGTGTGTGTGTGTGTGTGTGTGTGTGTTACTTATTAGGTCACTGTCAAGAGGCAAACTTTAAATGTATCCTCAAGAAAAGAATTGGTATTGGAAATTTTAAATAAGTGTGTGTGTGTGTGTGTGTGTGTGTGTGTGTGTTCCCCACTTGGTCATTTTCTGATAGTTTTATCAATGAAAAATCATCAGTGCTTTTGGGTGATTTTTTCTATATCACAGTAAGGAAAAAGGGGGAAACAGACAAAAACAACTGAAATGTCCGATTGTACCATCCTAAAGGGGGAGAGAGGGAAATAGAAATAAGAGAGAAACATATCAGAAATCTCCACCACATGAAAATGATTAAGATAAATTATGGATGCCACCTAGTTGTTTAAAATGGCCTATCACTACAAATGACATTATAACTTAGATATTAGTCAAGCTATTTTAAATTAAAATACAGTGAGGAATGGCTTTATACATTATAATAGCACAGAAAATTATACTTACAAAATGTGTATTTAAACTGGTGAAATTCTAGGAGAATATGTATAAATGTGTATATTGTCCCTTAGGATTATAGAATTCTTTACTATTTTATGTATCTAGACCTCCATTTTCTAAGAAGCTCTTCAATGAGTATGTTTGACTTTTACAGTAAGAAAAAACCAATTCTGGAGAAATAGCTAATCGGTTAAGTTTCTTTTCTTTTCTGAAATCATCACGTTGCTGCCCTTTAGGAACTCACACCCTGTAGCTCTGGGTAAACCGTAGTACCCTCCTTTAGTCTGGAAGAAGGCAGCGGTAACGAAGTCAGGCTCTTTTCTGAGAATCCTGGACCCAAGAGGCTCAGCTTGGAGAGACTGTGGCACGGGTGACACCCAAGCCCGGCTGCTGGTAGGGTTGCACTGTGGCATGGGTGATACCCAGGCCTGGCTGCTGGTAGGGCTGCACTGTGGCATGGGTGTCACCCAGGCCCGGCTGCTGGTAGGGTTGCGTACCTCCATTTCCTCGGCTGCTATGAGCTCCCCTCCCCCCCCATGACTCTGCAACTCTCACCCCATCTCTCTTCCTGCTCTCTCTCCCCCCATGCACTGACCTCGGCCACCTCTTCATCCTGCCTCAAGCACTTCTGGATAAATCTTTGGCTTTCCCCGTGACAACAAACACCGTCTCCCTCCCTGTCTTCTCACTGGGTACCACCAAAAGAGGTAACTCTGTCTGCATCAAGAGAAGGGACAGCACATCTCTGGTCTTTGGTGGGTGGGTGGTGGTGGTGTACAGAGATGGTCTTGAGATGAAAGGAAAATGGCTGTCTTCCTGAATCAGGGAGCAAAATTCCACACAGTAATGGGAAGACTGTGAAGCAGAATGTCAGTGTTGTAGCTTGGCTACATTATAGGTTTAACTAGTTTTTGTGGCACACTTGGGAACCCACTCACTATTTTAATATGCTCCAATAACGACTGTCAATTAACTTTGGGAACACAACCTGTCCTTAAGGTTTGGACTACATGAGCTTTGTTTCCTTTGCTTAATTAAAACAGTAAAATACATTTTCAAGCAAAATAATTCCTTTTCCAAAGTCCCCCATGTTGCCAAATGGCACCCCTCAGCAGCAATGCTGCCCACCACATGTCCCTGGGACTTGAAGCACTCCCCCCAGGAACCGTGGCTGTGTTACTGCCCTGTCCCCCAGCTCTCTTCAGCGTCAAAGACAAAGAATTCAGCTTTTCTTTCTGTGAGGCAGATATCTCCCTCCCTTCTGACAGCTAGACTCAGAAAAGGGAACTCCCGAAGCCTCGATCTCAAAGGGCATCATAGACACAGCAGCTTCCTCAACACAGGGGCAAGAATAGATGAGTGACTGTTCCCAAGGCAGTGAGAACTTGGCCATGAGCCCCTTCCTCCCCAGTGCAGAAGACCAGCATGCTTGCCAGGAGACCAGAGAGAGCCATAAAGTCGGTGACTTACCATGTTGGTTGGAAAGAGCCGCTACGCCTGGCACTCTGTGACCCTGCAAATGCTGCGACTCTGGCAGTGAATGTGCAAGTTAGCTGTGAAGAGCATACTTCCTTTTCTGAGCCGTGTGGTCTAACCAGCCTTCACACGTTGATATGGAAGGCTCTATTTGCATTTTATCTCAGTCCAGGAACACCGTATGACTGGCCAGGTTTCTCTTTGTTATAGTTAATAACACCAGAGAAGGGATAGGGGAAGTTTTGAGGTCTGGAAGATTAACACCAAATTGAAAAAGTGTCTGGATACTGAATTCTCGGTGATTAACCTGTTTGTATTTAATAGCCTCTATTTTGGGATACATGTGAATGTATGTATCTGTTTATTATATATCTGCCTACATCTGTCTGTCTAATAATTTATATCTATTAATCATCCATCCATCTATAGCTATCAATCTATTGTTTGTCCATGTCTATCTATCCATCCATCTAACTGTCTGTCTATCCATCCATTTATGAGGGACCACACTAAAATCTTAGTAGTGATTGACTTGATTGGAGGTATAACAAGTAATTCTTGTTCTGTCCTACACTCTGTTTTTCAGGTTTTCAATTTTGAATACATACCAGTTCAGTAAAAAATAACTACAAAATTAAAAAAGGATAAAAGGATCCTGAGCATTTAATCAACAACTTCAAATACATTAGAACCATGGCAGCCCTATTCATTGAGCTTATCACAGAATGTCATTCATTTCATTCAGAAAACACGGTAAATGTTAAGTGATGTGTTTCTTAATTGTGGATTAATACTTGCTAGTGCCAAATGCTTCTGTCACTCACATCACTAAATAGATTCTGAACTAGCCATAGTTCAGGGGGTTTTATCTCATTCTCAGATCTCATCATTTCCAGTCAGCCACTCCAAGTACATCCTAATACATTATTTAGCTCATTTGAGTGGAGAGCTTGCTACCAAAGGGAGTTCAAGGGCAAAGGTCATTTTCTGTTCCACAGCAAAAAAAAAAAAAAAAAAAAAAAAAAAGCTGCTGAATCCCAAGTTCTGGACTACAGGCTTCAACCTCTTCTGTTAGGTTCTAGGGTGATTGTTTATTAAACCTAAGGTTACCAAGTTTCTGTACTGGACACTGAGCTAACTTTAGTCACTACCACGTGTATACAAAATAAGCCTTAAACAACAAATATGTTCTCTGCTATCTCTTCCTTTTTTTTCTTTTGATTTATTGAGACAGGGTATCTCCATGGAACAGCCCTGGCTGTGCTGAAACTCTCTTTTTAGACCAGGCTGGCCTCCAATTCACAAGAGATTCTCCTGCCTCTGCCTCCTGAGTGTTGGGATTAAAGGTGTGCCCCACTGTGCCCAACTCTGTTATTTCTTTCTTGATATGAAAATATTTCTAAGAACCAATGCGTGAGTAGAAATGTAGATAGAACCATTGCTGAAGCAAAGGAGTCAGATGTGGCTGGGAACCCAGGCCAGAGATAGAAAGGAGTCTGGTGAGTGCCCTGATATCTGTCGGCATTATAAAGAGGAGGGGAGCTTAAGCTGTGGTCCTAATCGAGGACAATGGTCAGCAACTGGAAACGGCGTGGCTTTTGACATCCTATAAACAAGCCACGAATGCGGGAGGACACTCAGGACAAAGCAGAACTATGAAAGCAGGCTTTTAGACGTGACGTATTTGGACGCAATGGCACTGGGGTGGAACCATCCAGAAGCGCTCTGTTGGAATAGAGTTTATCACAGTGCAGGTGCTGATGAGGGTTGAGAATAATGATCTCCAGCTAGACTGCACACCAGACTCACTTGGGAAGCTTTTAAAACATGTTACTATGCAAACTTCACCTCAGCCTCTACACAAGGCTCTCCTTGGTTGAAATCTGGGCATCAGAATGTGTTTAAACCTCCTAGGTGAGTTCAAAGTGTTTGAAGGCATTTCCTTCAAACATGCTACAGGATGGTTTCTTTTTAGTCCCACCATACTCTTTATACCCAAACTGAATAAAGATGAAAGGATAATCAGAAATTTAACAGCCACTTGTTGAAAGTGTAGCCAGTTAGACTAGAGTCTGGCTGTGGGAACTTTCAGTCCTCTGAATTCCATTTGAACCCATGCTTGTCTCTAAATGAGGTAAATTTTTGTTGCGACCAAAGTTTTAAGGACGACACTTTGTCTGAGACAGAAAAGGCAAGGGGTTGTATTTCCTAACTCTATAAATCCAACATGTTCATATTTTTATTTTGGAACTGAAGAAGATAGGTGAAGCATTTCCACCTTGCAATGATGGGAAATACAACTATCATATTTCCTGTGAAGTCGGTCAAGTCCACTATTCCCTGATTAATGTGAGGAGACAGGAAACGCACCAGTGCATCGATTTCATGGTATCATCTTCAAAAGATAAAGTGAGCTGCATTTTCTCAGCCTGAGCTTTGAACCGATCCCTGTTTCTGGCAGGGAGGAGTTACTCAGGGAATGCAAAGTGCTGATAATTCTTCAGTCAGTGGGTACATGCTTTCTTTTCCTATTTGCATTGCAGGAAATAATTTTATTTTGCTCAGGCAGAGGAGAAATGAGCCTGCATCTCCAGTGGTCACACCATACTGACGATGTGGAAATGGTGAGGCCTAGAGACACTGAGTTGTGCAAGGAAACCAACTGAATGTGAAAGAATAAGTCAATTTACAAGTAGATGAAGGGATCACGCTTTTAAAACGTTGTTAATGTTTTGTCAATTATGTCATTGAAGAAGCACGGTTGACATTTCATGGAAGGTTGGGGAGAGGTATGATTTCTGATGGCATTTCATATCTCATAACCTGAATGATTAGCGTTTTAAGAGAGCAAAGAGCTATTCTAGGTGCCCAACATGAATTTGCCTGGATGGAAGACATGAGAGAGGAGAAGAGAGTGAGGGTGGTTGTCACCGCCTCTGGAAGCTTCCTCAGATACACCCCCCTTTCTCTGGACTCTTTTGAGTTCACTCCAGATGATGCTTTTTCGGTGTATTTGTCTGTCTTTTATGGTTCTTCACTTACGTCACATGGGTCGAGTTAGGCTGCTCACTAGATTTGTGCCTCCTCAGTGAGATTTAATTTTCACACTACCCCCTACCCCCACTCCTAGATTGTGAGTTAGCTTTTTTTTTTTTTAAAGGTCTGTTTGGGTGCCTAGGTTCTATTTTTGAATCCGATTAAAACAACATATGGCTTTGTGTGTTAACACTATGTGCATATTCCAGCCCACAAAGCCCACTGTGGACGATTGCTCAGCTGAAGCAGATCTGTGTGCTGAGCTGCTGTCAATGCTGTTCTCTGATGACGAGTCAAGATCAGACATGGCTAGTGACCCGGCTTCCCACTCCCACCCTACTGGCAAGGTCAGTACTTTATAAGTACGTATCTTTTGATTCCCATGCCTTTGAACTGTACCAGCAAAGGGCAACTCTGACTCAGGAAGTAGATCCACTGGAGCCCAAGGAAACCCAGGCTTCTGCTCAGCCAGATAGGGAACAGCCCGGAAGAGAGGCGCGGTTAAGGAAGGCAAGAGGGGAAGAGTGGGCACTTCTTAATTAGGCCTACTTTCTTTTACTCTTTGTTTTTAAAACATGAGTATTTTTCTTTCTTTCTTTCTTTCTTTCTTTCTTTCTTTCTTTCTTTCTTTCTTTCTTTCTTTCTTTCTCTTCTTTCTCTCTCTCTTTTTTCTCTTTCTTTCTCTTCCTTCCTTTCTTCTTTCTTTCTGTTTCTCTCTTTCTTTCTTTCTATTTTTAGGAAAGCAAGTTGTATTTCAGAACATCAAGGATCTGGAGACTGGAGAAATGGCTGAGCAGTCAAGAGCAACTATTGCTTTTTCAGAGGACCAACACCTATGTACAGTGACTTACTCACCTACAACTAGACCTCCAGGGGAATCTGGAGCCTTTGACCTCCACAGGCACTTACATTTGTGTGTACATACCCACATGTACACACATACATGTTTATAACTGAAAATAATAAAAACAAAGCTGTTAAGGGGCTGGAGAGATGGCTCAGCAGTTAAGGGCAATTGTTTCTCTTGAAGAGTATCTGGGTTCAGTTCCCACCTAGTTCATAACCCATCAGTAATTCCAGTTCCAGGGGATCTGGTTGCCATTTCTGATCTCCAAGGGCACCAGACATGCATGTGATATGCAGACATACATGCAGGCAGAACATTCATATGTGTAAAATTAAAATAAAAGTAAAAAAATCTATTAAGGACATCAAGTATCTGGAAGAAAGAACATTAATTACTTTTAGTGACAGTTGAATTTACCCTTTGGTCAAAGGATAGTTCTTAGTATGTTCCAATAAGAAGAGACAGTTATGTTTAAATGCTAGAAGGACAAGGAACAGCTGTCGTTCCCATGCAAACGCAGGTGACTGTTTACTGAGGTGTAGCAGGACTGTGAAGAAGCAACTGAGACTCTGAGGAGCCTTTCGTCAAGCTAGCGAACGTGGACAGCAAACAGACAAAGGTCATAACTTATGTGCAATTCCTATATTCTGTGGTTTTGCTGTTTTGCTCCTAATTCTTGTCTTACCCTTCCTTGGGTATATGGGGACTTGAACCTCTGTGGCTCTGTGTGTCTTCCATTTCTTATTTCATTAGTCCATGCCTATTCTTCTCAGAAACACAATCTAAATGCAATCTCTCTGTTGTATTTTTGTGTCCTTTGCTTGGTTAAAGAAAAGAAATGAGCTGACACATACACCTTCGAGGGCTTGGATCCTGCCTCTGCCAACCTGGAAAGTGGGCAGAAGAGAGGGAAGGTCCCGCACTGAGAGTGGATCTTTGTATTCTCCTCATTTGTCCACCTTTCTCTTCCTCTCCTCCCCCGCTTCTTCCTCCTTCCTAGGGTCTTTCCTTCCCAAGTTTCTTGACCAACAGAAAGGATCATCAATAGGAGTTGGCAAATAAGCAGCTGCACCTTGCAATTTTACAGACAGAGAGAAGATAAAGGGGCATATTTTCTTAGTCTTATCTTAAAATTTGAAGATAGGAATAATTTCATATCAATACAGTGTAATATTACCAGAGCTCAAATCTTGTGTACTTTTAGAATACGTTTACAAATTTGTTTAAAATAGTACATTTTAAAACAATCTTTAGATTTTTTTTCTTTTTTTCTGTAAGTTTCTCCCCTCTTCTGTTTCATACACACTCTCTGTACCTTAGAGTCACTCCATTTCTCATTTGTGGATTAGGACCTGCTAGGCAGGAAGCCTCTCTACATACCGAATCATTCAACCTGCTATTGGCTTATCTCTATGTGGATATAACTAGCTGACAATCTTTATTGTGGTCATAAGGGGAGGTAAAGGCAGGGGGATCAAGCATTCAAGGTAAGCACTGGCTACACGAAACTATCACAAAAACAAAACAAAGCAAAAAAAAAAGCAGTTACATGTTAACATACGCTGCAATAGAGATGAACTTTGACACATTATGCTAAGTGAAATAAGTCACATACAAAGAACAAATATTCTATTGTTCCTTTATAAGTGACGCCTAACATAGGCAAATTCCTAGAAACAGAACATAGAAGAGTGGGAACCAGAGCTGGCAGACTAAAGATTGGAGCCATTGCTTACTAGGTACAGGGCTTCAGTTTGAGATGAAAAAAAAAAAGTTCAGGAGATGTTGTACATCAGTGTAAATGTACTTAATGCCCTTGAACTGCACACTTACAAATACTTAGAGTAGTTGTTTCATTTTATTTTTTTGTTTTCATTGATAGATATCTAAAACCCTTTTTTATTTTTGGACAACACCTCTGAATATAACCCAGGCTGCACTCAATTGTGTGTTCCCTCTTTCTATAATCCTTCCTAGAATTAGAAACCTATGTCACCATGTCCAGTCAAAATAGTAAATTGAATGTTATCTATGTTTGGCCACAATAATATTAAAAAAAATCCAAACAAACCAAGAACTACTTCCTATGAATGCTTCTTTGCCCCCAATCTATAAAATGAGACCTAATCCTGAATGTAAAGGCAATAACAGGTGGGGACTCTGGGAGACAGTGAGGTCATGAGAACAGAGCCCTTGGGAAATGGATCAGAAACCTCACAAACGGGCTGAGCGAGCTTATTTTCTCCTTCTACCCTCTAAGGGCACAGCGGGAAGATGCCACCTGTGATCCACACATCACTCTCACCAGCCATGGGATCTGCTGCCATCTTGATCTTCTCATAGCAGCTTCTACACTGGCGAGCTACACATCTCTGTTGCTAGAAGCCACTGTTGTTATAGAAGCCCAAAGAGACCAAGACAGTCTTCAGAACAAAACCAAAACCAAGACACCAATGTATTGTTTAGAGGAGAGTGACTAAGGTGTTCTGCCATGCACTGTTTTTTACCAGTTTTCAGATTGAATCTTCTATTTGACTAATGTCACAAATGCCACATTTATAAGGATTTTGACCAACAGCTTTGCATAATGACAACAGTAATCATTACTATAGGCTGCCTATTAGGTGCAGAGATCTTATGCGAGTGACCTTGACCTCAATGAATTTGCACATCAGTTCTATAAAGGGTGTACTACTATCCCTGAACATATTTAAGGCTTAAAGGTTTAGTAAGTTGTCCATTGTCAAGCAGCCACATTATTCCTTTCCCTTAGAGCATTTTGCTGTTCTCAGCATGGTAGTATTTACTTGGTATAAGATTTGATTGGAAGGGAAAGGGGCGGGGGAAGTGGAGCGGTACATGTCAATGATCCTGTGAATTGTGTGAGTATGAAATAAAATCATTTTATTAAGAAGAAATTTAAATATATATTTAGCTAGTTTTAGATTGTCTCTCATAAGTAACGATTTAGGACAAACACAGGAGCTGCTGTTGTTGGGTCCACTATAGTTAAATGACAGACAATGGTGTAAGGCTGGGGTCAGGATGTTTTCCCATACCCAGAATATTGATTTTCTTCTAACTGTCAGTGATAAGAAATGTATAAACAAGCCAAGCGGTGGTGGTGTGTACCTTTAATCCCAGCACTCAGGAGATAGACAAAGGCAGATCTTTATGAGTTTAAGACCAGCCTGGTCTATAGAGTGAGTTCCAGGTTAGCCAAGGCTACACAGAGAAACCTTGTCTCAAAACAACAAAAAATCAATCAATCAAACAAGAACAAACAGCCCATATTTTGAATACAATAAAAGGCAAAGTGTGAAAACTCAGCAAAGCTCTGGCCCTTCCTTAGCCTACCAAGCCCCAGGAAACATGAATACCTAGCTAATTACCTTGGGTCATTTTGATAATGGCCTCTTTCAATGGTGGTTCAGTGTGAGGGTTTTTAATGTGTAGTATGAACTTCAGAGGGCAATTATCTTCATCTATGTCTTTCCCAGAATGATGGTGCACTCCTTCAGAGGGCAGGTGGGATGAGGCAGCTACACTGCACCCCATTGCAGGGACAAAGGTACACCTAATTTTTCCAAACAGAACAATGTATAGAATGCCTCTTGCCCAGCAGGTCATTATCACTCTTGCTCTCCAGCTGTCTGCCTTTCATTAGATTTAAGAGACTATTTGAGTTGTTTCTGATGTCTCAAGGGTGCACCCTGCTGGAAAAGTACTTTGCCAGACAGTTTACATTTGAAGTTAGAGGATTGTGCTATCAATAATGTACCTGGGGGCGAATTGCTGGGTGTGTAGATAGCTCTAGGAGAGAGGTGAGGAAGGTGGGGGGGGGGGGAGAGAGGAGTGAGGAGAGAAGAGGAGAAAGAAGAGAAAGAATGTGAATATGGATATGAGTGTAACGGACCTAGACCATCCCTACAGTAACCATTCCTTTCTGGGCTATGAGAAATGAACAAGTTGACCCTAGGAGACCTGATCAAGTTTTTGTTGTTTTCTGTTTGACATTTTAGAGCTTGTTAGGGTCTCTAGCAGGGGAATGCAGCTGCTCTTACCCTTGACTGAAGACCAGCTCCTCCTCTATTTTTTTTTCTTTTTGACTGAGCTTCAGAGGGATGCACATGGAGCGGTGAGGGAGAAAGGGGACATTCGCCTAGCCAGCCTGATCAGCCCTGGTGATCGGTAGGGTGACAGATGTGGCAGCCAAACCACCCTCACATTCTCTGACATTTGTAATTTAGAACCATTGAAAGAATTCTAAGTGGTTATTCTAGTGACTTCCCTCAATCTAGAGGCGCCCGTATCTAAACCTCTAAGAATGGAGTCCAGAGTTTATGTATGTCTATTCAACAAATTCCAGTTCTCTCTGATTAACTCAGCATTTGTGCACAGAATTTAGGACTTCTTTTGAGCTCACTGGAAAAATTTTAGTCCCAAGAGGCCCGGCACTTTGAGTATTGTCCCCACATCAAACTTAATGTCATTCTGTATTGCAATGCATCTCATAGCCAGTAACATTTTCATTTACTGTTAAAAGTCTTGATACACAATTTAAAAATTTCACTAGTGGTTGAAATTATCTGCCTATGAATAATTTATGTACTTAATAATCACTGAGAATTTCGATGAACTGGAAAAAATCTAAATTTATAGATGTATGAAGTATTTAATAGTAAGAATAGCAATGGAATTGTCATGCCCTATGATATTTATATTTAATTATGTGTTAACTAATTTTGATTTTGTATTTTCCTTTTAGTATTTTGCTCCCCACCCTGCACACCATTTCTTTATTCTCTGGCTTGCTCTCCATTTCCTTCTGTCTCCTCATTCTTTCCTTCTCTCTTTACCTCCATTACCTTTTTCCCCCTTTCCTTCAGACCTTTTCAAAACGGAAAGTTCTCTGGGCTGGGAAGATTGCTTGACTTATAAAATCGCTTTCTGTGTAAGAACAGGGACTTGAGTTTGACTCTCTGGAGCCCATGTAAAAGCTCAACACTTGGTGTGAGCATCTCTAATCCCAGAGCTCTTATGGAGAGATGGGAATCAGAGACAGAAGAATCCCCAGAAACTCAAGGGCCAGCTAGCCTGGTGTATGCAGTAGAAAAAAACCAAACCCAAACAACAGCAAGGTGGAAGGCAAGGACCAGCACCAAGGTTGTTTCCTGCCCTCTACATGTGAGTGTGGTACACATCTTGTTCTCCCATCCTCCCTCTCTACTGTTTCTGTCTCTCTCTGTCTTTCTGTCTCTGTCTGTCTGTCTTACACACACACACACACACACACACACACACACACACACACACACACACACACACACACATCAGACCCTAATGCCTTTTAATAGAAAGACTACAGCCCATTTTAATCAGCTCTTTCAGTCTTACCTTACGAAGCTCAGAAGCCTAACAACTCAAAACTAAACTGTATGAAATCACTGAAGTTTGCTTTGTTTGCAAAACAGAGGCCATTTCAGAAGACTTAACCTAACAATATTTGGGGTACATACTGCAGCCTTTCTTCCCAGGCTCCTAGAGTTAAGTTGGACATCAAAGCTTAATAAGGGCAGAGTGCTGTGTACGTGGTAGGTGTCCCACATCTGCCAAATGAGCGCATGCACATATAAATGAACGAGCAAATGAAACAACTACGTAAATAAGAGCTAAATTACATGGCACAGACTTGGTAATGGGACTGGTGGAATATATTAATCATACAAAGCAGCTTGGCAATTACTTAAAGCCTTTTAGAATAACATTCTGTTTTTAATTTAATTTTGTTTTATTAACAAGAGATTGGCATTGCCTGTGGGAAAAAGTAGTCCTGGCATATCTCACTGCTAACTCTTCATTAGGGAATTAAAAAAAAGTGGAAGTATTATAGGCATTAAAGAGGGTGGAAAGGCACTGTAGACCTAAAAGAAAAGACTTCAGAGGTTGGTAAGATTTCCATGAAGCAAGCTGCTTTCCACTTGGCAGTGAGGATTCGCTCCAGGGTGGGATGCAAAGTTGGAAAGTCCTGGGATTCTTTTTTCCCCTTCCATGTGAACCCAGGTTTGCTTTTTTCCCTATAGGAAACAAAAGGATGTTGAATCTTCATGTTGAATAGGACTTTGACTTTGGGCCCATATCCCCGTGCATACATTCTTCCCCTATTTTCTGTGTCTTGATGAAGTACAGTGTCCAGGAACTGGGGCTAAAATGATGTTTAAGACTCAAGCATGAGGCATTTTTCAAAACTGTAAAGAGCTGTTTATCTTGTGTTGGGAGAGTCAAGGTAATGGATGCTGGAATAACCAAGAGAAAGTGTAGGGTACATATATGTTCATTCCTAGGGGAATTAGAAAGCTTTCACTGGAGATATTAATTGACTTGGGTTCAGGATTGAATGTCTCTATCCTGCCTATAGATTAGAATAACCAGGAGACTAAAAGAAGAAAGGAAGGAGAGAAGAAAGGAAATAATAAAAGCACAAAAGAAAGTAAGGGAGAGGGAGGGAGAATGATACAGTAACTATAATTTGCTTTTTCATATATGTTTATGTTTAAATAATAATATAGAGGTAGATGATGTTAAAATGGATTATGAGGGCTGATTTGTCAGCCTTCACTGCTTAGTAAATAGTAATACATTTAGACTATATGTGATATATCATGGGAGTTCATCACAAAATAACTTAAGAGCTCATTCTCACATTAACTAACCATGGGATGAACACTCTTATCCTTAAAAATATCAAAATTAGCCGGGCGGTGGTGGCGCACGCCTTTAATCCCAGCACTCGGGAGGCAGAGCCAGGCGGATCTCTGTGAGTTCGAGGCCAGCCTGGTCTCCAAAGCAAGTTCCAGGAAAGGCGCAAAGCTACACAGAGAAACCCTGTCTCGAAAAACCAAAAAAAAAAAAAAAAGGAAAAAAAAAATATCAAAATTAGTTCATCTCACCTTAATTCAGTTTTTGTTGCCTGATTTCACAGGCAATTCCCTTAAATGTGGGTGGGCAGGAACACAGGCACTGTCCGTCCAGAAGAATTGCTTTACCTCCATTTTGACATGGATGGCATTTTTTAACACTGAATTCCTCAATGTAGTCGCCTATCGCTCTTTCCAAATTCTGTTTCTTTACGTATGCATCTTTCATTTTCAAAGGAACCAGGTTGTATATAGGGGACAACTGTAAGAAAGAAAACATTCAATCTTATATCTTTTTCTACAGAGGACCTTGTAAAACACCCTTCACTCAATCACTGACTTACAAATTCATTGATTTGCTGGAAGCTTATTGAACAGTTATTATTGCCAGATACTATGTTAGCTTTTGAGGTTACAGTTGATCAAAAGTAGTCATGATGCGCGCTATCAGGAAGGTTACATTTAAAAATAGAAAGAACGAGAGAGATCATATGTCATCAAAACTGTCATCAAGAAAGTGAGAAGTCTGAAGTGGGAGAAGCTATTTGTAATACTGCTAAAGGAGAGTGGACTCACATTCAGAAAACGTCAGCAACTGCTAAGGCTTCACAACTGTTCACTAACGTATTTTTGGTAAAATAGTACCTGTGGTGGTTTGAATAAAAATGGCCCCCACAGGCCCATAGGGAGTAGCACTATTAGGAGGTGTGGTCCTGTTGGAGTAGGTGTGGCTTTGTTAGAGGAGGTGTGTCATGGAGAGGAGGGGGCTTTGAGTACACAGAAGCTCAAGTCACTTCTAGTGTGGCTCAGTCTCTGCTGCCTGCAGATCCAGATGGGGAAACTCTCAGCTCTATCTCCAGCACCATGTCTGCCTGCATGCCACCATGCTTCCCACCGTGATGATAATGGACTAAACCTCTGAACTGTAAGCCTGCCCCGGTTACATTTTTTTTCTTTTTAAGAGTTGCCGTGGTCATGGCATGTAATCACAAAAATCACAGATTTTTTTAATCATAAAACCCAAACAAAGATAGTACCCTAACTCATATTTCAGTTCCGTTAGAAGAAAGAAACTTCTTTCTGACTCTGCCACATTGGCACAATCAGGGCAAGCATGTAGGAGAGTTATTTCGGATTTTGAAAAAAAAAAAAAGGTATTTATCTTGTTTTGCCTTCAAAAGAAAGTCAAGGCCAGATAATCTAAGATATGGGAATAGAGGGCCATGGAGGAAATAGTTTGGATAAAACTACCTAAATAATGTTCCAAGAGATAAAGATGAAGGCCATGGCAGTTTCAAAGAAGCTTAACCCTGGCATCCAAACTGCACAGGCAGATCTAACAGTTCCAGTGCAGCCCCTGAAGCCTTCCTGCACAGCTTACCTTTCCATGACCAACCTTGTCTTCTAGTAAGCAAGAAAAGGTTTTGAGTTTTTCTCCTATACCAGCTAGCTCTCTTGTCATTGTAGACACATTTAAGTAGACAGTTTATCATGAAGCTAGCTAAAATACCAAACTTAATATTAATCACATTTAGATCTCTTCCAGTCATCCAAAATAATTAACAATGTGTACCAAATGTGGTTTTTTTAATAGAATGAGAATTATTTTTTACCCCTATACAAGAGAGTTATACACAAGTTTCACCGTGCCATTATGGCTGTCGCCTACAGAGCGTTAGCATCTGGCCCTTTAAAATACTGGCTGTCTGTAACATCCAGTGCATGTCTGCTAAGCATTATAGATCAGAACAGTGTGGTAGGTTTGTTCTCCATTCATTATTAGCTCATGGCATTTGAGAAACTCTGAAAGTAGATTATTCGTTTACTCAAAGGTAAGAGTGATCGTGGGAAATGGGAAAGTGAAAAAAGAAAAGCTGAGAACAGAAAAGGTGAGGGGCAAAAGGGGCACCAATGAACAAGATTCAAGCCATCTCTTATGGCTGGACTGGGCAGTGCTCAACCAAGTGCCACCTGTGATGCAACCAAGAGCCCTGGCGCTTGGTACGTCCACATGTACCAGGTGAGTCACAAATTTGGCTACATCTTCTAGTTCACTGAAATAATACACAATGGAATTTATCAATCCCATGCATATAAGAAAATACACCTGATTTCCAGGAGAAACAACATGGGATTAAAGACTAATATTTCTCATGAGTTCCCATAAAGGGAACATTGTATTACATAGCATCCTTTTAGAAAACGAAGCAGGCTTACATAATCTTGTTTCTTATAATGCCAAAACAGAACCTTACAGGAAGCCAGTGTATTAGATTACAGCTATGCTCATCAAGCTGCTATTTCTCTGGCAGAAGTTGTAAGCTTCCTATCTCTCTGGTAATCTGCAGTAGATGTAGTTTCTCTCTGCTGACATTTTAAGGATTTGACTGTAACAGTGGATATAAAGGAAAAATAAACAGAGTTCAGCTACTCTGTGGAGACAAGATGTAGGATATTTGTGTCAGTATACAAGCAAACTGATAGGGGGATTAACATCTTTTCCTGAAAATTGAAGACTATGACAAAGGTAACTACTGAGACAATAGGCCAGCCTGTATTCTTTTTATGGAGGGAGGCCAAGAGCAAGATATTGGGATATTGAAAGGCACAGGCTCTGTTTAGTACAGTACTGCCATGGTCACTGTAATATAGGAGACAATATATACTATCATCATAATCATCAATTGTTTTACTTAGTATAATGTGACTTCCTCATTGTTCTGCCAAGATAAACCTAGCAACCTAAGTATATAGATCATTGATTTCATTTGAGACAGAAGATAAAATGCAAACAATTTAATAGTTTAGGGTGGTAGGGAGAGAGTCCATAAAGTCTCTGTATAATTAAGAAGAAAGATAACTATTTTAGTGTTAAGAGTATCTCCCAATGTTTGATATGTTGTCTACAAACAATAGAATGCTTCTCCTCACCAACAAGTGAACTAGTGATTGTGGATGTGTAATTATGTGATGAAATTAATAACCAATCTCCCAAAGGTCCATTTCCACAAGATTTATGAGAGCAGAAACTCGTTAGCATCTATTTGAAGGTCAAACTTGGTATTTTTTTTTTAGTGTGTGTGTGTGTGTGTGTGTGTGTGTGTGTGTGTGTGTGTGCTGTTGTACCAGGATGTTGAGCACAGGCCCCTGTCTATGCTAGGCCAGTGCTCTACCATTTAGATGTATCTCAAGATCCATTTTTGTTTTTGAGACAAGGTCTCATTAGGTTGCCCAGACTGACTTTAACCTTACAGGTAGGTGTTATAGCCTGGGCTCCCACACCTTATGTGAAGTGATGTGTGCACATCTGCTAAAGGCTTTATTTCTATAACCAAAATGCAGAACTGGTTGCAATTTTTTGGTTTCTGAGTTCTTTCTTTATATAAGAGATAGTTTGGGTATCTCTAATGAACTCTTTAAAGACAATAAAATAGAGTGAGGAAGTAAAATTCTCAAGAAACTAGTACTATAAAAAATGTCAGCATTTCTAAAATGTAATAAAACTGGCATCGTGAACAAAGATCAATTTGACTGGAGAGAAGGAACCATAAGACATGCACGGAAAGTTGAAAGCTATGAAAGAAAGCAACAATTACTTTCTAATAATAGCAGGGGAAAAAAAGGAGTCGTGAATAACATATACATGTTTTAGTTAAGTGGAAAGATGCAGCCAAATAGCAATGGTATTTACATCTTTACAACTGTAACGCATTGTCCCCCTTCAAGAGTAAGCAGAAGAGTACAGACTCTCAGGGTCTCCTAGATAGAACACTATTACCATTATATAAAAATGGAGGCACGTCTGGGGATTCACATCTATACCCCCTAGCACTTGGGAGGCTAATGCAGAAGGATTGCTGAGAGTTCAAGACCAGACCAGGCTATCAAGTTAAACCCAGCCTCATAAAACAGAATCAAAACAAAAATCAGAAAGGGGGCATGTCTATAATTTCAGCTACTCAAAAGGCTGAGGCAGGAGGGTCATTAAAGTTGAGTCCATTTGGACAAAGAGAAAGTGGATGAGAGGGGATTGATTCTCTGGTCACAAGAATTACTCATCTTTGTTTTTATGTTTGTCAAGACATTATGAACATTCTTTCCATAATGACTCTTGGATGAGGGTCTCCTGATGTGTGATACCCAGAGAAGACAAGGGGAGCCGAAGGCCAACCGAAGAGAACTATCCATTCTTGGTGACAATTTTGTTCCAACCTGTACTATAGACTCTATATGAACAATCTTAATAAACCTTCAGAAACACATGGGGATCTGCAGAATTAAGTGTTGTCAAGACAGACACGTCCCACACCTGTGAGTGACAGACGGCAGCAGGAGGTCATCCAAGTTGTCTGACACTACACTGTGCCTTTCTTCTCTGAAATTCTTTTTTCCAAGGAAGCCATGTGAGGGCTTTTGAGTACTAACATCTCTGTCTTATAAAGGCAACTGTTATCTGAACCCAGTGTGATGTTTAATAAGAGCATCTTCAGTCATAAAAGAAACATTCCTTACTTTCTGACTAATGAGTGCTGGAGCATCATTCAAGGATGAGGCCCAGTTGACGAAGTCAGTCACATCAATTGCCTTATCTCCTCTGAGAAGCTTTTCTTTCAGGAGGATTGCTTGTTTCCCAGTCCCTCCTCTTATTAATGAAATAACATCCTCTATGAAGTTTTCCTTAGTGATGTTTACTGGAAAAAAAAAAAAACAAGGAAGACTTGAAGCATTTGCATCTCTGTGGTCATGTATCCGGATGGCATTTGATAAATGTGTATTATGTCCTTTTAGGATAGCTTATTGTATTTGTTGAACTTTAATTGTAAATATTACACACATAAATCTCCCCTCCATAATCTAAGAGGGCAATTTTTCTCAGTAGTCAATTTATAGAATTCAATCATCTTTGTTTTGAAAAATAATGGTGGTACAATCGATTCAGGTGGATTGATAACTTACAGCTCATCATATAAATACAAGTACATACAGGAAAATTAACATGACTTTGGATGTAATATATATATATTTGAAAAGTTATATATATATATATATATATATATATATATATATATTTGAAAAGTTACCTTCATAATGATATTGTATATAGTATGCTTTAAATTATCTTGATATTATAGAAATATTAGCGTCTAAAAAGAATGAGACAAAAAGTAAACTTGTTCCTACTCCCAAATCCTATTCCCCTTTCTCTGTTTCTCTCCAAACTGAACCACTTTAAACACTTGCAAAACTTTTAAAGTCATGAAGTATTAAAGAAATCACAAGATGTTTTTCTCTAGCCTTCGTCATTTGTACAAATGAGAAATCTGAAATGATGTGGTGTAATGACTAGCTTAAGGTCACACAATTAACCTAATGTTGTGAGATGGTAATTCCAGGGTTTTGACCCTTTGTTAGTCTCAGTCATATCCACAAGTAGATAGACTTTCCACATTGTCCATCTTACCCTTCTATAGTTCCTTCATTACCAGTTGGCTCCTTAGAGATGAATCAGAAGTGTTCTTTAATCCCAGCACTCGGGAGGCAGAGGCAGGCGGATCTCTGTGAGTTTGAGGCCAGCCTGGGCTACAGAGTGAGTTCCAAGAAAGGTGCAAAGCTACACAGAGAAACCCTGTCTCGAAAAACCAAAAAAAAAAAAAGTGTTCTTCATTTAAAGTTTAATAAAAATTTTAAATAAAAATAATTTTAAGTCTTTGAGATTAGAAGAAGATGTGAAGTCTCCAGCACATTTTCATGATTGCAAATTTGCTAACAATCAATAAGAGAAGGTTATGCTTATAACAAAAACATCTAGAATTCCAAAAAGGTGTTCCACTAGTTGGGTGCTGAGGAAAGGTTACCTAATCAAGCCAAGTTGAAAGTAGATTTGGAAAGGTAACTTAGGTCTTGTTCTTTGTAATGGACACAAGGTCCTACATTAGCCCATTTAAGGCTTGTGAAAATTAAGGAGAAAAAGGAACGTGTCTTCAAGACACTTTGCCACCCGTGACCAGTTTTCTATCATTGCCACAAAAGATACACAAACACACGTGTCATGAAGAGCAGCCCTTGAGCCTCGTGCTTCCTTTGCACAGTAGTGGCCTTGACAGATGTGTGTCTATGGGCCACTTGTGCTCATAGTGAGTGGCTGAGGAAAAACGAAATAGTTCTTAGGTGATTTTGACTTTTCTAACTGAAGATGCTGGAGTGCTGATCATGAGAGGCAATGCTCTTAGGTATCAGCTCTGCCTTCCTAAGTCTAACCAGCCAGTCCCCACTTACCGCTTTTCCCATCACCTGCCTTTAAGCAATCAGTCTTATTAATATTTGCTGTGAGTGAAGGTTCATCAGAGATGGAACGCAGAGGGATGTGTATAGATGCACCCAGTTCATACCCAAGACACTTCTTTATATCACTCACTTCAACACCTGTATTATAGATTCATATGAAAATTATTTAACGTTACTATTTTGTGGCAAATATACATATGTTTCTAGATACTATTATTGAATCAAATGTGAAGATTATTTGATATGGTCTATTAACATCAGAAGTAAATTCTAACTTTACTATTTTGTGACAAATATACATATTTTTCTAGATGCCATTATTGACTCAAAGGTAACATGTCTTCCCTGCCTTGCCTTTTTATTAATATCTAGTGGCAGCCTTTCATTTGGCTTATCAACTTAGTAGCAAAGAGCATATTAAATTTTCCACCTGTTTGAAACGGATATAGGTCAACCAAGGTTGTTATAGTAAAATCTTTTATGATACCCAAGGGAGACAGCAACATCCAACATGTATTGAAGGGTTATTATATGCCTGACATTATTCTAAACATCTTGTATAAGTTAACTAATTTAATTCTCACATTAACCTTATGAAGTATCACTCTGTTTCAGTTGAGTATACAGAATCACACAACAATATCCAGTTGTTTTGGACAGATGATTTGGATATATAGCAGCTTTGTTTTGGCTGATACCATGCATACTCACAAATAACAATCTTGGAAGCTAACTCACTATAGTTGATATATGCCTACCTAAGCACTTATATCCTTAAATTCCTTGAAGTCTATAATTTATTATCTATTTTATTTAGACATATAATATATAAATATTATATAAATAATAAAATATGTAATAAATGATAATAAAATATAATATATAAAGAATATAGATAATAAAAATAAATAATAAACAGTAAATAGAAATAAAAAATAAAAAGATCTATCTATCTATCTATCTATCTATCTATTTATCTATCTATCATCTATCTATTTATCTTCTTACACTTACACTATTGTATGGCACCACCACGTCCTGCTATGGTTATTATTTATTAACACAGTCATTTTGAGTTTACTTTATTCTTTTTATTTTTATGAAAGAAATCTTTCTGTGATACCCAGGCTGGCCTCAAACTCCTGGTCTTTAGCAAGCCTGTTACCTTAGCCTCCTAAGGAGCTGGGATTACAGGCATATATTTATGTACCTGACTGTTCTACCTTATTCTTGAAAGGAATAGATGAACCTTTAGGTCCAAGGCATCTCCCAACTATAGGGGATGCATGGATGAAGCACTATGTTACTCTTTCCTCATAGTTTTGAGTATAACAGTCTTTTTCAACATGGCCTCAACTGAACTACCCCATAAGATTATAATGATCACCATATGAGGCAAAAGTAATTTTTCAACCTTATGTTAGCACATTATGTTTGTACAATATTGGTTATTTCTTCCTCTCAAAGACAACATTTAGAACAATTTGTTCCCACTAACACTGAAGAATATGTTGGAAGACAGTCATCATACATAAAATGAACTAGTCTGAGGATTAAGAGACAGGCTATATAAATTGTTTCTTATACCTTCTTCCACATCTTAAATAATGTTTCCTTAGAAGTCGTATTCCCATTAATAGCCATTTCATTATAGTATGATTTGGTGCATTTCTCAGTAATGCTGTTGAGTACTTTGGAAGCAAATGAGCCTATTCAAAGTGGAAATCAATGAGCCATTTGATAGATGGTTAGATGCCAAAGGTCAGAGCAGAATTTCTCAAAGGAACAGATTATTAGATTATTTCATCCTAAGAGTTTACTGAAAAGGGGCAATGAAAATAACAACGTTTACTTCAATCGGGATTCTGTTTCTAGGCATACCTTTATCTTTCATGGAAGCTTTATCCAAGACATATATCAATTCGTAGACTCCTCCCAGAGACCCAGAGCTACTGTAGTGAGTTCCATAGGTTTCCAAAAATCCAAAATACTCTCCCTTTTCATAGAAATTTGGCAGAGCTTTGATATCATCCAGGAAAGTTTTTGTCAGTACCACATCCCGATTTCTCATCACAAATCTACCCATGTGAACTGTTCCTTTCACATGCAGAAATATTTTTTCCTTTGATAATAAGCAGTTGAAGAAGAGAAACATGACTTTTTATCACGTCATTCAAACAAACCATAAAATCTAGAACATTCAGGGGAATGACATTTTAGCAGTGACCACTACAGCAGACCACATTAGAATGAATGAACATAACCTGTTGTTGTTGATACTGTTTGGCAACTGAAACTCTCAGACATGCTCAGTCAGACACTTTAATGACCTTCCTGGTAGTTTCTCATAAAATTAAACACTCCTCTGCCCTCATAAACATAATGCCCTTCTTAAATGCTTACCAAGGGATCTGTTTCAGGATTCCACAGCAGCATTCATCAGAATAGCTGCAAACAGGAAAAAAGCTCAAACACCCATCAACAAAGAAGTTGCTAAGCATATAGTGTTGTATCCACACAAAGGGATTTTCAGTCATCAGTCAAAAGAAACAAACTACTGACATATTCAACAAGTAATCTCAAATACAGGGTGATTCAAAGAAGTTCTACACAAAGGAATGCATACTGCATGATTCTCCTCATAGTAACAGACAAAACCAAGCTGTTATAGGAGAAATCTGGTCAGTGATTGCTTCTCAGTTGGTAGGGAATTGACTGTGAAGGACATGATGGAATTTTCTTGGGGTGGTAGAATGTTCTATATCTTGTTTTGAAGATCTATGTTTGAAGGGATGTGCTCTCTATATTTTTGGTGTGGCTTCTAAGCCCTCATGTGTAAATACAAGAATTTTATTAACAAGAATCTAACAGGAGCTTGCTTCATACATCGCAAACCATAACTAGTTTTACATCTTCTGAACTACATATTAATTCTCAGTGGAGTCTCAAAGATGAGCAAAATGGATCAGGATTCCTTTTGTCATTACTGTCAAAACTAGAAGGGCATCTTAGGATTTGGAGTAAAGTGGATGTGATCGTCTTTGGCTCAGCTGATTTCAAAGGTAGGTCTTAAATCATTTCCACCCAAATTGGAAATTTGTTCTTTATTTCATCCTAAGACAATAAAAACGATTCTTCTGGCCCCATGAGCCTCACCAGCTGCTACCCATTTCCTAGCCCTCGTTAGACACAACGTTGCATGAAAAGCTTTTTATACATTCTATTTCCAACTCTTCTTTTCCTATTTTCTCTTTCATCTATTTTTTTTCCTGAGGGAAAGGAAAGCCTTGAACATACTATGCAGACACCCTATCACTGAGCTATATTCCCATTTACTTAAATCTAATTGAGTCACTCTGCTGCCCTCACAAAGACAAAACCATTCTGGTCAAGGTTTCCAATGACCTTCATAATCCTAAGGCCAGTGATCACCATCCTCATTTTTGACCCATTAGCACATTTGACACAGCTCATCTTTCTTCTTTGTTCAGTAGATTTTTGAGTCTGGTACTGGAAAGTAGCGCTTATTAAGCTGCAGAAGATGAACAGATCACCCCTGGGGTCTTATTAACATGTAATTCTGACTTAGCAGGTCTAGGTGGCATTTGAAGGGCTAGCTTCCTATTGATGTAGGCACTGCTGATCCAGAGACCACATCGAGCAACGCGGTTCAAGGACATTGCACCTCTTGCTTTCTGGTTTTCTCTGTGGTTTCTCCTTTTGCAATTTCCTTTATATTGAAGTTTCCCAAACTTACCCCTTATTCTTCTGCTTATAAACTGTATTATAACAGTGTTGTTTGCCCAACAAAATCCTATGATTTTAAAGCATCATCTGTATGTCAAAACCTCTTAAAATTATATCTTGAACCCAGATTTCTCCCAAACTCTAGACTCCTAGCACCCACTTCTTACCAACCTTCAATTGAAGATTTAACAGACCTCACATTTCATCTAACTAGAACTTAACCCTGGTCTTCCTTTCAGCCTACTTTGCTTGACCACTGTATCCTTCAAATGGCTTAGGCTCCAAACACTGATATTGGATTTCATGGGAACTATCCTTTCTAAATTACAACCATGTCCCATCTGGATTCCTGCATTGTTTTTTTTTTTTTTTTTTTTTTTTTTTTTTTCAGTTTTTCGAGACAGGGTTTCTCTGTGTAGCTTTGCGCCTTTCCTGGGACTCACTTGGTAGCCCAGGCTGGCCTCGAACTCACAGAGATCCGCCTGGCTCTGCCTCCCGAGTGCTGGGATTAAAGGCATGCGCCACCACCGCCCGGCTGATTTTTAAACATCATCCTTATGCTTTTTTTCACATGCCCAGTTGGGCCATTTTAAGTTTAACAATGAATGTCAAGAGTTGAGCTCAAACCCGTTACAGAAAGAAAATCTACCCTTTACAGTGAGCTTTGAGGCTCTGTGTGATCCAATTAAAGTGCCCTCTTGAATCTGTTCTCTTTCTGGTTCAATGTGACAGAACCATGCCATCAGACTCTTTCTACCTTTGAACCCCAACTTTAATAGTCCTTTCAGACACACTATCCCTAATTCAACTGTTTGGAGAGATCGTCCTTAAATCTTTGGTCTCTCATCTTCTCAACACAAACTAATCACATAATTATGCACAATATGAATGCTGAGAGTTCATTGTTATCTTTATTAATGCAAATATAGTGTCTAAGCAGGTGTTTGGTATCAGGAAAGGAGGAGGAAGTATTTGATCAGCATCACACCAATCCCGAAAAGAATTCTTATATTTATTCTAGAGGTGGTAAAGTGACCTTTGAGTCTGGATTAAGTATAAAAACAAACAGATTTTTTTTTTTAAAATCTCAGCCTAAAAATGTGCTTCCAAAGTAGGCAGACCAATTTCGTGTGCAACATGCATAAGTGCACCGTACCACTCTTTGGAGATGGTCTATAGTAAGCACATAGGCATCTTTCTGAGAGGCCATGTAATACAGAAGCACAATCCTCCATCTTAACTCCTCATTGTACTAATAATCACGGTGATTGTTAAGTGGGATGCTCTGATACTCAGGTGTCAGTCAAACAGCATGCTCTGAATCCTTAGAACAAGTTCCACTCACTAACACCTAGTGTCACACTCACTGACTAGTGTCCACCATCTGAGAGTTCACTGCCTTTGGCAGTTTGCTGCCTGTTCTAGATATCTCTGTGAAGATGTTCTGGGTTTTACTTTCATTTCTTATTACCTTAAAAAGAGTTTGGTTGGTTTGAAATAAGTCCTATCAAAGTCTTTATATGTATACACATATATCCCAGTTCTTACCGTCCTTGACAAATATGTCGATAGTCGCTGAAAATTTTCACTCTTGAAATATGAAAATTTAAAACTAACAGAAGAGTCTTTAGAGTTTGTAGGTTGTTCTGTAGATTTTGAAGAGTATTCTTCTGGAAAAGCGTCAACTCCTCTTACCCGTGAACAGCACTTTACTTCAGTGATTGTAAATTTTAGAGCCAAGTTTGCATTAATACTCGAGGTCCTCTCTTGGAAGATGTTTCTGAATATTTGAATCTCCTCTTCATAATTCTCATTCCTAAGATTTGTATCAGCCTTGGTCTAAAAGTGTATAATGAAAAAAAGCTGTTAAAAACAAATGCAAATCAGGCAGCTGTTCGAAAAGCAGAAGAGGGAGAGAGAGCTCCCCAAGGCAAAGGTGCTGGAGCCGGATTTCTGCGGTTCGAATACAGAGTCTGTATCTCAGTTTCATTTCTGTGGCTGTGAGAAACTACCCTGACGGAAGCAACTTTAAGGGAGACTATGGTGATATTTTATTTGTATTAAAATGTTATTTGTATGTTAATAAATAAAGTTGCCCGGGGGTCAGAGCTATTAGCAAGCCATAGGAAAGCAGGGCAGTGGTGGCATACGCTTATAATCCCAGCACTTGGTAGGCAGAGCTGGGTGAGTCTCTGTGTGTTCAGGGATACAGCCATTATTGGATACACATGCCTTTAATCTTAATACCAATCATGGAAAACCTGGAGGCCTATACAGACAGGCCGTGACGAGGCGGTCATGTGGTTGGGCTTACAACCAATGAGAAGGCAGGACAGGAACTCTATATAAAGACTTTAACACAGGGATAGCTCTGGTTCGGAGAGGTAGGACCACTGCAGGAGGAAGGGTAAGGTTTTAGCTCTTAGCTCTGACCTCTTGGCTTTCTTCTTTGCATTGGTTCTGTGTTTCTTATTTAATAAGAAGGTTGGTTACATCTACAGGAGAATGGATTTATTCTGCTCAGGATTCCATCACTGTGAGGGAGGTCAAGGTAGGAATCCGAAGCAGTTGGTCACATTACATCCATAGTTAAGAGCAGGGCGAGGATGAACTGATGGATACTTCTGCTCAGTCTTCTTTCTTTCATAGTTTAGGACCTAACCCCTGCAAATGGTGCTATCCCCGTTTTGACTGTGTCATTTCACATCAATTAGCACAGTTAAGACACCCCTCCATAGACATGTCTATAGGTGCTTCTATATTGTTTCCCATGAACAATTACAACTAACCATCACAACCCCTCCCCTTTTAACTCGGCACAGGAATGCATCACCTTTAAGTTAAAATCTCCTATCCCTTGTCTTCAAAATTTGTGTTTATACTATAATGTAAAATATAGTCCAACGTTAAAAATCCACAGCTTTCAAAAGTTCAGACACTTTAAAAGTTCAACATCTCTTAACTCTAAAGGCCTATGATGTTAAAAAAAAAAAAATTGAAACCATATTATTCCAACATGTAACGGCACAGAATAAATGAACTGGGACATGAAACAATCACATACAATCCTCTCCTGAACACCTTCTAGAACACTCAACAGGGAAAAGTAGCAACTCTTATACCTCCATATCCAACATCCAGGGTTTGTAATACAATCTGAGTTCCAAAGGGCTTTAGTAGCCCTCCTCCTCCAGTCCTGCTCCCTCCTCCCCCAGTCCTGCTCCCTCCTCCTCCAGTCCTGCTCCCTCCTCCAGTCCTGCTCCCTCCTCCTCCAGTCCTGCTCCCTCCTCCTCCTCCAGTCCTGCTCCCTCCTCCCCCAGTCCTGCTCCCTCCTCCTCCAGTCCTGCTCCCTCCTCCAGTCCTGCTCCCTCCTCCTCCAGTCCTGCTCCCTCCTCCTCCTCCAGTCCTGCTCCCTCCTCCCCAGTCCTGCTCCCTCCTCTTCTAGTCCTGCTCCCTCCTCCTCCAGTCCTGCTCCCCCTCCTCCTCCAGTCCTGCTCCTTCCTCCTCCAGTCCTGCTCCCTCCTCCTCCAGTCTTGCTCCCTCCTCCTCCTCCAGTCCTGCTCCCTCCTCCTCCAATCCTGCTCCTTCCTCCTCCCTGCAGCAGGAACAGCTTCTCTCCTAGGCTTAGGCCATATCCATGTGACATAGGCAGCTTTCCTTAGTGGATGCCCTGTGGTACCAACACTTCAAATATCCTGGGGGTCTCTACCTACACTAAGGCTTCACCTTCATAGCTTCATCCACCAGCCTCTGAGGGCCTCTCTGCAGGGAATCCAACCCTGCCACCCAGTGCCTGGCCTTAGTTGCTCTCCAGGACTCCCTTCAATCTTTCATGCTTCCTGCTTCAAAACCGTTACCACGTGATGGTGTTTACAACACTGCCAAGTTTGAGGCCAGCCCCTTAAGATCTAGCCTGGCTCTTCTTGGACCACAGCTGTGTGTCTACTTCTGAGCACTGACTCCATCCATGCAAACACTCTTCTCTTGCCCAAGTGCAGCACAGGAGCTTCTCCAGAAAGGCAGCACCAACCTGAATACCATAGTGCCTTGATGGCTCCTCTACCAAACCAATCAATCCATTATTTTTATATTCAATTTCACCAAGAGTCTCAAGTCACAGGTAGAATGAAACAAACATAAACTAAACAACCTAATGAAGGCCAGATGGTGGTATGCATATACAGGTCATCATTTGCATGGCTCTCAACATTCTTATCTTCTAAGCTCCTACAGAATAGCCCACTGAACTAGCTCTCAACATTCCATGGTTTCTCTAGCCCAAAGTTCCAAAGTCCTTCCACAGTCCTCCCCCAAAACAACATGTTCAGGTCTCTCACAGCAATCCCCCCACTCTTGCTAACAATTTCTGTCCTACTTAGGGTTTGTATTGCTGTGATGAAACACCATGACCAAAGCATCTTGTAGGGGAAAGAGTTTATTTGCGTTATGCTTCCAAATCACTGTTCATCATTGAAAGAAGTCAGGACAGGAACTCAAACAGGGAAGAAACCTGGAGGCAGGAGCTGATGCAGAGGCCACAGAGGAGTGCTGCTTACTGATTTTCTCATCATGCCTTGCTCATCCTGCTTTCTTATAGAACCCAGGACCATAAGCCCAGGGATAGCACCACACAAAATGGACTGGGCCTTCCCCATCAGTCTTATTGAGGCATTTTCTCAATTGAGGTTCCCTTTTATTCAGATGGCTCTAGCTTGTGTCAAGTTGACATAAAACTAGCCAGCACACTGGGATATATAACATGACCTGATTTTTTTTTTAAAAAAGGCTAAAAACCAACCCAAACAAGCACATAACAACAACAAACCTCCTGCCCCTACCAAAGATCCCTAAAGCAGCCTCGTTAAAAATTTGAACATTCAAATTAAGACATTTTATGCCCATTAGGCTGCAGTCGGATATTAATATGTTGTAACTGTTTGGGTATGTTTCTCAAACTAATTTGGACTTTAATTTGTACATGAGGCATTGGAAGTATAGAAACCTAATCCATGATATTTAGAGGTTGAAGCCTTTGTTAAGTCAATAGGGGGAGCCCTATGAGGTGGGCCCCTCTACCTTAGAGCTCCAGAATCATGAGTCAAATAAACCTCTTTTCTTTATAACTCACCTGGTCTGATGTATTGTTTCATAAGAATAAAAAGCAGGGGCTAAAGAGATGGCTCAGTGTTTAAGAGCACTGGCAGCTCTTCCAGATGTCTTGGGTTCAATTCCCAGCAACCACATGCTAGCTCACAACCATCTATAATGAGATCTGGTTCTGTTTTGCAAAACATGCTTATTTTTCTTAAAAAAAAATTCTAATTATTTTACCTGAACACAGTCTAAAGGGAAAATTTACATATTCAATAAGGATAGGAATGTAGTGATTTTAAGATTTGGGAAATATTGGAAAAGACTTTATTTTTATTTTAAATTATGTATATATGTGTCTGTGTGTGGTTTGTGTAAATTAATGTAACTCTAGATGAGCTGGATTTCCCGGAGGTGGAATTGTAGGTTGTGAGGTACTTGACATTGGTGCTGGGAATTGAATATGAGTCCTGTGTAAGACCAAACGTCATTCTTGAAGGATTCTGGGGATCCAACTCAAGTCACCAGGCTTGTGTGGCAAGTTTTCACTCACTGAGCTCTCTCATTGGCCTTGCTTTTCCAAAATATTCTTTTACATCTTTTCCCATAACATACATGTTGCACAAATTCATACACATAAGAGAAAAACAAATTTTTTGACTTTATCATTTCTTACTCTTGTTCCAAGTACCAGCTTAAGTGGCACCTCTTTCGGAAAGCTGCTTTGTCTCAAAGCCTTATAAGTTTTTAGAACATATGCTTCTGTGGGTCCTTGTTTAAAACAAAAGAAAACAGAAGCCACTTCTGTTCAAATTGCTTATTAAATAGATCATCAGAGCTACAAGAGGCCAGGGGATGCCGGGCGGTGGTGGCACATGCCTTTAATCCTAGCACTCGGGAGGCAGAGCCAGGTGGATCTCTGTGAGTTCAAGGCCAGCCTGGGCTACAGAGTGAGATCCAGGACAGGCAGAAAGCTACACAGAGAAACCTTGTCTCGAAAAAAAAAAAAAAAAAAAAAAAAAAAAGGCCAGGGGTCATGCCTGCTTTATATTCTCACTGCATCCCTACTTAGGAAACAGTCAGTGTATAGAAGGTGCTCAAAGAAAATGAATGCATTAAATTCAATATGCAGAGGTAATAATAGCTAAGGCAGATAACTAACATCTTTTGTTTATTCTGTCCCAGATGTGGTTAAAGTGTTTTATGTACACACGCAGAGGAGTGACTTCAGGAAGATGGATGAATAATACCCTCCAGGACTGGTTCCCTCACAGAAACACTAATTTGAACAACTTGCCACACATACAGATAAATTCAGCAGAGCTAAGGAAACCAAGGGAGAGATTAGCTGACTGAAGTACAGCATGGCAATAAGAAAATATACACAGAAGAGGACAATTTCACCACTCACTCACCCCCAGACAGTGCTCTATGGAGAGGCCATCCAGGGTAAGGAAAGAAATTGCAGCCAGTGCTAGGCTTTGTCTTGGACAGCAGCAAGACATATAGCAAAAGGCAGATCCTCTTGGCCAGTAACTGTGGATTAAGCCTTCAGCCTGCTCTATTGACAGGTGTTCGAGTGCTTGCATGTGCCAATAACCCTTGGAGAGATTTCCAAAATTAGATCCCTTTATAGTCATGAGGTAGGCAATGTTTTTCTGTTTTCTACATGAGGAAACTGAGTCACAGGATGAGTACTTTGCTAAAGATCTCATAACTTCAGGGCTGAGGCAGGGTTCCTACCCATGAAAAATGGGGTTTTAAACCACAGAACATTTGAGATAAGAAACGTCAAGTGAGGGGAGATGAATAAGATGTTAAAACAGACAAGCATAACTTTTTCAAATAACAAAAGAAAATAATTCATTGTCAATGAGTAACCCAAATATGGTTTAAAAATTAACTCATACGGGTTAGCAAGATGGATCAGTGGGTAACGGTGCCTGCTGCAAATGGTTCCATCCCTGGGACCCACATAGTGAAAACAGACAATTAGTCCCTGAAAGTTGCCCTCTGAATTCCATATGAACTCCACAGTATGTGCATATACCACCACTCACAATAAATAAATATAATGTAATAAAAAATTTATTCATCAGGCACAAATCTGTGAGTAACCTCTCTAAATATGCAGTTGATAATGGGCAATAAGAAAGAATACTTAAGTTTTGTAGTGAGACACAATAATGTGATAGATGATTTATTTTACTGAGCAGTTGAAACTGAAGAAAAACTTTGTAAGTTAAAATAGAGATGTCCACTCATAAAATTCATGTTTATTCATGTATGGTATGACAAGCTCAGCTACTTATTTTCCAAGACCATAACAGGTTTGTCCAAGGTCACCACCAGTAGTCATAGCACCAAGGAGACACAGGGACTTAGAAAGAACTCCGCTCAAAAGCTCTCTTCCCTGATGGGCACCAAATAAGAACTCAAGCTTACATTCCTTCCTGTGTTTTTATAACCTCGATGGAAAAACTCATTTGGAGGCACTAATCCCACCCAAACTAATAAAAAGTGATTTATAGATTTCATTTATTCCACATTGTGTGAACATAGATTAGTTTTGCAACAGAAAGCTTAATGTGTTTGATTATGGGATATTGTTCCAAATATCCCAGAGGTATAAATTATGTGCAGGGCAGAAACCATGCCTTTCTCCTAAAGTATAAAACATGCTGAAATGTTGAGCCTTATGTCTTTCTAGAGGTGGAGCAAGGGAAACCAATGTGTTTACTCCCTGATGTAGGTTGATGTTTAAATCTGGGTGGCCACGTAGCCCATTCTATATCATGTAAGTTTCACCTTTATACAGGAGCTACAGAGCTGGTCACAGAGGTTACATTAATTATTGCTTAATCACTGTGGTCAAACTATGTGACCCAAACATGAGAGGGGAAAGGCTTATTTTGTCTCAACATGTCTGAGATTGCAATGAGTCCATCATGGATATAGTGGGTACACAATGGTGGGAAGTGTGTGGTAATGGGGCCAGCTCTAGAAGAGTGTTCGTGTTAGCTGGCAGCTTGTTTGTGTTGAGAAGGCAGAAGCAGAGACATTTAGAATGGAACTAGGGTTGGGATAAATCTTTAAAAGTCTCACCTAGTAACCCACTTCCTCCAGTCAGGCCCCATGCCGTAAAGGCGACACAATTTCTCAACACAGTAGCACTGTCTGGGCATTGAGTATTCAAATCCATGAACCCATGAAAGACACCTCACATATTTCACACACAGAACCTAGCAGTAGTAAAGACTTCATGAGGTTAAGATCTGAGAACTGAAAACAAAATAAGACAACATGCCAACCAACTTTCACCCATTAGTAACGACTAAAGGTGTCATGTTTTCTATATTCCATTTAGAAAAGGACTTAAAATATTTTACTGACGAAAAGAATTTTTTTTTGGTTTTTCGAGACAGGGTTCTCTGTGTAGTTTTGGTGCCTGTCCTGGATCTCGCTCTGTAGCCCAGGCTGGTCTAGAACTCACAGAGATCTGCCTGTCTCTGCTTCCTGAGTACTGGGATTAAAGGCATGTGTCACCACTGCCTGGCCTGACTGAAATTTTTTAGTGACTCATGCTTTTAATCACAGTACCTTAGAGGTAGACGCAAGTAGATCTCTGTGAGTTTGAGGCCAGCCTGGTCTACATAGTGCATTCTAATCTAGACAAGTCTATATAGTAAGACCCTGGCACGCACACACACACACACACACACACACACACACACACACACACACACACACAAATCATTTATGTTGAGTGTGTATGTATGTAGGCACTGCATGCCGTGGTGCATGTGTGGAAGTCAGATGACAACTTACGGGAATCTGGTTCCTTCTTCCACAATGTGGGCCCCAAGGATCAAACTCAGACATTCAGGCATGGTGGCAAGTGTTTTTTATCAGCTGAAACATCTCCCCGTCTCAGAAAAGTACTTTTTTGGATATACTCTTGACTCTGACTCACAAAATGTTGTGTTTAAATGAGGCAAACATGACATGGTCTATGGAGAAAGACCATAACCTCCAAATTTACCTCAGAGCTCTGGGAACTTGGTGACTTTGTTCTAGATCTACAGGTGCAAGAAATATGACAACGTAATCATTTGTGAACAAAGTGCCAGTCTGGTTCAGATACGAATCCTGACCATCTACAGGCAAACGGAATAGCTTCATGCTGAAGTGGGTAGGGATTTATTTATTTATTTTTTCTTTTTTGGGGGGGGGATTTATTTATAATGACGATGTTTTTCAAACAATACCAGTTACACTTTTTAAAAGTCTGTATGGTTTTCAGTCTGGTGGGAGTGACATCAGCAGAAAGAACTTTCTGGATATGGAATGAAGAGGACACAATGGGGCTTCTTCATTGAAAGGACTATTTCAAGAACAGCTGATGTGGAATCAGTTGGATCGTTTTGATCACGCATGAAATCTGCTCTCATTTTGTTTTTAGTCAGTTCAGAAGCCTAGGTGATTCTTATAGAATACAGCTATTTCACCAAATCTTTATCACCAGGTGTTTGTAGTTAGGACTAATGAGAGACTGATGTGTGTTTCTGAAGAGGTCTAAGATCCATCTCTCCTTTCAGTGAGCCCCACACTCACTTTAAATTCTTACTGATTGAACTTTTCACCGAATCCACTGCTAAATTTATCAAGGCACCTTTTCCCAACCCAAACAAAACGGTATGTTTTCTTTTGTGGTGACTTACTTCATAGGCCAGAAAAGCTAAGTTCCAAGGTTTGCGGTAGTACGTCAAAGTGGTTCCATCCCGCACCCGGTCACAGAGGCCGTTGTAGAACTCATTGTCAAAAGGTGTGTTCAGGGGGTCCAGCCCTAAGATGTTGATCCTGAGAAGAAGCAGATGGGGTTGTGTGGGTAAATACCACTGTTGAGGCAAGGCAGCCTTCTGTAGTGGGGAGTGTGAGACAGCTTCAGTTCATGCCACTGTCGTCCAACACGTGTGGGGTTTAATCGGGAACAGAAGCCAGGGCCTGCTCATTTCGGTGCAGTGTCTTGGCAGAAAGCATGCCTTAGGAGGTTCTTGTAAACTCTTTGGCACCTAGGGCACTGTTAGAGCATGGAAAAGAAAGGCAGCAAGTAGGACACAGGGGACCCTCTGGCTCCTGGAGTCTTAGCTCTAAGGCTGTACCTCTTACCTCACATCCCTGAGTGAACTGAACGCCAAATGCTATAACACCAACTATTTAAATTATTTGAGAGCAGAACATCCCAGGGGGGCAGTATAATATATGCATGTGATTTCTCATCTATGAATCAACATCGGGGCTCTTTCTCTTTCTCCCAATTCTCTTTAAACTTAAGCTTTCCTCCAGCTGTCTTACTGCTTGTCCAGAATCTCACCCCTCCCCCAGGATTATATTATTCCTGTTAGACTTTCCAAGATGAACATTCAAAAAAAACAGCATCTGAGCAAGGTATTCTCAAAAGTTCTATGCACCATCCCCTCAGCAAAAATATTTTTATTGGGCAAGCTTTAATTCACAGACAGAAGGATCCTTTAGCTATTTTTAATTTTAAACAAAAGTTAAGTTTGATTTCCAGGCTTAAAAACAATATCTGCACGAGAAACTGCTAGCTCTTTGTCAAGTCCACATTTGCGGCTTTGAGGAGCATAGTCATTGTTATGTAGGCAGTATGGACAGTAGATGGCTCTGAGCCCAGGATGCCAAAATGGAAATTTGTTCCACACACCTGTAACTCCCCAAACAGAAACTTTATCCATTGTTCTAGATCACATACCTAACTCCAATTAACAGGATTATAAATCTGTGTGTTACCTTCAAGAGCAATTTGTCAGAGCGTGGACGACTTACCATGAGCCCGTTGTTGATACAAAACAAAAAATTAAAACCAAGACTATTATGGTTAAAACAACTTCAAAATTTGGGCCTATTTTAACTCACTCTGAAGCTACCAAGAAAGCAACATTGTGGCTCTGTAATGGAAGGACAGTTGAGAAATTTATTTGTAAAAGTTGAGCGACAGATAAAAGGAACTCAATGCCTAACCTTCCCAAAAGACCTTTCCCAGCTCTGAAGTTCCAACACAGAGCTGAAAATTAGAGTGATGAGCTCGAAAAAGACACAGGAACAAATGCCTAGACCACGTGGCTGCTTTATTTCCTTTAACATTTCATCACTTGTTTGTGCTCTGTTTGTTCGCCCATCCCTGCATCTCTAACCCTCCCCACGACATCATGGGAGGCTTCATGCTCAACCACGTCAGTTGCTTTGGCCAGTGGCATGTTGTGGAGAGAAGCCTCTGGACACGAAGAGACCTCGTGTGTTTCTCCTGGCTCTCCTTTATTTGTGCGATCACCTTGAGAAGGCCTTCTGAAGGAAGCTGCTGCTCCTCTTCAGCTCTACTGCTCCTGCAGCCCCAGCTTTTATTTCACCAAACCGCAGTGGGAAGCAGGGCCAACCTAGCCATTGCAGCTCAAAAGCAGAGATGCCTGTCAAGCCCAGTCCTGTGAGTAATCGCTTCTTGTCTTCATTTCACTGAGGGCTGGATGCCATTCATCCACCCTGAAGTCATGCAGCAGTGGAAAGAACAGATAATGTCTTTGTTTCTTGGACAGAAGTTCAACGACATGTGATGGGACAGTGAGCGTTGTCTCGCTGTACACCTTCAGTAGACTCCTTCAGTGAACAATGAAACTCACCTTTCTTTCTAATGAGTAACCTTTGGGTGACTAATTACTACATCTAAGTGTTTGTAAGAAATGGGGTGATGTGAATATAGTTAATACACAATTGTCTCCCACAAAAATTCCTTGGAAGTTGAGGGGGGTTGGAATATAATTATCTATTTAAAAGTTAGTTTGGGAAGAATATACTGTGTCAAATAAGTAGTATAAGTAAATGCTGTATAAGGTCCATGTTATACAAGGAAGAGAGCGTCATGGGAAGATCAGAAAAGGAGTTTAGGTGGTTTGCTTTGGGCTTTGATGGGTTTCAAACTGGGATGGTGCTGGAAGTACAGGAGGAATAGTGTGGGCAAGATCCCACATGTGGCACACTTCAGGGGTGGTATTCTTACTTGTGTACCTTCTAGAGGAATTTAATTAGTCATGCCTTCCTAAACATTTTAGTGATGAGGCACCTATTATTTTTCATCTTAAGCCTGAATAGTTGCAAAAGATAAAATTTCCCATCAGCCTATGAATATTTACTAAAAATATAATTACTGTTCTCTATGGAAAAATAAATATAATATGTTAATGGCATAATAAAGGAGCATATGGTCCTCCTACAGAATTTTAACTTAATATAAAAATACAATATAATTTATATTGAATAATCTTGTTGATCACCTTTTCATGCTTTGCTGTATCAAAATCTATTAATTGAATATTTTAAGTATTAAATGTTCCTTGACCATAGAGTTTAAGTATTAAAACTCATTGTAAGTGGTATATATAAGTATGCTAAAAAAAATTTTAAGTCATTACCAAACTAAGTAAAAATTGTATTGGAAAGCTATCCCAGTGAAATGAATTGGGCTTCTTTTCAAATTAATAGATAAATTTCTGTATCTGTAGATAAATGTTACTTAGTGCTCCTAAGAGACAGGGCTCAGCACCAATATTACTTTACTTTCACTTCCCATTTTATGGATGTAAATGATGATAAATTTACTCACATGAATAAGTAGATAAGAGTAGAAGGCATTTTGTTATAGTAATGTCATTCAATTTCTTAATGTTACGTATCAAAAAGATTGCACACATAATAGCCTTTTATAAAAATTGCTTTATAGTCCATTTACTGATTATTGGTTAGAATTTTTAAAAAGTGGAGACCATTTTATTCCTAAGGCATTAGAGTCTAATTGAGCCCGAAGATGTGGAATTGGATCTTGGGTTTTCCACCATGTAGAATTAGTGAGGTGGATGAGCAGTTATTTGGCTTTTGGAAGGTAGATGATAGATGTGAAAAGGCTGCTAGAGGCCTGGAGGCATGTATCACAGTTGGTAGAGTGTTTGTCTCACATGCATGAAGACCTAGGTTCAGTCCTCAGCACCACATACAGCCTGGTATGGTGGAACAAACCTATGATCATGAGCTACATAGAAAGTTCCTGTCTTAAAAGAAATAGTGATGGATTTAACAACAACAACAACACAAGATGCAAGAAAGGACGTAGCAGCTATGGCCTCACATTTCTAAACTTTATGAAAAACAGTACTGTGGAGGTTGAGTCTTAGTGTTAGATCAGTTACGGAATTAAGAGTTGAGGAAACTATTACTTAAAGCTTGCTTGCCACTCTCCTGAAGGTTCTTATGTGCCCTTTGCTATGCATAGTCCAGCTTGAAGGATATTGTTTCACAGAACAGCACATTGACCGGTTGGCTGGACCCATCTGGAAAGTTACAGAAGCCAATAAAGTCTAAAGCACTACTGAGGGAGAGATGTTTCAAAAACCTGTGACTCGATTCCTCTCCCAGAGACAGCCAGTCTGGTCTAAAATGAGCCAATATTTTCCTGCCAAGAAATATGAAAAGTGCTCGTGAATAGAAAAGTCATCACCTGGGAAATTTTAAGAAAAACGTGTTCTTTGGCAGTGTTGAGACATGGTTGCTTCCACAGCTGCCCCAGAACCACTGGCAGCTCCAATTCACCAGGTGAATGACAAGAAAGCTCCCTTCACAGAAGTAGAGTTATGCTTAGATCACAAAAAAAAAGGCAGTCCTTACATATTGCACATCATTTACAGCTGGTTTTGATTTGCGCTTTTTCAATGAATGCAAGATGGGCTGGAGGACTTCCCTGAACATTTGTGGAGGATCTCAGATGCCTACAGAAGTCTGAAACATTTGTAAGACAATGGAATTCTGCCAGAATAGCAACTTACATGAGAGTCCTTCAAATGGATAAAGATTAACTCATTACAGCAAGTTCCTGTGACTTGCCCATGTAGAGAGTAGGGGTGTATGAAACAGTAGGTTAGATTTATTGGGGTTTCCCAGACTGAACTAGGAAGAAACACATACTAAGCATACTGCTCTAAGTGGCTTCTTTTTATTCCTCTGGTGGTCTCATTAGGAATGCTCAGGCATTTGAACACTGGATCTCCAGTTGGTGGTGCTGTTTGGAAAGGTTTAGGAGGTGTGGCCTTGCTGGAGGCAGTACATCACTGGGGTTAGGCTTTGAGATGATATAACTTCACCCTATTTCCACCTCTCTCTGTTTCTTTCTTGAGTTAGAAAGTGTGATCTCTCAGCTTCCTGCTCCTCCCACCATGCCCATCTGATGTCATGTCTTCCCGCCACGACAGACTCCTATGTGTCTGGAACTGTAAGCCCAAATAAACTCTTCTTCCTATAAGTTATCTTGGTCTTAATATTTTCTCATAACAACAGAAAAGTAACTAATACAATCCCCATTACCTTTATTTCACATGTATTTCAAAGCTACGTGAGAATGATAGAGGTTTATTATAAATATCCAGACTTCATAGAATTGTTTATAATCATATAACAAAACATCTTCAAACTTCTAGATATTAATGGCTGATTTGCTAATCAAAGTATTCTAATATATATATTGAAAGAGAGAAAAGAGAGAGAGAGAGAGAGAGAGAGAGAGAGAGAGAGAGAGAGAGAGAGAGTCTGGCTGTACAGTCAAAGCTGCTTTTGAATGAATGATCCTCCTGCCTTAGCCTCCCAAGTGTTAGAATTATAGGCATGATAATAAATAGCTGCTTAAAGCATTTCATTTTTCATTTCATTTATTTGTTTAGTATGTGTGTGTGTGTGTGTGTGTGTGTGCGCGCGCGCGCGCGCGCATGCGGGATGCAGGTGTCATGGAGCAAGTATGGAAGTCAGAGGACAACCTACAGAAGTTGAGCTCCAGGGATCAGACTTAGAATGTCAGACTCAGTGGCAAGTGCCTTCGCCCACTGAACCATTTCACTGGCCCATGGACTGTCATTTGGCAAGCTTAGTTCTGCTTTTCAGAAAAGGCATTGGCTTTAGGTCTTTGAAGTGGTTTGGAGAAGTGTAGGGGTGGGTGTGGTCAAAAGGAGAAGGGTAAAGTGGTGTGGTAGAGAAAACAGGGCTCTATGTGACACAGAGACACTTGGGTTTAGTTCCCTGAAACACTCACCAAATGGCTTAAATTATTTCATTTAGTTCTTATTTACAAAATGAATATAAAAGCATCCCCAACAAAGTCTCAGGGTCATTATGACAATCGATAGAACGTACAAAGTGAGTTGGAAAAATTCAAGGTAGTATGCAAATGACAGTAGTAGCCTTTCTGAAAGCTAACTTGTTAAGGATTTTTGCTCATAATAGTAGGGAATTCAATAAAATGTGTTGATAGACTGATTCTGTCAGGGCCTACCTCATTTTCCATGTCTGCAGCTAATCTTTCCCATAGCTGGGCCCCCTCCTCAGCCTTGATGGCTCAGCCTCATGATGTTCCCCAACACCACCCCTGACTGTAATAAAGCATGAGGTCCTAAAAGTTCTTTGCCAGTTCTCTAGGATGTCTCCTTAGGAAACTTGCCGGCAAATGCTGTTACAACTTTTTCTTCCCGCGCCCTGCCCCCCACCCACCCTCCCAACAAAGGAAAGCATTAGATTATGAATGATTGTTTTTTCAGTCAAGTAGGCCAACATTTCTGTATTCTTTTCCCGTAAGACAAACTATAAATTTGCACTGAGTGAGAATAAATAACATATGTGATTCCCTGTTTCAAGTTCTTTCATTGAGATTAGAGATAAAACTTTTTTTCCCCCGAGGAAAGATGAAGCAGGGGTTTGGGATAATTTGAGTCCATATCAATCTGGTTAGAAGAGTCTTGGACAACCCTGGACTGTTAACTGCTGTTTGCTAAGATTCCTGGCCTAAGACAGTCCATTTGATTCACAAACACAGCTTTTAAGCTAAGGGCCAAAGGCACTGTGGGTAATATTTGAAAGTCATTTGAGTAAGGTTTTTATGAAGTGAATAAATGGTGTGTGAAACATTTATCTTGTGCCTGACTCTTGATAGCCTAGAATTTTGTTCTTATGTTCATTACATGGATGTTTCCTCTGACCTCAGAGAACAGACATCTTTACTTTCAGCCACATCCAATACTGAGGAATTAGTCCTCAGTGTAGGGTTTTTTGACCTCTGTATCACTGACAATGTGGGGCTGTGAGGTAGCAGATGCTCAACATCAACATCACTCCCCTCTAACCTCTAGTGTCAGTAGCGCCCTCTAGTGTTGTCTTCCGCAAGCACTGACCATTCAAATGCTCTTTAGACATTCCTATGTGTTTCCTGTGTGAGAATCACTGGACCCAAGGAAGTGTATCACTCTAGTTCTTCTACCCGCTGTGTTCTTACCATCTCTGCCATCTTCTGCCTTCTCCCCATCTTCATTTCAATTCTGAACCTCTGTCTCTGAAGTTTCATCCTAGGAGTTTCCATCTTACCAGATATTACTAGTGTTTCAGAAGGTACCTACCAATAGGTTTTTTTATCCTTTAAATAATTCACCTGCTTATCTACCCACCAACTATTCACCGAGCATCTATTTTGAGTCAAGAATGAAGCTATAAGGATAAAGAAAATCATGACACGCTAGCTGGTGAAATAGAACCATTTACTTCTGTCAGTGCAAGATGTGAGGACACCTGCATCTCTGTCATGGGCAAAATTATCCAGCTCAAGATAGTTAAGCAAACTAAGCACTGAATGTCCCTGGAATGCCTTGCAACTGGAATGGGATAGATCAGGACCTCAGATCTGTTATCCTCCCACTTCCTGGAGCACAGGCATCTGCAGAATCCTCTCTGCTCCATATACTCCCATGTTCCAAACTCCTAAACTTCCTTTAGAGCTCACAGCCCAGAGCCCCTTCATTTTGTGTGGAGAATGAGTTGCCTGTCAACTCTCTATAATGAGACCCCCAAACCCTATTACCCTCTGGCATTTATAACGTAGTCTTTTGATACCATTTCTTCTTGCTCAACTGCAGAATGCTTGAACCTCCTCAGAATTTATAATCAGTTATCAATTCAAGAAACATGACAGTGAAGGGTGGCCATCCTGGGAATTTAGATGTTTTAATGGACTCGCCACACCTGCGGTGGGATATTTAATTCTAAATGTTGACATGCCATGTCAGTGTTGCTGTGGTCTTCCTGACATTCGTGCATGAGATGCATTATGTCCCACTGACTGAGAGTGAAACTCAGTCAATGGACTCCTACTGAGGCCAGGTGGTATCCCTGCATACTAACTACATATTCTGGGGCCTCAAATGAATACAGGCTAAAGTTTGCATCAACTGTGCCCTTTGTATAAATCCCTTCTATGTATTCTTTGTCATGGTGAAAGAGTCGGAGGCCATTTCCTTTCATTCATTTTCTCCTGGACAGACAGAGTCAAGTGAAATGCATGGAATACAAACCCATAGCCTGCTGTTCGTCCCAGCTCAGATTCTTCTACCACTCTGTCACGGCAGGGGGGTTGTGGATCCCTGTCACAGTCATCCTCATCCGAAAAATCTCCACAGTCGTTGTCACCGTTACACAGAAGTCGCCTCTTTATGCACCTGCCTGCAGTCAAAATCAGGAAACATACTGTGTGTAATGCTAAATTTTCTCATTTGCTGAAGTCACTGTGGGCACTTTAACACTGAAGACACACTTTAACACTCAAGACACACTTGAGTTCTTTCTATAGACTACATAGCTAGCCCTTATTGGGGAGCCATTATACGTCTATCTATGAAGTATGGATTTATTTTCACTCACTAGTGTACACAGAAGGCTGTAGAGAGCAACTGGACTCTTAGATCACCTGTTCCACATTGGAAGTCATTCCCACAGTTGTCCTCTGCCTCCTGACACTCCTCAGTCGGTACACACTGTTGTCTGTCTCCCAAAGCATCAACACAGCTTTTCCCATGAAATTGTCCAAAGACTTCAATGCTTCTTGAGCGAAACTACAAACAATCAAAAAAAGGACAGCTGAAAATATTATATTTCCTAATGTAAAAGTGGATTGTGGTCTAAAGCAGTGGTCCTCAACCTTCCCAATGCTGCAATCCTTTAATACAGTTTATCCTGTTGTGGTGATCCCAATCATAAAATTATTTTCATTGCTACCTCATAACTGTAATTTTGCTACTCTTATGAATCATAATGTAAATATCTGTCTTTTCGAATGGTCTTAGGCAACCCCTATGAAAGAGTCATTTGACCCTCAAAAGGGATCAAGACCCACAAGTTGAGCTCTGCTGGAATAAAGCAACATCTACATCACTCCAGGCCCCGCACCCAATGGGCCCATGATTTTAAGAGAGAGGTGAAAGAAACTGCCATGGATATCACTTAACAATAGTACTTCACCTTCTAGGTTGTGGAGTCTCTTACACACATGAAATATCATAAACATCTACCCAGTCTGCTGTTCAACATGCAGGTTTCCTGGTCAGATCAGACACTTTCATTTCAGTGATTACCTCTTCCTGGGTTGGAATTTGTTTCTGGGGGTTCCTGCCTCACAGCCATTTCTGTGAAGATGCCAGTTTTCCTTTGAGGAGGTCAGGTGAATGGACTCAAATGCTTACCATTTCTTTGAGGCAAGGATCACACTGTGACCATTCACTCCATGGGCTCATTCTGCAGTCTATGGGTAACAGAGAGTCTTCTCTTTGTATTAACTCTTCACTACAACGAAGATTAAAAAGTATCCATTTAAAATGACCATTATGTACACCTCTTTCCAAGAAGCCTTCCAAAACCAATTTTATGTATTTACTACTTTTCCATCCTTAAATCATAGTGTTTATTTCACACACACACACACACACACACACACACACACACACACACACACACACACACACACTTATATACATATGTGTATGTGTATACATGTTTGTGCATGTGTCTGTGAGTATGTGCATATGCACATGTGCGTGGATGCAGTTGAGGCAAGAGCTCTTCAGATGTCTTCCTCAGTTGGTCTCCTTTAGTTTTTGAGACAGGGTCTCTCACTGGATCTGGAGCTCATAGATTTAGCTGTGCTGGGTAGTCCCCCCCCCCCCCCCCACCCCAAGCTCTAGGGATCTATTTGTTTCTATCCCCTCCTCCACCCTCATTGGCTTACGGATGCACTCTACCATAACTGGCTATAAGTAGTGGCCTGTGGATCTGAACACGTCTGATTCATCTTGCCAGCCCTCTCTATATTCCTTACTGTGTGTCCCATGACACTTGAGCACATGATATTCTGTATCTTCAATTCATTCTTTTGTTTAATTCTAACTTACCAACAACAGCAGTAAAGATGGTGATAAGGACAACCAGCAAGGTGTCCTGACAGGTATTTGACGCTGACTCATCTTTTTTTTTTTTTTTTTTTTTTTTTTTTTTGGTTTTTCGAGACAGGGTTTCTCTGTGTAGCTTTGCGCCTTTTCCTGGATCTCACTTGGTTGTCCAGGCTGGCCTTCATCTTTTTTTTTTTTACAAGTATGTGATGAGCTCATTGAAGCTGGAAATCCTGTTACACTTTCTTCGTGCATCTCACTCACCCCCCAAGAGGCTGGCAAAGCCTGGAGTTGCCTGGCTCTCTTGCAAAGTCAAGCCAGCCAGCCCAGCCATTCCTGTAGCAAACACCTCGTAAACCAACCTCCCTGGCCCCCAACTTCCATGCTTATGTTCCAAAATAGATGCTTCCCTGCTTTATAGCCCACTTCAAGACTTATTCATGATCTTTTTGAGTTTCAGTATCATGTGTTTTAGCACTTCCAGCTTCCCCTTCCAGCTTCCCCTTTCCATCTCTAGGCACAGTGCTCAGCCTTAGTTCTCAGCCATTCTAGTTTCAAACGGTTTTACTTTTTTTTTTTTAAAGATTTATTTATTTATTATGTATACAGAACAGGGGGCCAGATCTCATTACAGATGGTTGTGAGCCACCATGTGGTTTGCTGGGAATTGAACTCAGGACCTCTGGAAGTGCAGTCAGTGCTCTTAATCTCTGAGCCATCTCTCATTTGGTTTATGATTGGGTCTCTTCTTATCACAGCCCTGCCTTGGGTACTTAACCCCATTAAGTGACAAGAAAGAGACACAGCAAAACAAAACAGAAGCTATCCGACCAGAATCTTGCAGATAATTTTACCTCTGCTTTCCTAGCTCAGCATCTGTCCTGTCAAAACTCTTACACCAGGAAGAGGTCCAGGTCGGGTTAGTCCCTCCACAAGAATGTTCTAGAGCTCAGGTCCAATTTGAAGCTGATTAGCTGAGTCTCTCTTCCTATAACTCTTGTTTATAATTATCTCCCTCCATTATAATACAGTGTATTAAATTAAGTTAAGCCAATAAACCAGCAGTTAGCCACCCTCTCCACACTCCAGTTTTCGCCAGCTCTCATCTCTCCCTTGCCCTCCATGCCAACACATTTTAAAAACACTGCAATAAATACTTTTATGTCTCTCTTCCCTCAACAAGTGTCATGTCCTTCAGCCATTCATGCTCCTTGAGCCATTTCAAATTCCTCCGTGCTTCCTTTTCCTGCAAATTTCTTGAAAAAGTACCTTGCACTCTAATCTATCTCCTTCCCTCCCAACCATTCTCTAACTCCCTTGCCCCATGCCCTCTGTCCTTGCTCATCAGTGATGGTCATGTGGCTTTTTCACTTCCTCTCAGTCATTATCTTATTGGCTTCTTCTCACTGTCTACTGCAATACTTGTATTCGGTATTTCCTTTTCTCCTATTTTTAATTCCTTGGCAGTTTCATAGCTGTACGTGATGATTTGTAGTCATCTCGGCTCCGTTCTCCTCTCTCATCCCCGCTCTGACCTGCTGAAACCCTTCTTATGTTTTCATGGCTTCTCTTGTGTGTGACCCACTCAGTTTAATTAGAGTTGCTTTCATGAGTGAGGGTGGGAGGTTATTTTCTGGGACAAAGGCAACTTAGCACTTAGCTACTGGTTATGGATGTTGTTCATCCATAACAATGTACCCAGTCTTGCTTTGTGTTTATGCAGATAACCACAGTGGCAGAGAGTTCACGTCATGCCTAAAAGACATATCTTTGCTGTATATCTCCCCATCCTATGACTCTTAAATCCTTTCCTCCTTTTTCTGCAGTTTTCCACAATCCATGAAGGGGATGATATAGCGGACCCTTTTATGACCAAATATTCCATGATCTCTTTTTTTAGCTGAGCAAAACTAGACTCTTTTTTCTCATATCTTTTCTCTGCTATTTTTAACTGCTCTATTTTCCTCTTTGGATTCTTCTCCTCCACAGTCCTTCAAGCGCTATTTATTCATTGAGGTGCAGTCATTAGATTCTCCTCCCTTCCCCTCCCCTCCCCTCCCCTCCCCTCTCCTCTCTTACCCTCTCCTCTCCCTTCCCATCCCCTCCCCTCTTCTCTCATCTCCTGTTTTCTCTCTTCTCTTATACTTTTCCCAGATCCATGGTTTCCACATGTGTGCTAATGATACCCAGACAGAGATAAACGTGCTGTCCAGACATCTCTCCTCAAGTTTAAACTTTCACATCCAATTCTCAACTCTCCATCTGTACTTGGACATCTTCATGGCCCATTGACCTCAATGTTTTCCCAAATGAATTCATTATTTTCCTTTTCTTTCAGGACTGCTCTTTCATTTATGAGTTATCCTAGCCAGAGACGGGTGTTCCTTGTGTAATTCTCTATCCCCCCTCATTTCTGACATCTAATCGAGCACTGAAACCTGTTGTTGGCAGTCTTGTAAATGATTTTCCAATCCATCCGTACTTCCTAATATCTTCCAGATGTTCTTCTGGTTTACACTAATATAGCCTCTCTTCTAGCTGACTCTGGTAATTTCTTTCTCACTTAGTTTACATATGGCATCCAGAGGGATCTTTTAAAAAAGCAAACTTAATGCTACCCTGCCCCTACCTACTGAAAACTCTCCAATAGTTAGAAAGACTATTTGTGTGACAAGGCTCACGTCTTTCAATACGGTATGGAGACTGACCCCTAGAGATGTTTAAAACCCTTGGTCTCTATGAGTGTTATTTACACATCAAAAGAGACTTTGCAGACATGATGCATGAGAGGTTATCCTATGCTTTTTAGTGGACTCATTCTAATCATGTGAGATCTTTAAAGGACAGTTAATCATTGAGAAATAAAGAAAAAAGAGGCAAGAGAAACCCAAGACCTGAAAAGAGATTTCATCTATATTTCCATCTCTGGAAATGAAAGAGTGGGACAATAATTAACACTAAAGTCTTTTTGAAAAAAAAATCATATAGAAACCTACTACTGTAGAAGTTTCCTAAAATATATACACATATCAAAGGAATGTAAGTGGAGTTATCCTATAAAAGGGATACAGTACCTCAACTGGGTATCATATGCTACCAAATAAAGTAGTCAGTACTAGGAATGGGTTATATATTTTAAGTTGTTTGTCAATGATGTCTCATAGGCCTCCTAAAACATTATAGGCTGTGGCCAATGTTCTTGGTTACAACTTGACAGTCAGACCCTGTTGCTGAAAACACTGAAAACTTGTACCCTACAACATAGAGAACTGTAGCTGGTACCTAACTGGAAGCTTCATCTTTAGTGGCTAGCATTCATAGCTCTAGAATGTGTTGTGCACATGACTAGAGGGGAAAAGTGATCACCACTCTCTCCCAGTTATGAACAATGTGAGCCACAATAATGAATTGCAGGTATACCTACTGGTACCTTAGTGGCAGAAATGTGGGAGTAACCATCTTTATTTTATTTTATTTTTTTTTTGGTTTTTTTCGAGACAGGGATTCTCTGTGTAACTTTTGGAGCCTGTCCTGGATCTCACTTTGTAGACCAGGCTGGACTCGAACTCACAAAGATTCGCCTGGCTCTGCCTCCCGAGTGCTCGGATTAAAAGCGTGCGCCACCACCGCCTGGCCCCAATCATCTTTCAAAATTGGACTTGAGGCCAATCCACGCTCTCTAGGATTAGTCCTCACTTTCTGGAAATACAGGTTAAAAATTTGTAACACAGATGCCAGAACTCCCAGCAGAATCATTCTATAAGATGTATGTTTGAAGTTGCCTAGCTAAGGAATTCTCTACTAGAAGTTTTTCATTAAAGCTTCTTTGGGACTGATAGGTTTCGATAAGCAGTGGCAGAGATACTCTGTGTTCTATCCTGGTTATACTTCGTAATCTTGAGATATTAAAAATAGTAATTTGGGGTGTGGATAGATAGTGGTTATGAGCAATTGTTGCTTTTCCAGACCCTAGTTCAATTCCCACCACCCACATGATGGCTTACAGCCATTTTTAATTCCAGTTGCAGGGGATCAGATGCCCTCTTCTGGTCTTGGGGGTCATCAGGCATGTAGGTAGTATATAGACACACATGTAGGCAAAACAAACGTACATAAAATACTTCATGGCAACATCTGGTGGAAATCCATAATAACTGAGGGTGTAGAATAAATATAGGCATGGGGGTGCTCATTATTTCAGCGTTACTCAGACTTGAGCTCATCATTGGCTTAAATATGTCACTGAAGTAGCCTATCACTGGTTTCAGACATTACATAACGCTTTGTCTATTTACAACGTGATCCATGATCCATTTCAACATCTTGGTGCCTCAAATTTGACAATCAGTTCTTATCTATCCACTGCTCACTTAGGGGCATTAGATAGATGCTAGCATTTCCTTTCAGCATCTCCCCAAGGGTGATCACTTCTTTGGTTTCTGAAACCACCCTATAGAACAGAGCCCTTAGATTTTTATCTCTCAACTCCCTGTCAGAGGGTATGATGCATATTAGAGAATCGTGCTTGGGAGGTCGAACCCACTGAAATCCTCCAAAGAGAGTTATAGTTCTTTTTTTTTTTTTTTTTTTTTTTTTTTTTGGTTTTTTTTTTTTCGAGACAGGGTTTCTCTGTGTAGCTTTGCGCCTTTTCCTGGAACTCACTTTGTAGCCCAGGCTGGCCTCGAACTCACAGAGATCCGCCTGGCTCTGCCTCCCGAGTGCTGGGATTAAAGGCGTGCGCCACCACCGCCCGGCTAAGTTCTTTATTTGGTACAACTAGATCCTGGTCAATGACGGGGGCTGGGGAGAAGTTCTGTTCCTCTGCCTACACATTGGTGACTAAACCCTGCTGTAGTGACCGTGGCCTTGCTTGTATGCAGCTTTCTAAGGGCCTTTGCATTAATAACCCATGCTGACTGTATTTGCACTTGCTCATCTCCTTCTTAACATCTTGCTTAAGAACTCTTTCTGCTTCAACAATCTCACTCCAGTTTGGACTTAGTACAAAGCGCCCAATCTTCACCTTTGATCTTTTATTGCTCTCCTGGACTGTGATTTGAGTTCATTCCTTGAATAACATATCCTAACAACAAAGGAAGATGCCTGAAGATCGCATGCTTACCCTGGGCACAGTGCTTACACTCCTCTCTAGATCTTTTTTTTTTTTTTTTTTTTTGTTTTTCGAGACAGTGTTTCTCTGTGTAGCTTTGCGCCTTTTCCTGGAACTCACTTGGTAGCCCAGGCTGGCCTCGAACTCACAGAGATCCGCCTGGCTCTGCCTCCCCAGTGCTGGGATTAAAGGCGTGCGCCACCACCGCCCGGCTAGATCTTAGACTCAGTATACTAATTTGTTTTGGTCACTCAAACAATAGAAATTTAATTCCCTCCCACAATTCTAGAGGAGTGAAATCTGAGATCAGGTGTAGTAGGGCTATTCTCTGCTGAGGATTCACTCATTGTCTTATAGATGGTCACATTCTCTTCCTTGTATCTCTTTTTTTTATTAATTATTTCATACTTTCTGAGAATATAATATTATTTTCCCTTCCTTTTCCTCCCTCTAAATCCTCCCATATATTCCTCCTTGCCTGCTTTTAAATTCATGCCCTTTTTTTGTTTTGTTTTTATTTTTGTTTTTTTTGAGGCAGAGTTTCTCTTGTAACATCCCTGGCTGTCCTAGAACTCTCACTGTAGACCAGGCTGGCCTGGAACTCACAGAGATCCACCTGCCTCTGCCTCCTGAGTGCTGGGATTAAAGGCGTTCACCACCCCGGCTCATGGCCTCTTTTTAAAAATTAATTGCATGGGTGGGCTTTTTGGAGCCTAGTGCCTAAGGTGTGACACCTTGTGCAGCCTTGGTGCAGGGGGGGGAGGGGCTTGGACCTGCCTCAACTGAATGTACCAGGCTCTGCTGACTCCCCATGGGAGACCTTGACTTGGGAAATGTGAGGATGGGGGGTGGGTGGGGGGAAAGGCTGGGGGGAAGGAAGAAGGAGGAGGGGGGGATATGTGGTTGGTATGTAAAATGAATAGAAAATGTCTTAATAATAATAAAAAAAAGAAATCTTAAAAAATTAGTTGTTGTTAGATACATATACATTCCTAAATGTGTAACTACATGTAACCTGCTCAGTCTGTATTATGTTACTTGTATGTATGTTTTCAAGGCTGACCATTTGGTATTGGATAAGCCATTGGTATGCCTTTCCCTGGAGAAGATTATTTCTCCCACTCTCTGTATCTCTAGTTGGCTACAGGTTTTGTTGTTGTTGTTTTGTTTTTTTGTGCAGGGTTAAGGCCTCATGAGCTCTCATGCAGTTTAGCATGTCTTGGTGTCTTTGTTGGTGAGACTTTCTGGGTGTAACTTCTGATGTTCTTAGGAGACACTATCTCTCAGCAAACTGCCTGCTCCTCTGGCTCTTACAATCTTCCTGCTCCTAACCTTAAGTTTCTGAGTTGTACTGTAGTTTTATCCTGTGGTACTGGACTTCCTGAATCTTCATATAGTCTTCACTCTGTGTTCAAATTTACTTTTTCTAAAGATAGTCTCTTTTGGAGCCCATCTAGGCTTCCTAGTGGCTTTACCCAGCAGGACTGCATAGAGGTTGATTGGACCATGGGCCTGAGTATCAGGTGTTTGTAAGTGTCTACACTTGACTGTAACTAGCAAGGGGGAGGTCTTTTGTTCCACCCCTTGGCATTGTTATAAATAGACTTTGGAATAAAGTTTGGGGCCGGTGGATCAGGATCCAGGCCCACTCGGGTCTATCCTGTGTTTCTCTCCCTTCTTTATTTCTATCTAAGTCTCTTATCCCTCACTTCTCAAGAATCCCTGGGGTAAATTAAGTGTGGGAGCTGGTCTCCCACAACTATCTATATCAGATAGAGTCTCACTTTTAAGTACATTTTAGTGTAATTAGATTTTAAAATGTAACAAATACAGTGACATTGGTAAACACTGAGCATCCAGACTTCAGTACATCAATTTTATGGGAACATAATTCAGCTTATAAACCTCAAGTGGTTTTAATGAAGCAAAAACAAAAACAAAAAAACAAAAACAAAAAAAACAAAAAACCCCTTATGTTTAAACCTCAAAGTGGTGGTGTTAATTTCTATTTCTTGTATTTCAAGTTTGTGGACAGACATCTGTCTATTTGTTCATTTTTAGAGGGGGGTATTGCCACAGTGTGCAAATGGAGGTCAGAGGACTTTTCCAGGTCATTTGTTTTCTTGTACCATGTGGGGTCTGGTGAACCAACTCAGGTCACCGGGTTTGGTGTCAAGCGCCTTTACCTGCTTAGCCAGGGTCAGCCTTCTATTGTTGCTTTCTAAGTGCTTTCCTCATAAGCGTTTCATTTTGACGCTGAGTAATAAGTGTCATTGACTATGATTCACAGATGGGAAATAAAGATGGAGGAGGACTGTTCTACTCCTTCCAGGTCGCACTACTAATGGCTTAGGATCAACATCTGCTCTGCCTGGTTCAGTGCAGTTCACTCTTGTCTCTGTTTTTCTCCTCCCTCAACTCAAACCATCTTCGAAATAAGCTGAGCAGTCACGGCTTGTTCAATAATTCCTGGATGGAATAGCCTCGATATTTTCGGACATTCTGAGACATAGTGAGTTAGTAAGAAAGTGCACAATTTATTTTTATATAGCCATCCGAATAAAGTACATCAATTGGACAACCTAGTGCTTACCTAGATCGACAGCAATCTTACAATGAAATGATGCCCGACGGGGCAAAAAGAAATGGAAAGCTGTGTCAGTCCCTGGCTGTTTTGTCCTCACTGTGTCAGGTGTCTGGCTCTCCCAATGCTCTGGAAAAGCAGGACTCTCGGGAATTAGCGGGGGAGACTAAAAGGTTATGCAAACAGAACGTTAGTGAATAAGCATGCTGCATAAATATTAGGAAGGGAGATCAGTGACCTCAAATAACTCTGCCCATTTTTCCCCACCCTCTGAGCCCAGCACTGCCTTGCCAGCCCCTTTGACTCACTCAGCAGATAACCTTGTGTAGCTTGTGGACCGAGTGTGCATAGCACTCACCGCCTGCCTATCATCCTGCTGAGCTATTAGGCTGAGCAGAGAAGTGTTTGTTAAGCACTTTCTGGGTTCTCACATGAAATGTGCTTATCAAGTGCATGCAGCCTATCAAGTGTTTCCATCTCTGCTGGGAAGACACTCCCCAGATCAAAGCAATGCACATCAGCACCACAGAGGATCTAGCTCTGGGCCAGAAATACATTAAAGGAAGGCCCCCACCTTCCCACTAGGAAGAGAAGTTTCCAGAAAGGGAAACCACTGTAGCTGCTCACACTCAATGCAGTGTGATTGGCACAAGCAAGAAGATGTCCCAGTATGAGGAATCATTAGCTGTGGGGAAAGTTCAGCTTATCAGGACTGATTGCTAAATTCACATAGTTCACAAATGAAAATATAACTGAAGTGCCCATTGTTAACATTTTAAGGCACATCCCTGAGTTTACAAGACTTGTTTTATTCATTCCCAATGACTCAGCATAAAATGGCTTTTACCGATGACCTGCACATCAGGACTAGCTCCAGTAGCAACAGATATGAGACATTTCCGTTGTCATACTCTAGTGGCTGAGACACAAGAATCAAGTTTACACAACTGCAGTATGAAGTATCTGTTGAGACACATGAGTTTGGAGGAAACAGGATCTGCCTTGGGTGTACAGCTGTGCAGCTGTGGAGACTGGATTCTGCAAGTAGCCTGGCTCCTGAAGCTATACTCTGAGCTATTATTTCCCTCTCAGACTGGATGCAAAACTTTCCATTCTACCCAGAGAAACATAAAACGATGGTTCCCTCCAGACCTATTCTCCTGGGAATTCACCTTGATGCAAGAGTTAAAAATTCCCAGCAGTTTACTATTAGCAATGCTCCAAGAACCTTGTGACATCCCCCCAAAAGCTATTGTAACTTCAATCCCTTCTCCTGAACAAGGAGACAGCTCAAAGCAAAAAGAGCCATGAAATCATTATAAAAATATACCCCATGCACCTGTGTGGCCTGGGCAGGCATCTCCATGATGGGTAAGGTGACCTGCTGACGTCCCACGCAACCTAAGTCAGAAGCTCATTTTTTAGTAAAAGGGGGACCTGTAGGGCCCTGGCCCCCATTTTGGGTAACTGTTGCCTTGCTTGCTGACCTTGACCTTGATATCCTCCCTATGCTAATTACCTGCCGGGCTCAACCCTCCTGAATGCTTAAGGGAAGTTCCTTGTCTGTGTATCCTGCATAATGGGCATTAACAGCTTAGATGCAAGATTGTAAAACATTGGTAGCGAACTTCTGCCCTCCGGGGTTCTCCCATTGTGCTGTAAGCCTGTATTTAAGACCTCTTCCCTCCTTTAATAAACAGCATTCGGCATTAAAAAAAAATGTATTTCATACACTAGATTTCCTTTTCTGTATTTGTGGGTTCATTTTTTAAACCTTATCATTGTCATTCTTATTGTTATTTTTGCACAATTTAGAAAATGCGTTCCTTTTCAAGAAGATGATTATGTTTAAAATGAAAGCCCAGGAGGCTGTATCTAAAACTCAGATGATCTGAACAGTATTTTAACTATCTAATAGGTACAAATCCAGATAAAACACCTTAATAGTCTTGTGTTTTCTTAACAAATTTTAAGTATGTGTTAAAGGTTTAAGTCATTGTAACAGGCACTCTGAAATTGCTTAGTTTTAAAAAATAAAAAAAAAGCACTTAAAAAAATATACCCCATGCTTAGTGAATTCTTCCCATAGGCCTGGGGCAGAAACTCTGGATGCTTTACACACGTGATAACTAACGTTCACATGAAAACACCACTGGGTAGATTCTGTCATGGTACGTGTGTGAACCGAATTGTGTTTCCTCCAAAAGTGAGTGATATGCTGATGTCCTAAGATCTGGTTGGTACCTGAGAATGTGAACTATTTATAAATAGGATCTGGATAGGAGTGATTGAGTTAAAATGGAATCATTGAAGTAAGCCCTAATCCAATACAGCTGGTGTCCATATAAAAAGAGAAATCTGGAGACTGGGGGATGGCTCCATTGGTAAAATGCTTGCTGTATGAACATGGAGACATGTGTTTGATCTCCAGAACTCATGGGAAAAGGCTTTGCTTGGGTGGCATGTATGGAGAGAAGGGGGGTGGGGAGAGGGACGTAGATTGATTTGGGGACTGAGCATATATATTAGCCAGCAGTAGAATACTTGCCTAACATGTGTTAACCCAGGGTTGGACTCCAGTATGGTGGGAAGGTGGTCAGGAAAAATGAAAAAGAAAGATGACCATGTAGTGACAGAGACAGGGTTAGAAAGCCAAAGTATGTCAAGGATTGCAGGCTACCACCAAAAGCTAGGAAGGCCCCAGAACAGTGGCAGAGGGGTCTTGGCTCTCTCAACATCTTCTTCTCAGACCTCCAGCCTCCAGCCTGGGAGACAGAAAGCTTGTTTAAACTAATTAGACTTTGGACTTTGCTATGGCAGCCATAGGAACCAACCACAATCAGTGTCTTGTAGACCAAGGCAATAGCACAGGGACTGAGCTACTCATTCCAACCTGCACAGCTGGTCTATTAAGGTGGTTCAACCTGCACACTTGGTATACAATGGTGACTTGATGTGAGTTGCGGGTGTCTAGCTCCTTTCTGAAGAATATATATGCTTAGAAATCACTTGAGGGCCTGGAGAGATGGCTCAGCGGTTAAGAACACTGGCTGCTCTTCCAGAGGTCCTGAGTTCAAGTCCCAGCAACCGCATAGTGGCTCACAACCACCTATAATGAGATCTGGTGCCCTCTTCTGGTGCTCAGGCATACATGCAGGCAGAATACTGTATACATAACAAATAACCCCCCCCTTTTTTTTTAAAGGGGTGGGTCGAGGGAGGGAAGGCTGGGGGGGGGGGAGTGGCAGGAGAGATGAAAGGGGGATCTGTGGTTGGTATGTAAAATAAATAAAACAATGCTTAAATAAAAAAATCATTTTAAATATTACAGCCAATATTCAAGCAAATGGTCTCACGTAGCTACGGAAGTCACTGAACCCTTCATCTTAACCTCATCCTCCACCAAAGGGCACAGCACAGAGTGTTCTGAGTGGGGACATTCTGGCACAGGCTGAAGGGCATGAGAGTGCAGGATGCTCAGGAGAACTGGGGAGGGCAACTGCCAGGATCTGGGGCCAACCAGGAGTCTGCCTGGTCCTTCCTGGAACAACTGAGTGTGACCAGACCCAGGGGGTGTGAACTTCAAAGCAACTGTGGGCTTCCCACAGCCTTTCAGTTTTGAGCCACAGTCTAGAAATATGAGTTGTTTGATTTAAAAAAAAAAAAAAAAAAACCAACCTAAGAGAGGGTCAAGTTAAGTACAAGAAAGCCAACGTAGCTCCCAGTGACTGCCTTCGCACACATTCCTTCTGAGCTAAGATCCCCCCCAAACGAAAACATTTTCTGAGCAGGATGATACTGCTTAGCTAATGTCAGCAGAGGAAGTGGGTGGAATGGGGGAAAGCTGGCTGAGCACTTCTCCCGGGGCTCATGTGGGTCGGAGTTTCTCCTCCTTGAGTTCTCTCCTGGAAGAGGCAATCCTGAACACAACCAACACAGTCAGAAGGCTGGCTAGGAAAGTCAAAATAGACTTTTGTTAAACTGAGGGGAATTGGGCACATGTCGAGGTTCATGTGAACAGTGGAACAGTGTCCAGGAAGATGTTGGCATTGGGGGTATTTCCGTTCTGTCTTCAGAGAAGATCCTGCTGCATTGGATGACACAGGTTCATGTCTTGTCCTGTGACATCCAGATGGAAGGAAGGGAACCTCATGGAGTCATAATCTCTGGCAGTCCTAGGTGCAATGATGTTCAGAAAGCTTTTATTGTCCTGTTGATTCGTTTGCTGGGTGTATTTGGCGTGGTGTCACGCTCTGTTTGTGTTGCTCCCACAGAATACCTGATGTGGGTAATGTCTAAAGGGAGAGAACTCTGCTCACACTCTGATGACTACGAATTGCAAACAGCATGGCCAGGCATTTGGAGAGGATTCCCATGGTTGTATCATAACATGGGCACTAAAAGCAGAAAGGGAAGTCCCTGTGTTCAGAAGGGGCACATGTGTTAGTAAGAAAACAAGGGTTTGAGGAAGGGCCTGGCTAGACAGACCTGATAGGTGCCACTTCTGCTAGGCTTGGCCCCCCATTCCTCAGAGATAGTCCACTCATGACTGTGGAATCCTGAGACCTAACTAGTGTGTACTCCCTAAGGGCTCCACCACCTCTTTCTGCTGCCACACAGGGGACTGAGCTTCCAGCAATGCCGTTTTGAGGACACCCTCCCACCATATGCAAACCACAGCTTATGGGTTTTGCAACCCCAAGTAGGATCAGAGAAAAAGGAAGTAAAGAGGCAGTGCTGGAGGCATAATCATTGGACCTGGAGAACCATGGCCATCTTGGGTAGAGCAAGTAGACCCTAAGACCCAGGACACAAAACATGGGGCACAATATGGGATGTCACAAGAGACAAATGATTAACCTTTACTTAATGTGGGGGCCCCAAAAGCCTTACAGCCAACAGTTACGTGTGTGGCCCAGCCTGGCCTCAAACTAACTCGTGATCCTCCTGCTTCTGCCTGCTTCAGCAAATCCTACCGGACCGCGCCACCACAACCGGCTCGGTCAACAGTTAAAAAGTATTAGGGTTTGAGATAAGGGACGGAAAGATTAACTCCCTTCATTGTAAACTTCTCAGACAGTAGACACTGATCAACACTGATCGTCACAAACTGGCGACAACCAGTTTTCATTTCCTAATTCTAAATATTTAAACAGACTACCTTAGTCTTAACGTTTGAGCTCCTTCTCTAGAACAAAGTCCCCGAGGCACTAGCAGGCTTCCGTAGCGAACTGGCAGACACACCCTGGCTTTTCTCACTTATTTGGAAAGTTTAAATCCTGGGCGTTTTATAGATCACTATTTAACCTTTATTTTTTTTCCTACTTTGCTGTTAAGAGCTGGACCCTGAGACAGCAGATTCCACAGTAGAATTCCAGAGATAAACAGTCAAGCGATGTACTCACCTGGGAATGGGTCCTGGGGTCCATGCATTGATTTCCAAGATGAAGATCGCAATCACTAAAACGATGGTCCTGCCTGCAGACATGCCGCTCCTCCTAGGCAGCCCCGGGGTCTTGGGAAGCATTTCTTTGCAACCAGTGGGCAGGGAACAATTTACTGCTGGTATATGTTCAGGGTTTTGTTTGTATGTGTCTGGTGTGTGCTGCCTAGGTGAAAGTCCAACCCAACCAATGGAGAGTCATTTATTGTAATTTCGGACTGCTGTTTTCCCTTATTGACCAGGTATCATTGTGCAATAAAGCAAAAAGAAAAAAAAAAAAAAAAAAGAAAACGCTCAAGTGGTTAAAAATTAGGAGCAGCGTTGTGTAAAAACAAAAGCAATCAAACAAGCAGAGTCCTAGCAGTTCTTTCCTTGGGAGACTCTGGAAGGAGAGATGAAGAGAGAGGCATCATTTATGGGAGAGGCCTTTGGATTCATAAGAAGCCTAAGCTCAAAATAACTACAGAAATGGCAACACTCAGAAGAGGACATTCTAACCTCTCCTCCCTCTGAAAATCAGATGTGTGGTTTACTATCACATAAGCAAGGTAAAGTGTAGAAATGTACACTTTTTTGGTCAATTTTACCCATCTCTTTCTTGTATGTGTAGTGGATTCTTCTGAAAAAATATGACGTAAGCTCCACAAGGCTTTAGCAATAGCCCCCAAAAGGATTTGGCCTGCTTACAAATGGAAGGACACACTAAAAGGATAGCATTTTCCTCTGCCGTAAAAAAAAAAAGAGTGCTTGCCCTACGTGTCCACATTCTCCAGGGTTGTGGAGAGCGGGAGGTTCTGGAAGAACTGAAGAATGTGGACGAGGCAACCTCTCTGAGAACACTGGTTGCACAAGAGAATGACCTGAGATGTTGCAAATGTGGATGTCTGCTACTCCCTATCATACTCAAATTTAACTGCTGGGGCTTCTCAGATCCTTCTAATGTGTGGCAAGGGTTGGAACTGAGAATACACAATCTGAGGAGAGAGAGAGAGAGAGAATCTAATGGAGTTTTGTGGGTAATGTATCATGAGTTTACAGTGTCTCATGACACCATTCTTATCTTTTGTTTTGTTTTGTTTATTTGGGGTGGGGTCGGACAGGACAGCCCAGGGTGGTCTGGAACTCCTTGAAGTTCTTTTGCCCCCACCCAAGTGCTGGAATTACAGGTATGAGCCCATACCCAGCTGTTCCCAACACTTTTGTTTTGTTTTGTTTGAGACAGATTTGCCTTAAATCCTCTCACTACACAGCTGAGGATGACATTGAACTCCTGATCATTCTGCATCCATTTTCCAAGGCCTGGGGTTGCAGGCATGCACCTTATGCATGGCTCTCTGACACAACTCTTTTTAATTTTTTAATTTTCAAGACAGGGTTTCTCTGTGTAGCCCTGGGACGCACTCTGTAGACCAGGCTGGCCTCCAACGCTCTGAGATCTGCCTGCTTCTGCCTCTGGAGGGCTGGGATTAAAGGCATGCACTACCTTGCCTGGCTGACACAATTCTTAAGAGACATTCATAGATAATTATTAATTACAAAAGAGCTAATCTCAGCCATTGGCATATGCAAAAGTAAACTAGGCATCTGGTTGTGGGGATGACAGATCACGGGGCTAGCAATCTTGGGACCATCTTGATGAAAAAGGGATCTAATCACCTTTCCTTGATTCTTCTCCTTTTTGCATATAGAGCTTGAGAGCCAATGGAACTAGTTTCATCCATTTGTGAACTTACTGTGGAGACCAGGTGCCTGACTGACGTGGAAGCCACATGCAATTGTCAAGTCATAAGATGATTCTTATTGGTGACATGCTTGTAGCTATGTCTGTGAATGAATGTGTGTCAGAGGGACACTTCCCATGAGCCTTAGCTAATGACAGGTGGTTGGCATCTGAATTCAGTCCAGATCTGTCAGCCTATGTCTGAGTGCACAGAGGACTCTTGGATGATGGTCTCTGTGGACACTCTCAGGATGTCCGTGGACGTAAGGATGTGAAATAAGTTAGCATAGGATGCTGTTTCATGTCAATGAGATGTTAGTTGATTAGACTGTGAGTCTTCAATTTGGTAAGTAGTCATGACTAAATACCGCAAAATCACCTCTTCCCTGGAAGATTGACTTTCTTGAGGGGTGGAGGGGAAAAAGGATATCTTGACTGATTGGTTTGAATGGGAGGATATTCCAAATTGCTACATGATTTTATCAGTAGGCTATACAATACAGCAATATGATGAGAATAGTAAGACATAATAACAACCTAAAATTGATGATATAGACTATATAATGTATACACTCTATGAATAACATGGTTTTCATTTTTACAGTGCCTTTAACTCTTCCTGGCTCCTGACAGCTATCACGTATCTGACACATTTTGAGGTGAAGCTTGTGCTTTGTGCATATCTTAGAGAAAGGGAGGGTTAGGATGAATTAAACTGGAGAAGCAAAAATAACATCTTTATTGGTATAACACAAACTAGCCACCAGAGACGAAAATGGGAACTTTATAACATACTGGCCATCTATACACGCAAATGAGTTTAATTCTCAATGGCTGAATCACAGAGTTGAAGAAATGCTGCATACTGAGATTATGCCACCTGTCCAATCTCAGCTAGGGATGAGTCCCAGGGGTTCGCACTTGGTGTGTTAGGCTCTCCCACCACACTTTGAGTCCTGTGGTCAATATTTTAATTAGGTCTATCTGTTATGTCCATCCAGCATGGGGTTGTGACGACCCCTAACCAGTCTCCTCCCTCTAGTACAGGACCCTGGCAGGGAGGCAATGAACTGGCTTTAATCTCTAGTTCTAAGAGTTTCCACCCTGAAGAGAACCTCATGGTTTTTTTTTACTAGTAAGGCGGTTTTCTTTCTCTTTCCTTTTTAAAATCCTATTTATTCAAATCCCCTTGGGAGCTCTGTATTGCTAAATTATACTCCCACAGAACAATATAACCCTTTCCCCCATGTGGAATGGTAGAGACACATATCTGTGCAGAACACCTGGCTGGGGTCAGAGTCAAGTCCAGGTTTTAGGTGGACCTGCGCACTACCATCCCTGATGCTTAACAAGTGTAACACTCCTGTGAGTGACACGCATCATCAGTGATTGGAGGTCCACACTCCTCATTTCATACATTAAAGTCTGCTTCCCTCAGCTTTGGTGATCAAGAACCGCATTCTCCCCCTCCTTTGCTGGCTCATCTTCCCTGGTCATCACACAGGTGGGCAGACCTCAGTGACCTGGTCTCACTCCTTACTTTATTTTCTCTTTAAAAATCTGTTCTTAAGAATAGACCAATTTTCAGATAAAGGGGTCTCAGAGTATGGTGCGTTGAACCCCCTTTACCAGAATCTGCTGGTCTCTCATTTTAAAGGTGGAGCCCTAGAAGTAACCATTGACTATGTACATACACTCACACAGGGTGGGGGAGGGAAGTTACTTTCCTGTTTGGTAATCCTGGCCCTGAGGTCAGATGCCTATTACTCTGCGATTCTCTGAGTGTTTTCCTTCCTGAAGTCAACTCATTCCCAATGCAGGCTGAGAACTGCTGCCCAGATCCCAGGGTCTTTTATCCTTTTATCAAAAACAGATCTCCTCTCCGGCTTCCAGCTTTATCATTTCCTAACATGGAAGCACCCAGCCAATCTCTCAGTTCAGTGAAGGAAACAGGAGGCAGATGTCACGTCAACTCTCCCATTTCCCTCCCTTCTCTTCCTTTCCCTCCCTGTTAGCTCCTGTGTCTAACACTCTCATCTCCTCGACTCCACATGAAAATTTCTGTGGCACTCAGTCAATATAAGGGGTGGGGGAACACTTAGAGATCATAGTCTAAACATACCTGTGACTCTGCTACAACCCATTTGGGTCACCCTTTAACCTATTCCTCTTAAAAAACAATCAACAACAAGCTAAAATAATAACTGAAGTCAACCATTGTATATATCCGTGACTGGAAAGAGGACTGATATGAACCTATACAAACACCACAAGGAAAACATAGTCATGAAGACTTTCAGATTGGACTTGTTTTTTCGTTTGTATGTTTTTTTTCCCCCCTTTTAACTATTTCAGCCTTCATTGTGTTCTCTGTAGAGACTGGCACTGCTAGGACTTCAGCAGAAAGTAGAAGTCTGTAACTCGGCACATAACTCCAGCAAAGCAAGGACAAACAGGCTGGGGTACCCAGGGGTGAGATGACAAATGCCTGGCCCTGGTCCATCAGCATCACTGTAATTAGGTCATGTTAACAGACCCACTGCCGGTACGTAGCGATCTTTATACCCCTGTGTGTCAGATAAGCTGAGAACACGCGTTCTAGTTATTATTTTTTTATCAGAAAAGAGTCGTTAAAAATATGCCATTTCCCGGCAAGTATTAGGTGCTTTGTTGTTGAGCAATCACTTGAAAGGGTGATAGCTTAAATATTTACCAGGAACATTTGGGCAACTCCCATCTTTCAGTGAAAGACTTTGTTTTGAACCTATTCCAGGCCTCTGGGTCAGAGTCCTCACTCATCAGGTAGTTTCAAGGTGAACCACATTTTGGAGTTGGTTCTGGCCTGTTCTTTCCTGCCTTGCTGTCAGCACAGGAAGACAGAGCCATGCCTGTGACTTGATGGAGTGCTCTGACATTGTGGGAGAAGAGGACCTACTATGACAGTTTTGCCGCAAAATACCCACTAGAAAAACTCCCTACACTCTAGAGCAACTCAGTCATTCTAAAACCTGGATGCCAACTTCCTATGAGCTGTCGTGGATACAGATTTACCTCATTGGATCATGTATCAGCAGAATGGAGTTACTATTCATAACGAGCATAGCCTTCCCCCAGTGAGGGGTTATTATAATAAAAAATCAGTACTTTCTCCCTTTGGGTTGCATTTGTGTACGAAATCTTAGGGTTTTCTGGCTGTTAATATTCAACCTTTTGCTTAGGCACATTGGATGCTTAAAAGAAGCTTGAGGTTCCCCACGAAGTATCACTTTCAGGATAGGTCTGAATGCCCTTTCCACTGAAGAGTACACAGGATAGATTTGTTCTCATTTTCAGGGCTACTTCCATAAGCACATCTCGTTTTGTCCAACAGTGGTTCTTATTGCATTGCATGAATGTCTTCTTGTACATGAGCAATGCTAAATCCCCAGCATAAGTTTACATATCGAGTCACACGGAAAGAGAATGAGTTGAGAGTATTAAACACACAGCAGAACACCCAGATAAACCAGATAACCCGTGGTGTGTCCTTCCCAGCAGCCCTCAGCTCACACTTATCCGGGGCTCATCTCCAGCCTTCTTTTTTTTTTTTTTTTTTTGGTTTTTCGAGACAGGGTTTCCTTGTGTAGCTTTGTGCCTTTCCTGGAACTTACTCTGTAGACCAGGCTGGCCTCGACCTCACAGAGATCTACCTGCCTCTGCCTCCCAAGTGCTGGGATTAAAGGTGTGCACCACCACTGCCGGGCATCTCCAGCTTTCTTGTTTCTCTACATTCTACCTCAGTGGCCAGAAAGATACCAACTGTTTTCAGCTAAGTGGGGAAGAAGGCAAAAGACCCAAACATCCCATAATAGCATGCACCACAGGATGGTTCCTCCCCAGAATCTTACTCTTTAAAGTTGTTAGGTTCAAAACCCAGTCTTTTGTATTTTCCAGAGCCTGCTTTAGGATTTGTCCCAGGTCTTTGTTGAAATGTGATCCCTGAACTTATACCATGTCCTCAGCTGATCATTGACCTGCCAGCCTGACATTGCAGGTTTTCTAGGTGGCTAGTACCCATCCAGACTAGCCCTACACATGTGTTTGGGTGGGGCCAAACATGACTGAATAACAGAAGCAAAGGACAAAAGGCAGGGACCAACACTGTCTAGTGACTGTCATGTGATCTGTAGCAACTCCAATCTACTAATTCCATTCAACTCCATCTACTAACTACATTAATCTCATAGAAAGGGAATGCATGTGGATGTGAGAGGGACTAAGACATTGAAAGAGACTGGATAATTTATTTGTGTTTCTACATCATGGATTTCCATTTTCTCTTATTGCTATGGCAACCCAAAATGTGTCCAACTAGCAGTTTTCCACCTTCTAGCTGGTGTGTTTTATAACAGTCCATCTAAAGCATGGGTCAAATACTAGAATAAGCTAACAATGACACGAGATTTTTGTCATTCCAGTTTATTGAATGAGTAAATTTATAGCTTTATTCGCATACAGAAAAGTGCACAAGAAGACAGGCACGTACAAAACAGCTGTGTGGCTGATCATCATTTTCAAAAACTCGACCATCTAGAAATAGTTACCTCCAGTTTAGCACATCTTTAGGTATTTGGAATTTTAAAGTATGATTTCAAGTCTCTGTTTATATTGACTGAATAGGAAGTTAGACAAGAAAAAGAACATATGCCATAGATAATTAACAATTAGCATTAAACAGAAACCCACAGGACTTCAGCTTGGATCAGTTGGGGCTAATCAGCAGGGGTTCACAAGCCCAGCTTCTTGTTTAAATCCTGAGCAGTCATCTTCTTCCACTGAAAGCTAAGATTGTATGAACACCCACAAGACCTGAGCATGAAGGGTCAAGAGATAACATGAAAAAATACTTAACACAAACTAAAGAAAACTAAAGGGCTTGGCAGGAACAAACCCTTCAGTCCTGTATAACAAAGAGACTGAAAATGCACTGCATAGGTTTCCAAGGTTATGAGGGAAATCTTGCAGGCAGGTTTTCAATAACCCCAAACATTCGTCCATCACCCTCTCTCCTCTCATTTCTTATGGTCTTAGTAAGTATTATGATTGCGGCTTCAAGGAAGTTTTCCAATTACTTGGTAAAGGCATCGCACAACCTCCAGTAAGGACCCAGTGTGTTTGGTACACAGAATCTAGTCCTTCATTGCTGAGCTGAGTCCAGCTCCCCTCCTGTGTTAAACTGCTCTTCGGAATTTTAGTTTAAGAGAATGGCTCCCGAGTCCACATGGAGAATGAGGAGAGTCTAGATGCAGGACTAACAAGGACTAGAGGGGGCGTATGTGCGCTCCAGATCTGTGAGTCATTTAATGCTTTTTGACCCATGAAAGTCTGTTCCTGGGTATTGTTTATACAAAGTCAGGAGCAAAATGGACTGAGAATGAGAGACAAAGACAGGGAGAGATAAATGGTGCTTTTCTCTCATTTAAACTAGCCAGCAGGAGGTTAAAAAATGGAGCAGCCTAGGTCCTGGGAGAAATCATCAGAATGAAGAGAAATTATACTTTTTTTTTTTTTAAGTAATGCACACAACAATCATCTTTATTGAGAAAAAAAATCACATGATATGAAATTAGGGTCATCAGGGAAAATTTAGGCCATAAAGTCACCAGGGTCAAACAGCTACAAAATGTCTGGAATGAAAACAATTCGAGGCCCCAGGGAGAAATTGTTTTATTAGCTTTGAATAATGCCTTATGTTTGGAGTCAGAATTTTCTCCTCTTCAAGTCAACTGTAAGCACCTCTTCAGGCAGGATTGGTAAATGACACAATTAGCCGAGAGATGGTCATCTTGAAATGGTCCTCGTGTGTATTTGAGAAGTTAGCCTTGCTTTCATTTTACACCAAAAATTCTTTCGGAGTGGAGATGGAAAGCAAGGTGTCTTGCTGTCCAATTAACAGAAGGTTTAGGTTTACGCTGCACACCAGGAACACCAAATGACTTTGAGCTATGAGGATTTGGACATTTACTCAAGGCAGTTTGGTATGAAGGGTTAAGGTGGCCGCACCTCCCAACTGGAGGGTAGAAGGGGGAGTATTCTGGAAGGTTCTAGGGGTACAGCAGACAAGGATTTGGTAGGGAAGCTACTTCATTTATATTTGAGCTAGAGAGTTTAGGAGCTTAATTTATGTAAAGCCATAGTTTCAGTTTAGCTTTAGCCTAGACAGAAAGTAAAAGGCATTTTACAAGAGGCAAAGACAAGTAAGGCAGATAATATGTCAAAGGTGGAACACGGACAGAGGTCAGCACGTTTCTGGCTATCAGCTTTGTCCTTGGCTAATGCCAGTCTCTTGTTCCTCTGGATAGTCAGCATTACAACTTCCTAGAGAAACATGTAGAAGAAAGGTTAGGATATTTGGGTTGAATATCAATGTATTACACATTCAAAGATCATTTTCAAATGTTAGCCATAGTACATCCCAGAGCTTATGTGAAGATAGAACAAAATAGTACTATCCACTAGATGTGATAGTGCATGCAGCTGATGACCTCTGCATTCCAGAAGGCCGAGGAAGGCACAGGATTTCAAAACTATATAGTAAAACCAAGGCCAGTCTGAACTACAGAGTGAGGCCCTATACCAAATACATCTATATCTGTAAGAAATTAACTGGGTCAGAGTAACTGAACTGGGAAGACCCACCCTAAATGTGGGAGGGGGATCCTTGGAATGGGATCCTGAACTAAGTAAGAAGGAGGAGCAAGCTGAGCACCAGCATCCATTCATAAGTCTCTGCTTATTGACTGTTGATGTAGTGAGACAAGTTGGTCCATGTTCCTGCGGCCACAACTTCCTCCATCATGATGGACTTGAACCACGAGCCCTTCATTGCTTAGGTTGCTTTTGTCAGGCATTTTGGTGCACCAACAGGACAAGTAAATATGACACTACCCAACCTATCAATTGCGCAGATTATTGTTATTATTTTCCGCTGTTAATCTCTGTGCCTAATTTATCAGTGAAATTTTAGTCATTTACGTATAAGAAAAAACAGATTGGCACTAAGTTGTAATTCATGGTTTCAGAAATCCTCAGGGAATTTTGAAATGCATTCTCCATGAATAATGGGAGATAAATATTATTATTATTATTATTATTATTATTACTATTATTATAAGTGAGGAAGTTATCTATTACAGATAACTCAAGATAGAGTTTAGCCTTGCTTGGATGAGGAAATATTGAAATAAAATGGGTTTGGATTCGTTTCATTCATTTCACTGTTCCACCCCTTCTGGCTGTGCCTTCTCTGATGTTATATGCTTCATTTTCCTCTTCGCTTCAGTGTTATGAGATTAGAACACACTTGGTGCCATTTATTGATGAAACGGACAGATCACATGGAACCCTGGCAGAGATTCAGCTTTTCTAGGATAAAGTCCACTAGAGATGACACGGCTAAGCCTCTCACTCCTTTTGAACTTCCACTGCTTCTGAAGGCAACATTTACAGCTGTCGCTTGTGTCGGAGTGACACATCACACCACAGGGACCAGCTTGAAATTACCCGTGAGGAAAAGGATGAAACAGAAGTTGTACTGTCATCTGGTTAGCCGACTCATCCGATGGCTTCAGAAAGTCCTTCAAACTTGGGCCTTTTATAGAGAGCCCAATGGTTACTAGGCTGCTTCCCCTTCAACATGAATTTTTTTTAAGAAGTAGGTCTGGGAATGTAGCTGGGAGAGGGTGTCATTCATGAAGGCCCAGGTGTGGTCTCCAGGACTACATAAAACTTGGTGTAGTGGTGCCTGTCTGTGAGTCCAGCACTTAGGAGGTGGAGGCAGAGGATTCAGAACAAGGTCATTCTCCAATACAGAGAGAATTTGACATCATTTTCTATTGAATAGACGTCCATATAGAACTGAAGTATCAAATATACAAGATATAAATTTATATCTCTTAGCTTGACTACTGTTTGTAAGAATTATTTTCCTAACTGCTCAGCCTCATTAAATTATCAGAGTTTTGATTTTCATATGTATTACTCCCAAATTACACATACTTAGCCTCTTTCCAATTCTAAAGATAAAACTTCCCCCTTCACCCTCTATTTCACAGTTTCACACCATTCACCACTGCAAGAAAATGCTAAATAGTTTCTTCCACTTACAGAAGCTAGGCGAAAGGATTTCCAAAAGGACTCCTGTGGGCATCAGAAGATGCAGGCTGAGAAGCCACCTAAAAGATAAAAACAACACAACAAACACTATTATAGCCATAAGAAAAAACACATGATTGAACCTGTTTCATTTAAGCATCACTTAGAGCAATGGTTCTCAACCTTCCTGATGCTGTGACCCTTTAATACAGTTCCTCATGTTGTGGTGACCGCCAACCATAAAATTATTTCATTTCTACTTCATGACTGCAATATTGTTACTGTTATGAATCATAATGTAAATGTCTGATATGCAGGATATCTGATATGCAACTCCTGTGAAAGGGCCAGTCAATGCCAAGGGGTTGCAACCCACAGGTTGAGAACCACTGACTTGGATCATAAGGCAATCAGACATTGTACATGTCTACAGTGAGCCTTGTCTACTTGCTTGGAAATGATGGTACATATTGTTTGTTCAAAGTCAAGGCTGTGGGGAATTGCATTTGCTTCCCTCAGCTTGGAAGAACGGTTTTGATGAGGTATAGGACTAACAATGGGAGATTAAGAAATTTATCTTTAAAGGTTTCTAAAAGACTATTTTGACCCAGCTTCTCTCATACTGTTTTCAAAAGACAGATTAAGTGAAATACAAAGGAAGGTTTTTGATGGTCTTATTCCTCAAGTTCGGGAGATGATAATGCTTCCTGTGAAACATCTCATTCCAGCTTGGCTGGATGTTCACACTGAAGTTTCCTAAGAATACATCATAGGCAAATAGGCATTCTCAGCCAAGATTTACTGCATGAAGAAGGGAGATTCAGGGAGCTATGGGGTACGTGGCATGCTTTCCAGGACTTGGTACTTACGGAGGGCTGTGATGAATTGAAGCCTCCTTTAGAGAAGGGGTTCTCAAGTGAATTGTCAGCAGACTTGGTACCCGAGAGGACACCTTGCCTGGGAGCTGGCTTTGGTGGTTCTGGAAGGCAAAGGACCCAAGCAGTTAGTAGACAAGCTTTGGCTCACACACAACACATTCCCTGACTGGCTTATCTTTGAAACTTAATTCGTTTCCACCCGAATGGAAAGCTACATATAGACTTTATCTAAAGTGGAAGACACTCAGAAGTTCCTTGCTTGTGGCCATGGGATGGGGGCTAGATTATGGTTCGGCTCTCAACATGTCGCAATCCGTCATCACATTTCTATAGTTCTTGGAAGCCCTTTTAAGAATGGTCACTGGGGGGCAGCATTGGGCCAGTCCTTGGGATTGGCTGAGGCAAAGGGCTCTGGGCAAATAGTTAAATTACTTCCACAGCCCTGAACACCAGAAGAATCAGGATTTCAACTCTTGATGGACATAGAAGGGTCCTCTGAGCTCCCCATGGGACTGTATGACAGCTGAAACATTAGTTAGCAGATAAGGGAGCAAACTTACCATTAATCTTGCTCAACAGCTGATTGGCATCAAAATCATCATGGTCTACATGCTCCTGAGGAATGCCAACTTTATTGTTGAAGTAACTGGAGAAGGCACTTGAAGTCCCAGTAGGAGGTGTCTCTCCCTTCCTTGAGGGTACAATAGGTGGCTGCCGCAGCTGGAAGTCCTTAAACATTTCCTTCACTTCCTTGACTTCTTTGTCCCCAAGTGGGTCTAAGCCAGTGAAAGCATCACTGGGGATGTCCTTTAGTGGGCCATTTCTGGGAGGTGGTTGAGGAGGTGTGGCCAAAACAGAAGGAAGCATTGGAGAGGACTGAGTGGTTGGGGCGGGAGGTGGGAAGGCGTTACTCTGAAAAGGATTCCCCAGAGAGCTTGGGGATGACCAAGCGTTGGGTGCCACAGGTGCAGGAGAACACCATACTGTAGGGGCTGGAGGGGAAACTGGGGCTGCAAACGATGAAGGTTGATTCCAAACTTGAACTGCTGGGGTTGTACTAAAAACGATTGGCTGACCAAAACCTGAAGGCTGGCCACTTATTATGGCGCCCGGGACCACAGCTGGAGAGGGGCTGAAGACAACAGGGGTCCAAGGTCCTGCTTGAGGGGGTGTTACTGGAACACCACCTGGAGGAAGAGGGAGAAACGTTATCAAGAGACAAGCTTGAAGAGGATACTTTTTTTAAATTTTTTATACCAATGTACTCATTGTATAAAATCATGAGTTTAATTGTGACATTTTTCAAACATCCATATAGTATACTTTGGCTGTATTTGTCCCTTTGACAACGATTTTTGAATTTTAAAAAGCATGACTTTCTGGGCATATTTGTAGACCATTCCCAAGGCAAACTACTCTGAAATTTTGAAGCTGATTCAGAAATAATGGCTTCAAGAGATGAAATCACTCTGAAGGTTAACTCATTAGCACTGTTTAGCTGGTGTTCAATCAAATGCTTGTTGTATATTCTTCTGACCACACTTTTTATTTCCCTCTTTAGAAGAGTAATACACCCCATAAGTTCCTAATTGTGAATAAATGAATGCTTATCAAAAGTGTATTGATGAACTTCCAGCACCCTGAACTTTCGAAGAGCCAAGAACTGATTTGCCAAGTGGACAAATATGCAATCACAGTGACTAGTAAGTAGTTCATTAAGATAACGCAGTGCTCAGAGTCACTATTCAGTCTTTGCATTTAACAGGTGGCTCCTGCTGAGGACTTCTGGAAACCAGTGATCATGAATGGACACAAGTTCTCCAGGAGTGCCTCTCCTGTTTCAAAGTTTCCCTCCTTTTCCATGCTGCCAAAGTTGACACAGCTACATACAGAGAAGATCAAATTTAGCTGAGGCCAAAGTTTAGACTTTTATATATAAGAATGGAAGAAAGGCTATTATCCCAGGAAGGCTGCTTCCAATAAAAGTGCTTCCTGCCATGTGTCACCCACTAAACTTTGCCAGAAGTTAGAGGGGAGTAGTTATAAGAAGGGGGAAGCAGCCCCTTTGTGAATAACTGTGGCCTCTTCAGAGAGTATTATCTCCAGGGCTTGCCTCCCTGCCTTGTTCTTCAAAATGTAGTTCCCTCATGAGAACTCAGGCCTCTCCAACCTCTGTTCCTTAGGCAGATTCATGCCTTGCTTCCTGTTCTAATACAGAACATTCATTCTCTCTACTCTCTCTTCCCAATTGTGTTAACGAGTCAGTAAAACATCACCATTGAGAAAATAACCAAAGCACTAACCATCTGCTAACCCCAGTCCAGTCTCATCCTCAGTCACGGATGATTCTGTTCTACCCTTGAAACCTACTTGTTCTGAGGGTCAGAGCAAAGCATACTTTCATGAACCATTTTCTAATTCAACCAAGAAAAGTCTTCAAAGTTGGGATAGAAAAGATTTGTTGCTGTTGGTTTGTTTGTTTCCAAAATGAGAAGAACTTTGAAATGGGGTTTAGGGGCTAACATGGGGTCATCTCTTTTGATCTTTTTGGCATTTGATTCTTTTATTATTGTGAATGCTGGCATCTGGTCAGGAATACATTTGCTCCACTCCCATAGGATGGCCACCTTTCTTGATCAACATGTCTGTTTCTTACTGAGGGAACTGAACCAAGAAGATCGTCAAATTGGGAAGTTCACAGGCTATGCCCACAGAGACAAATTCACATACCTTGACCCTGACCCCGGCACATTATTCTCCCGTTTTGACCTCTTCACAGCTATGTGGTGATATATTGTTGTGTACCCTAATGAAATTTGCCTGAAGATCAGAGAGACAAAGGAACAAGCCACTGTGATGCCTTACCTCTAGGACTCCTCAGCCTGAAAAAGCCTCTAGTTCCTGTCTCTTTACACCTTATATACCTTTCTCCGCCCAGCTATCACTTCCTTCTTAGTGCTGGGATTAATGGCATGTGATTCCCAAGTATTGGAATTAAAGATGTGTGCCACCACTGCCTGTCTCTGTTTTTCTCCTAGATTGAGTCAATACTATGTAGTCCAGGGTGGCTTTGAACTCACAGCGATCTAGACAGATCTCTGCCTCCCAAGTGCTAGGATTAAAGGTGTGTGCCACCACTGTCTGGCATCTGTGTTTAATCTAGTGGCTTGTTCTGTTCTCTGATCTTCAGGCAAATTTTATTAGGGTACACAATATATCACCACACAGCTAGGCATAAGAAGCAACTACTTATGCAATGGGAACCTAATTCACATATTAATTTCACAGACACAGGAGCCAGGACTTATTTGCTTTATAGAACACATTCACAAAAACCAAGACATAGCTTCTCTTATTAAGCCTTAAAAGTGGGTCAAGTTTGAACAAAGTTATCGACAATGTTTCAAAATAATTTAATGTTGTGCATGGAAGGAAGGGTCATTGACTAATACTATCAATTATTCCAAAGTGCAAAAATAAATATATAAAAGGAAGCATCCATTTACCATCCTTCATCCTGAACTACTTGTCTTTCCTTGTGAAACTGTTTAACTCTAGTCATAGATGGTATCAATGGGAGTACCATTTGTAAAAAAAAGAAAACTATTACATTTGCCAGGAAGCAAGGGCTTGGTAAGCCAGCATTTGTGCCAGCCTTCATTCCCATATCCCAGACTCCACCCATTATGTTTCCAAAACATTTACTGCCCAGCTGTAGAAAGTAGGGGCAAGGACTGAGGAAAAAGAGAGTATGGGCATAAAGCATTAATTTTATTACCTTCTGAAGCTAGATCAAAACACAGGGTACAAGTCAAAGCCCAGGGCTCAGCTTCCTGTAATGCCTTCTCCCCGCCCCCCAGATCTCCAGAGAAGACAGTCCCCCAGCTGGGTCCAGCGGAAGCCAGACCTACAACCTTCCATGGTTTGGCTGAGGATCACTGCCAATGGACAGGGGCTACACTGTGGGCCTCAGTTTGAGTTCCATGTCCAAACTTGGAAGAATCATCAGTATTCTGCAGTTGTATACCCCAAGGCCTCAAGAGGGGCACCTCGCCAAAAAGCCTCACTTCGTCTGAATAAATTAACGGTTATAGGGTCCAGCTGTATCTTCAGGCTGACTTGTTAAATATTGGCTGGAAGAATTCTTCAAGGCATTGATATTAGACTGCAGAGCTCTGGGATGTGATCTAGTCACAGCCCCTGAATGCAAGTTCTCTGCCTTTCTATGAAGGAAGGACACCAGCTGCTTCACTGTGGGTACAGGGAAATGAGCAGTGCCAAAGAGGAGGCTTCCAAAGTGCACAACGTATTTAGAGAGGATCTCTCGGTGCTATATCATTGAGCAGAAGCCTGGAACCTACTGACTGCTCACACTCCCCTGGATTTCAGCTACTCAGCATCGGCAACAACTCCTTTCTCATCCCTACTCCAGACGTGTTTAGACAGACTTATTGTGGCACAGAGAAAACAGCAAAGGAGAGAAGAAAGGAAATAAGGGAAGAAAAAGGATGTTGGTGACTGATTCTGTAGAGCGTAGGAAAAGCCATGATCTCCATTCAAATCTTACCAAAGGGCCAGAGAGTCAGTCCTTCTTCTTCTTCTTCTTCTTTTTTTTTTTTGAAGACAGGGTTTCTCTGTGTAGCTTTGCACCTTTCCTGGAACTCGCTTTGGAGACCAGGCTGGCCTCGAACTCACAAAGATCCACCTGGCTCTGCCTCCCGAGTGCTGGGATTAAAGGCGTGCGCCACCACTGCCCGGCAGAGTCAGTCTTTCTTGATCCTGGGTCCCCCACCTCCCAAGCCAGATTGTACTTGAGTTTGCACAGGTGCCCAGGAGCAAGCAAACAAAGAGGATCCCCAGCAGGATGGCAAGGACTATTGTTGGGGTTTCTAACTGAACTATAGAGCCTGGAAAAGAACTAGAGGCTGTGGAGGAAGAGTAGCAGGAACCAGCCCTCAGTCAGTGCCCCTTTACCATCATCCTGAAGCAAAGATTCAATGGATGCAGCAAGCCAGAAATATAAATGTAAATATATAAAAATATGTGTGTGTGTGTGTATTTGGTTTTTCAAAACAGTGTTTCTCTGTAGCTTTGGCTGTCCTGGAACCCACTTTGTAGACGGGGCTGGCCTCAAACTCACAGAGATCCACCTGCCTCTGTCTCCCGAGTGCTGGGATTAAAGGTGTGTGCCACCACATATATTTAATCCCAGCACATCCCATTGTCTGAGAAAACTCCATCTATTCTCCTAGCTTTTTTTCCCCTAATATTTACCTCCTAGCTCTACTTACATGCTTTTCTAGAAAAAAATTATTAATCATGAATTGCTAAGGGTATTCAAAACAGATCGGGATTCATGCCCATTCCTTGCCTACTTAGACCTAAGGGCGGAGCTGAGCCCAGAACTTAGTTTCCCTTTACAATCTAGCCTTATTTCTGGCTTAACCTATCCCCACCCTGGGGTGCATAAGAGGATCCGAGCCTTGAGAGGAGATAGACTTCCCTCTATCAAGGCAAATGGCATGGAGAGCATGCATACTGGCGCTTTACTCCGTAGACAGCACACAAGGCTCTCTCAGTGCATCTATCTCCTTTTCACCACTGAAGCCAGTCTGACTTCAGAATCCTCTACAACTGTCTTCTGAAAGCCACTGCGGGGACACGCAATACTGAAAACGGACTTCTTGTCATGTGGCCCCTCAGAGAGCTGAATTTCAGTTACCAGGCAGGAGGAATGTCACAGGCAAGTGGCCTGTGCAGGAGTAAAGGCGAGAGGCGTGTTGCTTGAGGTCTCCCGTCTTATGCCCACCAGTGTAGGAAATGCCTTCTTCCTGTGTGTCATCATTATGAGTGACAGCAGCAGAGCCACATCTAATGCCAATTCTGGGAACATACCTAGACCTGCAAGGGGCCCCATTGGGGCAGGAGCACTTGTTTTGAAGAGATCCAAAGGATTGGTCTGAGGGGCCGCAGGTTGTCCTGGGGGTGACGTCTGGCCTGGAGGTTCTGAGGCAAAGATGTCTGAGGCAAGCAAGTCGTTTGCTGAAGACTGATGAGGAAGGAGGGGAAGGAGGGAGAAGAGTTACTCAGGTAGGAGGCAAACGCAGCTTCCATCTGTCTCCTGCTCTTAACCCCAAAGCTAACCTCCACATAAAGGAAAATCTTATATTACTGACAAATGATTGCTTCTACCAATAAATAAAAGAGCAAAGGTGAGGTTTGTGTATTGGGGTGGGAGGGTGGGGTGGGTAAGAGACACAGATGGCTGCAGTGAGTGGACAAATGGATACCATCTTGGACTTGCAAAATGAAATCTATTTTTTCTCATTTTATCCTTTTATGTCAGTCTGGTCTCCTTATTGGCTAAAACTCGAAGCTGGGAAAGAAAGGTCAACGTAAGCATCCTAAATAATTTCAATGATTCCATTTGATTTAAGCCAGTTTTGATAGAGACAATACTACTTTCATCATTAGGTAAGACTACACATGCCCATGAGAGCTTTGAAAAAAATCACCTACAGATACTGCACTTGGAGTCGCTTTTGAATGAAGTTGGTAATAGTGATTGTGTAAGTTTCTAGGTCAATGGGTTATTAAATCAACATTTACATTTAAAAGAGGAGACAGACTTGAGAATTTTATACCACCACCATGGACATCAGTGATGATGGGTGTGCAGGACATATGTTAGTGTGGGGACAGGACCAAGGGAATCACAAGAGTGCTCTCTCCCTCCCATCCCAGAACATGACAATCAAACTTACCAGAGGTACAGAAGCATAGCAGCATTAACAATGGAAAAAAAAAAAACAACAACTTGTGTTTAGTTTAGTATTAAGTGACAAGACATGCAAATGGAAAGCAGGTGTGACAAACACTGCCGGGGAAGCTGAGGAAGAATGTTGACTAGAGGGGCATATTCCTGGAGGGTCGATGTGTCTTATCCCACCTTCTACTTCACAGCCACACAGGAAACTAAAAGAGCAGCAGGAAGAGAGCTTGCGTCACACCACCCTTTGGTACCGAGCATGCACTCTGCTAATGGGTATGTGGAAAAGACAATTCACCTTAGCAGTCCTTCTGCCTCTTCCCGGTTTGGTACTTTGTGGAGGTGGGATAATGGCTATGGAGTCATGTGCTGAGGACTGGACAGAGCTTTCCAAGTCCTGCTTTACGCCATTCGGTACCGATAGTCCTTTGGGAGGGCTTCCCACAAAAGGGTTCGGGGAAGATTTGATATGGAAGCCGTTCTGTTCTCTTTCAGATACCCCGTTTTGAGTTCTCACTGCTTGCGGGGTTTGCGAACTTGGATAGGGCCACGGGCCTGCCTGAGCTTCCTGTTTGCCAGTCCGGTTAGAGATCTGGTCAAATTGCTGACCAAAGTAATCAGTATCACCGTTCAGGGGCCCTTTACTCTGAGGAGCAGACAAGCTGCTCAAATTCGCTTTCTTCTGATCTGGAGGTGTGAGAGAATCAAACGAAGAGGGTGCCGATTGGTCTGGCTGTGCAAAAGGATCATCACGGAAAGGATCGGGATTAGGGGTGGGAAAGAAGTTGAGATTGGCAGAAAAGGCATTTTCAGGCAAGAAGGACACCTGAGGCTTTGGTCGAGGGAGAGAACAGGAGGTGACGCCATTTGTTAAGTATGGATTTTCTCTTAAAGAGTTCTGATTGGTGTCGATTTCAGAGTTTAGATCCACTAACAGGATATCTTTGCTTTCCTAGCACATTTGGGGGAAAAAAGAGAGAGAGAGAGAGAGAAAGAGAGACAGTGTTAGTCCATGTTATAACTTCAAATGAGAAAACTACATCCAAATGACAAGGATTACCAGGATTCCTATTAGAATTGGAACTATTACCATCTCACATCAACTCCCTGAGTGTTTACGAGCTGGGAATCAGTTCCTCACTCAGTTTGTGAGCTGTAAGCTTCCATGGGGTTTGCTCTTCCTTCAGTGAAAGCTTGTTCAATTTGTGCTCTCCGTAATCCATACATTCAGATGGGCTAGGCTCATTACCTACATTGGTTCAACTGATGTCTTTGAATTAACTGGGACTCACTCTCAATGATTATCTGAATATACTGTTTGAACCTATGAACTGACTTCAGAAACCTGGTCCAGCTTTCTACCTGAGAAACATACAGTCCATAGTCCTTTTTCTAGAAGTCTTGAACATTACCCCTCTAAATGAGCAAATTCATCAGTTAATATTCATACGGTACCATGTGTATGTATGTGTACGGTGCTGGGAATTAAACCCAGGGCTTTGAGTATCTCAGGTAAGCATTCTACTAGACTTACATTCCACAGCACCAGATTTCATAGTTATGGCTATGATGAAACTTAAAGTTAACTCTATTTCCTTCCTCTGGAGGAAAACAAGATTCTCCGTTTTTATTGTGGTCTATGGGTCTGACTCTTTGAATGACAAAGATCTTACTAAAGGTCCTAGGCCAAGTTGGACCTCTCATCTTTAGCATCCTCATCCCCTCTTGGACATACCTTTTGTGTGTGTGTTCTTCTGTACGTGACGCTCAGAATACTGATCACATCTAACCAATTACACACTAACCTCACGTCAATGTCCCTATTTCCAATACCTAGCTCCTATTTCCTGTATTGTGGCAGTGATTTCACTTATTTATCATTAAAGTCGGCTAATACCTAAAGGGAAAATGTGGGTTTAGGATGTAATTGTCAAAGCATGCAAAATGTATAACTCTGCTAATAACGTTTCTTCTCTGTTACATGAGAAAAACACAGGTGTTAATTGTTTGGTTTCTTCATTTGTCTTATGAAAATTGTTAGCCTCAAAGCTACCAATTTGATCAATTTGACATGTTTTTAATTCCGATATATAATTAATTATGATTTATCCTGGGAAAGACCTTTTTGTCTGACTTTGATCCATTAAATACTTAACTATGTCAGCCATAGATTATAAACAATAAACACTGTCCAGCCTGAAGGCAGCTAAAGGAGACATCTAGCAGTAACCTAGGTGGAGTACTATTTTGATCACTGGGATAAGAAGAACAATTTAGAAGAAATCTGAACCTTTTCAACTAATAAGGACAAAAAGCGTTCAAAAGTCTCCATCTTTTCAAGAAAAGAAAAAAGTCCCATTTCTCTCTTGTGGCCCGAGAAGAGGCCACAAAATCAGGTCCAAACCGTGTTCTCTCTTTTTGCTTTCTTTACTGGAAAATATAAAATCAGATTTTTTTTTGAAAGCCTGGTTTTCTTTTTATAACTAGAAGAACTCATCACAAGAAAGAACTCAAACTGAAAAGCTTTTAATCAAACAAATGAATTAGAAGATTTCTTAATGAGGGGATCTTTAAGCAATCAAAAGGTGGGATAAGATGCATTCCAGAAGCTTGATTTCAGTATTCATTTGTTTGCTAAGAGCCACCTCTAGGTTAGCATGGTTGTATGTTCACAGCTGGCAGGGTTCTCCTTTCCAGACACCTCAGAAGAAGTTCTTAGGACACCAAACGGGAACCACAATGTTAGACTTCTGAATAGTCACCCTACGAGCAAAATGTACAAGGCTCTCCTCAGGTTAGGGTTGTTGTTGAGTGAAACTTAAGAGTCTAACTAAAAGACTGGACTGGAGAGATGGGAGACTCCTCATCTACTCCCACAGTCAGAGCTCCATGAGTGCCCTGTGGACTGTCCGCAGTCCGCTTGGCTACCACCTGAGCACCTTCAGACAGATATGAAAGCGAATCAAGCCGCTTCAGCAAGCGGTGTGTGGACTGCACCAAGGCAAGATTGGAAAACTGAGATCTACAGCTCTTCTCTGGGTAGCTAGCCTCCCAGAGATGGTTACCAACTGAGGCTTCAAGCTCACTGTTGGTTTCCTGCCATTTCTTACGTGCATTCCAACCAGCTTCTTTAGATCAGCTTTCGGAATGCTCCATAGTAGGACCCCATTTGATTTGACCCTAGCTACTATCTATTGCCCCATACACTTCCATGACCCAGCTCAAATTCAGGGGATTTTACACTTTTCTTTTTGATATTTCTATTTCAGTTTTATCTGTGTCTACCCTATGCCATTTATGGGGGATATAAATGTGTATACATACACACATTATTTAAACTTTGTACCCTAATCTAATCCCCTTATGCCAGGTTGTATCTCTATGATGGTGGATCATTTCCTGTAGTCTTTCAAGTGGTCAGGTTTTTAAAGATCATGCATCATGTACCACCTATCTTTCTACTCTTCTTCCTTCACCTTTTGCCTGCTTCTGCGTCTCCATACCTTATTCCCTCCTTTTCTTCCCCCTTTCTCTTTATTTCTTAAACACCGTGAAACATAATGCTCCAGGAACTTTGCAAAAATAAAGAAAAAATGTCCTAAGGGATGTCAACACATTATTTGAAGTGCATAAAAGTTTTGTTCATCAATTTGGGAAAAGCTACAGCCACTAGGGTAACTAAGAGAGTCTAAGTAATTTAGTTTTTTTTTTTCTGCACTTTACATTTTCCAGAGCAGTTTTTGTAAGAGCTGAAAAACTCTGAAGCATGCTAGTTTTACTAGTCAGAGAAACATCCATTTTGTGACCTCTGTGTCTGGAGTCAATGCGACAGATCATGTTGCCAAAGTCTAACCAACACATAATTAGCCCTGTTATCCTTTTTTAAAACTTACCAGGTATTATCTACTTTGATTAAATTTATTATTTCAACTTATTTTTAAACTAAAGCTTGGATTTCTACAAATAAAACATTTTTAGTTTGCAAGGATTGTAATATAAGAATAAGGATCATCCATGCTGGATTTTTTTTTTCCATTTCATATGGCAGAATGCTTCAGAAGTCCATAACAGTCAATTAAACAGTAGGAGCCTTCTTGCTTCTTCCTCTGCAATTCCACTTGTGTCTCAAGAGCTTTCCTCTCTCTTGGAGTACCCGTTTCAGTGTGACACTTAGAAAGACGATTGCACAGATATCAATTTCTTTTATCTACTAATAAAGAATTGCCAAGATTTTGAGGAATCAAAAACAGCTCAGAACTAGGTTGGTCCTTCCAGCATCAGCTAACCTAACACGTCAAAAATCTTATCCTGAAAACACCAAGAAGCGTTATAAAGAATGGAAGTCCTGTGGACAAGTGAGTAGGGAAGGACTCACCATTTGAAAGACTACACAGTAGTTCTAGCTCCTCTATTGTAGGCTCTGCAAGGACTTTGAGATGCCACCACCCAGTGTGATTCTCACACATGGGTACAGAGAAGAGTGCACACAGTTCATGCTTCAGTGGACTTGTGGGTTTATGCAGTGAAGGTGTGCCTGTTGGACTTCTCTGTAGTACTCTAGGAAGGGAGAATTTTCCCAATCTCTGTCTGACTCAGTTCAGTTCCTGAGATCTTCTGCACATCATGAAAACTTACTTGATAACTTCCTGATTTTAAAGAGTCTTATCCAGACATTTCCCCCATTATTCTACATGTGCTAATTCTCTGCTTGTCTAGCTATTGCCTTCTCATCTTTGATGTTCAAGTCTAGAAACTCCCTTCCTTAGAAACCTCATCTGAATCTGCATGCTAGGTGAACATCTGTAATTAGCATAATTTAATTGGCTTTGTCATTAGTCTTAACACTGTCCCTGCTAGACAGAATGGTGGATGACAACACTAATGTGTGTCTTTTTTGCTGCCATGCATTGCCAATAGCAAGTGCTCAAGAAACTAGGAAATTAATAATAAAAGTTGATTAAAAAAATGACATGAATATTTCTGTGTGGGGCCTGTTTTTAGAGAAGATCTGAAGAATAAGGTTTAAACCCTAAATCTAAGCATAAATGAGTTTTTTTTGCTGGACCAATATTTTCTTATCAATAAAGGAAAATACTGCTATATTCTCACATGACTAACACAGATTCATCAATATTGAGAAGACTTGCTATATAATGATGCTCTATAAAAAACCAGCAATTTTCTAAAAAGAGATTTTTGTTAACATAAAATGAACCTTGTTTAACACCTTTTTTGGTTTGTTTTTTGTTTTTCAAGACAGGGTTTCTCTGTACAGTCCTGACTGTCCTGGAACTTGCTTTGTGACCAGGCTGGCCTCGAACTCACAGGAGACTCTGCCTCCTGAGTGCTGGGATTAAAGGCTTGCGCCACCACTCTTGGCTTCTTGTTTAACTCTTATTTCATGTCAAACTCATGCTGCTAGATTGCAAAAAAGAAAAGCAGAAAAAGATGAAGAAACTAAGACAATTTAGGATTCATCATTTAACAAACATACTTCTTTCAAATAGACTTATGTCAAGAATCATAATTCAGTCCCTCCTTCTGATCCCAAGTTACTACCAAGAATGAGCACACTGACTGGCTAGCAGCACAGATTTAGCTTCTATGCTATACTAACGTATCTGAATTAGTAGTGGTAGTTGTCTATGATGACTTAAGATTCAAATTATTTTTCTAGTAGCCACTTCTATTTCATGAGGAAAAATCAAGACATTCCAAGTTTCCACAAAATGCTCAAGCTTTCTGGTTAATTGTAAACTGGGGATTACTGATGTTATTTCAATTACATTGCAAATTTAAAAACAAAACACTTACTGTTGGACTATTTAGGTCAGGAGGTGTAGACATGTCCCCAAACAAATCCATCTGGTCAACACCCTTAAAAAAGTATTTGGATTAGATTCAGATGTGTCTACTAAAAACAATTACTGTGTCTATCATTGTAATTGTTTGTGTCCTAAACTATAGGAAATAGTTGTCGAAACTGGATTGTAGTTGATTTCATACAGATATGATATTAAGCTGCTCATGTCAGGAAGTGTAGACTTGTCCCCAAGCACATCACTCTGGTCAACACCTTAAAGAAGTACTATATTAGATTCTGGTGACCTACTAACAAAACTATGTTGTAGACTAACACGGATATTACATTAATGCATAGGAAAATACCTGTCCTAATTGAATTTTCCTATGGATTCAATATAGGTCCGGTATTAGCAATGTCTACAGGAGGTAGAAACCCGTGTTCAAAGAATCGCAAAACATCACAAACATACCAGCTTCAGTTTGTTAGCTTGATCATCAAGGGTCATTAGGGCCTCACTCCCATTCTGAAAATAACAGGCAAATATTAAAGGGTTTAATTGATAAGGTACCCCCATAAAGTTTGTTTTCCTGCCTGATTACCCCATCAAGCTGTTATAAATTACTCTCTAATAACTTAGCTATTTATCTTCCATGAAAAGAGTGGTCACTAGCCCAGAGGATCAAGTCAGGAGGGTAGAATGCTCTTGTAGGTAGCCAATATGGCTTCCATACATCACACACATCACAAGGAGTTAAGAGGGAGCTTTACCTCTTCTGCTTTGCTGGCTTCTTCGACCTAAAGAGAAAGACATAGATTCACTGAGCTTGGTATTTGGGAAGAGAGTTAGTAAAGGAACAAATACAGCCAGATTCATAGGCAAAAGGAAAAAAATCTTGTATATTTTGCTACGTGTTCCCCTCCCTGCTTCACATAGATTTGAATACTTTCTAGATTTTATTTATTTATTTATTCATTTATTTATACTTTCTAGATTTAAGCTAGGCTGCTCTGTCAAGTCCTTTAGCTAATGTGAATGTTATAGGGAGCTAGAGACCGAAATCAGTGTTTCTAAACACATAATCTCACAACTGCCCAATTAAGAACAACAGACAATTCTAGACTTGCAAGGAAAGAAGCCCAACTCTTCAGACAGGGCTTATGTATATGTGAGCCTGAATATAGTTTTAAACATCATACAGCACTTGCCTTTTTCTTTTCTTCTTCCTTTTTCTTTACATTATAGATAACTTGAAAAAGGTCTTTAAGATCCACGACTAATGGTTCAGCCTGAAGCAACAGAAAGCATTAACAGCATTTTGTTCTCATCTTCTTTCCTTGTCCACAATCAATTCCAATTAACACTTTTTATTTCCTATTGAGATTCCTTACAACCCTCCTCTGGATTATAGAGGATTACCATCACCCTCAGATAACTAAAGGACATAGGGTTAATAAATGTTTCACTAATATTAAGAACACACTTATCACAATAAATTTTTTTTTCAATTCTTCAGACAAAACAAGAAGTACCATGACTATTTTTGGAATTTCTTCAAGGTTTCTGGGAATAATTCAATACTGTTCTAAATTCATTAGTAGCATTATTAGAATTCCATTCTCACATTTTTTTTTGCCATACACATGAGTATAAGGTGACATTTACAAAAGATTCTTTAGGTATAAGTCATTGTCTGAATGATGATTGATCTAAAGAACCAGTGGCCTAATGAACTGTTTTGAGTAATTCTTCTTGTTAAATAACAAACACTCCTATTCTCAATGGAGGGCTAAGTCCTCAGGTGTACTGTGTCTTAGAGCTTACCTGTTGCCCTGTTTTTATGGCAAAAAATTGATGCTGGCCTTCTCCTCCACACACATAACCAAATGCTCTATTGTCTGTCACATCACGAGCAATGAAAGAAATCTTATTTACTGGATGCTCATGCTCTATTACCTTAAAAGGGAATGTAAAAAAACAACAGTGAATAATATAGAATTGTTGGCTATCACAGCTTGCTCTCAGAAACATATGTGAAGGCATATACCAAGAGGTTAAAGCCTTTGAAGAAAGACCTTTTAGTCTTTGGTTCGAGGCTAGATCTAGGTTTTTTTTTTTTTTTTTTTTTTTTGGTTTTTCAAGACAGGATTTCTCTGTGTAGCTTTGCACCTTTCCTGGAACTCACTCTGTAGACCAGGCTGGCCTCGAACTCACAGAGATCTGCCTGGCTCTGCCTTCCGAGTGCTGGGATTAAAGGCGTGTGCCACCACCACCCGGCTTTCTTTCTTTCTCTCTCTTTCTTTCCTTCTTTCTTTTTTCTTTTTGCTAGAAAGGGCTCCAAAAGGAAGGGTTAATAGAAACCAAAAGTAGAAGAACATTCTTTAAAAAAAATATAATTACTCAATTCTCTTTCTATCCAAAAGAAATAATCCAACATTCAAGGATGGACTGAGAGGAACTCAAGAATTTCTAAAATGAAGGAGGAATAGGTAACTTTTGAACCAACCCAAGTGGAGCTGGGTGTGGTGTGGCCTTTATAGTCTCTGGGAATTTGAGATAGCACATTAGTTTACCCTATGAGTTCAAGACCAGCCCAGGCAACACAACAAGACAGTATCTCAAAACCAGTTGAACAACTGAACAACCAGCTGAGCACATACCAAAACCAGAGCCACTCCCCACAAGAGCAACAGCAAGAAAAGCCAAATTCAAGCGAAAGTAGGTCTGTCTTCCCAACTAATGACAAACTTAAGTGAACAGCCTAACTAAGCTGGAGAATTATCCAGAGGGCTCCTGTATTTCATTGAAATGGCTGAACCCAGTAAACCTATGAAATGTTGCCAAAAGAATGTTCAACCTTTCCTAGAGGAACTTTGTTATTAGAAGTCAAATGGGACAGAGACTTTCTATTGGTTTATTTCTTCTGATTGTCCTCATCTCTCCTGATCCTTTCTAGCTTGCATCAGGATTCAACTCTTCAAAGATACATGTAGGTGGCAAAATGCGTCTTGAATTTTATTTCCAAATGCCTAAGATTACTGAAAAGGTAAGTCAAGTGGTACTTCTGAACCACTGAGTTTGATTGGACAGCATATCTTTAGTCTATAAGACACTAATTTTTGCCAGATGAAGTTTTTATGATATGAATATTAAAATCAACTTGCTAGAGGGATCATATTGGTAGGAAAAAGAAATAATGCCTATGAGAGAAACCTGCTACCATTGTCTGGGGGACTTGAGATAAAAAGTTATTAAGGGTTGAATGATAATGATAAAAGACAAGACAATGATATCTGAGGAACTAAGGACCAGAAAACTGAGTGGACATTTACCATGGTGCCCTGGCCATAAGTCTGGCAGGCAGATTTTGCTTATTGGATAGCAGATACCTCTTGGAAGAGATGAATAGACATCTTGCCAGGTTGTCTTGATATGAATAGTGTTTTATATCAGAGTTACAAATGACAGTTTAAGTAAATGAATCCTACAATGTCTTATAGAATAAAAGAAAAATGCCACAGAAGACCTGAAATACTATAGCTTTGGGGGTACTAATCAGAATAAAGTAAACACACAATAAAGAAGCAGAACTGATTCTCTGCGTAGAACAATAGCTACCACAAAATTAGAAAACTGAATACGACAGCCAAGAAGGTTACATCTGAGGGTTGGGAAGGACAGGGGAAAGAGATGAAAAACATTCTAGAGGTTTTGAACTAGCCACCAAATTCACACATGGTCAAGACATTAAAATAAGTTAAGTATTAAGATGAACCTAGTTTTGTATGGAGCTCAAAATAACTATCATGTAACAGTGGCAGCACACTTGTGTTGAGGGGCTTATTCACATCTCATAGGAAATGAATTTCAAAATAGGATATCTCGACTCCTTTCTTTCTATTGCCTATTTCAGAGAAGCAGTGCATGACATTGTTCTTTTCTCTATTTGAGGAAGAAAAGGGAATTTTCTACTGGAATTCAACTATGGTCAGGCTCAGGTGGCCAACCACAGCTAGCAGGCACAAATTCTTACCCCAGTTTTCTCATCAATGATTTTTATGCCAGACAGGGAAATGTTGACCCAGATCCGTTGCTTGTGCTGTCCCTGAGACCGACCAGCTGCTGCCATTCCCTGGTGAGATTGGGAGGATAATATAGAAATGTTTTTTAGAGTATCCTGTAATACTTCTGATGACAAAAACTTAGAAAGACAAATTGCTTTGTTTTCATCTTGGATGGCATCTATGAAAAGACTAAGCACTCTTCATCAAGGGTAATAGGACAGAGTGGAAGATATATGTTATTTCTTCTAGGCATAGGGATGGAGCTCAGTGAAAGTGTGCTAGCCTAATATGTACAAGCTCATAAATTTAATGTCTATAACACACACACACACACACACACACAGACACACACACACACACACACACACAGACACACACACACACTCAAATCCCCAGAAGATGGCTCACCTAAACCTTGTATTATATAATTAGGTCCACATAGTACCACAGTATAGAAATTAAAAATTCTGAAACACTGACCTTGTGAATATGGCTCATCTGGTAAAGTTTTGCCATGCAAGCATGAGAACTTAAGTTTGATCCCCCAAAACTCACAGAAAAAGTTGGATGCTGTGGCATACACCACTAATCTCAGTGCTGGGGAGGCAGAGACTGAGTATCCCTGGGGCTTGCTGACCAGCCAGTTTAGCCAAATTGGTAAGCTCCAGGTTCAGTGAACTACTCTGTCTCAAAGAATAGCGCCTTAAGGAAGGCACTCAATGTCAACTGTTGTCCATACTCACATACACATACACATAAATATGTGCACACATGCACACATACAAATTGAAAACACTGAATGCCATTGCTAAGGACCATCAGTTTCCAACTAGAGTCCCGGATTTTATCTGAATATTTTCTCAGTCAATAGGCATTCTGTGACTTCTTTAAAATGTTTGTTTAATTTTTATTACTTTGGAGTATGTATATATGTATGGTATACATGTGTAGGGAGGTCAGAGGATGATACTGAATATCTCTCTTGGTTAATCTCCACTTTATACACTGAAGCGGGGATTCATTTGAGCACAGAGCTCATAGATCCTCTAGTCCAGCTTGCTATGGGAATAGCATCTCTGCCCTAGAGTGTTGTGATTATGGGCTGCCACACTTATGCACCATTTTTGTGGATGCTGGAGAACTAAATTCTGGTCCTCACACTTGTAAGGCAAAAACCTTATCCACCAAGCCAACTTCCAAGTCCCTATTTTGTGTCTTCTATGCAGAATAAGACATATCACACACAACTGCCCACAGCTTTTTAAATCATTTAATGATGGAGAATTTAGGGATGGGCTTTGCTCATCCAAGTGCTGAGTTTACCCAAGTGAAAAGGCACTTGGAATCTTACTCTCTTGGATTAAAGAGGAATTCTAGAATAGGAGTCAACAGATTCAGAGAAACCATGGCTTCTCTGAAAAGAAAGCACTGGCAGATCAGTGTGTGAAGAGAAGAGCTTGGGTTGACAGGAGCTAACAGAACTCCCACTTTTAGACCCATGGCTGAGACAGCTGGTGGTTTCCTTCCCTCTTTACCTTGAGTTTCATCATAGAATCTTGGCTCATTTTGTCTCCTCTTGCATCAGGTACATCATCAATACCAATTAGCTTGGCCTTGTATTTCACACCATCACCTTTGAACCTGGCCAGCAGATACTCATCTGTCTTTTCAGAACCTGAGAAGTGAAAAGAAATGCAGCGTAAAGCTTATATTTAAATTGCACCCTGTGCCCATTATCCCCCCAAATTGAATAGCATAAATCTTCATCATACCATACTTGATCATACACGGGATTTTCACTGTCTCGTTCTTACCTCTTTTGATCAAAGTCATTTGCCATAATATTTGATATAGAATTGAGAGTAAAAGAAGAAAAAGAAAAACAAACAAAAAACACTTCTTCAGGATACAAAGCGAAGATGAGAAATTCGTAAGAACACATGAATTGGGAATTGGGAATATTTTTCACTAAAGCTTTTTTAATGTTTTGAGTGAATTTTAGAAAATGGTGTATTCTTTTTTTTTCTTTTTTTTTTTTTTTTTTTTTTTTTGGTTTTTCGAGACAGGGTTTCTCTGTGCAGCTTTGCACCTTTCCTGGAACTCGCTTGGAGACCAGGCTGGCCTCGAACTCACAGAGATCCGCCTGGCTCTACCTCCCGAGTTCTGGGATTAAAGGCGTGCGCCACCACTGCCCAGCCCATGGTGTATTCTTATTAATGAAAGAAAAAAAAATAATAAGGTACCAAACAATTTTCTAACATTTCAACCCATCAAAAACCAAAGGCAAATTGAGGATAAATCCCCATGGTTATAATTTGATAATTTCCCTTCTCTGTATTTTCGTTTCTCCTCTCAAAAGGCCTGGGCTGTCTCATTCCTAGAGCTGAAGGGCAGTAGCCAGAGCAAAGCAGGAAGTCCATGGCATCCTCTCCAGCTCTGACAGACTAAGGACTTGAGTACTATCTAGAAGTACTTAAAGTGTTTAATAAAAAAAGTTTCGATTTTTCAAAACCAGTGGTGCTAGTGAAACAAAGTGGTTAATAGATTACTGAAAGATAATTACACAATGATAGTTAAGGTTGTATAATTAACCATGTATTTAAACTGAATAATTATTTAAAAAAACATATAATTAAATAAAATGCTATGAAATATTCCTAACGGAACCTAAGCTGGTATACTCGGAGATGCAGAAACAAGTACTACACACGAGAAAAACCAATCGCTCCTGCCAAAAGAAAAATTCCCTTCTTAGAACGTGAGAGTAAGCTCACGTGACAGCCAAACAACCCCCCACCCCGCCCCCCGTTTGCCCATACCTTTCTTCTTTTCCTTCTTGGATGGCACTTTTGGTGCAGCCTGTTGGTCTGGCTGACCATTGGTCGTGCCTGTTTCTACTTCGTTAGACATGACAAGAAGGCAAGCAGAAAATCCAGCAGCAGCAGACACTCACTGACACCACCGGGCACTCCTTGATGCGCAGGTCTCAAATGGACATAACCCACGACACACACCTGTGGGTAGAGGAAAGGCTTAGTGAAGCGAAAATACAGCTAACCCAAACTCCACGCCACCCATGTTCACAGGGGCCAGTCTGTTGCCTATATACGCTTGTTAACTGCACGCACTTGCCAATCCGTCTCTATCAGGCTGAACTCTGAAGGCAGGGTTGTTCCCTTTGAAGCTCCCCGGAATGCGAAAAGATTGTTTGGTAAATTTTTCTTCAAGCATTTGATTTCTGGTAGCCTTTAATGATTACCTAGCTCAGCAACTTGTGCTAGAACTTTGGCAGAAGAATCCAGTATCAAAGATAGGGATCGCAAACTTGTTAGCTTTCATAGCAAAATAGAAACATACCTGCTGAGCTCAATAAGATTGTAACTGATGTCTGAAAATGGATGTTAAGAGTTTCAGTTATCTGCAAAACTGCTTAAAAAGGCAGTTGTGCTCCAGGGGTATAAAAGAATACTTGCAACCTGGCTTGTATCCCCAGCAACCCCAAAGTAGAAAAGAGCAGAGTTATTACTTTATTGATAGATTCAAAAATCTATTATTAGGATTCTATATAAGCTCTCCAGGGCTGTATAAGTACTGGAATTTAAATACCTCCATGGCATGTGGTGGTGGTAGGAGGCAGTAGAGCTGGGAATCAACTTGATGATCAACATAAAGCAGACTCAGAAAGGTAAACATTGCATGTTCTCTCTCATATGTGGATATGACATGTGAGTAGAATGGGGACTTTGGGGAAGGAAGAGGGAGGAAACTGGGGTGGGGGGAGAAAGACAAAACGTCACTTCTTTCTCTTGTATATGGAGTCTAGATTTAAATATATAGAGGTCTAGAGCATATATATGACATATATATGAAAGTCCAAAGAGGAATATGTAAAAGAGGAAGGGAAGAGCTGACAGGAGAAGTCTGGGTGGGGGAAGGTAGTAGGAATATATATGAGCAATGATCTATACATATAAAAACGTCATAATGAAACACATTATTTCATATGCTATTTGAAATATTAGTAATATAAATAAATGACTTGCGTTTTTTCCATTGACATGCTAATGTGTATCAGAGAGTTTAAGGGTGTCTCTTGTACAGTTCATTGATTACATTAATAAACGCCTTTATGCTATTTTTCAGCACCAGCATCTTCAAAACTGTTGTTCTCCGGGCTCTTAGAATGCCTCCCTATGTATTACAGTAGAGAAAACTGCCATGGCAAGTACACAGGGGTAAACTAATACTTCAAAAGGTTCTTTGATCACGTGGTATTCTGTTTCTATACACTCCAGAGGAGCTGGAGAGGATGAACATTCTAAAAGTATAGAGCAAAGGCAGAGGAGCGCCACTCTGTTTTAGAAACTTACCATAAAATGATCTCAGGCTAGGATACTCCCCTTACTACAGAAGCTGTGGTGGTATTGTGTTCCCCAAAATATTGTGCACCCTAATAAACTTATCTGGGGTCAGAGAACAGAACAGCCACTAGATACAGAGGCTAGAAAATGGTGGCACTCCCACCTTTAATCCTAGCATTCCAGAGGCAGCAATCTGTCTGGATCTCTGTGAGTTCAAGGCCACATTGGAAACAGCCAGGCATGGTGACACATGCCTTTAATCCCAGGGAATGATGGCAGAAAGCAGAAAGGTGTATAAGGTGTAAAGACCAGTAACTAGAAGCTTTTGGCTTGGTTAAGCTTTTAGGCTTTTGAGCAGTAGTTCAGCTGAGATTCATTCTGGATGAGAGGCTTCCAGTGTGAGGAAACAGGATCAGCTGAGGAATTGGCAAGGTGGGTAGTTGTGGCTTGTTCTGCTTCTCTGATCTTCCAGCATTCACCCCAATACCTGGCTCCAGGTTTGTTTTTATTAATAAAAACTTTTAAGATTCCTGCTACAAGAAGCCTTCTTTCTGTACTCTGTCCCCCATATATGGCAACACTGTGGACCAAACCTACCACATGGGAATACACGCTGTTTCATAAACATGGAAGATAAAAACTAAGCCTTGAATTTTCTTGTTTAACTCTTAAAAATTCTCAACAGCCCTGGATTACAGCACTAATTCATCTTCCCACGGAAAACCAAGGCACAGACATTTTACTACCAGGCAAGTGACAGAACCTGTTTTCTGTCCCACACAGTCTGGTTCTGTGTCAGAATTCCTTGACATCCCATTGACGAATCTTATCTTAGAAATCACATCCTTGTTACAAATGTGTTCCATTATATCTATGTAGTGGCCCACAAATGTCTAAGACTTAGTGCCCAGAGTCTTTGCAATAAAATGGAATTGTGCTGGATTTGGGAAGGGATCTAAATCCAATGACACATGCCCTTATTTTTAAAAGTAGAGTGAGGTTTGAGGGACAGAGACTCACAAAGTAGATGGGAATACAAATCCAAAAGAAGAACTTAATTTGATGTGTTTGCCAACCAAGGAAGGCCAAGTGACAGCTAACATTCACCTGAAGCTAGGAGCATGGCACAGCCTGGGCTATATCTCAAAGCTTCCACAACCAACCAACTCTGTCATGTCCTGACTTCGGGCTTCCCGCCTTCAGAGAACATTGTCAATAGGTTTCTCTTGCGTTAAGCCACCCACCCCATTTGTAACAACTTGATTAAGCAGCCATCAGTAGTGCACATGCCACCTATGTTTTGTGTGCCTTTCTCGGTTTCTGTGGTTCTTGGTGACGTGATAAATGCTTCTCTTAGTTATAGTCAGAGCTCAAAGCAATTGTCTTCACTACGCAGGATTTACTACAAATCAAGTAGATGCTTGCTTGTGCTAACAGTGTCGTGGTGAAACTAAGCTCCTATCTAAGCAGGCACACTGATGTCCATTCGCCCACATGGTCCTACTATTCTCTCCAGTGAGTGCCCAGCTCTGCTCAGACAGCATCTTATAAATAAAGAAAACACTTTAGTGCAAACCAGTTGTCATATGATTATTTTCCTGTGATTCTTTCAAGATTAACCTTGTAAAACTAAAAGATTGCTACTCTGTGCCCTTTCCTATTCCCCACCACCCTTAATGGACTGTGCATCTCAACTCTCTTCTCAGAGTCACTTTGCTGAGGGTCTCCTGACATATCCAATCTCTTTGCTTTCCATCCATTTGAGTGGTCCTACTGCACACATCATACATCTATGCCTTTCTTAGAGCTCTGCCTCCCGGCTTGTGCTTATTTAATTCGGTTGCCATGGGATTTTTAAAAGATGAATTGAATGAATTGTCTCCAAATTAAAAAAAAAAGTTGTAAAATTTCTTGGGGAAGTCCCCCTTTGAATTTAGTCAAAGACCAGCTGTTTTCATTTCCTATGTAATGCTTTTGAATATTTTATTCCTGATCATCTCTACCCTCTGCTCTTTTCACACCTGGATGTGGGCCCCAAGTTCACTGTTTCTTTGTGAATGGCCTTTGGTCTTATTTCCTTACATTTTCCTATTTGCTGAGGTGCCTCTGGCCCTGCATACTGCTCCCTTAGGTACCTATTGTCTCTGGTCTTCAAGATCTTCTCTGAAGCCCTCTTCTGTCCCTTCTAAATACCCATGATCATCACATAGCTTCACACAGATCAGTTTCATACCTGTCTGTCAGATCCTCAGGATCACAATGTCCTTAAAGGGAGAAGATTCATTTGGCATGGGGAAGCCATTCATATAGATGGTAGCCTGGCCTGTTGGAGCAATGCAAATTCTCTTCCTTGCTTATCATGTGTGTGAATTTGGGTGTATTGCCAATTTCTAATTTCTCACAACTCTCTACTTTCCCTTTAGTTTATGTGGGTTTTGTTTTTAGAAATGTAATGAGAAATTTTTTTTCCAAGGGTGCTACATTGTAGAGGGTAGCTAATGTAGCTCAGAGATACAGACCATATTCCAGGAGTAGATGTAAACCTATTTGGACTTGACAGCTTCCCAGTGTGTGATGAGGTGAGAAACTCTTCCTTTGCATGAGGAATTTCATTGGAAACATCTGTTCTATCGCTAGGGAGCAATTTAAAATACGTCGAGACATCTGTGTGGATGGTGAGTGGGTAAAGGGGTAGCCTGTACCAGTTATTAAGGTGTCTCAGCTTCAAAACCTCCTGCTGCCATGCAGCTTTGCAATGTGTGGCTCAGTTCTCTGCAAACACTTCTGCTTTGCCAGCTGGTTGGTTGCACATGAGATCTGCCTATTGGAGATGCTAGCGAGATACTGCCAAGCTGAAAAAAGGACCAAATCTAGCTTTTCTACTTTCTTGGACTTCACGTCTAGCTTCAACGTGTTTCTCTTGGATGTAGCAACCTCAGCCTTCACTGTTCTCTTCAGCTTCAGGGCTTCAGCACTAGCTGAGCATCCTCCCTCCTCAGGGGTCTGAGGAGCACTCCCCATGCTCATATGCTTGTGTCTTCTCATTTTCTAATCAGCCTTAGGGTACCATCTCTTTTCTGCAGTTTGCTTCCTTAAAGAGAGTGGCTGTGGCCTGCGTTTATCATCTCAACTCTTCTGAAAACAACTTTGTACCTATTTATACTTAACATTAAGTTTTCTTAACATGACTGATGTCGGCTGCACTCCAGCCGATACAATGGACACTAATTTTTCTTGACTTTATGGCTGAAGAACTATTTGATGAGATGGAGAAGAGTTTAATTAAGTACCCATAGTCTTACACTTTAAAGAACTGTATTATTGTTTGGGGTCTGTGGACTGTATATCTGTATTTTAGTATTTCTGATTTTAATTTTCTTTCTTTCTTTTTTTTTTTTTTTTTTTTTTTGGTTTTTCGAGATAGGGTTTCTCTGTGAAGCTTTGTGCCTGTCTTGGATCTCACTCTGTAGACCAGGTTGGCCTTGAACTCACAGAGATCCCCCTGGCTCTGCCTCCCAAGTGCTGGGATTAAAGGCGTGCGCCACCACCGCCCAGCCAATTTTAATTTTCTAAGCCAAGAACATGAACCCTAAGAATGTTCTCCAGAATAGAATGTATTTTACTCTTTTTATAATAGGTACCTAGAGCACCTGTGAGTTACCCCTCACATCTACCTTGCTCAGGTCAGTATGAAATTGAGTTCAACAGTGTTCATATGGACAGCAGAGGTAGGAGACATCAAACCAGATGGAATTACTGGCTAAGAAAGTATTGTGGACATCAGAGTTTAATGTCCACCACAGAAGCTACTGTCACATCCTCCAATAGGATGTTGTTTCTGACAAGAAAAGGCTTTGCTAACACAAGGTTTTTAAAAAAGACTTAGCTCATTCAATTTAGCAGTTTTGACTCCAAAGTTTTAATATTTTAAAGAAATCTGAGAAGTGCCACAAAGCACTTTGGTTCACCTAAGGGGAAGGGGATGGTGGCTTAGCATGTGAGTATAGTGATAACATACAAGATATACCAGAATATAACTCAAGGCCAGTGACCATATCAAGTGCTGGCTGCCTGGGGCAAATAGAAAGGCCTGAAGGTGAGCAGAACTACTTGGCCACATGTTTTGACAAACAATTCCTTTTCTTCAGACAGCAGCAAAGACAAGTATTTGTGGAAAGGAGACACCGTGGATTGAACCTACATACAGCAGGAAAGCGCTCCATTGATAGTTCACCCTTGCTCTCTGGTCCTTCTCACTGTACTATTTTGAATCAAATTCTCACTGAGTTGCTCGGGCTGGCTTCAAAACACTCTGGGCTTTGAAACCGTCACCTTCCTGCTCCAACTTCCCAAGGGTTGAGTTACAGGCTTGTGCCACCAAGCTTAGATAAAGCACAACTTTAATGGCATTGCTCTTGTTCTAAAGGCATTTATTTGACTTCCTTTAATTGTGTATCCTTTACTGTTTAGAGGTAAACAGTTATAGTAACCCAAGAGAAACATAGGGAGGAAAAACTACTTCAAATTTCTGAAAGAAAGTGGATGTGTGTGTTGGATTACACATACAGTATTTCATTTACAGCACGATTCCATAGCTCTTATGATCAGGGAAAGAATAAATTATCTAGGAACCACACATGATGGTCAGTAAAAGGCAAGGATTACAGATGAAATCTCAAAGATTTCATGGGTCATATCTAAACAGAGTTGATTTTTCTACTTTTCTAGAACAGGATGTTTCCTTTATTAGAAGATGGAAAATAGAAGTAAGATTATATATCAGGGGAAAAAAACTGAAGAATCTTAAGTTAGTCTCTATCTTGGGCTACTTGAGGCATCACGTAAGACAGAAAACAGGAAGAATGAAGATTTGCTGAGCCAATGAGATTAGCTTCCACTTGAGCAAAGACATCTAAGTTGGATTCTGAACTTCAAACACATCTCCCTGAAGGAATGTGGAAACGGCTTCCTTGCGTGGCACCGAAGTCAGATGACTTTGGGGCTTGCAACATCTCCCTTGGTTTCTGAGAAGACTCTAAGACATGTACAACGGAAGGATGCGTGAGTCATCTTTGAATGACCGTGTCCTTGGCACTAATAAAAGTCAGCTATAGTTTGTTTTGTCCTTAAAGTGACTCACAGCATTTTGCAACCTGGAAAAGTCAGCATCGTGGGCAATAATAGTTAGTCTAAGCTTTATAAGGCCAAGAAAATCCAACAGATGCCTCCTTAGAGTTGCTTGCCCTTCCTATCAGTAGGATTGTGCTGGTGTTTCATCAAAACTCCTTAATGATTATGAGGTTCTAAAGCAACATTATGCCATAATTTTCAGGTCCTCTGACTTGCACCTCTAACCTACCTTCTTACTCTAATTATACAGAACAGACAGAAATTTTTGGTTGTCTCAAAGTGCTAGAATAACTTGAGTTAATGACTTGACAGTAGCCCCATTCCACACATAGAAGAGAATCTTATTTCAAAGTTCAGGGTAATATGGTATAAACACTTAATGCAGTCAGCACTCCATATTCATCTGTGGGTTCGAAAAAATTGCTGATCAAAAATACCCAGAAGAGCCGGGCAGTGATGGTGCACGCCTTTAATCCCAGCACTCGGGAGGCAGAGCCAGACGGATCTCTGTGAGTTCGAGGCCAGCCTGGTCTACAGAGTGAGTTCCAGGAAAGGTGCAAAGCTACACAGAGAAACCCTGTCTCAAAAAAAAAAAAAAAAAAAAAAAAACCAAACAAACAAAAAACCGAAAAGAAAACACCCAGAAAAAACATCTGTACAAGCATGAACAAACTTTAAAAAAAATTATCATTCCCAAAATAAAACAGCATTAAAGCTATTTGCTTAGTATTTGCATTCTATTAGGTATTATAAACACTTCAGAGATGATTTGAAATAATACTAGATGATTTGAAGTAAACAATGTACATAGGGTTTTGAACATCAAAGAATGTTTGGGCTTGTGGGAGAAGGGAGGATACTGGAATCAAGCCATTGTGGATGCAGGGGAATGTCTGTCCACCAAGATCTTAAAACCTTTATCCTGAAAACTGTATGAAAAGTGCCTCTGTTTTAGGAATAATAAATACACTCATAAACATAAAACCTGACCACGATAAGCTGATGAGCTCAAAAGTGAATTTGTTTTCCTCCTTATAACATGTGTTTCTTTTGTTATTTGCTGCTCTTAAATCCCACCAACCTTTAATCTATATTTTCAAAAATTCACAATCCCAAGGATGTTTTAACATATCAGTTATAATTTTCAAAAAGAGCAGCAAGAAGTAGACACAGTGAAGGGAAGTAAGGAGATTCAAGAAGAAAGCAACGTCAACGTCTTTGCTTTGAGTGCCTAGCACTTTGTACTGGAGGGGAATGCACTTCCTTGATCACGCTCTGCCTGCTTCAGCTAGTGTACTGAACAGGGCATGTGAAATATTAACCTGTAGGCCAGACCTTGAGACCAACGGGCAGCAGATACCTTCTCTACTGTCTTTGAAGAAACCTCTGAGAAGACACACTGAGATGCAGCTCTAAGTCTCATACTTGTTGAATGACTTCCTCCCCTAGGTGCCTCCATCTTTATGATTTTTAACGGTCTACTCTGCAAAGGCCAACTGAGCAGACAGTAAGATTTCTGTGGATCAGAGAAATGGCTCAGGGAAAGGAAGTTTTGGGAAAACCGGATGACCCAAATCCAATCCCTGCAACCCATGTAAAAAAGTGGAAGGAGAAAATGACTTCATGGAGTTATTCTTTGCCACACATGCTGTTTGGCACACAGGCAACCAAACACACATCATACACACATACACACACACACACACACACACACACACACACACACACACACACGAACAAAAAATCAAGTTGCCAAAAGATTTTTTTGTGTCTTGTTGACTTGGGTAATTAGACTATGTTAATCTACATTCAAAAAGAATCCTGGGGAGGTATTCTTGTAGATATTGACTACTGTATGGACTCATACCTGTGCTAATATGTAAGTTAGGCATTTCTGCATAGGTTAAGCATTTACAGTAGTGTGTACTCTGGGAGTTGATGGTATAAGTAAGACAGACTCAGATCTAAGAGGGTTTCTTTATAGTTTATATTTGAACCAAGTCAAACTGAGGTTAAGTTGCCTGGACAGTCAATTTAGGGAGAGATGGCATCAGTTCAGAGTTTAAGATTCAAAGTCTCACCCACCTGGGGCTTTCTTTTTTAACTGTGTGGCAATTTTTCCTGCTGAGGCAGAAGGATTGCTGTGAGTCTGAGATCATCCTGGGCTGTGTGGTGAATACCAGGCCAGTCAGAGGCATATTGGAGCCTATTAAAAACTAGGAAATAGAACAACAACAACAACAACAACAACAACAACAACAAGCCAGTGTTCAACAAATGCAGCTATGGCTGAGGCACAGCCCAGGGTCCAAATGCCGTGTACTGTACAATATTGCATGGTAGCCAACCCAGCTTTTTCCACAGCAGTGGTTCCTATGGTTCGGAACTCAAAGCATGGAGAGAAGCATTTCAGTTAGTGATACAGGTGAAAGGGTGAGAGGGTGTACCAAAGTGCCAGCCAGCCATCTCCTGCCTCTCTCTGGCTCAAGAGCCTACAAATTTATGTTCTCATGGGATATAGGGACAAAACTTATTCTGAGTCACTTCTGCCTAGCAGATTTTTTTTTTAATAATTAGGAAATGGGGCAAAGAAAAAGTAACAATTAAAAGCTGACTGGGATAGAGCTAGTACCAGGAAAAAAATTTAGTTTTAGTTCCCAGAATGCACTGTTCCTAGAGAGCAAAATGGGCTGTTTTTAAACTTTTTTAAAAAGCAGACTGTGCAAAGCTCACTATGTGGAGACTCCACCAAGAATGTCTTCTGGGACTCGGGGTGTATCTCAGTTGGAGAGTGCTGCTAGCATGCAAGTCCCTAGGGGTCAGCCACTGCACCACAACCAACCCAAACCACAACCAACCCAAACCACAACCAACCCAAACCACATCAAGCCTTTTAGTAGGCACACCAAGGAAAGAACAGGACAACAACTTAGCTAAGTGTTTCATAGTCTTGAACCAAGACAGAAACAGAGTTTAAGGGTTTTGCACCATCTCATTCTACATTATCCCTGGATTCTTTCCCATCCCCAGCCCAGGTAGCAGGAATCATACTTGGTCAAACTGGCCTTTGGATCTGGCTGTTTTGGCTAGGTCTGAGACACAACTCACAGATCAAAGACTTTAAATTTAGTTCTTAGTTCAGTACATTCTCTACTATGTAGTACCTTAGTGCTTTTATTTCTCTCTCTCTCTCTCTCTCTCTCTCTCTCTCTCTCTCTCTCTCTCTCTCTTTCTCTCTTTCAGCAAGAAATGAAATCCTAGTTGTAGAATTGGTAAGTTTTAATATTTTTGGCTCATTTTGACCTTTCCTGACCACCCCTACACCGCCCCCCCCCCCCCCGCCCTTTTCACTTTAAAAACAATTTTGTGTTAGCAATTTCTCCCTTTCGAGCTGGAGGAAGTAATCATCATAATTGGTGTTTGGGAGGGCTAAGTTTTAAGGGAGCTTTGTGTACCCATATTAAGTCCCATTCTCTAGACTAGCCATGCCACCCAATTCACTGGGAGTGTCTGGAAAGTATTCACAGCTTAGACCAAAGTCTCAAGTTTATGATTAGTTTTCAACTGTATTTTTTCGTCAACTGTTTCAATACATTGATGGTTGTTTGCACACTTAAACTCTTATCCCCATTAGCATGGAAAACCAGAACAAGCAGTTTTACTAACTACAGTCTGCTCTAGTCCCTTGGGAAACCTGGATACAGTTTAATACACTTATATGAAACCAAGTGAGAAGGGCTGCTTCTCTGACAGAGATTCAAAGAAAGAGGGTAGTGGTGGAATATCCCTCTGGTTTTCTGCTCATGTGGAATGCTTTTAGTATGGACATTAAGTTAGAGGTCAGCAAGTATGTCCATAGCCCAGTGAGGTGGCCCTGCCTATAACCCTATCACTTGGCCAGTTGAGCTGGACTCCTTTGAGTTCGAAGCCAACCTGGACTATGTAGTGAGAGCTTATCTCAAAAAAAAAAAAAAAAGAAAAAGAAAAAAAAGTAGCACTTGGATACATGCACCTTAGCTTCAATATCTTGGCCAATCATTGTGGGAGAAGAAACATTCTTCCCCTTCCAAGTCCAGCCTCCTGTAGCTTAGGTGAAACAGGAAAACCGGAATCCAGCCTTGTCCTGTAATTCAATTCTACAAGGAGAAGGAAGTGGCATTGAAATTTTGGCTTATGGGAACCAGAGAGCTTCAAAAATCACCTTTGTTGTTGCTTCAGGTTCTGAGCACTGATCATTTGGCCTCAGTTCTGTCAGAGAAGCCCCTACACCTGGGATGTGGATCAGGCACTCTGCAATCTCAAGTGAGAGCATAGCGGAGCTCTCAATCTCCTGCACACGACACTGTACCAGAGCTCTGCCTCTGGGATCATTGGACACAGATTCCCCTAACAACCGCAGTATTTATTTTCCCACATGCTATTGTCCCCCTTTGCACTTTCTATCAGGAGCTATGCAGGTCAGGAAGGTAACCACTGTGTCTTGGAGCTCAAAGGTGTAGTACCGCGAATGATCTTAAGCCACACCATTCCTTTATGTCTTCCATTTAGACATACAAACTCACTCATGGGACAAGCCCTGAGTGATTCCTACAAATTCTGAGGAAAGGCTCATAAGGAAAGAATTCTACGATTCTGGGAGAAATGAGAGCTTGGGTTTTGGGGGAGATGGGGGTTCAACAGACTGCTCTTCTTTGCATATTTTGAACTTTGGAGTTGGGAACTTGAAGAGCAAATTTGGACCTTGAGCCAAAGCATTTCTGGGAAGAGGCCAATGGGTTAAAGTAGTCTGACTCAGGTAGGGGATAAGGAAGGAAGAGTTCCTTTAGGGTAGATGGTGAGCAGGGAAGACCTGGCTCAAATGTCAGGCTTCTCTAACCCCAGTGAAATGGGACTTTAGTACTTTGAGCCTCTGATATAGTCCCTCATGGGTAGGAAGCACTGTGTGCAATGATGTTTGACCAGAAAACCCATGGGAATATACCAGAATGCTCTGAGTCCTTCTCCTACCCGCTGTGAAGTTATTGCAGAACAAGCAACAGCATACCTACCTCTGTCACTTGAATGCTTTCTTTGGAGAATAAAAACCTAGCCAAGTCACTTGTAGCTGGTAGCCATGATAGGATTCGAGATACTATGCCACAGTGACTGCAGTAGAAGTGACATCAACCATATTAGATAGGATGATTTGAAAAAGTAAAAGTTCATGGAAAATTGGGATGGGTGAGTTAAACCAACATTAAAAACATTGATTTAGACCAACTCTGTTGTGTAGTGCATGCCTATAATTCAAGATCTGGGGAGGCTGAGACAGGATTTTTGAGTTGGAAGCCAGATTGGGCTACATATTGAAACCCCATCACAAAGTAAAAATCAAACAAACAAAAAGCCCACTACTTTGAACAGAAACACTCCATCTTGTATCATCAGATGGTAATACTGCTTCTTTATCTGTTATCCTCATTCTAAATCCTGGGAGAAAGTTTTCTAACGAGTGAACAACTTATATAAAGAATTTTAATGCTTTCCTACTTTTTAAAAATATAACTATTAACATGCACATTTTAGAATCTATCACAGGGCTTTGGGGCAGTAATTTCAATAATAGTCTCATGGATCGATTTAAAACCATAGGGAACACATAAAACACTTTACATTTGACATCTAATAAATATAACAAGGATATTATGTTTGAACTTTGAAAGACTTCTCTTTGCAACTAACAGAGACTGCTACCAAAACCCACAACCAATCAAAATGCAGAGTTGTGGAGCTCAGTTGCAGTGGATTACATCTACAGAACACTCCCACACCTAAGGCTCAGGAAACAATTGAGGAAGAGGGCGCAGGATGACTAAAAGAGCTGAAGAATCAGGGAGATTGTTTCTCCTAGTAACATCAGAAGCTCTATCAATAGAGCGTCACCAACATGGCAGCCCAAGCTTGAGCTGAACAAGGAAGATGCCAACAAACTTGCCTAACTGCAGTGGGTTGGGGGAAGCCCACCAGGCCTCAACCCTACACAAAGAATTACAGCAACCAAGTAAAACTAGGAGCTAGAGGGGTAAATCCCCAGGGATGAACACACCAATCTGTTGTCCAGTGCCAAATGGTCAGTCCTGAAAGCATACATATTAAGTAGCATTATATAGACTCAATGGGTTATATCAGGAATCTGTATGTATTGACAAATACATATCTGGATGCAATAACAATTGATTAAAAAAAAAAGAGGCCATGAATTTGAAGGAGAGTGGGCAGGGGTACACGGGAGGAAAGAAAGGGAATTAAATTACAGCATTGAAAATTAAAAAAACAAGGGGCTGGAGAGATGGCTCAGCAGTTAAGAGCCCTGGCTGCTCTTCCAGAGGTCCTGAATTCAATTCCCAGCAACCATATGGTGGCTCACAACCATTCATAGTGAAATCTGGTACCCTCTTCTGGTCTGCAGGCATACATGCAGGCAGAACACTACATGCATAATAAATAAATAAATCTTTAAAAAAAATTAAAAAACAAAATGAAACTGAAGAGTCAGATGAGGAAAAAGACTCAGCCGTACAACTTTTAGATTTCTGGGAATAAATAAGAGTATTTGCATTTTTTTTTCCTCACAGTCCTCTTGAATACTTAGCATTTCAGGGTTTCTGTGGCTATCCTTCCTAAGTTAGGTGAGATGATTCTGCCAAAGCTCATTTCCCTAGCTCCCAGCTAATTTTTAAATGAAATCATATTAAAGAAACCTAGGAGTTTGTTTTCAAGGTTATCCAAGGTGTGTTTGTCCATTCCATAGGAAATAACCCGGAAGGACATGCAGCCCATCTGTCTGGATCTAAGGATACAATCAGTACATCTCTGGACATTCTCCTATGATGTGTGTGCACATAATCCTAGTAAACACATTTCACTCTTTATTTAAGTTCCATTAGTCATCCTGTAACTCTACCCAATGTTAGGAGTTAAAGAAAGCATGCTATTTATAAGGATCTATTTGTATTTGAAACCTTAGGTTATAAATGCAGAGCCACACACACCAGCAGAATTATGTTATGATCTTATAACCGCACCAGGGTGCTTTAAAAGAGGAAAGTAATCTTAAGCTTTTCCTCTTCTACAAACCAGTGCAAGAAGAAATACTGCCTGATATTTGGTTTCTTTCTGGCTGCATGATATAAGTCCCAATGAGATTTTACATCCCAGGCAGAGCCCCACATTCACATAATCCAGAGAGCCAAGGCTTGAGTGTGGCTCCACCTTTCTGCAACTCAGGTTTCAGACACATGCTGAGTTTTTAAGATTTTTAAAGGAAGAAGGATCCAGCTGCCTTGTCACATCAGCGCAGAGCAGTCAAGTTGGTGGTGTGTGCAACAGTTGTTTGTAGTCAGTGGAACTAACTTGTGTGTCTGCTACAATTTTATGTCTAGACCAGACTTCTGGAAGAAGGCAGTATTAAACTTCTGTAGACTAAACCCAAGACTGGTTTAAGTGCTGTGATTCTGACAAACCATCTCTGGGTTCTAGGTGGCCTCCCTGTTAGAATATGCCCTTTGTTTTGGTATTCAGTCTACCCTTAGGGCTGGCAATAACCTCCCATGAGAAATTTACCCTGCCACATTTCCTTGTTTGATACAATCTATTCTAGTTGGGTAAAATTTTGCCAACAAGGCATTAGCTTCATCTCCAAGAATACTGGTGACTATGCTAACTTCAATGGTTAATAATAGTTTTTAAAAATTAACCTACTGAAAAAAATTAACTTACTGTTTACTGTCATCTCGTGTGCTCAGAATATTAAATATCACTTTAAAGATGGTTCGTAATGAGTCAACTGATTTTATTTAGAGCAAATTGTGTTGCTTTTAAGTAAAATGAATGAAGGGGTCATTGAAAAATATCTAGGAGCTGAGGGTTTTGGTGTACACCTTTAGTTCTAGATTCTCTGGGGGCCAAAACAAGAGGATTATTTGAGCCCAAAGGTTGGAGATCAGCTTGGGCAAGAGAGATTTCATCTCAATAAGACAAAATGAAACAAAATAACAAGGGACTCTCTATTTATCTGTTGAACGTTAGTTTATAGAGGAACCAAGGACCCTAGAGCCCCGATCCTCTCTCTTACTATATTAATACCAGTGTCCTAGCATACTTAAGGTTAGGAAGCTTCCACAATAATGCCTAAAAATTCAGGAGAACGCTCACCAATGGAATAAGAATATGCAGGCTCATTCATTACACCTTGACCCCTGGCCAAATTAGGTTGGTCACTAGATAAGAAATGCCTGATAATGCTGAGCAGTGGTGGTGCACGTCTTTAATCCCATCACTCAGGAGGCACAGCCAGGCGGATCTCTGTGAGTTCGAGGCCAGCCTGGTCTACAGAGCAAGATCCAGAACAGGCACCAAAACTACACAGAGAAACCCTGTCTCAAAAACAAAACAAAACAAAACAAAACAAAAAAGAAAAAGAGAAGAAAAAAATGCCTGGTAATTTTAGGTTCTGGGAGAAGTTTTAGTATAAAAACTTGCTTCTTGACACAATATACTAATATTAACCCAGTCTTGAAATTTTAGAATATATGATACAAAAGTGTCCTGAAATAGCTAACCTACCTACCTTTAAATTGTACTTTTGGTTATCTAAACAAAATAATAAACTACTGCAAGAATGACTACAAGATGAACTATAAGATGGCATATAAACACAATTAGGAAATGTAGAAAGGTGATTGAAGAGACCCTAAGAAGGTATGACTTTAGGACAGCCATACCTGTGAGGTTCTAATCATTAAAACAGTGGGCTTCCTCTAAAATAGCCTTCAGGGATCCAACTTCTATGTCACCTTAGGCCAGCTGGTTGCATAATCTCAACAAGAAGGAGGGAAATGTATGGAAGTACTTCCGAGAACTAAGATGTCCCAGGAAATGAAGGCAGAGCTCAGCGGCTTTCTTTTCTTGTTGTAAATTTCTAAGAACCTTAAGAATTACCTTATTCTGTACAAATTTCAAAAAGTTTATTCCAGAGTTCAGCAGTAGGCTGAATATATGCATATGTATGTATATACACACATGTAGGAATATACATATGTATATTCTTTCTTAGGTCAACATATTAAGTCATGTTAAGCCCATCTCTTCTAGCAGTGTAATTATTCCAGAGTTGAGGAGGAAAGAGATATTTTTTTTCAACCAGTTGTACAAAAACAGTTTATCTGCTGGGTGTGGTGGCATATGCCTTTCTTTAATTCCAGCACTTGGAAGACAGAGGCTGGCAGAGCTGTGAGTTCCAGGCCAACTAGGGCTTCACAGTGAGACTCTCTCAAAGCAAAATGAAACAAACAGAATAACCAAACAACAGAACACACACACACACACACACACACACACACACACACACACACACACACCCCAACACATGACATAGCCCCGTGATTTTCTATAATAAGCAGATGGGGTAAAGTGCTTCTTTCTCTGGGCTGTTGAATGCTTACCCTTCTGACTGGGTTTGTTACCTCCTTGGGATCCCAGGAACTAACTGTGGGGGTCTACTTAGTGTATAGTTCCTGTACAAGATGAACTGATAAGAGTGCCTCTATTGAAGGCCTCTTTGCTGGGCTTCAACTGAGACCTCTTAGCCACTGATGATCTAGATATCCCTGTTTATGTTGAACTAAAAGGGCTTCTGGTTTGAGCACACAGGAATGCCAACTTCAGTGAGTCACTTTTAATTGGTTAGTAAAAAATGCAGTGTTTAAACAAATGTTCACTAGTCTGAATGCTCTTTCAATGCACTTTCCTCTGCTCTTTGAATTTCTAGTGACAAGTTGTAAGATTCTATACCTGTTAAGCAAATAGTACTTCCATATTTACACAGACACACACAAAAAAATGGGGGGTGAGGTGGAATCACGGATTAGACTGGGGTTCCATTTGTAGCCTTTCTTCATGGTCCCTCTTAAGCTCACCAATTCAAAGTAACTTGAGTTGATTTGCAAGTATTAGCTGAAGTCTTCTCTCCATGGTAGCATCTGATTTGCCTCATTTTTTTGTAGGCACTTTTAGTATCAAAGAATGCAATTCCATGATTTGTTGTTTCCTTAACTGAACTCTATAGCCCTATTCAATGAGAAATCTCCTTTGAAAGTTATTATTAAGTCCCTAATCCAATCTTTATTTAAAAAGGCTCAAAATTATAGACAAGGAAGTCAAGGCAGATTCTCCAAGGTTGTGATGGAACTTTCCAAATTCCACAGAGACTTTGAGTGAAATTTGAAATTTGGTGAATGTTTACAGTTACCGTGTTAGCTAACAATGTCTTTGGTAAGTTACATTTTGTAGAAACATGAAATAATTAGCTCCACCAGGAAAAGCAGAGAGAGAAACTAAGTTTGCTTTGTCCTTCTAAAACAAGCAAAATTCTAATTTCAAGAAAATTACTAGACATGGATATGAATAAAGCTTCTTTCCTGGAATCAGTCTCTCTCAGTTTGGGGTTCTCCACCCTAAATTCCACTCTACACCTACTATTTGATCTAAGAAATTTCTTTAGGAGAGAAAAATAGTTGGTCGTGTACTTGCCTAGCATGCACAAGTCCCTGCGTTCAGTCAGTAGCATTGCTAAAGCAGAGTGGTAGTGGACATCTGTACTCCTACTCTCTCTCTAGAGGGAAGAAGATCAGAAGTTCAACAGCTGCTGGGCATGGTGATGCAGGTCTTTAATTCCAGCACTCATGAGGCATAGGCAGGTGGATCTCTGAGTTTGAGGCCAGCCTGGTCTACAAAGTGAGTTCCAGGACAGCCAGGACTGTTACACAGAGAAACCCTGTCTCAACAAAACAAAAAACAAACAAACAAAAAGAAGAAGAGGAGGAGGAGGAAGAGGAGGAGTAGGAAGAGGAAGAGGGAGAAGAAGAAAAAGAAGTTCAACAGCCTTCTTAGCTACATAGTCACTTTGAGACCAGCCAGAGCTACACACAACCCTGTTTAAATAGGGGGTGCATCCCTTTGAATATGCCTCTGATACACACCAGAAAGGCAAATCATATAATTAATCTGTATTCCTACTGTGTAGTGGGAATTCTCTTAGAGCTTGGGTATATACATGGGCAAAATATAAATCTCTTTCCTGACAAGTCTACACTATTGCAGAAGGAAAAACAAAAGTAAATGGAGTATAGGTTTTCTGAAGGGGATAAATGTTCTGTTAAGGAAAAACAGAACAGCCTAGAAACTTTGCAGAGCATCTCTGGGGATAGTTTGGAAGTATCAAATGTTCCCTACATACCAGAATATTCTCATGCAATTCTTTGGTATTGTTATTCCTATTTGATGGTAAAAGCTGACTTGCAAGAATTAAGCATCTTTGCTTCTGATGCTTTTGCCTCAACCTTTGCCTTGGAGCAACACAGACAAAAGAAAGGATTAAGCCAGACCCCGCCCCCTGCCCCCCCCCCCCCCCAAGTCTGGGTGCAACTTGTACAGAAAACCTATCTGGGAAAGAAGAATTCTCAGCAAGGAATAAAGAGTATTTATATCAGCTGAGCAAGGATACAGGACTGGGTGCTTGTGATGGTAGGGGAAAGGTTGAGAGTCAGGTCAAGCTGGATTATGGTGAGCTTACGGCACGGCACTCTATTTTGTCTAGACAGTACTGGGGAGACTGAGGTTGAGTGATGGCGTCTAGGTTGGGGTAGTGACAAATCTGAGTACTCGCAGCAAGGCTTCAAAGAGTCAGATAGCTTTGTAGTATGATAGCTGCACGGATGTGTCACTTTGAGTGATTCAACACTGCCGGTTTCTTTTATTTAAATACTTGACTAATCTTCTGGGAAGAAGCCTTTTCACCAAAAGGTTAAGGTCTAACAATCTCAAATGTCAGATTCAAGGTCATCCCTTCCAGATGAGCAATGATGCCAGTGACCCCCAAACTTCAAATAAACTGCGTCCTAAATGTGGCTTTCATAAAAGCCAAAGGCCATTATATATTATGCCCTTTATTCTATGACCCAGATTATCTTTAAAAAGAAGTCTCCTTAATGCCTATTTTAGAAATGAAATGACATTTTGAAGTGTCAACCTAGGAAACAAAGCAAGGACATCTTTTGTCAAAGGCAGCTATGGACCAAAATAACGACATCACTGTGACTTATTCAAAGCAGTATGTTTTCCCAATCTGTGTTTCTTATGTAACTATTGAGAATCTAGAAACATCAGTACTGAGGAAAGGTTGGTAAGGAAGGGCAGGCCATTGCTAATTCTTACGTAGTTAGAATGTGACATCGGGGTGGCATGTGCTTTTATTTTTAAAACTATATTTCCTGGGGATGTGTTAATGCATCAGATAGCAATATTTAAAATTCTGGCACAACTTGGAGCATTGAAATGATGGAGCACATACCTAGGATGCTAGTGTGCATGAGGGACTGGGATTGCTCTTTAGCACCCAAGAAAGACAATTAGGTAAGTCTCTTAGGATTCAGTGACACCCGCCAAGAGCATCTGGATGTGTTTAGAGCAGCACCCATAGCCAGCCTGCAACAATGTCATCTTGGACACCAGTTAACTGATGCCTATCTAAAGCTGCTAGGAAAAGGTTACTTTTTAAATTTATTTTATTCTGATTTATTTGTATGTCCTATGTGTGTGCGTGAGTTTGAACACGTGTGTGCAAATGCCTGGGGAGGCCAGAAGACACATAGGATTGATTCCTAGTAACTAGAGTCACAGGTGTTCGTGAGTTGCTGGATATGGCTGCCAGGGTCTGAACTTCAGTTGAATAAGCAAGTATCTTAACTGCTGAGCAGTAAGTTTTGAATCAAATAATTTAACTTTGAAAAATTGCTTTGATGTTGGGATTTTGAAGCTGGTTAGGCTATGACCTGTTCTTGGTTTCCAGCTATGTTCTTGGACACACTGGGAGCAGTGTAGAGCGTAATGAGCTGGCAGTCCAATGCCATCAGCATTTTAGAAAGGCTAGTGGAAACTGCATCTTAAATCACAGTCCAGCTGCACAAGCAAATTTTAAAAATTAAATTTCCCACTGGGTGTGGCGGCTTATGTCTATAATCCCAACAACGGAGTTGGGTGGGACCAGCTAAGGCAGAAAGAGGACAGCTTGGACTACATAGTAATTTCCAGACCAGCCTGAGCTAAGGCACCAGACCCTGTCTCAAAAAAATGCAAAGAAAAACAAAATAAATAAATTTAAGTTTCTCTCATTTGGGCAGAAATTATGTTAAGTCAAAGCAGTTATCGGCCCTGACCTTTAGGCCATCTATATTTAATTTTAATTGGCTATTTAATAAACAGTTTGGTGGACATACATGTTTTGAAACAAAGGGAGAATGAAAAGCTATCATTGGATGGAACTTCAGCCTCGAAACCATAAAATATAACTGTTATTAGCCAGGAGGTTACATCCACCAGGTAAAGCAGGCCTTGGAGTGGCAATGGGTACTCCAATGACAGAAGTTAAACCAATGAGTTAGAAATACCACATCATCTGGAGAATTTCAGTAACACCTTGTCTGTCTTTCTCAGGACCTGAGCAAATATAAATGAGGGGCGCATGTGGATCGTGCTCATTAGAAATTACCATAAAGTTAAAACAGGGTTCAGAATTGTTTTACTTATACTAATAGATAAAGGGAAGCTAAAAATTTCCTGTTATGCTCAGTCTATAGCAAATTACAAGTAAGTCATAAATGAGAGGGGCTTGAGTTACTTACTCATCTGGCCATCAAGCTATTTATTGAATGCCTCCTATGTGCCAAGCATTGTCGTATGCTAGGTATACAATGGCAAAGAGGACATGGTCTTTACTCTTAAGGTACTCGTAGCACAGGACAGGAAAACGCTCATTAGAATTGATGCTAAGACCAGGTAGTGGTGTCGCACGCCTTTAATCCCAGCACTGGGGAGGCAGAGGCAGGCGGATCTCTGTGAGTTCGAGGCCAATCTGGTCTACAAAGCAAGGTCCAGGATAGCCAGAGCTGCATAGAGGAAATCCTGTCTTGGAAAATAAAAAATTAAAAAAAAAAAAAAAAGAATTGATGCTAAATGTTTTGGAGATGTTTCTAGTTAGCATGAAAATCTTTGATATCAACATTTAGTAAGAAAAAAATGTAATACTACTTCAAGAAATTCTATGTGAATCGATCTCTTATTGATATGAATAATGGTACAAGATGTATAGACTATCTCTCCAACAATTTTCAAATCTCCTGTAGTCATATTGCAATCTCAAGGAACACCTTTGTGGCAATGACCTCTGGAAGGAAGAACTGTGCAAGATAGGGTCATTAAGAGTATCTGGCTGCCGGGCGATGGTGGCGCACGCCTTTAATCCCAGCACTCGGGAGGCAGAGCCAGGCGGATCTCTGTGAGTTCGAGGCCAGCCTGGACTACCAAGTGAGTTCCAGGAAAGGCGCAAAGCTACACAGAGAAACCCTGTCTCGAAAGACAAAAAAAAAAAAAAAAAAAAAAAAAAGAGTATCTGACTGGGTGGTGGCGGCGGCGCACGCCTTTAATCCCAGCAATTGGGAGGCAGAGCCAGGTGGATCTCTGTGAGTTCCAGGCCAGCCTGGGCTACCAAGTGAGTTCCAGGAGAGGTGCAAAGCTACACAGAGAAACCCTGCTTGAAACAACGCCCCCCCAAAAAAAAAGAGTATCTGTGGTGTTTTCTGTAAATTATAACTTAAAATCTAAAGTTCTGACTCATAGCTAACTTCATAAACAAACAGAAGGAAACATTACGTTCATCTGGCAATCATTTTCACCACTGGAGAAACATGAATGACTCGGAGGAGATACCAAACATGTTACTGGTTCCTAAAGTCTCAAGAAAGTCATTTTTGTATGAGGCAAACTCCTCATTTAAATGAAACAGCTATCAGGAAAATGTAACCCTCTCTCCCTCCCACTCCCCGAGCTAGCTTTGATTAAAGGGCACTACCTAGTTACAAAAGCATTAACCTCATGTTATGACAATCTTTATCAAGAAAGTAGTCTACCCTGGCACCTCATAGAAGCTTCCACGGATGCTGGCTGCAGGAAGCCTCTGCATCCAGACTCTTAAACAGAACATGACTGCATCCATTATTCTATAGAAGAGTTCTCATACAAGAAGCTGGGTTAGCATCACTGTACATGGGCTGGGAAGACACTTAATAGAATTTATTTTGTACCTGAATGTGCCTACAAAATCTACAAGAGTATTATCTGTAGCTTGGAATGAAACAGATTTCATCCTAGATTGTTCACATATCTACTTAATCTGGCAAAATTCTGACTCACTGTTTTTCACAGTTGTCTTTTATTTTCATGCTTCTCATCCTCCCACTTTTCTTATGCTTTACTGAGTTCCAGCATTTCTTCCCAACCTTGCTTCATTGTCACATTCCTTGTTATGTGTACCTGGCTCATGGGATATTGTGCTTTACCTTTTCTACACAGGCACCATTCTATTCCTTAATATACTGAAAATACTTAAAGTCAAAAAGTGCAGTGATTAAATACTTTCCATCTTTTCAAAGAATTCCAATGATAAACCAAGTTTTAAGTGACTGTAGTTGTACCAGGTCAGCTTTTATGGAGGCATTATGTAGAAGTGCCTACTGGATTAGCCTTCCTGATTTTGTGTTAATCAAGCTCATTATCTTCATTTGTACTTGAGCTGAGCTTCAGAGTCCCTAACCAGGTTTCAGACGTATGAATCCATAGCCACTAGCTTTCTAGATGAGCCATTCTTGTCTGTAACAGAGATATGGTTGTCCCATACTTTCCATGCCTCTGATGCCGCTGTCCTAGCCTGCATCCCTGATTGCCTTCTCCCACTTAAATTCCAATCTGTCATTCAAGGTCTACTCAAGGTGTATGGTCTCAGAAGTCTCTACTGGTCTCTCTTACTCACTGTATCATCTTCCCACAGTGCCCATGACCTATTGTTGCTCTCTGACTCATGTAGAATTCTTCCCTCAACTTAATAAAACTTTTGAGGTGAGGGAATTAGTTACTCTACTTTTCTAAGCTTTATGGAGTCTGGTAAAGAGCATAGTGCTTTAAAACACTAAGACTAATGCACGGATGGGAGGTGGTGGTACGTGCTTCTAATTCCAGCACTGGAGACTGGGGGTTGGGCAGGTCAATGGCAGGAAAGGTTGGTGAGTTTAAATCCAGCTCAGACTATACAGTGAACGGGAGGCTCGCCTGAGCTGCACAGAAAGAACCTGTTTCAAACAAATCAAAATAAATACATGGCAGCAATACTGATTCCCCCTTTGCTCCTTAATATTAAATCAGGCAAATCTTTGCCCTACTTTGCTGGTAGGATTTTCTTCATCTGCTAAGCAACCTGCACTCATACATGTTTTTCTGCTTAAATGAAGAGATCCTCTTAGCAAATAAAGACCTGACTTTCATGACTAATGTCCTCTGTGCTTTCCTTTATACATTATCATCTCTTGGCTCTCCACCTGTACTCTCGGGGTCAGAGAGAATGGAGTATTTGAGCATACCTCGTTCTTTCCCACCTACGCGATTCCCTTGTCTCCTTCCTACATCTTTTCTCATTTTACCTTTGCATAGTTAGTTGACTTCCTTTAGTCCCTTAAAGGCTAATTCCATTATTACAACCACCATCTTTTTTGTCTTCATCTGGACCCATGTAAATACCCTACACCACTCAACTGAAACAAATTTCTGTTCGTTGATTATCATTTTCTCTTAGTTTTTTTTTATTTTTTTTATTTTTGTCAACAGGATTTCACTATGTTGCCCAGGCTGGCCTTGAACTCAAGTTCTTCTTGCTTTTTCTCTCTTAGTGCTGGGACCATAGGCATGTGCTATTACATGGATGTTTTCTCTAAATTTCTCTCTCTCTCTCTTTCTCTTTCTCTCTCTCTCTCTCTCTCTCTCTCTCTCTCTCTCTCTCTCTCTCTCTCTCTCTCTCTCTGTAAGACAAGGTTTCTCTATACAGCCCTGACTGTCCTAGAACTCACTATGTAGAACAGGTTGCCCTAGAACTCACAGATATATGCCTTTCTCTGCCTCTCAGCACTGGGATTAAAGACACATGCCACGACCAGCTAAATTTTTTTTTTGTGGTTGGTAATTACCACATGTCTGCTAACATGCATAAGGTAAATAGCTGCATCCAATTTTGAATTTCAACCAATGTTTCGCTATTATAACTCCAGACAGCTAAATAAATGAGAATTGCATTCCCAAGAGGTTTTGGACAATTAACATTTCTGCATCAAGTTATACTTCAGAAGACAATTTGGATACTAAAAAAAATTAGTTATCATTCCAGTTCAAGTCTGTCTGTCTATCCATCCATCCATCTATCATCTATGTATGTATGTATGTATGTATGTATGTATGTATGTATCTATCTATCTATCTACCTACCTACCTACCTACCTACCTACCTACCTACCTACCTACCAGTGTAGACATTTTCTGAAGAATCCTACCTATAATTCAACCTCTGCCCTGGTAGAAATCAATATTGAATGTAATTAACTACTGATGGAAGAGTCCTGTTATCAGCTATACATTTGTTTTACACTTCAAAAATGGGGTTGCATTTATATTTAATTTTGGAGGACCTGGGGAACAAACAAATCTGATGATAACAGTAGCAACAAAATCAGTGATAGTGTAACTAAAGCACAGTTCAGAGTTCCCCTCTCAAAGCACAGAGATTGGAAGACCTGCTGTGTATATCTGATTTCTGATCCCGACTCAGGGAACAGTGAAAAACTGGTTCAGCACTCTTCACTATTCAACACCTCTGACAGTTGCAAATACATTTGGCTTATTTCTACAACACTAAAAGATAGCATAAAAGCATATTAACATATGAATTATGTATCATAGACTATCAGAACAGACTTTGGTCCTAACCAGAACAGTTAAAACATAAATGTAAAAACTGGGTGTGATCGTGCATACCTATGCAGCTCTTGGGAGGTTGAAACAGAAGGATGAGAAGCCCAGCTTGGGCTACTGAGTGAGAGCCTGTCTTATAAAAGAAAGTAGGGAGAAAAGGAAGGGAAGGAGAGATGGATGGAGGGAGGGAAATAGAGAAGGTTATTGGGAAGGTCATAGTGAGTGAGGGTGGGAGAAGGAAGAGAGGGAGAGAGAGAGAAAGGACAAAGAAAAATGAGGTTATGTAGGAGAGCATCTATGCCCAATATGGACACAGAAAGGAAAGGGTTACGTTTCATGTTCCTAATTTTTAGGTATAGATTAACTCTAGACTTAAAGAAACTCTATTTTTCCTAAGCATGAAAAAAAATGGAACCATGAAAGTCAGCATTTGTTGGTCCCTTCTGGTTTATGAAATATTGCCATATTCTACTGCTTGACCTCCATGTTTAATGGTTTCAAAATATGAAACAAAGCTGGTTTAACTCTCAGCCTCAATGTGTTCAGCAACAGAATTTAGCTTATCTAAAATTCACCATCAACAAGAATAAGACCATTTTCCAGCATCAGCCCAGATATTTCACCGAGGATGGCGGTTCCCGAACAGTCGCTCATCTGCGTCAGCAGCCAACCATTCTCAGGAACTTTCCACTTCCCTTCAGTTGTAACTTTGAGGAAAAATGAAATTCAGATGTTATACCTCTTGGGTTACAGTTTGTGGACATGGTCGTTTGTAGTTCAGAGCCCGTGCTCTGAACCACTAACATTGTCCATCTAAGAACCAGAATTCTCTGCTATTCTGTTTCCAGATGACACCCAGTGTGCTTCAGTCGGAGTTGGGATCTCTACCCATTCTAGTCATTCTTAACTGTTCTGCAAGGTGAATGTGGTAACTAAGCGTTAGGGAAATTAAACAGTTTTTTTTTGTTTGTTTGTTTGTTTAAACTGGAAATCAAATCTAGAGCCTTGTACATACTTAGTAAGAGGTCTACCAATAAGCCACATGCCTGGCTTTTAGTAGTATTTCTGAGAAATGCCAGGGATGCCATTCCATTGCAAGTTGGCAGAACTCTAGATTTTGTATGTATGGCCTCATCTGATGCAGACTTCTTCCTTAATTTCTACTCACTGGGGTGGCTGTTTCTTCACTGCCAACCCAGCACCATGCATTACTTAGGTTCTTTGTAACTATTCAGAGAAACACTAAATCTCAGTTCATCTTCAGGATCTGATGTGGAGCAAGCTGATTATACTGGAGCTAAGAAATGGAGACCTCTTTTTCTGAGATGAGTAACCCATGCTGGTCTCAAACTCACTGCAGAATGCCGATGCTCTTTAACTTCTGATCTTCCCACCTCCACATCCCCAGTGCTGGGATTACCTTCATGAGCCACAACTAATTCAGAATAGGGATTGAACTCCAGGTCTTATGCATGTTACATAAACACTCTAGCAAATGAATTATATTCACAGCCCAGAATTTTTTGTTTTATTATAAGTTGTGTATAATGAAAGTTAAATGGAGGAATGGATTGATCCTTCTTGAGACACAGTTCTCTAAAGCCCAAGTGCAGTAGATTTATTTACTGTGGAGGCTCCTGTCTGCACTTCTGAACATGGCATGGAAAACAAATGTAAAAGTTATGTGGGCTAGAGAAAACCAGTTGGTTTAAGGGTAATGATGTAGTTTACTGGAGTCCTTTTAAAAAATATGTTGGCTGAGACAGTCTCCTAATAACTGGAGATTAATTATACTCTTTAAAAACCTCAGCCTAGGTGAAAGGATTTAGAAGTGAGGCAATGTGGTAAAACTGAGGATTATACTTATTTTCCTCGGATCAAGAAAGCCATGGGTAAAACATTGTAGGTATGTGCTTTCTCATCTTTTTTGCAACCCAAGATGCAGCTAAACATAATTATATTTAAATAGTTTTGCTCTATTATTTCTATGACTGTAGGAATTGAAGTACGTTGCTATGTTTTCCATTGGATGACTGAATCATAAAGCTGAATTACAAATGTTGCTCTTAGATCAAATAAAGGGTTTGTAGACTATAGCTGGGCAAGGCCTCTTGCCAACTTGGGTTCAATCAATCTGGAGTGGAGACCACACTCTGTGAAACCTTCTAGCTGTGAAACATACACCAAGTGTCTAATCCTGAAAGGGTGACTTCAGTTTTTATGAATCTGCTTACAAGTGGCAGTTTATATGTCCTCTGAAGATCCTAGTGTATTTCAGCCTAATGGATTACATCATATTACTAAGGAAAAACAGACTAGTTTTTACCAAGAGAAACATCTTAAGCCTTCCTCTGTCACTCAAGCTTCTTCCAGGTTTGACAGCATTTTAATTTCATTTTCTTTCTTTTCTGTGGTGTTGGGGGTTGAATGCAGGATTTTATACACATAGGGACCTGCTCTATCCTTGCAACACACTCTTACTTCTTACAGTTATTATAGATTCAACATTCTAGAATTCTTACTTCCTATTTTTCCCTTACCCTTTTCTCTAACATTTCTTGAAAGTCTAAGAGATGGTTGCCACACTTTCTGCTTCCTGGTCACTTCCCTAGAACTAAACATTAAGTTGGCATGTCCCATTACTGAGAATTCTTACCAGCTTACATCAGCCAAAGGTCATTTGCCCCCAGCTAGTTTGTGCAGGTTATAAGAGGAACAGAAATTGCCAAGAAACTTCTGTACCGAGGTAATAACTGAAATCTTATTAGCCGTCATGTGTTGTTATCTAGATGATATAAGAGCTAGCAAAGATTAGAAGTTTATACTGGAATTAAAATAAGTTTGAGGGGTGAGGGAAGGGCAATATGAGTAGAGAGAGAGAGATTCTGCTTTACTGACTGATTTCCATTTTTAGACCAGGAAGCAATTTGTTCTGATTCTGCTCACCCTAGAGAGGCAAGTTTCCTTCCAGGGTGGTGGAAAGATGCAGGAAGGGGAATAACCATGGCAACCTGCCCAGCTATGTGGGCCATGATAGTATTGGGGCCCCAATGTCCTGGCCTAGTCACTAGGTTAGTCAGGGTGGTCCCTCCCTTTCCCACTTCCTTGGCTAGAATGCTGACTTCAGAAGAAGGATCATTCTCTCTCTGTAGGGAGTCTGAGAGTGTGGGGAAGATTTAAAGGAGACCAGAGGTCATTCTGACCAAACCAAATAGCAGGCCTCCACACTGAGAACAGAGAGTGACTGTCTGTTCTAGCGTGAATTCAAGGAAATGCACAGGCTTTCTTAGTACTGAGTACTAGAATGATTAACATTTTCAGATAGGTGAATGGTGAATCAGTTGTGATTAAGAAATTCTCCATCTGCTTTCAGTGGTCACAAAGACACCGAATTCAGTTGTTCAGGGAGCAGAAACAAATGGACAAACAGAATAAAGCATTCTAAAGATGTAGATTAATTTATCTTCCCAGTGTCCCTAAGCACTATTGTTCTTCCTCAGCTAAGAAAGCAGAATCACTGAGAGGTTACTCTGCGTGCTCAAGGTCGTTTTACCAGCAGGTGTGTGGATGCTTTCAACCACTACTCAACTGTGCTGTGTTAGCAGAAGGACAGACAGCAGCTAGCGTGTGAGTGCACATGCTGCTAGCCCTTTAAGATACCCAGCGTCAGCTGGGCAGTGGTGGCGCACGCCTTTCATCCCAGCACTTGGGAGGCAGAGCCAGGAGGATCTCTGTGAGTTCGAGGCCAGCCTGGTCTACAGAGCCAGATCCAGGACAGGCACCAAAACTACACAGAGAAACCCTGCCTGGAAAAACAAACAAAACAAAACAAGAAGATACCCGGCATTATTTATTTGTAGCCCTCAGCAGGACTTCGGGCTTTGTCTCTAAGAGGAGACCTGATAATTTGCTTCTAACCGACATGGCTAAACCCACTAGGACATCTTACCATGATTTAGGTTTCCCTTAAACACACTTATCTGTTGTGAACACTAGGTCATCTAAAGGAGACTTGGGCCGGCCTCTGCAGTTCAGTCATAGTGCTAACTTTATCACAATTACAACATCCGGGGAGAATGAAAAACAAAACAAAACACCAAAACAGAAAAACCACATCCTGCTGCTCAGGTGTTTCATATCGCCAATCTGCTTCCCATTCTAATTCTGTCCAGTGTTGGAAACCTTATATGGTAGGTCAGTTACGTAACCCCCCAGGCCAGTCCTCTAGCAAGCCTTCCAGTTGAGGCAACTTAGGGCTCCAGCGAACTCTTTTTTTTTTTGGTTTTTCGAGACAGGGTTTCTCTGTGTAGCTTTGCGCCTTTCCTGGAACTCACTTGGTAGCCCAGGCTGGCCTCGAACTCACAGAGATCCGCCTGGCTCTGCCTCCCGAGTGCTGGGATTAAAGGCGTGCGCCACCACCGCCCTTCTCAGTGAACTCTTTCCAGCAGCCTTTTCACACATTCCAGCACCCTGGCTTTGTCTTTAAGAAAAGGAACGATTCATCGCGCAGTGGAGGGAGGAGGCAAAGAAACACGTGGTGTTGCCAAGCTTAGGCTCAGACAAGGAGAGAAATGAAGGAGCAAGTTCCTCACGGTCTCACCAGGAGCCGTTTCCCATAATGCTTCCTGAGGGCCACAAGCCACCCAGCACGCCATGTTTTCCTGGTCTTTTAAGTTTTAGGTGACAGGGGTACGGCTGAGCAAACCAGATCAGCTGGTCAGCAGCCCCCAGAAGCCTTTACACCATCACCATGCCAACAAGTATCTTAAAAGCAACACCCCTCACCCCCAACAAACCGACCAAAATCCATCTAACCCCTGGAGTAAGACAAGAAGCAGGCCTAAGAAACAGGAATTTAGACTTTTAGTTTAACCCTTAAAATTATAGTAAATCTTTAGCAGAAGTGCAAACTCTGAGCTGGGTGTCGTGGTGCGTACCTATAATTCCAGGACTCAAAAGACATAGGCGCCTGGTGGTGGTGGCGGTGGTGGCGGCGGCGGCGGCGGCAGCGGCGGCGGCGGCGCACGCCTTTAATCCCAGCACTGGGGAGGCAGAGGCAGGCGGATCTTTGTGAGTTTGAGGCCAGCCTGGTCTACAGAGCGAGCTCCAGGAAAGGCGCAAAGCTACACAGAGAAACCCTGTCTTGAAAAACCAAAAAAAAAAAAAAAAAAAAAAAAAAGGAAAAGGGGGGGGTGGGGAGGAAGGAAGGAAAAGAAGGAACAACGAACCTCTGGTTTTCGTTCTTTCTTCACAAATCAGCAAGGCCGGAAAACAACGCAGTGGTTACCTTACCCAGCCTTCTTTATGTCGACCTCAGCTGGAGATAAGCTGCGGTGGTATCAGTATCACCAGCCCCATAAACACCTATGCGCTAGAGGCAGACAGAAGACATTCCCCCCATTCCTCTACAATCTCTCCCTTCTGGCCAGAGTTAAAATGGCATAGCTTGGTCAGGTGTGGTAGCCTCTACCTACAATCCTAGCCCTCATGGGGCGGAGGCAGGAGGAGGATGAATCTAGACTCAGGTGCAGAGTAAGACCATCTAATCCGGGCTCAGTGGCTCGCCAGGCATGGCCAAGGTCCTGCCTGGGCTCCTTCTCTAGAACTCCAGGGGAAAGAGGGAACATACCAGCCTAGGAACAAACAGTTTCTAGGGAAAAGATTGGACCAAAGGGCTGCAGTGGGTAGTAGGGAGAGAAGGGGTTCGTTATTAGTAAAAAAGCAGAAGAATCCAGTGAGCTTTAGGACAAAGTGACTAAGAACGCGGAAGAAATGGTCTGGGTCTGAAATAACATGTTCCAAGAGACCACCACATCTCCTTTCTCAAGGGGTCTTGCTTATCCCACCTTCTGGGTTTCGTTCACTGTAACATTGCTTTTCCCAGATACCAAGCTGTTTTCCTCAGGAAAGCCGGAATTGCCAACACTCCTAAATTCTCAAGCCAATAAATTCCTTTCAGCACTGGTGTGCCGCCCTGACTTAGTTCAAGGGAGTGGAGTGGCAGACGCCTGGGTAGGTGGGGTGCCTGGTAAGAGGAGGGCAGCCTAATCCAGGTCAAGAGAGCACCATGACAAGCCATTTGGTAGCAGCGAGTCCCGAATCCCGCCTAGCCCTTCCCTTCTGAACAGCCAGTCAATGCTTCTGGGTACAGAGCCCAGGCCTCAAGATTGTAAGAAAGATGCATTATACATCCCATGAGAACCATTTCAGTAGCTTTCTCAGGTATCTCCAAGACGTTTTGGCAAATTTTCTGCCACTACCTAGGTTGGAGTTGTACATACCTCGGTCCCCCTCCGTTCTCCTGCTTTGCCTTATTAGGGCCAGAAATATTTTCATCAAGTCACTTTATAGAGCAACAGCACCATTTACTATTCATGAAGTTGCCCCCTCCATAATTTTTAAATCTTTCCATGTGTCTGGAGTCTCGTTCCTGCTCTTCTCGGTTTACAGAGTAGCTCCCTTCCTTCCAAACACAGGCGAAGAAGAAAGAGGAAAGGGTGTGGGGGGTGCCTGGGTGGAGATAACATCCAGCTTCTTTAAGTGTTTTTAATCCAGTTAAATTTCCCTTTGGGTTCAAGCAGCTCCCATCTGAAACCTGCTACAGAGCTGAATTCCAGCCTCTGGATGAAGTGAAGAAGGGAGCTAGCAGAAAGAAATAACAGAGTCAGCTCTATGCTGCAAAGAAAACCGCTGTGTTGACGGGGACTCCAAGGTTTTAACTAACACATTTTTTCCTCCCTTGTCTCGAATTCTTACTTAATCCTTCCAACCAGTTTACAGTGGGCAGGAAAACAGCGTTGAAACGCTTCGGGGATTGAAAACAAGTTTGTTAAGTCGCCTGGGCAGATACTTTCCTAGGAATGCTAGTGTAAGACAAAGTTCACATTTTTAGTGACCTATGTTGTCAGTCAGCAGAAAATAGCTCCTTAGAGGCACAAACCACGTCCAGCCTTTGTCACAGGGCAAAACCGAACACCCTTCAGCAGTTAATTAGGTGGTCAGCGGCCACACCGGCGTCCTCCCTGGGATGTCCCCAAAGCCCTTAAGCTCTCCGCGGACACGGACACACACACACAAAACACACACACACACACACACACACACACACACACACACACGCACGCACGCACACGGATGGGCTCTTTAAATGTCACAGGATGGGCGCCTGGAGTCCGACCCCAAAGGTAAAATGCATTCCTTGGAAGCATTCCACAGATGTCAGGCCACAAAACCGCTGCTTTCCCCCCGGAGTACACGGTCCCATTTGTAAGATTTCCCCCACCGCCCAAGGTCTGCAGCCAAGACAGGGGTGGGAAGAGAGGAGCCAGCAAAGGAGAGAAGGAGATCCGCAAACATGGAGCCAAAGGGAAGGAGGATGGCAGAGCTACTCACGGGCTAGCTAGTGCCTCTGCGGAGCCAGCATGACTTCCCCGTGCCCGGAGCCTCTAGGCTGCAGCGCAGAGGACGCGGTTAGCCCCGCTTAAATAGCCGCGGGCCGGGAGCCTCGGTGCCGCGCGGCCACTCCCGGGGAGAGAGATATGGTTCTAATCAGATGCTGGCAGCTGAGGACTCCCCAGGAATGTGGCGGGATGTTTTTGCTGCCTGGGCTTGGTAACTCCCCCTCAACGTGCTACGGAGTCTTCCAAACTTAACTGTTTATTAACTCGCCTTGCAGCCACGGAGACCGGTGCCTTCTGCGCTCCGTGCGCTCGCTTGGCCAGCTGGGGGCGATCGCAGAGACCCAGAGAAAGGACTGTGCACAGCCAGGGCCAGGAGTCCCACACTAATGGGGGCCCCGGGCAGGGTGCACATAAGGACAGGAAAGGGAAACTCTGAAAGGGGTGGGATCCACTAAGTTGCATTTCACAGATCCGTTCCCTGGATTGCCACTTCAAGTGGTGTGGCACGCGAACTCATCCTAAGCCGCCTGGGGCCTTTTGAACAAAGAGATGCCTTTACTCCTGACTTTCCCTACATTTATGGTGGGTCCCAGGTCCGATCTGTCCTTTCTAAAGCTGAGCATGTGACTGGATTGTCACCTTTAAAGAAATCAGTGTCCCTTAATTGCAGATGTGGACGGGCTTAAATAGGATGGAAACCTATGTGTGCCCGTGTAAAACAGACATGCTTATATTGAAGTTTAATACCGCGCATACACATGCAAGACCATATTCTCACCGTGAAACTGGCCTAAACGAAACACTTTAGCATAAATCTAATGATCTACATTTGTGATATAAGCAAGTTGTATTCTGGATTTCCTTTCAGTGACTACCACCCACATGACTTTGTCTGCTAGTTTCTATAGCATTAAAAAAAAAAAAAATTCCTACATGAAAACCTTGGGATATCTCCCGGCGGTGGTGGCGCATGCCTTTAATCCCAGCACTCGGGAGGCACAGGCAGGTTGATTTCTGTGAGTTCGAGGCCAGCCTGGTCTAGAGAGTGAGTTCCAGGAGAGGTTCTAAAGCTACACAGAGAAACTTTGTCTAGAAAAACCAACAAAACAAAACAAAAAACCCCTTGAGATATGAGAAGAAATGTTGAAAACTGTCTCTATCAATGCTCAACTGTAGATGCCAGGCAGAGCGGACCCCAGAGACCATATGGAAGCTTGCAATTTCTTTTCTACATATTTTAAAGTCAGGGACAGTTTCAGATATCCATAGAAACAGTGGTGCTTTTTAAGGACGTAGGAAATCACGCTTTGGGAAGGTCCCCTCCACCTCCCCTTTTTTTCTCTTCCTCTCTTTGCTTTGTTATTTCATTTAGTCCTTTTTTCTTAGACCTCTTCTTGTCTGTTTTCCTCCTGCTCCTCCTCTTCCTCCCTCTCCTCCCCATTCCCCCGTTTGTTGGAAGCAGAATGTACGGGCTATGAAAACGACAAATTGTCACTTGGATGTAATGGGTTATTGATTTTATTGAGTAAGCAACACAATGGATTTGAATTTTACCACTGAAAACCCAGGGTTCAAATCGGGCTTATGGCGCACCAAGGATGTATTTTGTGGTCCATGCCTAGCCCCAGCTGCAAAGCCACTGTGTAATTTGAGGTAGCTCAATGTGAGTGGCAGTTTCTGCTCACAAGTAGGTCAGGCTTGGAACAGCCCATGTGCAGGGAGAGCAAGGGACATGGAAGAGCACAGCTGGCCAGTATGCTGCCCCTCCTGACCTCTGCATTCCCTCCACATCTGGGTATGCACAGTACAGGAGGTGGTACCAGCAACTTCCAATATTCCTCTGAGGTAATTTTCTATGATTGTGTTTAAAAAAAAAAAAAGACTTTCTGTGAATGACAAGAGGTCTGCCTTTTAGTTCCGTGAATACATAACACTTAGGTGAGTACTTTAAGTCAGCTTCCTCTGAGGAGATCACACTTTGTGTCTAAAATCCAGAAGTCTAGAGAAACGGTTTCATTTCAAAAGACTCAGAAATTAGAAAACATAAAAGGCAGTTCATTCAAGCAAACCGAGGCCTGGATAATACAAAAGAAACAGGTCTCCAAAAAAACATGCATCATTTCTCAGCTTGGAAGTGCTCACCCAAGCCTGTATCTTTATCAATATAGTTCAAAAACTGTTTCTAAAATGTGTTAACTTGGTTCCTAGTAAAAGGAAGCGATTTGCCTTAGAAACCAGAGAAAGAAAAGGCTTCCATCTGCTCTGAACCGCAGTGTGAAGAGAAGATTTGGGCCCAAATAGCTCATCTGTGAGCACTGGTCTCAACGTTACCGCTCAAAATGGACACCGTTGTTTTATACAGACATCTAAAGAGGCAGCAGTGAGGACTCCGGTTTGAAGTGTGTTTTTATATCTCTAGGGTGCTGATACTGGTCTTGGCAGTAGTTCAATGTCCTGCTCACATTATGTAGGGGGGGAAAAAAAAAGAAATAAAAATAAATTTAACTCTTTTTATCCCAGGAGGTGCTGTTTCCTGTCCCATTTACGTTGCTAACTTTTCAGTCAGTCTAAAATGAACATGTCCTCCTAAGGAAAAGCATGTCAAAGCCCACCCAGAGGTTCAACTGTGGACAGCATGATGTTTTTTTTTATCACCACCAAAATTTGTTTAGAAAATTAAGGTAGGCAAAAAAATTTAAATGCAATGTTTTAAAAACCACAGTGCCCACAGAAACGATTGTCGTTTGCACAAAACCTGCTTGTGGTGGGGTGGGGTGGAATCTGGACTGTGCTCCCAGCCTAGAAAGGGGTAGTTAATCCCGTGACAGCTTGCTGAAGAATGCATGGTTTATTATTAAAGTAATCTCTTAAGATTTTCCTGGAATGTGCTTTCACAGCAGCTCTGCCTATACAGGCTCTCCTATGTATGTCTTTTCTTCCATGTTTAAACTGCTGTTGCCCAGGTCAAAAGTCTAGTCCTTTCTCTGCTATATCTCATTCCTGCTCTTTCCTCTGCTGCTCAGGCCTTTCTTAAACTGCCCATTTTGAATCTTGCTCTTTTTCATGAACTGTAAATCGTACTTCGGAAATGGCCTCAAGGAGATTGTACACTTTGATGCTTGTTGAACACATAGACATGTTCCAACCAAACAAATCAAGCTTGGCAAGATCAGATATGTCTGTAGTCCTACCTACTCTGGAGGCTGAGGCAGGAGCATAATTAAGTCCAAGAGGGAAACAATATTGGTCAAGAATTGATTGAGAGGTGTCTGGTAAGAGCGCCCCCCCCCCTCTTCTTTTCCATGTAATTTTTTTTAAAATAAGGGCTTTCAAGTGAGAAAAGGGAAAGAAAGGAAAAAAAGAAAGACTGTCGCTTTCATAAAACGCCCCTTTGGCCCTGACTGATCCTGGGTATTTAACACTGCAGAAAACCAGATCCCGTCAGATTCAGCTGCTGACAGGGATGGCCAAATATCAGGAGTTTGTCTTTGTTCTTATGACCCATTCATCCATCCATCCACACATCTATCCATCCATCTCTGCTCTCTCTCTCCTTCCCTGTCTTGCTCCCCTTCTCCCTCCCTCCTGTCTCTCCATCCCTCCCTCTTCTCTCCCTCCCCCCTCTCGGATAATATTCTCTGAAATTTGGAAGGTGGGTTATTTTGTTTGCTTTTGCTAGTTTTTGTCATTTCTTTTCTTCCTTACATCATCCCTTGCAATGCCACAGAATTCAATCTTTTTGCACGTGACACGTAGTAATAATGAGATTCTGATGTAGAACACCACAATGCTTGGGAAAATTGGAACACCAGGAAGTGAGGGGCATTTCAATTTAATATTGGGCCAGCAAGATGGTGCTGTTTGCAAAGCTTGACAACTGGAGTTCCATCCCCAGAACCCAACATGATTGGAGAGAACCGACTCCTAAAAGTCGTCCTCTGGATGCCACACACATGTGCAAGAGAACACAAACAAACAAACAAATAAATAAATAGACAAATAAATAAATAAAAATCAACATATTACATATTTCTATAACCCGTCACACCTTGATACCTAAACACTTGTATATAATGACAAGTAAGGGGGGAAGTACTTTAATATGAAATATCACTCAGATAAGTATTGTCTTATTTAGCAAGCAAGCTGATTTATAAAAAAATAAAAATATATTTAGCATTGCAAATAAAAGGATAAAATGTATATCATTCTGCAAGAATACAAATAGCAACCACTTACATGGCCCTCTGTCTTATGGAGAAGAATCTGTGCACTAGACATAAAACAAACACAATATGCAAGAATGCTAATTTCCTTATTGTTTATAAGAATAGGGAGCCAAAGTGCATCCATCAGCAGGAAGAGATTAAGTTATGAATCATACACATTGTGGAATCATATGTAACCATTTAAAAGAGCAAACTGAAGCTGAATCTTATAGTGTAGAATCTTTTCTATCAGGTTTTGTTGAGTGAAAAAAAGCAGAAACTGGAAAGAAATTTTAGGAATTTCTATTTCAGTGACACAAAATGCAACACCTATATGTGTGTCACATGTAGTCTGTGTTCATGTGTGTTGAAGACTATAAGGGGCAGGAAACTAGGCTGAGATAGATGTTGCCAGAGCTCTGGTAGAGGGGGAAGTAGTTGAGGGGAAATACAGGGGTAAGAGTAAGGTACAAAAGACAAAGAAAAGAAAATTGTCCACAGACAGAGATGCTTTGGTGCATCAGAGTGAACTGTAGATGTGTAGGTTTGTACAATCCAAAACATATATGATATGATTTTAAGATGAGAAAAAGAAGAGCTTTAGGAGAAATTTCCCTAAAATGATCCTTATGAAGGTATAGTACAAGGTCTTTCAAAAGGGACTATTAGGGACTGGGATATAGCTCAGGGGGTAAGAATGTCTGGTATGTAAGCATGAGGACTTGAATTCGAATATATAATACCTCCCCCCCACTACACACACACACACACACACACACACACACACACACACACACACACACACACAGAAGCCAGGCTTGCATGCCTGTGAGTACTTGTAACTCAAGCATTGGGGCTTAGGGAATAGAGACAGGCAGACAGCAAGAGCTCTGTGGCCAACAAGCCTAGCTGAAACCGAGTTTATAGTTCTATATGTCTGCCCATGGGTCTACACACCCTCAGACACACATGTAGGGATCCTACACGCATATACACGTGCCACGCAGGCTCAGGGATCCAAGGTGTGTGAAGTGCCTGGAATCTAGTTGTTCAATAGCACTTTGGTGTGGTTCTGCTGGTACTGTGGTCTTGGGGACAACATGTAGAGAAACATTATATTTTTCCCCATGAGGTCAAGAGGATATTGAATTTGTTGTTCTCTGTGAGATGAGAACAGTGGAGACCAGAGAGAGAGAGTGATTCCTGCACAATTAAAGCCCATAGTTGAGAGATGGGTTTCTTTTTCTCTTTGGCTCTCTGAGGCCTCAGGCAGGGTCCTGGCTCAGGGGATGACTTCCTTCCCTGGCCCCTCACCTGTGGAAAAGGAGCTGACAATAGCCGTTCCTGTTGACATAAACCCACCAGGTTTGTTTTCAGCCCTGGCCCTTGCTGTGGAATAGCAGACACAGGCCAGAGTTCAGGGCTCCCAGTCATCTTTGTTAGACCTGGAAGGAGTTGGTTCTATGCTTGAGGAGATGGAGGCAACTGTCAACTCTACCTTGTTCCCAATTTAAAGCTACTCAGAAAACAGACCAACTTGGACTTCTAGTATGTGGGGCAATTCTGCTTTATCTGAAGTTGTACTGCATTCTGACCTCAAAGTACCCAATGGCTGCTTGAAAATTAAAACTGCATTAGGTACACAATGGCCTCCATGCTCTGACAAGAGAGGCCAGGATTGGGATCAGGTCTGAGGCAATGCTCTAGTTTCACACTTTACTTACTGCTGAAAGGGTGACAAGCCTACTTATTTTTTTTTTTGAGACTGGGTTTCTCTGTGTAGTTTTGGTGCCTGTCCTGGAACTTGCTTTGTAGACCAGGCTGGCCCCGAACTCACAGAGACCCACTGCCTCTGCCTCCTGAGTGCTGGGATTAAAGGTGTGTGCCGCCACCGCCCAGAGACAGGGCTACTTTTCAAGGACTCAGTTGTAAAATAGTTTTTCCCCTACTTCCTGTTTTGGCTTTTGGTGAGAATCTAGTAAATCCATATTCACAAAAGGACTCCAGAATGATAAAAGCACAGTAAATAATACAGAAAATATGTGAAACCTACATTTTTTTTTACTAAAAAGATGTTCTTTGTCAGAAACTATTGGCCAAGTGGTGGTAGTGCACACCTTTAATCCCAGCACTAGGAGTCAGAGAAAGGTGGATCTCTGTGAGTTCTAGGCCAGCTTGGTCTACAGAGCGAGATCCAGGACAGCCAGGAATTTCTGGGACACAGAGAAACCCCGTCTCAAAAAAAATTTAAAAAAGAAATTATTTCCAGTACTAATAAATACCACACACCCATCATTATGAAACCATGTTCAACAGAAAAGTTTTACAGAGAGAGAGAGAGAGAGAGAGAGAGAGAGAGAGAGAGAGAGAGAGAGAGAAGAGAGAGAGAGAGGTGAATTTTGCTGAAATGGGCATTTAACAAGAAAGGACAGTCTCATTCTCTTCTATTGCTTCTGTGAAGAATGGGGCCAGATTGTCTACAGCCATCCAGTTTCATCCAAAACAACTTCAGCCTGACCTCAGAAAGATGCATGTGATACATTAAGCATCCTGAACTACCTTAGTTCCCTCAGCTCTGAGTGACAACAGCCGCTTTGGAATCCAGATCAATGCCACATGATGTACTCATTCATAGACTCAGGGGACTTTTTTTTTTTTTTTTTTAAATGAGAAAGGGTCTCTCTATGCTACCAGGATGGGCTCTAACTCTGGGACTCAAGTGATCTTCTGCCTTCCTGCCTCGGGGCTGAGGTACATAAGGTACATACTATTGATCCTAGCAAAAAGATGTCCCTGCCCTTTAGACAGGGTCTCAACTATATATTCCTAGCTGGCTGGTCTGGAACTCATTATATGAAGGAGATCCGTGTCAAACGTATGGCGATCTTTCTGTCCCTGTCTCTCCTGTGCTGAAATAACAAGTGTATGTTCCCACATTCAACTAAAAGTCACATCATAATTGGAGAGTGGAAATAGGCCAATTTTTGTCCTCCAGAGTAATTTAGCTCCCCTTGTGTTTAGAGACACAGGTGTGTGTGTGTGTGTGTGTGCGTGTGCATGTGCGTGCGTGTGTGTGTGTGTGTGTGTGTGTGTGTGTGTGTGTGTGTGTGTGTACAGACAGGAACTTTTCCTAGGAAAAGTATATTGTAGTAGCTTTTACTAGGTCATCAAAGGACCTCATGCTGTAAAATAAAGTTAAACTCCACAGTACCGAAGGTTTATGGGCATTCCACATTCTTTCTGCCTGTTTTTAACTGAAGATTTTATCTGGGTCTTTTGTTCCCATCTGATATGTATCCTCACAACGTCATGGTCAAACAGGTTAGTCCAAGTGTTCTTGTTTCTAAGCACAGACACCGTGATTTACTTCCTTTCACAGAGTTAAGGACAGAGCTAGCTTCTGACCCAAGTCCTTGAATAATCTAGAATTATTCTGCTCTTGCTCCCATGAACAAACCATAATTCTAGTGGTCAGTAGAAGATTTTAGAGTTCACAGTATCCTATGTTTGTGTATCCAGGCCCAGAAAAGAATTTTCTTTCATGAGAAAGACATTCCCAAGTGGAAGGGTGTCCACAGCAGGGCCACTGGAATAGCAATAGGACTTACGGCACTAAGAACTGCCAAGAGCTCTCCCTGTGTAGCCTTACCGCAATGGGCATGGGTAGCCAGGACAAGATTGGCCTCGGGCCTGTGCAGTGGGTTAGGAAAGAGTTATGTGAACCTCCTCGTGAATCTGAACAAGTGGAGCACGCTCCTCCTCTAGTCCACAGACTAGAAATCATGAGCTGAGTAGACGAATGTCTTCCTAAAAACAGCGTCTTCTTAGCGTCTCAGAATGTTCCTTCTTTGGAAATAGGGTCTTTGCAGGTGTGACCAATAAGAAGGAAGTCTACTTTGTTCCGTGAAGTCTCCCATGTATTGTATACTGCTCTTCAATTAGAATATCTTACCTTTTTATTACACTGTATTGTGAATTTAGTATAACTCTAGACACAGTATGCCGGCCACAAATTCCAGCTCCATGGCTTAGCAATCTTGTGTTACCTAAGAAATAGCATTGAGTTCTAAAAAGAGAAATACTGAAGTGTTCTCCCAGAGTGCTATCAGACTAGATAAGATGAGGCATTGAAAGGGTTAACAGTAGTATTTAGTGAACACCTAGTGCTACGCCGATGATAACGCAAAATTTTCCAAATATTTAAAGTTTTTAAAAATATCAAGTACTTTTGAAATTAAACTTACCCCCAAGCTCAGAAATTTCATTTTTCAAACAGCCTTGGAAGAATTCCCTCTCATTTTCCTAGAAATATGTTTAAGAATTCTACTAAAGCGTGATGGCACATTCCTGTAATTCCTGTACCAGGGAGGTGGAGGCAGGAGGATCACGAATTCAAGGCCAGCCTTACCCATATGGCAAGGTCAAGGCCAGCCTGATTTACCTGATACTCTGTCTCAATAAACTAGAAAAAGAAATAGCGAAAAGTAAGAACAGCTTGAGTGTAGTAACTATAAATAGAAACAACTTGTGGTGCTGTGGTGCACTGCCCATCGGAGACACCCTGGAAGTAGCAGCAACGGTACAGATGGATGCCCTGAGCTATTTGTATTGGCATCGGTGCAGTGAGGAGGCAGATCAAGCTGCCAGGGGAGACGTAAGGCATGATGCCATTTGCATGTGGTTTAAAATACAAAAAAAAGCAATGACAGCATTTTAGATATTCATGCACTGGCACATAAAATGGAGTTGATCAATAGAAACTTGAAAGAGCTTAGGTAGAAGAGGAAGTGGTGGCAGGTAGAACATGGAGGAGAGAGAGACAAAGAACACTACTTGATTTGAAAAATCTGATTTCTAGTAGGTTTAGAATATAGAGCAGCTGTGTTCTTTTCTTTTTAGGGGTATATGTGTGTGTGGGTGTGTGTGCTGGATAGTGAACCCAAGGCCTCAGTCTCATGCATGAAGCATGCAATCTACCACTGAGCTACATCCCTACTGCTCAGTTCTGCTATAGTCTGTACTTGGCATATAGACGGGCCCCACCGATTCCTTCTGCTTCCTGTTTTGTGAAAGATCATTTCTGTGGGAAAGGAGAAATTGCACAGTCCATTGTGAAAATAATATGAAATATATTCAATCAAGCTCCAGATTACCTGCCAGTTTAGAAGAAGCTTATGGGTAAAGGAGCAAATTAAATGAACTCACTCCAGCCAAACCCAGCATGCGGTATATTCTACAGGACAAATGACCTGCTTCTTCAACCGCTCAAGGGCATCAACCAAAGGGAGCAGAGAAGAGGCAAAACGTAAATTTTCTTTCTTGTAGATTCTAACCAACTGCTAACAGGTATTTTTGAGAAGGAGAAATTGAAAGATAAGTAGATATTAAGGCTTATTATGAATTCATCATATTTACTTATTAGAGGCGTGCTGGATTTGTGGGTGAAATGTGATGTATCGAACTTCACCCTTACACTGGGACTGAACCCCGGGCTTCATGCTTGCTAGACAAGTATTCTACCACTGAGTTAAATCCCTAAACCTTAAACCCTTGAATTTTCTTTAAAATAACTTAACCTCTGGGCTACCAAGTGAGTCCCAGGAAAGGCGCAAAACTACACAGAGAAACCCTGTCTCGAAAAACCAAAAAAAAAAAAAAAAAAAAATAACTTAACCTACCCGCCCCCAAACCGCCCCCTAAATCTAAAGGAAATGGAAGAAAAAGACAAAAATAGGAAAACGAACAAAAACTCACCCAGGACTGGCAAAGCAGAATGACTGGTATTTATGGATTGCATTCAACATACAACTCTGTTTTTGTTTGTAATTGAAATGTTCTGTAATAAGAAATCAAGATCATGCTCTCACTGTTTCCTCGGAGTTGATTCATTCATTCTTTCATTTGTTCCCTGTCATTTCCCATCTGCTAGCTACGGCTGGGTTATCAGCGGGATGCTAGAGATAATTTGGTAGCCCCATTCTCTAGACTTTCTCAGATTTATTTATCTCAGGAAAGTTTATTGGCATCGGTGCCCCACGACTGAGAGTGTGTTTGGCTATCTTTCCCGGTTCTCCTTCACAGGTGAAGTCTGAATGTGTATCAAGGAGCACCTCCTGGGGTCAAGGATGAAAAAGGTGATATTAATCATTCAACATCAGGCCTTATCAGAACACACAGGCTAAGCTCCTTGGGCGCCCCTGTGCTCCCAAAGTGCTTGTTTCTCTGGGTTACTGATTTCAGTTTGAAGTCAGGTGATTTGCTAAATGACCCAGGCTTTCCTGTCTGGTTCACACCACAGGGAGTGAGGAGAACAAATAGGTCCAAAGTCTGTTAGTTTCAGGGCCTTAGAAAAAGGCCGGTGTTGCTGTCACATGCTTGTCTGATTAGATGTCCAGAGTCTGTTTTTTGCCTTTTTTTTCTGGCTTCAGGAAGCCAGGATACCACCGTAAAAAGCAAGTTCCAAGAAGATTGGTTTTCAAGGGCATTGTTGGAAATCAGGGTTCTACATTTTGACTGTGCTGCAGACATTTGGGGGAAATGGGGCATTTCTTTATTCTCTTGTGTAAATGTTGGAAGCACCTGTATGGCAGGGCAGGAAACAGGGAGCAGATAGAACTTGGTGACAATTTTGATCTTGATAAAGAGGACACTGATTTTGAATTACTGGTGTGTAACTTTGATTCTTGTATCTATCTTGCAAGTTAGATCATCATGTCTCTATCCAGCAGATGATGAAGTTGAATCTCAGGAGTTAAGAGAACTTTTTTTACAAAGCAGTATGTATATAGCTAGTGAAATTGCCAGCATTGTGACATCATTTTGTGAATCTTATTATCCTACCTGTGATCTTTCTAGCTTTTAAGATGTGACCCGCAAAACATTTCATAAGGAAAGAAGCAGGGCATGGTAGCATTTACTTGCAATTCTAGATGAGAAGATGAGGCTGAGGGATTGGGAGTTTGAGGCCAGACTGAGCTATGTATTGAGTTCCAGACTACTGTGAGCTATAACAGATACCTGTTTCAGACAAACAAACACCAAAGCATCCTGACAATCCAGATTTTAAAAATATTTTTGAGATTATAATATAATGACATCATTTCTCCCTTCCCTTTCTTCCAAGTCCACCCATGAACCACCATATACAATCTGCTCAGTCCGTATAATGTTGCTCTGTGTATATGTTTTCAGGGCTGACCATTAGGTATTGGATAATGAACTGTTATGGTTTTCCCTGGTGAAGACTATTTCTCCATTCTCCAAATTCCTCAATTGTCTGTAGTTCTCTATGGGTGAGGCTGCCTGAGCATTTCCCTTTCCACATTAGCATTTCTATTGGTGTTGTGCTTGTTCAGGTCATATTTAGGCAGCCATGTTGGTGAGACTTTATGGGTGTAGTTCTGACATTCTTAGGAGACACATAATCTTATAGAAAAACTCCCTGTTCATCTGGCTCTTACAATCTTTACACACCAGAAAGTCACAATTGATCAGAGCTGTGGAATCCAGTCCAAACTGATATATTCCAACACAACTCCTGCCCTTAAGGTTGTTGCAGAAGAGGGAGTGGAAAGATTGCAAGATCCAGAGGACCAATCCAGATTTTTAAAGGGTTGTAAACGTTATCTGTTCTAGTTTCCAAATTATCTGCAACGTGTTCATTCACTAAGATGTTTGGGATCTAGGTATGTTCTTTTCTTTGAATGGATAATCTCGAAGTATTTCTAAGGTATTATAATGAAAAATCATTATAATGTGAAATATATAACACATATTTGCCTAAGATATTTTAATTGGGTCAGCAGAGTCTTTTGGTGTCCTTTGCAACACATAGTATGACTTAGTTCCTCTTGTCCCTAGAACTTTCTCTTCTTAATCAAATTGATTCCTTGTGATCTACAGGTGGCTCCTTCTGACTTAGCTGCCATGTTTGACTTTGACCTCACTAAGTACGTGTGTAAGTCTCACAATGGTATTAGGCCAGCACACTTGTGCCCTGTGTAAAAGTCTTGTCCAGAAGAAAGTTGGAGGGAACACTGGTGTGTTCACGGCCATCTGGTTCTTCTTAGCTGAGGAATGCCCAGCAGTCACAGTACTGCGGAGAGAAGGGAAACACAGAAGGAGACACCGTCTTCCATTCCAGCAAAGAGAACAATGTGAGGGAATGGAGGGGAAGCTGTTTATAAAAAAGTAAACCTGGATATAAATCAAGTGGAAAACCTGCCTCTTGGAGCAGAAAACTTTTGGTGCCGACACACTCTTTTTGGAGAATTTGTGCAATTCATTTTTATTGAATAATCTCCAGGCTGCACTGCAGTATAAATCTGAACTCAGTAAAAAAATAAATAAATCATGTATTTTGAAAACAAAAATATTATGTTAGCTAAGGAAGAAAAATATTCATTGTTTAACTGAATGGAACTTTCAAATATATAGTCTAAAATGTTCAAAAGAACACAAATACTAGTAAGGAAATAAAATCATAGCTTCACTCATTCATAACAAGGGGGGGTGAAAGTTTGATTTTACTCATTTTGGAACGATTATTTCTCTTTTATAAAGAAGGCCACACTGGGCTGGGTCATAGTTTAGCTATTGTCTCATAATGGCACCTCCACACAGCCTATCCCTTGGCAAATGACAACTCTCGAGCCTCAAATCTTTAATGTCACATTAGCATTCTGCTGATTTGCAAAATACCTGTTTCACATATCACAATGAAGGAAGTAAAACCGCTCATGACGAGGGAATTGTGTAAAACAATTCTGTTCTCTCTGGGAAGATGGCTCAGCAGGTAAAGGATTCGCTGTTTGAATGTAAGGACCTGAATTGGATGCCCAGAACCCATGTAAATACTGGGCGGTCACCATGGCCCACTTGTTATTCCAGCAGAGAGGAAATGGAGATGGCATTACCAGAACAAAATGGATAGCCCGAGGAGCTAAAGTGAAGTATGGGTTCAAATGAGAGACCTTGCCCAACAAACAGGTGGACAATGATAGAAAAAGACGTTAACCAACTTCAACTCCTGGCTTCCACATGCACACACATGCAGTTGTACACACATTGCACATGCAAGCACACATATACACAGGTATGCACACTACATACACATACACATGAAAAAAAACTGCCTTTAAACTGCTGATGTTATTATACATTTTCTGTAGTACAAATGATTCCTCAAAGGTGATAGAGATTGGACCTAGGACCTCACGCATGCTAAATAAATGCTTTACCACTGAGCCACACCTCCAGCCTCTGAGCTGAAGATCATACATTTCACATTACTTTGTATAGTTCATGATCTTTTTTGTTGTTACTTTTGTAGACACAGGATCTTACTATGCAGTTATGGCTATCTTGGAACTCACTCTGTAGACCAGGCTGGCCCAGAACTTGTAGAAATCCACCCGCCTCTGCCTCCTGAGTGCTGGGATTAAGGCATTTGCTGATGCATCAGGCACAGCTCACGATTTTTAACTGTATTCACATTGGAAATTAAGGACCAAGTAGAGACAGATGTTGGCATTTGCATTGACTAGATGTCTATGGAGTCGGAATAGATAGACTCCCAAAACCTGGCAATGTGAAACTGAAGGAAGATTATAATTTGCTTAATAATAATCTTAGATGTTAGTTTATATGTTTTAGCAAGTAAATATCGCGAACAGATTAAAAAGAGCTCCTAATATGCTTATTGAATAATTATTATACTATCCAAAACGTGTCTACATATAGCGACCCTTTACTTGTACGTAGCACACAGACCCAACTACTAGATCATATGCCAGTGAAGACAGAGGCCTAATGAAGCCTGAGAAGGGGTGTTTACACAGAAAGGATTGTTTGTTTCTTTTTAAGGAACACTAAGTAGACATCTTTATGTTTCTAATATCTGTAGAATTCGTCATAAAATTTCTCTTAACATAAATCCCAGTGCTCATCTCTTATATTTCCCTTTCTCTAAGCATTAGCAGAATTTTCCAGCAAGAAAAAACGAAAGTTTTTCTCAAAATTGTTCATTTTGGTCACAAGATACTATATAAAACTGATTCAAAGAAGCAAGCAGCAGTTCGTTTTGGGGGATACTTTTTGGAACTCCTAAACAGTGGCTTTGATCTACACTCCAGAGTTTACTTTTCCTTCGGCTTTATGTGTTTGGGGGAGGTAGGCCGGGCCAGGGAAAGAATACCCCTATACAGGCCAGGGAAGCAGAGCAACTTGCTGTGAAAACTGTAAACGCTAATGATGGTTTGGGAGGTGACATGTTACAAAAATACCTCAATCATCCTGAGTAAGACTTGGAACAACATTTATACAACATTAACTCTGGGGAAAAGCGGGAGGCTTGGGCATGTGAACAATGCTGCCTCTATTTGAAGCAAACCTGAAATGAGATGGAAATCATAGCTGCTTTCATTTCCCTTCCCCTGTGCTAGAGAGAGAGAGAGACAGAGAGACAGAGAGAGACAGAGAGAGAGAGAGAGACAGAGACACAGAGACAGAGAGAGAGAGACAGAGAGAGAGAGACAGAGAGACACAGAGAGATGAGAGAGACAGAGAGACAGAGAGAAGAGAGAGAGAGAGAGAAACAGCCAGCCAGCCAGCCAGAGACAGAGAAAGACAGAGAGACAGGGCGGGGGGAGAGAGAGAGAGAGAGAGAGAGAGAGAGAGAGAGAGAGAGAGAGAGAGAGAGAGAATGCCTATCAAGCAAGAAAGCTGAATCAAACAGAAACCGTGTGGACATATGTTAGGAACGCTGCATGCATATGCGTGTGTTTATGAGAGCATGGGTTTGTACACACTGGACTCCAGCTAGGGAGGATCCTCTCTGTCTCCACAGTTTCTGCACCAGCTTGAAGCCAAAAAATATTTAATCACTTCCATAAAAATGCCCAAATTATAAAAACATGCATGAAAAAGGCAGCAGCAAGAAAAAAACATGCCAGATATGTTATAGCTGACCACAAACGTCATTCACAAAACAAGCAAGTGGCCTAGCCAGGAATTTTCCAAAGGCTTTTCTTGCGGGGGAAATGTTAACTCCCGTACAGAGAGCTTCAAAACAGGTGAGGAAAATGACAGGTTAGTGTGCAGACCCATTCTGTTGATTTATCCCCCATGTAAGTAAGGACTGTTCCTTTTCTTTTCTTTTCTTTTTTTTTTTTTTTTTTCTTTTTGGACTGTTTCTTGAACTGAAGCACAAGCCCACCAGCGCCGCTCGGGAGGCAGCAGCAGACACGCGAACAGTAACTGAGCAGGCAGACCTTTGCACAGAAAGAAACATTTCCACATTCTGTGGAAGAGGTAGGCTCTGCTCTCCCAACCTGGCCTGTCTGGACCCCGCCTTTGAATGTTTCCACATCAGACTCCATAGACCTTCCTCCCCTTCAGTGTTTGTAGAGGATGACAGAGTTTGCCCAGCAGGAAATACCGGAATAGGTTTTGTAAGATTTCCATTTCCCCATCACTGTCCGGGACAGGATTATTGGAACTAGCAGGAGTGGTTACTGAATTCCTCTAAAAAGGCTTTGGGACATTAGGTTGTCAATCAGTTTAGCCCGAGTTACATCTGGAGAAAGTTGAAGTGGGTGGAGGCTACATACGTTACAGAACATTTTTTAAGTGGTATAAATAGAGGTAGGTTTATTAAGAAAGAAAAAAAAATGGCATCCTCAAGCCACTGAAAAGCCTTCTCTTGGAATCCTAAGTTGCTCAGCCTCAGGCTGGGGACCCAGAGAGCACAGTGGTACAGTGCTTGCCTAGTGTGTGTGTGAGGCCGGCCTTTGCTCCTTAGAACCACAGGAAACCAAAACAAATGAATAAAACAGCAACAACAACAAAGGTAAGAAAAGGTCAACTCCCTTAATCAAGCCCACCCACCCCATCCCACATTCATATTACATCTACAGTTCTTATCACATCTGCCCTAAGAGCTTATTTCTGCTTAGTTCTAAAGATTTTCAGCCAAGAGAATTTCCTGAAGCGTTTTTTTTTTTTTTTTTTTTTTTTTTTTTCTGTGTCATTTAGGTTCTACAACTTTTCTGTTTGATCCTCACCCAAAGCAGACAGACAGACTATAGAATCTAGCCTTAGCTAGCCAGCTATGGGGTTTGATTGTTTATTTTTTGTTTTTTGTTTTTTTTGAGACAGGGTTTCTCTGTGTAGTTTTGGTGCCTATCCTGGATCTTGCTCTGTAGACCAGGCTGGCCTCGAACTCACAGAGATCCTCCTGGCTCTGCCTCCCAAGTGCTGGAATTAAAGGTGTGCGCCACCGCCACCCGGCTTTGATTGCGTTGTTAAGGCTCGGAGACAATGAATTAAACAAACTTGGATTTCAGTTGATGTACTCTTACCATAGATGGAAACCTTGAGTTCTGTCTTCCTGGGAATTCTTCAGGGTGGGTGACTTAGAATTTGTCTGGACATTGATGGCTCAAGGCCCTTATTGTGATGATTGTTTCTTTCAGTGTGTGTTTCTCTGTGTTCTTCCTTGCCTGACTTCTTTGTTTGACAACACACAAAGCTTAACCTCCTTTCTTGATCAGTACAGTCTAAATACTTACATGAAAATCATCTGGAAAAGCCCCTTTGTAAGTCTTATGGGAAAGTGTGGAATGAATAGTATTTATTCTGACATGCATAAATACATACACACAAATACCCATGTACATATGTATCTAGTAAACTGAATGTTTAATATATCTTAAAATACAAACATATTTGGATATGTATGATGCTGTTCTGGAAAACAATAGACTTCACATACAGCAGTGATACTATAAGATTATAATGGAGACCTTCCTGATATCCCAATGGTTGTGATGCCTATTTTAAGCAAACCTACTACAATGCCAATTATATGAAAGTACAGTACATACAATTATATATATTACATGTTACTTGAAAATGGTCACATATAACTATCTTGCTGCTTATGTTATAACAACACCATGCATATATGTATATATAATATGTATATATATTATATATAATATATATAATATTATATTTTTCTCTCTTACTTTTCCTGTGTTGGGGATTGAACATTAGGACTTTGTACTTGCTAGCAAGCACTCTACCATTGAGTTAACATCCCGAGTCACTAGCTGTTATTTTTAGACATATTTTATTGTTTCATTGTATCTCTCTGTTTCTGTCTCTGTCTCTATCTCTGTCTCTCTCTGTGTGTATAAGTGTGTTTTTGTATAGAGACCAGAGGTTGGGTTGATGTTTTTCCTCAGTTACACTGTGCTTGGTCTTTCTTTTTCTCCTTCTTTCTTTCTTTCTTTCTTTCTTTCTTTCTTTCTTTCTTTCTTTCTTTCTTTCTTTCTTTCTTATTACATATTTTTTTTTAAGACAGGTTTTCTCTGTGTAAGCCTGGCTCTCTTTGAACTTACTTTGTAGACCAGGCTGGCCTTGAACTCAGAGATCTGCCTGCCTCTGCCTCCTGAGTGCTGGGATTCGAGATGCGTGCCACCGCTGCCTGGCTTATTATTATTAATTATTATTATTATTTAATTAATTCTTTGAGGATTTCATATAACGTCTTTTGTACTGACTGACAATCTTGCCGGGGATGGTCCCATTTAGAGCTCGTTTATGAAGTTTACAAGGGAGAAGGAAGAGTTCAGTTGAGACTAAGAACACTGGACCTCACTTACCCAGGCCACTTCAAGTGCAGATGTCTCCAGCCTCAGTTGTCACTTCTGTTGTGTGCAGTGACAGATACATCAGGGTGAAACAGTGCATCTTCCGGAGCTAAGGGTGGAAATGCTAGTCTTTAAATCCTGCCGGAGTCTGAGACTCTACATATGAATCCTTGGAAGTTTTGTCAACTATACCTCAAGAAAACTGAGGAAGGTGAGATGGGGTGGTGCACGGATTCTTGTTTTTTCTCATATATAACTATTCCGTTTTGACCTATGACTGAAAAATTTGATTAATACCATAAATATAAAATCAGAAAAAAGCAAAGACAGATGTCACCTCAGAGCTATAGCTGTACACTCCTGACTTTTGGGATGGCTCTCACTGTAGAGCCATCTTTACATCTCTCTTTCTGTTTATCTCATGTTTATTAATTTATGGTTCAGAAAATATGTTCAATTTGTGTATGCGCTAAGAGAATTCTTTGAGCTAAAACACTGAGAATTTAAATTGCAAATGCAGTATTTAGTGAAAGAAGAATGACTGAACTCATATGCTTATTTTACTCTGGGTCTTTCCCAAGCCCCCAGTAGACGTACTAAGTGAATAAAAGGCTATCAACTTAGAAGGCAAGAGAACAGGCTAGGAGCTTTAGCAGGCAATCTACCTGAGTGCACCACTGAATGGTGGATCATGGGTCGAAGCATAGCCATCACTTTCTTAGGGCAAAGGAATCAAGATCTCACATACTTGTGGGGAGTATGGTAGAAACAGTTCACTGAGCAATAACAGAGAAACAGCTAAAGTGATGGAAACCAGGGATGAGGCCAGACAGACCAGGGAGTCCATTACATTCCCTGAGGTTGGAATTCACAGGACCTGACCTTCCAACTGCCCATTGCTCACCAAAACTGGAACAGTAACATCTGTATTACTCCAACTTTTCCTGTCATTTCCACCAAAGACAAGAACTTTACTTAATTAACTATATAAATGGAGCAAGTGGTTAGAGGATTAAAAATATGAAACCTAAGAAAGGGTCAAGGGAATGTAGCAAACCTATTACAAGAGAATCTTTAGAGGTTTGAATATCATAGAAATGATTAGTGCAGTTTGGCGTCACTACGTCCTTTCCTGATCCCCTTCCTCTTTGTGGGTGCAGAAAACCACAGCCAGGAAGATATTCCCAACAGAAGAGATAAAAGGATTACTTTCGAATCTTAAATTAGAATATATCATACTTTTGATGACAACTATAGAGTTTTCATGGGTGATAAGGTCTCACTATGTAGCTAGCCCAGGCAGGCTCTAAACTTTCCTTGTCTCAGGTTCCCAAGCCCTGGGAGTATGGCTGTGCTCCTGCATGCCCATCTCTGCACAGATTTTTAATTGGTAGTTTTTTGTCTTTAGTGGTACATAAAAATAATGATGTCTCTTAGAACTATGAGAGTCCTGGAGTCAAGGAATCAAGGCGCATGTAAAATAAACAGATACAACATCTGTACTCTGTGAAGGGTTGGAACTGGAGTTCTGAGTGAGAATTATGCTAAGTATGAAGGGTAATAATTCTAAGAGCTATGGGCATTTTAAGCGTTTCCTTTGGCTAGGAGGTAAAGGAGGGAAACATTCATGGAGGAGGAATGAGAGCAGTGTGGGCAATCCCTGCTCTCTTTCCCAAACGAGCAAGGCAGGCAGCAGACCGCTGAGGCCCTTATTCTAACAGACTGACCCAGTTTATGATCAAGTGGAGAGGCAAAAGCTAGTTTGACCCATTGTTTGGTTGAATTTACATAGCACGTCTTTAACTAGGGTTCACAGGCCACCATGCCGGAAGGAGGAAAAAATATTGAGAAGAAAAAACAAGGACTTTTGTTTCAGGGTATGTCACCAGTCAGTTAAGAAAACTTGGAACGTGGAAGCCCTTCATGTTCTCATAGGTCACAATGCGAAAACACAAAACCAAATTAGCCATTGTTGGGTAAAGTCCCTGATTTTGCAAAACGCAGTCCCAAACCAGTCAACGCCGGCACAAGCAAGAGATGGTCAATATTTACAAACTTATTATTAATTTTTTTTTTAGAACTGCAGAATGCTCAGCTCAAAAGAAAAAAAAACTGCTGGTGACTGTTGGAGCAGGTTGAAGCAACATTACTTACACGCTCAATTGTGTTTAAAGGTTCTCCTTTGGAGATTGGTGAGAAAACCCGGAGAGATTATCCACAGATAAAAGCGTCTCTGTTCATGACCTTCTATGATCTGCATGAGACACAGCAGTGAGCAGAAGGCTCAGCCCTACATAGTTTACTTGATATTCTGGCTGCACTCACTTCTCTGCTCACACCTCTTTCATTAAGATCTCAAATTTTATTGGTTTTTCAGAGCTGAGGATTACGAATCTTTTTGTTTGTTTGTTTGTTTGTTTTGTTTTTGTTTTTTCGAGACAAGGTTTCTCTGTGTAGCTTTGCGCCTTTCCTGGAACTCACTCTGTAGCCCAGGCTGGCCTCGAACTCACAGAAATCCACCTGGCTCTGCCTCCCGAGTGCTGGGATTAAAGGCGTGCGCTACCACTGCCCGGCGGATTATGAATCTTAATATGCAGGCGTTTCCCCTGGGTTTATTAAGTTTTAAGTGGACAGCCATGAGAGACTCTACAAAAAAAAAAAAAAAAGAAAAAATCATGAAGTAAACAGGCCACTTTAAAAACATGGATTCTAAGAAGGTCTAAGCCATCTCACCACACAATTTGTTGTTAGAAATGCTGCTAACATCCAGGCTAGTTTGTCGAATTAGAAGCCCCTAATGCTAAGTAAACTGATCTTTGAGATTCAACTACTCCTTTCCAGGAACTGAATCACATGTTTCCTCCAAAGAAAATCCCAGCTAAGTACACAGGAAGCTCTCGACTTGTTGCTTGTGCGGAGATATATTGTTAATATTCACACAAGTGGTTAACTATGAGCTTGTATTCCTTTTGTGGTGTTAAGGATCAAACTCAGGGCTTTGCACGTGCTGGGCATATACCTCATCTCTGAACTACATGGCCATTCTCTAACCAGCCATTTTTAGTCTTATGCCTGTTGTGTCTGTACTATACCGTACAGGTAGAACTCTCCATTTTAACAGATGCATTTTTTATCCTTCACTGTGAATTTTCTATAGGCTTTTATTACCACAGACATTTCCGAGAGACAAAAATAGCATTGTTTTATATTCACGGCTCTCTCATTTACAACCCGAGAGCAAGACATGGGACACATTTGGACCTCTCACTTTCCTAAGCCACCTCACTACACAATGTGTTGTCAGAAACGCTGCTAACACTCAGGTTGGTCCATCTAATTAGAACTTCATCTGTAACACATATTCAGTTTGATATTTTGACAGTGACTGTTAAGTCCGGGTGATTCACAGTTGCTCTCTCCCTCAGATCAGCACTCCTGAGAGTTCCCAAACAGGCACGTTGTTGTTTGGACTAGCTATGAAGTGTATTGTATGCATTGGTGCTTCAAGCAGACAACATACACCTATAAATTGAATGTTTCTTGCATACAGATGGGCATTGTAGCCATAAACTAGCCTATTTGTTTGGTGAGGGGAGTGTTTTGTGAAGGAATGACAAAATGACATATATTTATTAATGTCTCTCATACTGTGTAGCAAAATCTGGCAGAGTAACTGTGAATGAAACAAGTTGTCATGATTTTATGGAGCCTCTTGACACACAGAACCCTTGCCTTTATTGAGGCAGCCTGGGGAGCTTAAGTTCTTAGTAGATTTCTTAGACAAAATTCTCATAAAATTCCCCATGTTATTTTCAAAGTTTTCTGTTTTTCTTTATCCATGGAATAAATTGTGTTTAAAAACTTCTTCTCAGGAGAAAATATTTCTTTTTGAGACGTCCTGGAAAGGAGACTTGAGCCTTCAAAGAAGGGTTGCAGAACTCATAGGTCTATGGAGTATTTTCTGGCAAAAACGGGAGCTAAATTACACAATGAACATTTTCTGGTTGCAAACAGATTTTCAAAAATCAGCAGCAGTGAGAATGTAGACACTTTATTTTATCTTTTATACATATATGCAAGTGCATAAGCATGTAGGTGCATGTGAACCTATATACACATGCGTGTGGAGGCCAGAGGACAACCTTGGGTGTCCCCTCCAAATATCATCAAATTCCTTTATGACAGGGTCCCTAAAAGCTGGAAGGATGGCTCAAGTCTCTCATGGGCCTGGAGCTTAACAAATATGATAGACTGTTGGCCAGTGAACTCAGAGATCCTCCTGTCTCTGCCTTGGAAACATATCACAAAATGTTCTGCACTTGACTTTATTATTTAAGCTTTAATTAATATAACTTAAGCTTTAAAAAAAATCAATACATAGAAGTACTTTGTTCTTTCCAGTGACTTAAAATACAGCATCACATGAACTTTAGAGTTTTCTCATTTAATCTATTCAGTTTTCACAATACAAACATCACTGCAGTTAACTATTGAGGATGGTTGATTTCATGAACATGTACAGACATGTATATATAATAAATTGTGCAATAGGAATACCATGCCTGAGAGTACAGACATTTTAAAACATGATAGTTTTTGGTAAATTGTCTCCCAGTAAGGTAGTTCTAGCTTATATTCTTTCATGTATGGGTGTGTGTGTGTGTGTGTGTGTGTGTGTGTGTGTGTGTGTGTGTGTGTGTGTGTAGGTCAAACGACAACCTTAGGTGTCAATCATCAGGTGACATTCACCTTTTAGTTGATTCTCTCATCACCTTGGAGCTAGTAAGTAAGGCTAGGCTGGCAAATCATTGAGCTGCATGGGTCTGCTTGTCTTCACCTCTCCAGTGCTGGGACTACAAGTTCATGTACTCACGCCTGACTTTTTTATGAGTGTGGAAGGGAGAACTCAGGCCATCATGCTATCAAGACAGTTGCATTAGTAACTGAGGTATTTGCCCAGCCCCTGACCCAGTTCATATTCATCCTTACAAATGAGGGCATCTATCAGGATTGTCACTGACACTGAGTGGTAGGGATGGAATCCAGAGTTTTACACATGCCCGGCGGGTGTTACACTACTAAGCCATGCTCTAGATCTTGGTAGTACACCTGACTTTAGCTTTTTCTTAAACCTATAAATGAAGTGTATAGATTCTAATCTTTTTTGGTTGTTTATGTTTCATTTTCTTGCGCAGTAGCCAAGTTTTTAATGGCTTGTTGTTATTAGTATATAAGAACTTCTCTGTCTGTCTCTGTCTATGTGTCTATCTGTCTCTGTCTCTGTTTCTCTCTCTCTCTCTCTCTCTCTCTCTCTCTCTCTCTCTCTCTCTCTCTTTCTCTCTCTCCCTCCCTCCCCTCAACCCTTTCCATCAAGTCCTGAGGTGAACAAGGATCTTCCACCATGCACCCCTACCATGATTCACTGTGCTCCCAAACATCCAGAGGAACAGGCTAAGTGACCTTGAATTGGACCTCAGGAGCCACGAGCCTACACAAACCTTTCTTCTGTTTGGGATGACAGAAGTGATTTTGTTTCGAGGCAAGAGATCTAGTAGCAGAAGATGACCTTGAACTCCCCACTTTCCTTCCAAGTGCTTCAATTATGGGCATGTACCACTGTGCCCGGCTAAAAAGCTCCACCAAAAAGCTAAAAAGCTGCTTCTTTTTCTTCCCATTGTGCTGGGAACGGAGCTTAAGACCCAACATGCTGGACAAGCACACCATCACTGAGATGTAGGACCTGCTTGAAGCTTATATTTTTCACTGTGTCAGGAAGATAGCTCACCTCTCTCATCATATTTGGAAGCCCGAGTAATTGAAATAACCCCTTTGATGAGAGACTGCAATCCTAATGGGGCCCTAGATATGAGGCCATTCACCTGGCTAATACTCTGTTTGTAAACCTAAGTCATTTTTGTTTTGTTCAAATTACATTTACTTAGTTTATTTATTCTGTGTGTGTGTGTGTGTGTGTGTGTGTGTGTGTGTGTGTGTGTGTGTGTCTAAAGGCTTGCCATGACTCAAGTATGGCGGTCAGAGGACAGCTTGTAGTAGTCAGCTTTCCCTTTCCATCATGTGGGGCCTGGGGAGTAGAATTGTATTCATCAGGCTTGGCAGCAAGAGTCTTTACCCAGTGAGCCACCTCACTGCCCCCCTAAGTAATTTAATTAACCACTGTTATGGGACATTTGAATATGTACAATTACATTTGGGTATTTAGTTAACTAAGTCACTCCATCTTTTAGTTTAGTTTAATTTAATTTTTAACCTTTTTAAGATTTATTTTTAATCATTTAAAAATTTTAATATGTGCATGTGCCTGTGTGTGGGTACGTGCTGGTCCCTGTGGAGGCTAGAGGCATCAGATCCCCCTTAGAACTAGAATTGCAGACAGTTGTGAGTCACTCCATATGGGGGCTTGGGATCAAACTTGAGTACCCCACAAGAGCAGTACAACCTCTTAATGGCTGAGCCATCTCTCTAGCCCTCAACTTCTTTTAAAGTGTGTTAGTTTAACTTTAAAAGTTCCTCAGCTGGATGTGGTAGCATATATCTGTACTCCTGGTACCAGGCAAACTGAGGCAGGAGCATTGCTGTGAGGCCAGCCTGAACTGCTTAGTAAAGTCTTTTTTAAAAACAACAAATATAGAACAAAAACTGAACAAACCTTTCCTTAGATCTTACTATTAAAACTTTTATTTGCTTGTTTGTTTCTGAGGATTAAACCCATGACTTTGCATGAATTCAGCCACAGAGAACTCCACATACCCACAATGGGTCACTAAAAAAAATCTTTTCAAACGTGCAGAAATATAAATAACAGTGAAGTTTAATCCTCTTTACTAGTCTAATGATTTTATAAGCAGTTTATAAGTTAAAATCACAATTCTGTTAAACTTTTGCTATTCTTTTAAAAATTGGAATCACCGAGTTCATTTATCATTTCAATAAGTAAGCCAGCTTCCTTTAAACAGTATCAGCACAGTTATTAAATATAGGTATATCACTAGAACCCGAGATTATTCTAGACCACTAGAACAACTGAGATTGTTTGAATTATCCTAAACACTTAGGTACCTAATTCTAAATTTTTCTGAGGTTGAAGAACATTTAGCTAGTGAAGAAATTTTATCATCCGACACCATTTTTTTTTTTTTTTTTTTTTTTTTTTTTTTTTGGTTTTTCGAGACAGGGTTTCTCTGTGTAGCTTTGCGCCTTTCCTGGAACTCACTTGGTAGTCCAGGCTGGCCTCGAACTCACAGAGATCCGCCTGGCTCTGCCTCCCGAGTGCTGGGATTAAAGGCGTGCGCCACCACCGCCCGGCTCCCGACACCATTTTTTAATGGACCTTCTTAGCATCCATGAGTTGGGTAACCACTAGACATTCGGTTCAGATCATCACTGAGTTTTATAGGATGAACTATGTGCTATTTGGGGACCTATACCATGGCTTCCTAACTGGAACTGATCATTTCTTCCTCTTAGCGCTGGTGGCTAACATCCAGGGTCTGATGGAAGGATTTTGTGTCGGTCACCTGGGCTGCTCACCTATGAGATTTCTTTCAAAATGGAAATTTCCTTATCATACTCCAAAGTTTTAAAAACCTGGTAACCTTTCAATGTGTCTCCAAACTTAATTCTGGATCTTTCCAAAATTAATTCTCCCATCCTTCTGAATATCAGTAGAACATTCACGATTCCCCCCGCCCCAGTATTTCTTTCTTTCTTAAAGCTGATAAAATAATTTAATTCTGTATTTTAAAAATCACTTCTTTTACAGTTTTGCAATTACAGCATAATTAAATCATTTTCCCCTTTCCTTCCTACCTCCCATATTCCCTTCTTACTCTTTTTCAAATTCATCATCTCTCTTTTAATTAATTGTTGTTACATATATACATATACATAAATACACACACACACACACACACATATATATATATATATATACATATATATATATAAATATATATATCCTGATCACTCTGAATAATACTTAGTTGTATCTTTTCAGGGCTAACCGTTTGGTATGCTCTTCCTGTTCTCATCATTCCTTAGCTGCCTATAGTTCTCTGTTTAGGGTTGAAGCTTTTCTCATCCTGTTTAGCGTGTCTATTGTTGTTCTTGTTCAGCTCATGCTCAGGCAGTCAGAATGAGCTTTCATGGTAGCAGAAGGGGCCATGAAATCTTCCTAAGGAGTTAAGCAATCAATAGTCCTGCACAGTGATGATGCCTATGGACCACAACAACAACCAGAATGTCAGGATAATCCTAGGGCTTCAATAGAGGCACAAGTACCTTGGCAGTAACCCTCTAACTGGACTTAAAACTCTCTCAATAAGAAAGAAATTATACTTTGTACTGGAAATTTAGTCAACTACCCAGGGCTAATGAAGTCATGGATCTTGGAGGAGCATCTACAACCACCCCTGTCTTAGAGCAACATAATCTCTAACTCCATTCTAAAGACACATTTGTCTTTATATCCACAGATAAGTGTAGTCCTCACTCCTGATCAAGGAAATTCTCTTTGCAACAGATGGGGACCATTACAGAAAATCACAGCCAATCAAAATGCAGAGTACCAATGGATGCATCCACAAAATCACTTCTGCATATATGGCTCAGGAAACACTGTGAAAGGGGTAGGAGGGATTCTAAGAGCCAGAGTGCAGGGAGTGTGCTCTGAGATTGTGTCTCTAAGGAATGTCAGAAGCTATACCCATAAAATGTCTCCTGATATTTCTTTATTGTTATAATCATGACTTCAAAGGACATTCGACTGCCAAAAATAATACTCTAGTCTCGACTGGAATTTGTGCATGTCTTAAATACCTTTGGCAAATCACTTGTGATTTGGTTAGAAGACCTCATACAACTTGTCAATGTGGTTACGAATTGAAGATAATGTCCATGTTATATGCATATGTTCAAGTGTACTCATGAAGGCATTTTTCTAAGAATTCCCATTGTAACCGGATAAAAAGGCTTCTAACAAGCCTGATTATACAGCAAACACTATCTCTAAACAACAAAGACTGCAATGTAAAGGCCATTCAGAATAGGACAGTTTCTGTTATCTGTTAAAAAGTTACTATTTTAAGAATTCTAACTAGCCGGGTGGTGGTGGGCCACACCTTTAATTTCAGGACTTAGGAGGTTGAGGTAGGTGGATCTTGGTGAGTTCAAGGCCAAACTAGTCTACAGAGCTAGTTCCAGGACAGCTAGAGTTGTTACACAGAGAAACCCTGTCTTGAACCTCCTCTTTCCCCCAAATAAAATAAAATAAAATAAAATAAAATAAAATAAAATAAAATAAAATAATAAAATAAAATAATTCTAACAGGACCTATGCCTGACACTGCTCTGGTGGTCAACAATCTGAGACTGGATAAGCTATGGGCCTGGGGGAAAACCAAAGACTATTATCATGCTAAAGGAATATAACTATACCCGTGTAGATCTGTCTTGCTCAGCCATCATCTTCGGGTAGTAGATGAGAACTAACACAGAGACCCACAACTAGACAATGGACAGAAAGTGAGAGATTTTTGAAACACTCAGTCCTGAATGGGATGTCTTCATCAAGCCCCTCAAGACTCAAGGGTCTGTGCAGAAGAGGAGGTGGAAAGATTGTAACAGCCAGAGGGGATAGATGACTGCCCTGAAACACAGCAGGATTAATGGACATGTGAACTTACAGAGACCATGGTAGCAGCACAGGCCCTCCACACATTCAAGCCAGATGGGATTCCAGCGCAGGCAGAGAAGGGGTTGAAGGGTATGTGGACCCAGGCTCTGTAACCAAGAAGCTATCTCCCAGTGACATCTGCTTACAAAGGAAACATTAGTTTTCTCCGATGGAATCCCACTGGGTATGTTACCCACACTTCAGGGTAAGTCCCTTGCCCGGCAGTAGACAACCAACACAAAACAAACTCAATGGTATATTTGTACACTTTTTGTCTCATATTGCTTTGTTTGGGCTTATTTTTTTTCTTACTGATCTTTTATATTATGTTTCCTGATTTTGTGTTTTTATGGTGTGTGTGTGTGTGTGTGTGTGTGTGTGTGTGTGTGTGTGTGTGTGTGTGTGTGTTAATTGGGGTTCTTTTTGATTCTGGCTGTTTGCCTGTTTATTTGTTTTCTGAAGAGATACTAAAAGGGAATAGAGCTGGGTGGATGGGCAGGTGGGGAAGGTCTGGAAGGAGTTGGGGAAAGGGAAACTGTGTTCAGAATACATTCTATGGGGAAAGATTTTCAATAGAGAAAAACAAAAATAATAAAAACTTAGAACTTAACTTCACATTTCAAAGGGCTGAAGAGGACATGTTTTTGGAATTTGACACTTGTGCTTCTAGCAAATCCAGCACCATCCCCTGTGGCTCTCCATGATACTTGAACTAGCTTTCTGAACTCACATCGTTGTACGGGAAAGAAATATGTTTGGATAGAAACAGAAATATACTGGTAATTAATTGCTTGTCTACTATTATATTCACCTAATCATAGTGTGATGTGATTAAAATCATCTATAGAGTATTTTGGAATAGACATATATATCCTCTTCCTTCATTTAAGTAAGTAGAATTGATACTACTGTACATGTACTTAAAAATACATATTTCTGAATCAGTAAGCATAACTTCCTCCATTAGAAATTTGTTATTAGGAGAAGAAATATTTACCTGTTCTAATAACATGTTAGCATGTTTTTGTTTTGTTTTGGTTTTAAGATAAAAATCTCACTATGTCACCCAGGCTGACGTGGAATTCTTCACTCTCCTCCTCCTGTCTTCAGAATGCATCTGTGTGCCCTGCTTCCTAATAGCATTTTATGTTACAGGTCATAGCATGTGAGCTCTGGAAACACCCCTCAAGTTAACATTGAACTTGCTCATTACATAATATGGTTGGACATAGAGAGGCTAAATGATTTGTTTCAGCTCTCTTGAGCAGTGTGAGCTGCACAGGGAGGGTCCAAGAGTCTTTGAACCTAGGGGGAGTCTACCCACTGTTCCAACTGAGGAGGAAGACACACTCCAAATGGAGTTGCCAAGTTCAACTTATACTGCTTTCATAACCACAGAGTATTTACATGAAAACAGCATTTTTTCCTTTTAAAGAAAAGCCAGCTTGTGGCACTGGAAAGTTTAGATAAGATACTGGGATACTGGGAGTCCACTCTTAAGAATGACACAAACTGGCAGCATGGATTAGATGCAGGAATGCCTGGGAGCCACATTTTCCAAAAATACAGCATTGTTTTTTTCAAGGCTACTGGAATTCCTAGTATAGAAGAGAGACAAAGCCCCTTGAAACGTCACATATATGTTTTTAGAGAATGTTCATAACTTCTGATTGGATAGAAGATCCACAGTTTGAATACAATTCACAAACATTCCTGAAACCAAAAAGAGTTAGAAGTCACTAATTATCTCTACTTAAACACAAGGGCTAGAAGTATATGTGTTTGTGTGTGTGTGTGTGTGTGTGTGTGTGTGTGAGAGAGAGAGAGAGAGAGAGAGAGAGAGAGAGAGAGAGAGAGAGAGAGAGAGAGAGAGTTATTTGTTAATACATCTATTTATTTATTTGCTGAAGAGTGTGCCAATAAAATGTGGATCCTGCTTACATGCCCACTGCTGGACCCAGGGCATTTATTCCACATCCAGCTAAGGCTTAATTCTTTTGTCCTCCTAGAGAGATTGCAACTCTTTAATGAACAACAAAGATCTCACCATGGATAATGGTAGACACTGATTTTTGCAAGCTATAAACAGACATATCTACCTCTCTATAGATATCAATACCAGCCATAAAAATAACTGCACTAATGTTTTAGTAGGTTCTTCCAATGACATTAATGTTTTACTTGTTTCCTGGGTTACATTCTGGTTATGTAGCCTAGGCTGGTTTCAAACTCCTGATCTTTCTGCCTCTGCTTCCCAGGAGTCAGGAGCACACCTATGCTCTACGATGCTGTGGTAAAAATCAGCCACTATTAATTAAGGCTTCTGTACCTCAAGTGACTCTGGGAGTCAAGTCTCTCTAATGTTTTAATCAACTTGATTCTGTTCTTCATGACACCTATTTACCTTTTCTGTGGTAAGTTCAGGGCTTGAGTTGGGGGCAGCATGGGGACCACACTTTCTTCCCCTGCTCTTGCTTGTTTCTGATGCCAGCCATTCTAAGCTTGGATAAAACCAGTTACTTCACTATTTTCTGAAAACATTGACACAGATGTGGATAGATGACTTCCCTGAGGGTAAAGGAGGGAGAAACAGTCAGAGCACCGAAGAGGACTTTAAATCAACACTGGACCTCTCTGCCAGGCGTTGGTGGCACAGGCCTTTAATCCTAACACTCAGGAGACAGAGGCAGGTGCATTTCTGAGTTCGAGGCCAGTCTGGTCTACAGAGTGAGTTCCAGGACAACCAGGGCTACACAGAGAAACCCTGTCTGGAAAAACCAAAGGCTGGATCCCTCTGTTCTGTCTCACCAATGGATCCCTCCTGGAACCCTGAGACCAAGGCTCCACTGCCTGCCTTGTTTCTTAGCTTCTTCCTTCTCCACTTCCTTCCCTGTTTTTTCCGCTTCCCTATTCTAAACACTGGGTGACTGTCAGCTTTTTATGAGGAACAACTTACCTAATAGTTAACAAAGGGATCGTTGTCTACACTGTGTTTGGGGGCACACATCTCATTTTCTCCATTCAAAGCAAGCTTACAAGTTATTTTTTTCTGTAAAGGTAGTTTGTATCTTACAGGGAAACTCTGCTGCAGCTAAACTATTAAAATAATGTATATTTAAAATTTTTCCTTTTGTATAAATATCTAAGATGCTTCCGTCTGTTCTCGCCTGAATCGAATCCAGCTACCTCTGGTGGATGTAATAAATGTCATCCTTGCTCATAGTTGCTTGTTTTGAATTTCCTCAATGGCTTCTTCCTGTTGTTTCCCAGTTTTCAAAACTGATACTTCCTTTTCAAAAATAGAGTTGGCCTCATGATCTGTTGAGAAGTTAACATTTCTCTTGCTCATCTCTAAACTCACTAAGCTCTATTTTTTTCTCTTAAGATCAGAAATAAGTGAAAGGAAGAATCTCCTCTCTGCTTTCAAAGCCTCTGCCAACTCCTAACTGATCTTCTTTTCAACCATATAAGGTAGCTGTTAAACAGAATGACACGCAGTCTCCTTTTCTTCTATACTTCGACAATTTTTGATTTGCATTGAACTGTTCTTATAAATGTGTCTTTAAAATAAGCTTTAATCTCTATAAATGGGGCAAATGTCTTATTCTCTGAATGTATAAAAATATATTGTATAAAAAACATTTGAGCCGGGCGGTGGTGGCGCACGCCTTTAATCCCAGCACTCGGGAGGCAGAGCCAGGCGGATCGCTGTGAGTTCGAGGCCAGCCTGGGCTACCAAGTGAGTTCCAGGAAAAGCGCAAAGCTACACAGAGAAACCCTGTCTCGAAAAACCAAAAAAAAAACAAAAACAAAAACAAAAAAAACCATTTGAACCACACTGAACTGTCTCATATCCTACAGGTATTCATATTCAACAGATAATGGTTTTGTCAAGCTCTCAAGAAGGCCATGAATCCAAGCAGGGTAGATGGAAGATTCCTTTGGAGGACTTGAGACATGGGGGGTATATTTAGAACACATTTGAAAAACCCCTGAAAGGCTTGGGGTATAGGCCAGTGGTATAATGATTACCCAGCATGGGCAAGGCCTTGGGTTCCATTGCCAGCATTGTAAAACAACAACAAAAAACATAAACCCAACCAAATAAAAAAAAAGAAACAAAACATTCCAGAACATCCACATGAAAGGATAAGATGCTTCATTGGGAATGACTGTGAGGAGACATTGGACGGGTATGGTGTTGTAAAGACTTCTCAGAGGGAGTAGATGGTCCACATGAAAGAAGAGCATCATGGAGTTAGAATTCTAGAAGCAGAATTCTAGAGTATAGAAAAACAACCTTCTGTTTGACCAACTAAGCCCAAACAACCAATACAGTAATCAATGGATGATTCATACAGAATGTCTGAGAAATCCTCCTCAGAGTTAGTTCTCATTATTCGCTCTGGCATGTGTAGAGGGAGTGGAAGATAATTTGGTCAAACTTTGTAATTCAGAGTTAGTTGTTGTCTTTACATTCATTTCAGACCACATACCAACTGTAAATCATTTCTTAGGAAAACGTGACTCTTCCGGAAAATAGTTTCTAGTTAGTACTGCTTTACTTAGGCCGTGTAAAACGGCACAGACCATCCAGGCGATCTGTCTTGCATTCTAAACTATTTGAAATGCTGTCTACATTAATTAGATTAATTGTGTAGAGCTAGCCTGTGGCTTCAGACTAGATTTTTAAACACACGTACACATAAAATGTTTCTGCTTGATCTCTAAAGAGTTTACTTTTGAAAAATGTGACTATGGCTAATGACTGTTACTCTTTCAAGACCCCATGTTTAGAACAACCACAGACAGCTGGTCATGAATCATTTCCAGCTTCATTCTTGTTGTAGGCAATGTTATCCAGACCCATAGTTTAAATATTCATTTACATACTAATGATTCCTACATTTATATCAGTGGGTCAAACCTCCCCCTAGACTGGGCCGTTCTAAGCATGGCTTCTCATGCAATGAAGTTAATCTGAACAGAGTCAAGCCAAGTATGGACACATCACGCAACCTAAGGTAGCACCTCTGGGCAGACACATCTCATCCGGCCATTCTTTTTTCACTGCAGCAATAACACCTTGTGAGTTCTTATTTGTCTCACTTTGTTTTATTCTGTTAATTTTTTGAGACAAGGTCTTGGTATGTAGCCTAGGCTGGCCTCCAACTCACGATACTCCTGCTTTCTGCTTCTGAGTACTAGGATTCAAGTGTGTGAATGTGTATGTGTGTCTCTCTGTGTGTGTATGTGTTGTATGAATGTATACACACACACACACACACACACACACACACACACACACACACACACACACACATAAAATAACTGTCTACCTATGCATGCCAGATCTTGTCCAGTACATCGCCTGGCAAGCTTTACATGCCCAATAAATTATTACTAAATGAGTATAAAGTGGAAACATTTTTTCTCTGTAATATTACAGTATGAAAGGTACATAAATTACTCCTTCAACAATTTTCCAGTATGTGCACACTGTAACTATAAATTAAAGCCAAGCTCTTCGTGACATCAGCAACTGGGACACATTCTTTTGGATTCTCTATTTAGAAGTTAGGTTGAGTCATGTGGGAGGGAGAGGAAGTGTCTCCCGTTAACGCTGTTTTCTGAAGAGGCAACTGTAGTAATACTTTTCAGATGAATACCTGTTGATGCAGTCTTTTTTTTTCTTTTTTCTTTTTTCTTTTGCTTCCCAAGATAGGGTTTCTCTGTGTAGCTTTGGTGCCTGTCCTGGACCTCACTCTGTAGACCAGGCTGGCCTCGAACTCACAGAATTCTGCCTGGCTCTGCCTCCCGAGTGCTGGGATTAAAGGTGTGCGCCACCACCGCCCAGCCTTGATTCAGCCTTCTAGTTGTGTTTTTATTTCCCAAGCCAACATTCTTCTTTAATAATAATGTTACTGAAGCAGTTTAATACGCCTTTTAAACAATATAGAATGTTTTTGGCAGGCATGATGGTGAGCTGTGATCCCAATGCTCTGGAGCCTGAAGGGGAAGCTGAGTAGAGGTCAGCCTGGGCTACACAGTAAGACTTTGTCTTAAGATGAATCTCCCCCAACAAATATATTTCAGAGTCATTTTAATGACGAATAAATGTTTCTAAAATCTAGGAAAGTTAGGAAAGACTTAAATATCTGAATATTCATAGTAAGAATATTTTTTTTTCATTTGGGAATTATACAGGGTCTCACACATGCTCTAGTATTGAGAAATATTCCTTGCTGCATATTAACGATGCCTAATCAATCTAAGTACATGCAAAAGTAATTAAAATATAAAGTAATATAGTTTCTTAGAGTATCTTCATTGAGACTAAGCTATTCATAACCCCACTAGCAAGAGAAGGAGAGAATATTGAAGTTGTAGCTTGGGGCTCTCCATTTATTTTCAGTTTATATAAATGGGATTTACATAGAGCAAGAAATTTCTCTAACAATTATAGCATCAAAAGACCAAGAAGAATCCTAACCAAATAATCTAGTCTTAATTTGTCTCCAAGGCAACCATTGAATTAATTACACTAAGACAGAACTCCATCCAACTATACCTACTCTACATTTGTTGAAGACTCTTGGGAAATTTTTTATTTTTTCAGTCCTGGGGATTGAATCTTGGTCCTTGAATGTGCTAGGCAAATACTTCCCATAAAGTACATTACTAGCCCTCTACTTCTTACTTTGGGAGACATGTTGCCCTGGTTTGCTTTGAAGTCATCCCATAGTTCAGGATGTCTTTGAACTCATGACATTGTGATTTAGCCTCCCAATGAGCTGGGCAGTGACATCAGGTGTGATGGTGAACGAGACTTTGAGTGAGTCCATTTTAATAGCATTTGCTGTTTGTAAATGTCTCCTGGTATGTGTGCCATGCCTTCACTCTACAATTTAAACTTCTTTGATCTCATTTTTTCCTGATCCTCCACCTTCTCAGTTTGTTTTATCCTTTACTTTATCTTTTTTTTTGGTTTTTCCAGACAGGGTTTCTCTGTAGCTTTGGAGCCTGTCCTGGACTAGCTCTGTAGAGCAGGCTGGCCTTGAGCTCACAGAGATCCAGCTGCCTCTGCCTCCCTAGTGCTGGGATTACAGGCATGCACTACCACCGCCCGGTCCTTTACTTTATCATAGACAGAGTTCTGTTTTTATGATATTCTGAGAGAATCATATTGCTTTGCATTATTTCAATTGTCCCTTGCTTGCAAATTCAGAGATTCAGCGATGATAATAGACACATTTCATAAGTTTTCAAGTTTTGCAAGATTAACAGTAAAAGTAAGGTCTAGCTGTGTAGCCCAGGCTGGCTTCCAACTCACAATTCTACCTTCTGAGTACTAGAATTCAAGTGTGTACCCCTCCATATATATATACACACACACATTGTACATATGAACTATCTATGCATGACAGATCTTGTCCAGCTCAGCATTTGGGCATTTGAACATATTCAGTAAACTATTATTAAGCAAATACAAAGAGGAAACTTTTTTCTCTGAGGTAATAGTAAAAAGCAACCGATTTTATCCCACTTTCCCCCCCTATTTTCAGTAGTAGATAAATTTTCAGGTTTGCCAGTTGCCTAGGACAACTATGGTTTCTTGGATCTCAGAGAGGTTCCCCCTGCCTCGAAAAATGGTTGTAACTAAATATTAGTGCACTCTTCTCTTACACTTTGTACTGCTGTTGTGTAAGGGCAGATATAGACATTCCCAACACATGGTCATGTGATAATAACACAGATGCAATGTTTGAATCTATTTTGAGTGGGAAAACAATTATTTGGGGAGTGAAGTACATATGAAACTTACCTGACATTCGAAATATTAGGAGGTAAAGACATTAATGGTAATAGCAGCCAGACTTTGAGTTCCTGGCAGGTGCCAAACACCTTTGTAAGGCTATCTATACGTAATAATGCAGTTGTGATTCACCACAACCCTGTGTGGTTGGCATTAGAGCTTTCATGTTCAGAAAACAGAGAGAAGAGCTGATGCACAGAAATCCAGTTTATCCAAGAGTGTGCAGTGGATAAGCTACAATCTCGATGCTCAGTCTGTGAACCTGAGCTTCTAAATCTAGCTTTTTGTGGTGAGAGGAAGGGAACTTTAATAGGAAGTGCCCAGGAAATGGCACATGGTGGCTCTGGTTTCAGTTCTCACTATGAGAAGAAGTGACTACTGCTTGCCACAGCAGACAGAAAACCACTCTTTCCCAAAGGAAGCACAGCTGTTAGAGAGAAGGCCCAGCAACGCCAGCATCAGCATTTGAGAGCCCCGCAGGACTTGGGGAAATCAAGTTAGAGAAAGGTTGTTTCGAGCTAGCAGTTCCGTGAGCAGTAACGTAGACCTGCAAATAAGGACCCAGAAGCAAGAAATGGTTCTGCCAGCCCAAACCAGGCATCATGGTATGCAGATCACTTCATCCACATGGAAGAGCATCAGATGGGATCAGACCTATTCCTACAGCCCACAGCCACAGACCAAGTGCTGAATATCGATGTAGCCATTTTTAGTAGATATTTCCATAGTCTAAATGTTTCTAGTGAAAGATCTTTTTATATATTGCTAAACATTAATTCTTGGGTTAAAGAGCTAGAGAAACACTCACTGTGACTCTAGACCTCTCCATTGTTTCTATGATTTAGATGCACCCTGCTGCAGAAACATAAGTGTTAATGTCTACATCTGGCATCATTTAAAAATGGAAGTATCAATGATTTTCTCAGATCATCAATAAGTATGTTTCAGTGAATGAATAAACACACTTATAGCCATACATACATTTGCACACCTATTTCTCCCCAACATTGTCCTCTTCACCTCTAGTATCCTATGATTGTCTAAATCTTCCTGTGATGTGACCTTGTCTCACCACAGGTACAAAATCAAACCCACACTCGTTACTGTGAATTCTGGCAGGAATCACTTCCTCACTTTGCCGGATTAATTCAAGTTCAATGAGTTCCTTTTCAAGGCTGGAGGCCAGTGCACTTCCCTGAGATGATGTCCTTTCCACACCCATCTCAGCCCTCCCATGGGATGTCATGCTCACACCACTTTGCCGTCATGCACATGCCATCCTACACATTGATGTGGGTCATATGTGAGCCTGGTAACTGACTCTTTAACTTTTCGCCCTTGTTCAATGTCTAGAGTGATGTCTGACATAAAGCTAACTCTCAATGCACCGTTGTCTGCAAAATAATGAAGTGAAAGCCCTTAATTGTTTCACTTCAGACTCACTGACGTCAATAACTACATTATTGTTCCAGGACATTTCCCCTCCTGCATTCCGGATGGACCTGTGCGACACATAGTATACCCGAGTGAGGGCTCCTTCTAAATCCATTGCATTTCAACGCACCCTCAGATCTCTAGGTGCTGTTTAATCTGAATCACTTAAACCTCTCTAATTTGGGGATAAAAACCATTTCACAGGAAGAGGAGTGAAAAGAAAGGCCCTTTATTGTAGAAGCACACAGCCACTCCATTTAAACGTATTCTGATGGCAGACCTGGCTGTGCTTGCTCACAGGGAGTCGATGTTCATGTGAGTTGACATATTCTGCATTCAGAATTCTGTGTTCAGAATTTGAGCAGGCAGCTGTTGAGGACACTCACTGGTTTAATCCGATAATCATGTAGTGTTGTTGATCTGCCTCAGGCCTAATCATTGAGTCCTTCAACTTGGGGTTTTCATTTTGTATCTCTTGGAACGAGGACTTCAGTGATACCAAGAAGAGCACCAGTTAGTGTTTAAAAAGTACTTCTTAGGCCAGCCTGGTCTACAGAGTGAGTTCCAGGATAGCTAAGGCCACACAGAGAAACCCTGCCTCAAAACACTAAACCAAACCAAACTGAAGTACCTTCTAACGATTTGAAAGATAATTAAAATAAAATTGTGTTATGTCAAGAAAGTGTCTTTCAATTACATTTTTTAATAGTCATGCAGAATATTGATTATAAACTATAGTACTACTGTTTATGGCCATAATCATCTCAGTGAATATTTACAACAACCCCCAAGGAACTGAGTCAATGGAATTGAGGGTTAGTGAGATTGTCACTTGGTTAAGCTTATTGGAAGAACAGTTCTCATTTGAACTCAGTGCTCTTCAGACCCTGGAAGGCAGGATAATCTTAATGCCTAGATACTTCACAGCGTCAGCATCACCCAGGGCTTCTTGGGCTGTGGAACTGGAACCTTGCCCCGACCTACAGGCCTCTGATCTGCACCTGGCAATTTCCACAGGTGATTCGTACGAACACTGGAGTTTGGGAAGCCCAACTCTAACCCATCAAGTGTACAGCATCATTCTTTTCCTGCTCCGTCTGCATTACTTTCTGTTTTTAAAACAAAAAACTTTTTTATTTTTTTTTTGGTTTTTTCAAGATGGGGTTTCACTGTGTAGCCCCAGCTGTCCTGAAACTCACTCTGCAGATCAGGCTGCCCTCAGACTTAGAGAGAGCCACCTACCTCTGCCTCCAGAGTGCTGGGATCAAAGGCATGTGCCACCACTGCCTGACTAAAGAAAAAAATATTTTTATTTGTGTAACAAAGACTCTAAGGTTAATGGTTCGTGTCAAGAATGTACCATTCTTACTTGTTTGTTTGTTTGTTTACTTTGGAGGAGTAGCAGTGGTGGTGTTGTGTGTGTGTTTCAGTGTGCTGATTTTAAACCCCTCTACTCAAGTGAACCCCCTTAGCCTCTGCATAGTTGGGACTATAGGTGTGGGGCACTGTGTTAGACTCTTCCTCCTTTTATTTTTTTTTCAAATTTTACTTCTGCAAACTAGAGGGGTTGTCACAATTCAATTTATAAATATATCTTGGTTAGTTCTCTGGATCTTTCATTCCTCATCTTTCAGGGTTTTTAATTATGTTAAAACACTGTTACGTTCTACATACAGATACAATTTTGTCTCTTTACAGGAAAGATCTGGTAATCCCTAGCACTATTTTTTTTTTTTTTTTACATGCCTAGCATTGTGCTGGCTTCCCCTCCTCCTTAATTCAGGGACACACACTGATTAGTGTCCTCAGGGAGCAACGATTACACTTTGGCTAAATAAGTACCCAGTGATCATGTCTGAAATGGGAGAAAATGAAGTCAAGTGGACAGTTTCTGGTGCTCTTTGTTGAGCCTAATGGGCCTCTCACACCTTACCTTCTACATGTCTAATGGAGGACAGGGGCTCCTATACCACCAGGTCTCATGTTTCTTTGCCCCATGGCTGGGACAACAAGCCATAAACTCCGGATCTAGCTGAGATTTCTCTGTGTCTTCCTGTGTATGATCGGCTCTTCTAACATTCTCATGGCATTCCTTTCCACCGTGGCTGCCCCAGCGCCAAACTTATTTCTGTACCATTAAGTGGCTTCCCATCTCCTCCCGCTATTTCCATGCTTCTTTCTATCTTAACTCTGACTTCAGACTTGATCATGTTACCATTCCCTCCAGGTTAACCTACTCAGTGGATTCCTTTTGGTCCCAAGATAAAAATCTGGATTCTCCACCAGAAGACCAATCGTCCCCCTGTTTTAGTTTCCATCCCTTATTACATTATTACTCTATTCTGTTCCTCTCCTTCCACTCCTAAACCTGCCTGTGTTTCCCCGCAGCATGCATTCTTTGGCACAGACTCCCTTCCCCCCTTTACTCTAGAAGCATCCTTCAGAAATCAGCCTCATTTTGGGATCCTCCTTCCTGATAACCGTTCCTGGGTCAGTTCCCTCAACTCCATATCTTGCCCATTCATTGATTTATTCATGAATTCAATGAACTGAATGAGTAGCCATTAAGTAACTCCTCTGGACAAGACTATGCCAAGAGCTGGTGTTAAACAAGGAACACAGTATGTATAGTTCTTAATCTCATTGCCTAGAATAAAAATCAAAGCATGAATCTCTCTCACCTTTCATAGGGCTTGTTGTGGGCACAAGTGGACACTTTTTGTGTGTTTATTAGGTTTGAATCCATTTCTCACATATGTATGTATGTAATATGTACATAGATACGTATTACACACATATACGTTCACAGGGTTTTCCTCTCAGTTTTATTTTTAGAATCCAGCACTGTAGCTGGCATAAAACTGACATCAAATAAGTATACATGAGGTGAATGTATTGTAGATATATTGTAGTCCTGAATGCTCATATTGAAAGTTACCTGCCCAGTGTAGACTCATGAGATTGTTTTTCTGGGGAGGGAGGTGTCTTCCTATGTAGTCTAGGAGGCCTTGAACTCACAATCCTCCTGCCTCAGACTCCTGTGCTGAGATCACAGATGTTTCGTGCCGCAAATTCCATCTTTATTCAGTAGAGATTAAAATTTTTTTCCCTCATAGTCTTATTGTTTCACAAATCATAGCTTTGTGTTAATCACAGACACATTTTTCATGAATATATTAAAAGTATTTTCTTCTTTGACAGGCAAGATGGCTCCTGAAGGCACTGGCCTCCAAGCTTGAGGATCTGAGTTCAATCCTGGGAATTCTCAAGGTAGGAGGAAAGAACCTGTTCTCAAAAGTTGCCCTCCGACCCCGTATATGTGCTCGCATACATACTCATAAAAGGAATTTTAAAATGTAACAAAATATTTGTTTCTTACTCAATAAATAAATTGTGTAAATTTTCCACATACCAAAAGATATCTCTTTAGAAAAGGAATCCTAAAGTATTTCAGAACACTACTTCCTGTGGTAAAGAACACTACTTTTTTTTTTAACATGTAAATATTTCTCTTAATCCCTCAATGGTAAATGCTCTGAGACAGATCTCGATTTTTAGAATTTAGATATATTATGCGTGCTTGCTGCTACTTCCTCAGTCTCCTTAAACAATGGCATTCCTCAATCTTTGCTCAAAAGATTTTCTGGTCAAATTCTTCTAAGTAAGATGAGTTGAATCCAGGCAACATGCATGTCTGGGTGCAGTACGGTGATTTTTAGATCCCATTAACCTGCTGTTTCACACTGTGAATCTTCAAGGGTGGAGGGATATTACACCATCGGAATACTAGCTATTTCATAAACATTTGATTTGTGGAACTATTTTACCTAAAAGCCTGTGTCCAAACACTTTGGGAAATGCCCCTTTTAACTTAATCAACCCTATTCCAGATAGGATAAAAGGCCTGCAGGCCATTATTTAGGTTCTTATTAAAGCATGAGTAAGTAGCTTCAGTTTTCTTTGGAGCTCAGCTGATACCTGAAACAAAGTCAAGTCCAATTTAATTTAACAAAGTGTTATTCTATGTGTGTTCTGTGGTCACTTGGTCCTATCACCCCGTCAACCAAGACTTCAATGAATAAGTTGTGATTGAGGGAAGACATTTGGAAGGAAGTCCCTATTGTGATCCAAGTCTCCTGAGATGCTGACACATGGCTCTTCCCCTAAACAGGGGATTCCTGGGTCACACAGCAGGTCGGGGAGCTACGAATCCAAGCCAGGCTCCTTCCCTCCATAAACCTCTATCCCCTTCTCTAGCTACAGCATTCCTGACCTACATTCAGTGTTTGAGAAAAATTCACTAAAAATAATACAAATATCATATGCCCACGTGAAAATAAAAGCCTTATAGAAATCAAACATGTGTTGTTTGTAAAGCACAACATTCTTTTTCTTCCCTGAACTGGGTTTTCACCCAGCACACATTTTGGACAGTGTGTTTTGGGGAATTGTACAGATAGGAGCTCCTCTTCCTCTGAAGCTCCATCTTCTTGGAGAAAGTCGTGAAATGCAGAAGTAGAACTGCTGTTCAGCAGAATTCATAACTTGTGCTCCTGGTTTATTTATATTGGTGGCAGATGTGGTTTTGTTCATGGGCTTCTTAGAACTGCAAAGATGTATAGACGGTGTCATAAGATTTCACTTATGCATAGCCAGGGCAGCTGAAGTCTGGAAAGAGTTAATGATTTATTTGCCCAATGTCAGATCATAAATAGTAAAACAAATAAGTATTAAATAATGATGCCTAAATGAATAGTCCTATTTATTGAGAATCTGTCAAAAAATATGGCTTCTTAGTATGTGTTATGTATTATGCTTACTCTTAGATGAGTCTCAGGCTTAAGGAAGGTGACGAGCTCCCGGGTGAGAGACCCAGGGTTCAGATAACCTAGTTCTAAAGGCTATCTTCTTCTCACCACGCAGATCTCTGTTTCTATAAATGTGGGCTCATCAAGACAAGCAGGAAGAAACAATGCAGTCTTGTCATCCTAAATGTCAGCTCAAACAAATTATAAAATCATAGCATTATGGGAGATACCTTTGAAGAAAAAGGTCTCATTTTAAAGTTATGTCAGAAGTTACTGACACAAAGCAGGGGTATCCCTTTCAAACACTGCCAGACAACAGTTACTTCAGAGATGATGCCCTGGGATGAACCCCCTAGGCGCTCTCTCTCTCTCTCTCTCTCTCTCTCTCTCTCTCTCTCTCCTCTCTCTCTCTCCTTCCCTCCCCCCCCCTCTCTCTCTCTCTCTCTCAGTCTCTCTCTAATTATTTGCATAACCTAAAATATGTTCTTTCGAATAACCTCACTCCCAAGACATTTTCTTTGGAAAGCAGACTAAATTGCTCATACAGTTTGGAATCTACTTTGCAAACGGACTGGGTGATCACGGTTAATATGATGTCATGAGACTGGTTTGCTTGAGTGACTTGATCCATGGAGTCAGAGAGTCTGATTGTAAGGCACGCTTAGCTGCTTGGATGAACAGTGATATCCATCCTCAGTGTCAGATTCGCATGGGATCTGAGAGGGTTAGGCTCAGCCATGGGTGTTGAATAAGATAATTCTAAACAGCTGCAGAGGAATACGCTACAGTTGTACGATAGCTCATCTTGAGTGTGAAATGATGAGGCCAGGGTCCAATCACTTCGTGATTTTTTTTTCATTTATAATTAATTACTTGAGGTAAAGTCTTACATAAGTTTGAAGAAGAACCAGGTGAAATTTGATCTGTTGACAAAATCTTACCAGAAAGAACTTCTGAACTATTATATTTATTTTCTGCTCAAATTTTCTAGAATCCAATCTGTATTTTCATTTCATGATTGTCTTATTTTCCTGGAAGACTGTATTGTAAAACATTTACCTAATGATTATTGCTGTTTCTGACAGTGCTTCGCATCAAATCCAGGGCCCAGTACATGCCAGATGGCGGCTCTATCACCCAGTCATACCCCAGTCCTATACGTAGGAACTGTACACATCTATGGGGCACAGTGTGGATTTTGACTATAGTTTTAAGACAAATAAAGACCCCGTTGTAAGTTTCCTCGATGGACCCCCTCATTTGTTTTCCTTTTTTCTCCTAAATTCTGTGTTGGTGCTATAAAATGAGCGCATTCAGAATGCAGGGGCAAGCTCCACCAACCACTTCTCCACTTTCGAATGCCGCTCTCTGTGAGCACAGACTTTGCTTCCAGGAGATCGCCAAGATTTCAGTATCCAGCATCTCTCTCTCTCTCTCTCTCTCTCTCTCTCTCTCTCTCTCTCTCTCTCTCTCTCTCTCTCTCTCTCTCTCTCTTTCAAGACAAGGTTTCTCTGTGTAGCTTTGCACGTTTCCTGGAACTCGCTTTAGAGACCAGGCTGTCCTCGAAACTCACAGAGATCCGCCTGCCTCTGCCTCCAGAGTGCTGGGATTAAAGGCGTGCGCCGCCACCACCGCCCGGCTCCAGCATCTCTTGGACCATATTGGTCCCCACCATCATTTTCTCTGAAATGTTTCAATTGCTCACATTTCGTTTCTAGCTGTGATCTTATTCAATATTTGATTAAAAGTCACAGTAGAGTCATTTTAGGTAGTTTTGGTTGATGTGGACAGATTTTATCACACATTTGGGCCCAATATTCTGGGCAAAGTTTTTCAGAACTAGAGAAGCTGAATATTTAGCTGGGATAGATGAAATTTATGTTCCACTGGGTTAAGAGAAAAGTCTTTTTTGTCTTTTTCTTTTTAAAAAAAAGACTGGTTTATCTTTGTAGCCCAGGGTGCTCTGGAATTCAATCTTCTGCTTGAGTCTCTCAAATTCTAGAACAGCAGGAGTGACCACCATGCCCAGTGGCTAGGAACTGTTGAGTCAAAGGTTGTCTTTACTGATTGATAAGACCAAGGACATGTTGAGGTATTTATTGAAGTGCAGTTTTAAAAACACCTGTTATCTCCTCCAGCCCGGACAGGTGGATCTGGCAGTGTTGACTTTAGAAATACTAATGAACTCTCAAAAATACCTTGAAAGCCTCAGAGACTGTGGACTTTCAATAGTGCTAAGTTGGCTCTTAGATCTCATTCCATTCTAAGGTAACCTGAGAACAAAGCAAGGCAGCATGGATCAACACCCAAATCCCCGAGTTCAAACTCTCCCAGTTCCTGGAAGTCAGTGGCAGGTGAGAAGTTGAGTTATCTTCCAATCGAGGATCCTCTGCCCGAACAGGAAGTGTGTTTGGCCTCAGAAGGACTGGAGAAAAAAGAATGCAGAGAGAGATTTCTGCTTTTTCCATTATAGAGGAAGGTGGATGGAGAGGCCTACAAACCACAAAGAATAAAATACTGCTGGTCAATGGAAACAGATACAGTTGGAAATCGGGAAGTCAATCTCTGCTCCCAAACTGGTGGAGTGGCAGGACCTCCTCTAAAGAGAAAGGTGATCTAATGGTTGTGAATGAAAACAAAACAAAATAAAACAAACTTCAGAAAAGTTGGTCTGTGGGGAGAGAGAAGAGTGGGGTAATAGATAATGCTATAGTTTAAGAATCTTACTTGCAACGCAGTTCAGTTTGAAGGTCCAATCATTCAAGCTTAACAATGGTGCATGTCTATAATCCTAGCAACTTGGATGCTGCGACAAGAAGCTCTTGAGTCTGAAGCTAGCCTGAGCTACATAATGGGATCCTGTTTGAAAGAGACACCCCACCCCGCAAAATAAAACAATATCTTTGCTCTTTTCTTTTGGGTTGATGTGGCATGAGTGCTCACAGAATATATTCAGTCAATTTTCAAAATCTCATCAAAGGCCTATCTTCATCAAAGCAGTCTCACTGTTTTGTAAATCGAATGGGGGAAACCCATTTGGAAATCAAACTTAAGTTGTTTGGCATCAAGCAAGGTCAAAGTAATATTTTCAATAAAGATAAAATAACCCTGGAACTCTGTAGTCTTGGCCTAGTTAAGACTTCCCCTTAGAAACCCCAAATTATGTATATCAAAACTGTTTCTGGGACTCTGGATTGTCAAATGAAGGACTTTGCCTAAAGAGACCCCCAAAGACAGAGATTTCCCTCCCTGGCACCCACATCACCTACACCATCAATTCACTCATGTAATCACTCCTACCTGTGAAGACCCATTGAGTCTAAGTCTGCCTGCACCTAGGAGTCTGCTTTCCAATGGCATTTATCAGGTGTGCTTGATAACTAACCTCTGGTCAAGAGCACTGAGCCAGATCCTTCATGCCACTGAATCCTCAACCTGTTTGCATATGAGATCACTTATGTTCACAACAGTGTTAGTGTCAGGGGTTACTTTCCTGGAAATTCTGATTTAATTTATCTGTGACGTAAGTTTTGCAGAAGCTTTGTAGCAAATTCTTTTGTGGAGCTTGGATAGAGATCCCTTGCCATAACCCAGCCAATTCACTCAGTTTCTATTCTGAGTTATGCTATATCCATTTGAAATATAAAATTATGACATACAACCCTTTACAATTTTATACAGCATTATTCACCTTCATGATTAACAGCCATAAACTATTATGGATTATATATTTTAATTTTTATATGGAAGTTTATTTATTTATTTATTGTTGTTGTTCAATACAAGATTTTCCTGTGTAGCTTTTGAATTCACTCTGTAGACCAGGCTGGCCTCCAACTCAGAAATCCACCTGCCTCTGTTTCCTGGAGTGTTACCACATCCAGCATAATTTTTTTTTTACTGTTGTCCTTTGTTACTTTGTAAGTGTAATTTTGCTACTGTTATGAATTATAATGTAAATATCTTATATGCAGATGCTCTTACTTGACCCCTGTGAAAGACTCATTCATTCGACCCCCAAAAGGGTCACGGCCCATGGGTTGAGAACCTGTGACTTAGCTGAAAACCAAATGCTTTGAGGAATCTTTGATATAAAGTTCCCAATTCCAGAAATTTAATTTGTAAACTATCATTCTTTAGGAAAATATTCTTGCCAAATCTGGAGGTTGAGGGAGTGAGGAGACCTAATTATCGCAAAGGGGACAACCTCTAAACCCCAAAGCCTGACTAGAGTAAGACATAACCGAACAAGGATGCCTCAGTTGTCCTAAGAGAAGAGACTTCTGGATGCTCTAGGTTTACTCTGGAGCTGTCCTGGGGTTCAGTGAGGTCTGCTGCCTGACTCATTTGTCTGTGCTCTCTCACACTCCCCTGTGGGCTGCCCAGACACTGCCTCCATCAAGGTAATTAATACGTTTGCATGCTCTGCGCAGCAACTTTGAGATCTTGGGTCTTGTCAACCTCCTGACTACCTAACCTTCCCAACATTTTCTTTAACTCAACAGAATGCTTGCTGACGACTTTGAGAGCCTAACTTTCTGCTCATGCCTTTGACTAGTGGATCAAACTCAAGACGTTAAAACAGACTTTGTGGACTGTCCTGCAAAGGTTGTGTTGTCTACATCCTCTAGACTTGCCTGGGTCCATGGAAATGACTGGAAACTTGAAAATATACTAATATGGCCAAAACCTTGAGCAAGACTTCCAGGACATGATGATTCTAGAATGATGGGGGCAAACTGTTGTCCAAAGCTTGTGAAAAGCATGCTGGGAATAAGACAGCTAGAATAGACTCTTGACAAACAAAACCTCTAAAAGTGTTTTAGGAAAGGGAGGGTATGGGAAGGGAAGATGGCACGAATTCAACTATCCTAAAATAGCAGGTTAATTACTTTAGGAAGAAAAGATAAGATGGGGACATATTAGTCACAGTTTCTTTTTTGGCTGTTACATTAAAGTTGCCTGATGAACTGCATACATTGGTCATTTGCATTGATCTCTAGACTGTTAAAAGGCAGTCTAGCCTATAACTGCAATTGGCAACTGTAGCTGAAGTTTTCTCCAGTCCTGCCTGGCCCATGGTGAGGACAAATCTCTCTCACCCGCCAGTCCCATAGCTGCTCAGACCCAACCGAGTAAACACACAGAGACTTACATTGCTTACAAACTGTATGGCTGTGGCAGGCTTCTTGTTATCTAGTCCTTCTATCTAAATTAACCCATTTCTATAAATCTATACCTTGCCACATGGCTCGTGGCTTACCGGTATCTTACATGTTAGTATTCATGGTAGCGACTGGCAGCGTCTCCTCTCTCAGCTTTCCTGTTCCCAGAATTCTCTGCTTGTCCTGCCTATACTTCCTGCCTGGCTACTGGCCAATCAGCATTTTATTTATACAGTGCAATATCCACAGCAGGCAACATCTAAGTCAAAATGCAAAACTTCACAGCCCTACAGGACTGGGGCTAATAATTTGCATTCATTTATCTTGTTGTTGGTGGAGTTCCCTCTTCTGGTAAGCTGTCTGCTTTACACTGGAGCTATTTTGTTGACAATCAGTTCACACCTTGGGTATTTCATCTTGCTTCAATTTTCTTTGCTGTTTACAGATCTCTCTCTCTCTCTCTCTCTCTCTCTCTCTCTCTCTCTCTCTCTGTGTGTGTGTGTGTGTGTGTGTGTGTGTGTGTGTGTGTGTGTATACACACACATATACGCATACATTTGCTATAAATTCTTATGGACCACAAAGGAGACTCAACTATTAACATATTAATTAACATATTTATTTTCAGTCATATGTCACCACTGCTTCACCATTTAGTCATAGGTGTGACTGATACAGTAGTGATGTCTACAGCTCTCATTTTGTCTATTTGCTTGAGTAATAAATATCCTATGGTGCTTGTACAAGACACTGTGAGAAGTGCTTGACAGAGGCCAATTTCCTGATCCTTATGAGAATTCCATGAAGAAGCCTTTTTTTTTTACTTTGTAGAAAGGAAAACTGAGGTACAGTTTAAATGTTAAATTAATAACATCTCTGAGCACAGCATACCTGGTGAGTGATGAAAGCTGGTTTTGCAGCTGGGCAGACTGATATCAGAGCAGTTTTTTTGACCACTAGGTTATCTCGAGTTATGTTTATAAAGCTTCTCTTAGTAGGCAGATCTCTGGCCTGTGCTTTGACCTAGCAATCCCTGGAAAGTTTCCACTTGACTCATTCCAGACTCTCACGCAGGGCCGAGAAAGGACATTTGGAACTGAAGAGTGATCAACAACATGCTTTTCGTCTTAGTTCCAAACAGAGTTCCTTTAGATACAGTATAATTTTTGGTTCCTTGTCCCCCCCCCTCCCCACTAGCACTAGAATACTGGCTTTTCCCCAAATAGAGGCCATGTTTTCTTTATTATAAAGATATCATATGTCCCTCTCTTAGTCAATGGTAAGATTATTTGTTTCTCTAGTGTCAAGTGTTTTATAAAGTACTAGGTCTCTCTGTGTACTTGATTTTTCTTGGCTAACATTTACCATAATCACTTACACATTAAAGGAGGTAGAAGTTTAATTCACAGTAAAAGCCTTTGGATGCATATTTCAACTAGGGTAGATAGACCGCTTTGCGGCAGAGTTATGTTATTAAGTTCATGACCCAAATATGGTGCACAGACTAATGTCCATTGGCCACGAGACGCTTGTCATCACCACTGGTTACTTCCTTGACTACGCCCTGACTTTTCCTTGAGTTTCTCTGAGGTTTGCCAAGATTCCTCATCTTCCACTAATCAGTTGAAACTGATTCACTCTGTTTCTGCATTCTATCTCTGACTTGGGAGTTGTCCTGGGATTTGAGTTAATGATGGCAAGCTTGTAAATAGACAAAAACAAACAAACAAACAACAGCAACAACAACACAACCCAAAACCAAAACTAGTCTTTCCTCACATGGCAAAGCAGTAAATGGTCTCATGATCTCCAAAGTATGGTCACATAATCCGTGGAAAGAAAGCAAGCAATGCCTTTGTAAATGAAAGGAAGAACAATGACGGAATTGGTGACGTGTGTTTGGCAAAATGTTAGCTATTAATTTGGCCGGAACTTGGGAGACATGACTGGGTTAAAAATAGAGTGTGTCGGGGACAGGGGTAGGGGGTGGGTAAAGTTTCCTCTAGAGATGTTCCTCTGTACACACACCCGATGTTGACATGCCACACAGCAAGAGAAGACACCTCCTTCACCCCCTACATATATACCACTCCCCCATGCCTCTACTGGTCTTCATTCTCTTTAGGAAGATCTTCCATTTTTTCCCCTATCCCAAAAAGAAAAGTGCCAAGGGAATTGGTGTTTAATTTCAAACGACAGGCATATTAAAGGCATTTGGATATACTGATTTGAAACAATAACCTTCACTTAGGAGTAAGTCACTACCCAGATGGGAGAGTGACTTTGTGGGTTTAGCATCCGTTTCCTGATCTTTTTTTTTTTTTTCTTTTTTTTCTTTTTTCGAGACAGGGTTTCTCTGTGTAGCTTTGGAGCCTGTCCTGGATCTCACTTTGTAGCCCAGGCTGGACTCAACCTCACAAAGATTCACCTGGCTCTACCTCCTGAGTGCTGGGATTAAAGGCGTGCGCCACCACTGGCCGGCTCTGTTTCCTGCTCTTTAGAGCCACATAAATTAAACAGTTCAAATTAAGAAAAGCTCACTGTAAGAGCTGAGTCATCCCATTTGTATCACTCATTGATCCAATTAAAGTGACAAATGCCACAAATGCTTTTGTGTTTAGTGTATAAAAGTGTTGTGTGGGTTTCTGGGGTGAAAGGTGCTCCAAAGCACTACCAGCAACTTTTCTCTTTCTGATTTGTTATGTTAACAGCCTTTGTTTCCACAGTCAACTCTTGGAAATTCACAACGGAGACACTTTAATCTTATGACCGAGTGTTTCTGGAACTATCCTGACTCGAACTATTTCATTCTATCACATTTAGAAAAGCAGACCTGGTTTAACATAAGAATTCTGTCTTTGTACAGAAGTGCATCAGTGGAATCAACACTATCATGTCCATTCCAGGCAGGCTCCTGGACCACGTGCAGAATCCTCTGGGGTTTATGTATAAGGTTCCTACAGAGTTATTGATGACGCTTGTTGTACCTTGGATGCTGAGTTTGAAGAGGAATTAAAGCAATTTATTAAACCTTTTCCAGCATGCGGGCAAACCATGCTACCTTCTGCCACACAAACTTGAGAAGTGGATTTGGCAAGGATTTCTCTGAAAAAGGAGCGGTATGTCGGTGCTAATAGCTATAGACAGGTTGCCGCAGTAGATGGGCTTGAGCAGGGATATGCTTGTTTGTCCTGAAAAACAGTTCCTTCTGCCCTTCACATCCTTAAGAAGAACTCACAGAAGAAACTAAACTGTCTCCTTTTCAATGTGAATATCTGTGAATACCACTATGAGCTATTGAACTACATTGATTAGCCTGGCTTCGCCATACTATGGAAGGCAAAAGCAAAACAAATGGACAATCATGTTCTTCCAATTCTGCTACACAGATTTAGGGATGTGGCAGCCAGAGAGGGCTGGGCATCCCCGAAGAAGACTGAATTGTTCAGTACAACCCAACCTCCGATGACCCTAAGGCAGAAAGACCAGGAGCCTGATGGAAGAAGGCACCACCCTACTACTCATCCTGTGACCTGAAGAGTTGGGCTTCTTTTGTTACTTAAAGCAATCCAAGGTTCCATTGAATCCAACTGACTTTTTCTGGTCAAAAGTTTCTGAACATTCAGCCTCAGCTTGAAAAGCTGATTGAAAAGAATTATTTTCTCCGTAAGTAAATGCAGGAAGCATACAAGTCTTCCATAGGCACATGTGACTTCCACTCTGAAGCAGATCAGCGATGTTAACTTATTAAATTTGCCTCAGGTTGCTCCGTCGCTTGGTTTCAAGGCACCTTTCTGTAGTGGGTAGCCGTTCCAGCTTTGACCTGGAAGTTCTAACCCGCATTGAGGCTTCAGTGACTGTCACGCCTACAAGATGGGGCGGAGAGAGGACCCTGAAAACCTGAGATCCAGATGGGCAGCTCTCTCTTGCTTCCTGGACCTTGGACGCTGGAGGTAGACCGTGCAGAGTTCTCCAGAGAACACCACCGGACTGCGCTACACCTTTCCCAGTCCCTGTTACCTGTCCCTTCACTTGTAAGTTACCCCACAAAATAAACCTCCCTTTAACTACGTGGAGTGGCCTTAATAATTTCACCAATACCTTTCCTTCCTAGGAACTTGAGAGACCTTGAAGGTGAGCATAACATGGTGGATTTGGCTACTAGAAAATGAAGAAAGTGAAGCCAACGATCCTTAAACACATCAGCAAGATGACACCTCAGGCACCTCAGGCAGGTAGTTCCCTCACTGAAATGGTGCCTTTCCACCTGGACCAGCTTCCCCAATTCTCCACCCCCGAACCCCTTTAAAAAGGAACTTTTATCCCCTAATGATTCCAATAAACCAAATTACGTCATTGTTTCACTATGATTTTTTTTGCTTTGTTTTGTTTTACATCTTTCACTCCAACTATGGGGAGACTTTTGTGGCATGACTTGCCAGCTGACCTGCTCTAAAATGCGACAGATATTGGGGTGGGAGGGTGAATTTTGATTTTGGGTTATAATGTTGGGACAGTCCATCATAGCTCTGACACCTAGCATGCTCTAGAATTTTCGACAGAAGTATTTTATATTCTGGTGCCTCAATTTTTTTTTAAGTTCTCTAAAACTTAATTAAAATAAAAAACTTTCCTTCAAGTTTTTGTTGAAAACACTTTTAGTTAATTATTATTTTAGAAGTCTGAATGTATTTTATCATGCATATTGAGTAATGCCTGCATTTTTTTATATTGAATGTAGTGAGGTTTTGACCAAGTTTAGCAATGAGTTTGGGTGGTGAGCAGCTCATTCCTTGCTTATTCATTAATCATTGCTTTGCTCAAAAATTTTAAAACCTTGTTTATTCTTTAACAATTTCATACAAGTAATGAATTTTACTCTTTTTATTTCCTATTAACCTTTCTCATCCCTCCCCCTTCTTCTAAAACCCTACTTCTCAGCCAGTTCTCTTCCTACTGTGTGTGTGTGTGTGTGTGTGTGTGTGTATGACTGAGTTTAATTAGGGATGACTGCATTTTGTCGTTGTATCTTGTTTTTGGAACAAGGTCTCACATAGTCCCAGCTAGCTTCGACTTTCCTGTGTAGCCAATGCTGGCTTTGAGTCAGATATTCCTGCTGCCATCTTTAAACTGTTGTGACTATCTGCCCACTCTGTCTTCTTTTCTCTCTGTCCCTCTGTCTTTGTCTCTCTGTCTAGCTCTGCCTCTCTCTCTCTCTCTCTCTCTCTCTCTCTCTCTCTCTCTCTCTCTCTCTCTCTCTCTCGCTCTGTTTCTTGCTCTCTCTTTCTTAAGCAGAATCTCATGCCATAGCTGAAGTAGGTGCCTAGGACACACTACACAGCCCAGGTTGGACTTATATGTGCAACAACCCTCCTTTCTCAGCCTCTTGAGTGCTGGAATTAGAGGTATGAACTGTTAGCTGACTTTGAAGTGGTGATTTTAAATGCTCTTTCTTATTAGGGTTTGTGTGGGTAGAAGATGATCTGCAGATTTGATATCATAGCACCTTTGTGATAAATGCTTATATACTTCACCCATTTTTGTATGTTTGCTAAAATATATTGTGTCATCCCACTTACTCTAAACTGCCATCATATCTAGCAACTACCCATAAATTATTAATCTTATTGACTGTTTTAAGTCAGTATTTTGGAATTATTATTCTTAAGCAATAAAGACATATGCAAGTAACAAAATAAAATTGATTAAATCTACATTTATCCTAACTTCTTTGCTGATTGGTGTGTTATGAAATAGTGTTAAGGAACCAAAGAAATGAGACAAGGGACATAAATTTTGTAATTGCATAATCATTTCCCAAACACTAGATAATATGCAATCCTTTGTTCTAATTGCAACCTATGCCGAAAAACAGAGAAAAATGATTAGTCCACCTTAGCGAGAAGGGAACTGAATTATGGAAGTCTGGATATCAGTTCTCAGAAAAGCTTATCCCAGGAGTTCATTGCCCATGAGTAGGCTATTTCCTCTGATCCCTGACTCATACTGGCAGCTGGCTAATTCATTCACTTATTTTTTCATTCAGCAAGTTGTCCTGCTGTGTGCTAGACACTGTTCTACACACTGGGGAGGGCTAGGCACTCTGCTCAGCAGGACAGTATTTGTCAGGCAGGACTAAAGAAAAGGTTCTCTTCCTAGCCTATCATAACACACACGTATGCACGCTCTTATGCTCGCATGCGCGTGCGCGCCTGCACACACATAATAGACAATGGAGACCAAGGATTAAATCAGGACATGAACTAGGAAGTGCCCAGGATAACGCAGGCATCAGAAGAGCTGGTGAGGAAAAGCAGTCAGAGGTAAAGCAAAAGCCAGCAGAACTGGGTAAACACACTCGGTGAAGTATTTAGAAAAAAAAAAAAAGACAAGCTAAGACTGACTTCAGGAGTTTTGGACTGAAAAACTGCAAGTGTCCAGGGGTCCCTCTTAAGTGGTTTTCTGAATAATACAATCTCTTGGTCCCGTAAAGAGAGGGGCAAGTCCAATCATCAGGAAAGACATTTTATTTTGCTTTCTGCTCTTGAAATGTGTAGATTTTATTTGGATAAGACCTGTCATAGTATTGACTACTGCTTTTTCTTTGGTTGATACAATGACTTAGAGAAAGGAACTCACATGAGTGAGGTTTCAGCAAAGATCTTGGTCAGCCAGGTAGACTACACGGCCTGTTTTTGAACAGTAAGTGCTACAGATGTTTTTCAGCTAATAGAGAAAGAAATACACTGAATTTCATTTTGGGTTAGATCTGTTATTATAGGCACGATGAGTTTGCTTGTAAAGTAGCTAGGGATTTATTATGGAACAGAGGCATGTGGCTGCTAAGAGTAGGGCGATATGGACACACGTAAGTTTTATGTAAGTATGTATATATATGTATGTGCACACACACAGGGTTGTTGAGTTTTTTGTTTGTTTTTGTTGTTGTTTTTTCTAGACAGAGTTTCTCTGTGTAGCTCTAGCTGTCCTGGAACTCACTCTGTAGACCAGGCTGGCCTCGAACTCACAGAGATCCACCTACCTCTGCCTCCCGAGTGCTGAGATTAAAGGTGTGTGCCACCACCGCCCAGCATTATTTTAATATTGGGCTTTACTATGTGCCCCTGGCTGACTTGTTATGTTGCACAGGCAAGCTCTGAACTCATGGCACTTTTCTTGCTTCAGTCTCCTCAGTGCTGAGATTACAGGTCAATGGCCTTTTGCTTCATTGGCTCTTTGCTTGTATTCCTCCTTCCCCTCCCCTCTCCTCCCCTCCCCTCCCCTCTCCTCACCTCTCCTCCCCTCCCTTCCTCTTTCCATTCCTCTTTATCCGTCCTCTCTCCAACTTCCTTTCCTTTGCCTTCTTCTCCCATCCTCTCCTTCCTTCTATTCTCCTCTCCTTTTCCTTCCTTCCTTCTTATTTTCTGCTTGACCCAATTGTTTTGCTATCAAGCCCAGCCTAGCCTGGCCTCCAAGTCACTAGGTAGACCTAGCTAGCCTCAAATGTGCAATCCATCTGGATCAGCACCCCAAGTGCTATGACTATAGGTGTAGGTCACTATGCTCTGTTCATTTTTAGGCATTTTCTTTAAAGCACATTAGTTAAGACTGTTAACACCCTGGATACACAGTGTTGGAAGAATCTTTGCAGTCATCTAGTTCCATAAGTATGCCTGAGATCATGTGCCAAGTCTGACAGATTGATGGATGTTTGTTGGAGCTCTGTGCTAAGAAATATGCTGAAACTGCTTCTGGGAAGAATGGAAAGTTTAATGTATCAATGAGCAAATGATAGTGACAGAGAAGGCAAGGTACCTCTGCACACTACACACATTCATCCCAATCTAATTTGGCCTCCCATTTCAGGGAACCTTACCTGAGGCCTCACAGCCTGTCAGTGGGCCCAGGAGTCTCTGTCTCTGTTCTAGTATTTCTTGTGACATACTTCAGACTGTCTCTGCCACAACACTCAGTTTGGCCTGGCTACATAGGTGTGTAGTTTGGCTACTTAGGAGGTTGAGGAAGGAGCCTGACAGGTGTGGTGATAGTTTATCCGTGTACCTCAATAAAGCTTATCTGAAGATCAGAGGAAAAAGCAGCCATTATAGTAAACATAGAAGTCAGGCAGTGGTAGCACATGCCTTTAATCCTAGCATTCGGGAGGCAGAGATCCATCCCGATCTCTGTGAGTTCAAAGCCACACTGGGAACAGAGCCAGTCATGGTGGCACATGCCTTAAATTGCAACACCAGTTAACCATAGAGGTCTGGAGGTCTGTACAGACAGACAGGAAGTGACAGAGCTGGGCAGAAAGAGGAAGTGATATAGTTGGGCAGGGAGAGGAAGTGAGACGGCAGGGACAGAAAGTCATACAGGCATGGGTATACAGGAAGTAGGTCTCTTTGGAGGCTGAGGGCTGGTAAGGTGAGGTTGGCTGTGGCTTGTCCTATTCCTCTGATCTCTGGGTTGTTGTTTTTTTTTTTTTTTGGTTTTTCGAGACAGGGTTTCTCTGTGTAGCTTTGCGCTGATCTCTGGGTTTTAACCCCAATATCTGGCTCCGGGTTTTTTATTTATAAGACTGTTTAGCAATTGGTCTTACAGATAGGCACTGTGTACCTCTCTCTTCCAAATTAAAACCTTTTCTTCGAGGTATAAGGAGACTCATAAGACTCAGAAACCTAAAGGAAGGAGGTGGAGGAGGCTTAGCATTACAAGACTCAATTAACCCTTCCACAAGTTTTTTTTTTTTTTTAGCTGAGGATCGAACCCAGGGCCTTGCACTTGCTAGGCAAGCACTCTACCACTAAGCTAAATCCCCAACCCTCCCCTCCACAAGTTTACAGCCACAAAACACTGGAGAGGGGCAACACTTAGGGGAGCGGCCTACAACCTGCAGCTTTTAAGTTATCTCCCATTCTCAGGTGGGATTTTTGATGATGCAGCTGACTGTTCCTCACACATGCTCCTGTATGTAATTTCTCACCCCCTATCCTGTACGGACCCTAATTCCCTCATTGGTTCACAAGCTAGAAATAGGTAGAATACTTTCATTTGTCTATGAGTCTTTAGTCAGCCCCTATCTGGAATGCTCACATTTCCCTAGAAAAGTCACACAACAGCTGGGCTACAGACTGAACTCTTCACTAAACAGGGTAACTTAGTAAGGCTCTGTCTTAAAAGAAAAAAGAAAAGGTGGGGGAGGCTGGGTTGGGGGGAGCTACGTAGTAGAATGCTTACAAAGCCCTAGTTTGGGTCTGTAACAACATAGACAAAAACAAAACAAGATAAAACCTCACTCCCATGAAGACATGCACACATAGTTCTCTATATGATAAAAACCATGAACATTAAAACTCAGTAGCTTGCTGACCAGACCTCTCACTAATTAAGGAAGTCTGAATGAATGAGGGTTTTTTTTTTTTTTACATAGGTAAGGAAAATTCCTTAGGCTTAAAAGGGTCTTTTGATTTGTTTCTTTAATTTTTTAAAACTGCTATGATTCGGCATGAGGTAGAAATAGTGAAATAAAAACTCAGTTTTATGGACTACCGTGGAGTGAATTTACAGCTAATACTATGATCTACAAACACCGGCATGAGGGAGTTTTTTTTTCCTCCTTCTTCAGAGCGATGGAATGTAAAGGAAATGTCTGAGAAACAGCTGGAAATGATTGCTGAGCATTTTCAACAGTCCTGTGAAATGCCATGAATTCAGAGCATCACTTCAGAAGCCTGGGACTGTAGCCCGCAGAGGATGCGCTGGATGTTGGGTTAAACCCTTGACCTTTGCTTGGACTAAAGTTCATGGACTGGCTTTTAGGAAGATTTTTGTCTTCTGATACTTGAAAATCTAAGTCTCTCTTTTCTTCTTGACTACTTTCTCTCCATGCTTTACCTGATTTTTTTGTGAAAAATTAATTATTAGGTGGTTAATTAACTTGAGCTGGTCTTGCTACTCCAGGCTTGTCCTGAGCTTCTGGGCTTGTGTGATTCTCCCTCTGGGCCTCCAGAGCTGGAAACAGAGGCTCTAGCCACCACTCCTAGCTCCTCCTTACCTTACAGAAATCCAGTCTTCCAGGGCACATGCTTTGATTCTTTCATTTTAGTGTATCATAATTCATAAATGCAACAACTGATAGAGAACATGTCTGCATTCTGGGCACACAAAGGAATTGTCCTTTAGCCCTCAAAGTCCCATCCCGTCCAGCATCCAGCACAAGTGACATAATTTCACAGAAGGCTGCCCATATACATCTTGTAATTACACCTGGGATTTCTGGGCTAGTCAGACTTGGAGAAATTCCCTGAAGAAACTTCATTCCTCCGACACGCGACATCAGCAACACAAACTGCAGCCCAAACACGCGTAGTTGGTGATGGCTGCCTTTGTCAACTTGTGTTCAGACAGAAAAAATGTTCTGTGACCCCGTGAGGGGTAGAAGTTGGAGAAACGAAGGAAATGTCAGGGATGTAAGCAGAGGCTGAATGGGAACTCATGGGATTTCAGGATTGCTTTAAATACGTCAGAACAGAGCTGGGTGAGACGGGACATGCCTGTGATCTCAGCACTGTGGAGGCTGAGGCAGGAAAACTGGAGCGTTCAAAGCCAGCCTGGCCTAGATAGTGAGGCCCCTTCTCCTAAAGCCAGAGTAAATAAATGATTGATAAAACTAGTTTAAGATATTATTATGTGGAGGTTTTTTATTACAGAATCCCCAGCCCCATTACAGAGACCAACAATCACAGCCCTACCCAGGTGTGTTAACAATTTACCTTTCACTCTGTGCCACAGTGAAAGAGTAACTTAGCACTGTAATTATTCAACCAAAGCAGGCCAGGATGTGGATGAACAGAAAACCTGTGGAGGCATTAGCATAGACTCTTTGATCTCTTTTCTTGGAACACAGTTTTCTGTGTTTTAGAGGAATAAATAACCGAATGAAATATAACGTTCCTCTGCCTGCTACACATTAGGTATCTTAAGTGTAAGAAATAGGTCTTGCCGGGCGGTGGTGGCGCACGCCTTTAATCCCAGCACTCAGGAGGCAGAGCCAGGCGGATCTCTGTGAGTTCGAGGCCAGCCTGGGCTACCAAGTGAGTTCCAGGAAAGGCGCAAAGCTACAAAGAGAAACCCTGTCTCGAAAAACCAAAAAAAAAAGAAATAGGTCTTAAGGGTTTGCTTTGTTGATAGAAGAGTTGATATTTGTGCTATAGCTTACACTCCAGAGGACAGGGATTTTGTCAAATATTCCAGCAAGAAGAGTCGGGGAAGGAACAGAACACCTTTCTGAGTTCCTCCCACTCCCCATGTCTCTTAGTCTCCTTGGGACATGTTGCCCAGTGAACTCAGATACTATCCAAGTGCCAAAACCAGGGCGGCGTTGAGAAACACCAAGGGCAATGCTGCAGAAGAAGCCTTGTAACTTTGACACCAGCATTTCCAACTCTCAGGCTGAATTCCATCTTGAGGATAATGAGTCTTGTGTACTTCCTTCCTTTTGTGCTTCTGAAACAAAATGTCTTTGTTTCATGGCCTGTCTCAAAGTATGACAGTTGTTCTATATGATGTCACGTGTTACGCCCGAGCAAATGGGCGTTCGATTCTGAAGTGTCAAAGTGCAGAATGAGGAAGCAACTGAGAAGCAGAATAAAAGTGTTTGAGTTGGATGATGAGAAACATGCAGTTGTAAGGACGTACACGCTTAAAGTATCCCTCTGCATTTGGAATGAATTATTAGGAAGCAAACGTTTTGAATTGCAAACATGTGACACACAGTTTTAGTGGCTGTTTGTCCCCTCTCTTGTCTGCCTGCTCTTTTTTCTCCCTCCACCCCTAACGGAGATGTTTTAGTCGACTTGTGTTTCTACAGTCTAGTAAGCCACATGGTGGGATCATCACATTCATATAGGGGAGGCCAGAGAACTACAAAAATGCCAGTCCATTCTCAGGTCAAGATTTTTGTAATGAATGACTTCTGGATTTTTTTGTTTGACTAGTTTATATGTTAAATTTAATAGGCAATCATTGTAAGGAGAAAATAAATATTTGTACTATAGTAATAGGCAACAGAATGAATGTCAGAATATGAACAAAAGACAATTTGAGAAAAACAAAATTCTCTGCACTCCCGAGAATTTCTAGATACTTGTCAGGCACATATGAGCAGAAATGGCAAGGGTGAGCAGGGTTGCATTATTATTGAAAGATATTGAAAGAATCTTGTGATTTGTATCTGAGTCTTTGGGGTTTCTATCTTCTTATAAAATTATACAGATAAAATGGCAACACAGAGGAGGTTCATTTTGTTATTGTTGTTTTGCTGTTGTTGTTTGTTTGTTTTTTTGGCGGGTGGTGATACAGGGTTCCTCTGTGTAGCCCTGGCTGTCCTGGAACTCACTCTGTAGACCAGGCTGGCCTCGAACTCACCTGCCACTGCCTCCCTCCTGAATGCTGAGATTATAAAAATGTATGCCACTACCACCCTGCTGAGGAGGTTCTCAAATGATACAAAATAATAGATTGCTGACTGAAATAAGATAAAATAATGAACCAGGGTTTAAGTAAGAATTCAGATGGGTGTTCATATGTAGGACTTGAAGAGGCTGAGACTCATTTTTCAGGGACATGCTGGATTTCCCGGTTGTGCTGACTTTAGTGATATTGTTAGAGAAGTCCCTGTGTCGAAATATTTTGCCTGTTTACCCATTTTGACTAGGGTGCCTGGGTGAGTCTCAGTGTAGCTGCAACTGAGCACAGTTTTGATCTCCAAATTCCTTCTCAAAGAAATTAAAAATAAAATTACATTAAAGGAGGATTCTTGACACACAGCTTTCCTGGGAAATAGGTTTGCTTCTTATGTTTATGGTGTTTCCTAATTTTAGAATTTCCCTACATCGGTCTTTGGCTCTCAAGCCTCTTTTATTTTCAGTCAATAAGAGTTTGCTTCTACAACGCAATTTCAAATCACCTGTCATTATGCTAGATTTTTTTTTCTTTCCTTGCTTTCTTTTAAACATTTTAAGATTGTGACACCTTAGGCACATTCAGAAAGGATCACTTGTATTAGTGATTGACCATAAAGTGATTGATTGCAAAGACAGAGCATTCGGCCACATTCAACCAGATCAAGAAACAGTAACCCAGAAACGCCTATCACAGTACCTTTTTTTACCTCCATATATTGACTTTCTTGGTATTCATTTCTTTGATTTTTAAATAGTTTGATTAATTCTGTACACATTCGCAAAAACAGTTTTACCCATCCTACTGTGTGAACAACAAGAAGGGATCCACACTATAGATGTTCATTTTTGTCTGGCTTTTTTCACTCCCTCACTATTGTGAGTCATCCCTGGTTTTGTATGTACCCTGCTTGAAGGCTTCCTTCTGCAGCATCTCAGCGTCTAAAGACACCCGCCATGTTCCTGGTGGCTGACACTGGGGCTGTTTGAACATTGTGCTATTATGATGAGCCTGCTGTGAGCCCTCTTGTTCTTCTTTCCTGGGGCACACATCCTGCACATCTCTCAGGTATATGGCTGTAGTGTGAAGGCTGAATCATCTGTCACACTTGTCTCTCAGCTCTGTGATGTTGCACTCTCACCCACAGTGGCTGTACGGCCTTCCCTGCCCACCTAGAGTATGCAAAGGTTTCATGTCCCTTCTCTTCCCCGTGTCTTGACATCGTATCACTTTTGTTTATTTTAACTTTTAGCTTTGCTAGGCTGTGTATCCCTTCACTGTGGTTTTAATTTGCATTTCTCAGCTTACTAAAGAGGTTGAGAATTTTTTCTTGTTCCTTGGCTATTTACTTAAACATTTTTGTATATATGATATACCTCTTCAAGTTTCTTGACATTTTTCTATAAGGTTGTCATGTTAGTAATTAGTAGGTATACTTTACCCATTTTCAAACGTAATGCTTTTGTTGCATATGTAGATTATATTACAATAAAAATAAATATGTAAATATTTTATATACAGTAAATATATCTATATACATCTTCATTGAGGAGTTTTGTTTTGTTTTGTTTTTGAGACAGGGTTTCTCTGTGTAGACTTGGCTGTCATGGAACTCCCTCTGTAGACCAGGTTGGTCTTGAACTCACAGAGATCCATCTGCCTCTACCTCGAGTGCTGGAATTAAAGGTGTGCACCACCACTGCCTGGCTTTCATTGAGGTTTAAGAAAAGGAGGGTAAATCTATTTGAATCAACATCATGACTGACAAGGATTTAGAAGATAAAGAATGTTAAGAATTTTAAGAATTACTGGCTGAGAATGTAACTTAATTGGTAGAGTGTTTGCCCAGCATGCATGAGTCCCTGGGTTCTATTCCCTGTACATCATAAACTGAGCATACTGGCATACAATTAGAATCCTCTCACTCAGGCAGTAGAGACTGGAAGATCAGAAATTCAGACACATCATTGGCTGTAGAGTGAGCTCAAGGCCAGTCAGGAGTCCATGAGACCCTCCCTGTCCAGAAAAACAAAGTTGTTATTTATGCCAGGGTTGTTTTCACACCACAGCACCTTCTTTTACTACCAAACTCTCCATTTCAGTTCAGAGGAAATCATCAACGAAGAGTATTGTGCCTCAGAAAAACAAAAGAGTATTCTAGATCCAGCAGGCCCTTAAAGGAAACTGTCTACCATCTATTGTTTTGATTTAAATGTGTGGATCAGTGGTGGGCCATGAAGAGTCAAGAAGTCTCCTGGTCCATCACAGATCCTAGACCCCCCTCTGCCATTTCCTTCCATAATCCCTGTTAGCATGGGGGGTGGTCCTTTCAGTTAGCTCTCTAGGACACAACAGACAGAGTCTCAGGGAGAAAACAGCAGATTGAGGTGTTCTGTTATCTCTTTAAACAGGAGCTACTGGGGAGAGAACACTTCTAGTTATTTCTTACAGAGCAGTGGCTCCCCAGGCCTTCCTGATCAGGCTTCCTGACTGTATGGGTGGGAACCTTCAGTCTAGAAACTTGCATTGCTGTTCTGGTCTGGAATCCATCCTCTGCTAATGTCTTCCCTTCTTCACTGGTATATTTATCCCAGGCTTCGGAATATCTTTGTTCAGGAGCCTTTGGTGGGATGAAATCTTTAATGGCTGCTTTCACTGCCCAGTTTTGAGTTCAAAGAGTCAGGGAATATGGAAAAAAGCAGGATGCAGAGGGAAGAATAGTTCATAGAGAAACTATAACTTGAGATCATTTCCTTGTATTCCTTTCAGTAGCCATTCAGTCTTCATGATGGTGTGGATAAAGCATTAGGCATAAATCATTATAAACTATATTTTACATGACTTTTGAAAGTATAACAGTAATAAAATAAATTTTCAGTTCAATTTCCCTTTATAGAAGGAAAGTGATTTGACAATGAGTAAGTAAAGCTAGAATAGATCTTGACCAAATAGAAAGCAGTGTCATTTTTAAAAGCAAGTTTGCTATTGGGACACATAAATAGACACAAAATGGCAATTCTTAACGTGTGGTCTGATGACCACTGTGACCTTAATGATTTCCCAGATGGCCAACCTCTGGTCTGGTGTCTTGTAATTTTAGAACTTAAATACAACCACATTTTTGCTTTCTTTATAGTCAAGAATTAAGCAGTAGCCTTCATTAATGTCTTGTTTAAAAGAGCATGTCTCAACAATTTTAGTTAGTGTATGTGGCCAAGGATATCTTGGCTATATTGAAGTGATCTATGGGTCAGAAATATCAATGAAACCCTGGAGTGGCCTATATAAACACTTTAAATAAAAAGTCAATACTCACTATACAAGAAATACGCACCAAAGCTTGTGCTAGCTAACACTAAAAAAGATTAAAAAAATGAGTGAATGAATAAATAAATAAATAAGTAAAAGGTCCTATTGACCTTAAATACTTAGAGCCCCAGACATTGAGTCAGATAGCTCTGGAAGGTTGACCTAGAAATGAACCCATCTTGCAATCATCTTGAGGGAAACGGTGATGTCTAATGTGATAATTTAGTAGGTATGAACAAAGAAACTAAAACTGGAAAGGGGCAGATGCAGACATAAAAGGAAAGAGAGATGAGGAGAAAGAAAAGAGAGGAGAGAGGAGGGAAAAGAAGAGAGAAAGGAGAGAGAGGAGAGGGAAGGTAGGAGGCGGGCAACAAGAGGAGAGAGAAAAGAGGGGGAGACTGCTGAGGCTCTTGTTTTGATTTAAAGTTATCCTGCTGAGAGAAGACAGACTGAAATCACAGATTGATACAATTGTCTAGTATTAGAATGAAGAGTAATATTGATAGCAAAGGTTGCCGCCCAGTATTTAACATAGAAATGAAGGCATTTAGCAAATGTTTATAAACTGAAATGCAATGTGGTTTGGGCATCTTTAGCTTCACAGTACTTCAATTCAACAGGAATTTTAGATCCCACCACATCTAGGCATTGTATAACTAAAAGTTTAATTTCTAAAGATGTTAGCTTTTGCTTGAGAGGGGAAACAAAAAGAAAAGAAAAAAGAAAATGTATAATAACCAAATTACAAATTGAATGGTGCCATGAGCAAAAGTATTTGAAATAAAGAACAAAATCTTAAAATTTGATAAGTCTATAAATCAGTTTGAAAAAGTATGAATCCTTTCCCATAGGCAATGTTCCTAAATGAAAACTTCTCTAGGAAAGCCAAAACATTTGCCAATGACATATGATTATTTTTGTTTTGATGTTACTTTTTAAGTTGGGTGATAATTTAAAACTGGCATGAGTATAAACTAGTACAGGCTTTTTGTAGAGTAATGTCAGTACCAAGAAAAAGCACCTACTGAATAGCATTTTGTAATTTTGTTCTATAGCCTATGAGAAATTGACACATATGTATAAAATCCCTAGGTATGTAATAATGTTTATTACATCATCATAATAGCAATTCAAGTACTCACCAGTGTAAAAAAAAAAAAAAAAGATAGTGGTGCTTCTGACCAGTAATTGTGATCATAGCAGGAAGGTCTTAGAAGGATTAAGAAGGTTAACCCTAATGTTTTAATTTTATATTCTCTCTCTCTTTTCCTTTTTTAAACCAAGCTTCACCATGAAGTCCTGATTGCCCTGGAACTCACTTTGTAGACTAAGCTGGCCTTGAACTCCCAGAAATCCACCTGCCTCCAGAGTGCTAGGATTAAAAGCATGTGTCACTATGCTCAGCCCAATTTTACATTCTTTTGAATGCTTGTTTCAGCTTTTCACAAAGTATGCATTTGTTACTCATAATAATTTTTGAAAGCTATGGTGCTATCTGAAGTTCACTGTTCAGTCAGTGGAAGAATCATCAGCCTATACCTATTCACCCACTTACCATAATCTTATTTTCCATAGTACTGGGGACTGAACCCTAGGTTTTAGTACATTAAACACCGAGTGGCATCTTTACAAAACACTGAGTTGGTGCTGCCACCCTTCCACAGACTAGCAGAGAAATCTCAGGCTCATGAACTTTCTCATGGTGATAGAGTAAGTAGGTGATGGCATCCAAATGGCCAGATTCCAGAGTGCCATACCTGATGATTCACAATGACTCATTTACCTGAGGAGTTCACATTTGGAGAAAGGAGTCTGTAATACAAACTAAAAGCAAAAATTCTCCAAACCTCCACTGCTGTGGAATGATCCTTTTGTACTCCTTGAAGATGTGTTGCTCTCTTTGGTTTAATGAAAGAGCTAACTGTCTAATAGCTAGGCAGGAAGAGGTTAGGCAGGAGAGCCAGGCTGAGAGAATACTGGGAAGAAGAAAAAGTCTCCAGCCAGAGGCAGACTTGCCATGCTGAAAAAAGGTATTGTCACATGGTAGGCTGTAGATAAGAAATATGGGTTAATTTAAGATGTAAGAACCAGTTAGTAACAAGCCTAAGCTATTGGCCGAGCACTTATAATTAATAATAAGTCTCTGTGTAGCTATCTGGGAGCTGGCTTGTGGGACAGAAACTTCTACCTATACTCCATAAATGTGAAAGTCAACCATCATCAGCACTGGGGTCAGAGAAGTCTTTGGAAGACTCTAGTTGGCAAAAGAGAATAAATCTATATTTCCACAGGTGATTTTGACATATGACTAGGTGTCCCAAAGTTTATGTCAAAACCACTCTGACAGTTACACCAAAATTGCTCACATGGGGAGTCCCAATACTTTTCTTGGACTGACGAATCTATTTTCTCTATTGTGTCTTCAATGTCAGAGATTCTCTGTTCCATTTCTTGCATTCAGTTGGTCATGCTTGCATTTGTAGTTCCTGATCATTTAGTCAGAATTTCTATTTCCAGCATTCCCTCAGTTTGTGTCTTCTTTATTGTCTCAGTTTCAATTTTCAAATCTTGAACTGTTTCCTTCATCTGTTTAATTACCCTTTCTTGGCTTTCTTTGATTTCTTCCAATTTTTTGTTTGTTTTTTCTTCCATTTCTTTAGGGGAATTTTTTATTTCCTCTTTAAGGGAGATTTTCATTTCCTCTTTAAGGGCCTCTATCATCTTCTTAAAGTCATTTTTAGGATTGATTTCTTCTGCTTCTTCTGCCTTGGTATGTTCAGGTATTGCAGGTGTAGAATCGCTAGGTTCTGATGTTGTCATATAGGTCTTTATGCTGTTGCCTGTATTTTTGCACTGGCATCTACTCATCTCTTCCTCTGCTCGGTGCAGGCGGTGTCTGTGTCTGAAGGTGCCTTTCTTGTTCTAATTGATAGTCTTGGTCCACTAGGAGTTCTTGGTCAAATCGGTGCTGTTGTTCTCTGTTTCTCCGGGAGCAGCTTAGTCCAATCAGTGTTAGTAGGGAGCAGTTGATCCTAATTGGTGCAGGGTGGGCTTATGGCTCCAGTGGTTGTTGGGTTCGCAGGGGTTGGGTTTTTTTTTTTGGTGAGGGAGCAGGGAAAGGAAGCTGTCTGGTCCCTGGGGCTCCGATGGTTGGGGCCTATGGGCTAGAGACCTGGTCTGCCCGACCGGAGATGGGGCCTTACCTGTTCCCAGTCAGTGTAGGGTGGGCTTATGATTCTGGTGATCTGGTTTGGTGGCTGGGCAGCTCCTTTTCTTGTGTTCTCGGGTCATGTTTTGCTCGCTCGTCAACTCCTCAGTTGATCTTGTCTCCTCAGACTGCAGACTGTAGGCTTCTGAAGCCTCTCCCAAATGAATCTCAGCTGAGCAGGTTGATCAGTAGGGCAATCTCATTAGCACCTCCAAGTGGTTGGGTTTCGCAGGATCGGCAGCTGGGCCCTGGGTTGGTCTCGGGCAGAATGTTCAGGTCCGTTCTACTTTTCTTTTTTTTTTTTTTTTTGGTTTTTCGAGACAGGGTTTCTCTGTGTAGCTTTGCGCCTTTTCCTGGAACTCACTTGGTAGTCCAGGCTGGCCTCGAACTCACAGAGATCCGCCTGGCTCTGCCTCCCGAGTGCTGGGATTAAAGGCGTGCGCCACCACCGCCCGGCTACTTTTCTTAACTATATGGAGCTAAGCACGGTTTCCTTTGTAGGAGAGACTGATGCCAGGGTCATAGAGTGCAGAGAGTAGCAATGCCAGAGAGGAGTGAGCAGAGTCCAGGGAACGTTATGCTGCTCAGTCAGTAAGGACTACACAGATATGAACCTCCACCAGATAGGCTGACTCAGTCAACCTCCGCAGCTTTATGGGGATGACTGGTACAGGTGCAGGGTGGATTCAGGGACTCTCCTGTTCTTGAGGTTGTCTTTCCTGTGCCTCTGGCTTCTCAGCAGTTGAAAATACACATCTGTAAGACCTCTAACTTAATATCTGAGGAAGGATGTTTAAAAAAACAAACACAAAGAAGCTCAGAGCATCTACTTGCCTACCCATCTATCCATCTACTCATCCTGTTTAGAGAAATTCCTGGCATTGGCTGTCCGTTGTCTATCTAATATGAGTAACAAAATAAAAACTAAACATATACATTGCACAGCTTTCATTCCCAGGAAGAACATGACAATAAAGATGCCGTGGGAACTATAGACATCAGCAGACATGAATGTTAAATTTACATTATCTACTTTGATTTATAGTGAAAATAAGGAACATTAGACTTTAGGATCTCAGACATTAAATATGACATTCTCAGACCAGGCTGGGGTTTAAAAATGATTTTCATGGCTGGGAATTGAGGAACAGAGAACTGTAACTTCAACTGGTCACAGCATTACAGTCATGTTGGAAGAAGGGGCATAGTTACAACCATAGAAAATAAGTGGAGTGAACTGGAGGTCACAGCTGGGATTATGTTCCAGAATGAAAGAGGGCAAAGTGTTGAGAACAATCTCAAGGGAGATTAAATATGAAGACATAGGAAGCATCCTAAACATGAATAATGTGTGTGCCTGAGGAAGATATCAGAGTTGGTGAGAGGGAGACATTTGCTACAATTGGGCAAAGTCTGTACTGAAGACAAATTTGATTCTGTTGTTTGTACATCCTATCTGGTTTCTGCTCCACAAGTTCAAAGACCAACTCATGGCAGAGCTTCTCTTGTTTCTGCTCTCCATCCTCTGACCCTTCTAGGCTAGAAAATTGGAGGACCTCGTGGTATCATTAAAGATGAGAACTCTTTACAATCATGGGGTGGGAGAGATGGCTCAGCCATTAAGAGCAATTACTTCTCTTGTAGAGGACCTTAGTTTGGTTCATATCTCTAGTCTAGGGTGATATGATGCTTTCCTCTGGCCTCCCTGGGCTCTTGCACACTTGTGGTGCACATAAACTCATGCAGGTGCACACACATACACATAAATAAATGAATCTTTTTTTTCCCTTAAAGTAGAAACAGAGAAGTGAGCTCTCAGACATGATTTCCTCTAGGCAACAACACTAGAGTGCAACTAACATATAAAATAGTGGACTCTATTACTGGGGGATGTCTTTCTGTACTCTGTGAATATATGTTGTTCCCATTGGTTAATAAATAAGCTGTTTTGGCTTATGGCAAGGCAGTTTAGAGACTGACCGTAAATTCAAGGAAAGAGACAGGAAAGAAAAAGGCAGAGCCTGGGGAGACACCAGCCAGCCGCCTCCAGAAGAAGCAAGATGTAAAAGTACTGGTAAGCAATGGCCACATGGCAACTTACAGATTAATAGAAATGGGTTAAGTTATAAGAGCTAGCTAACAAGAGGCCTGTCATAGACCATACAGATTGTAAATAATATTAAGCCTCTGAATGATTATTTTATAAGCAGCTGTGGGTCCACGGGACTGGGCTGGACCAGAGAAACTTTTTGGCTACACTCTATATTTGTGAATATGTTAATATTAAGCAGAGAGGGGAGAGAGAGAGAAAGAGAGAGAGCGGCCAAAGTGTCCATGTAGCTCCAATAACATAGGCCACAGTCTCAAAGTGGAAGATATGTGGTCCTGAGTCTGTGACTGACTAAAGGTTTGCATAGTTATGTTTTCATTATTTTTACTCTGTCTCATTTTCCTCTCCTGAGAATTGAGAAGGCAACTAGAACTTTTCAAATATACTACAAAATGATGATATGAACATGTGAACAAAACCACACACAGAAAATCGCCCCACGAATTTAGATGTTTCTGAGAGCACTGGGACCATATGTCAACCAGGTCATTGAACGGCCCTCAGAAGCTGCAGGAACTGCACGGTGGTTCTTCAAAGTCTGACCTGTCTTTAAAAGCAGTATTTCTGCTTTGTGGATAGAGCTATTTTCATTGTGAAGAAAGAAGCGTGTGCTTTTCCCTAAGTGATTGCAATTCCACAGTTTCTAGACATGTCAGATAAAAATCATTAAACACACATTGATCATGTGGAATAATAGGGACAGTCACAACAGCAGAAGGTTATTGTAGGATCCACGTCTTCTGCTTTGAAAATAAACTCAGCTTTGCTTCATCATTCATTTTCCATAATGTCTGCACCATTGCTTGATCTAGTACTCACATGCCAGCAGGAGATGATTACCTTGGAATAAATAAGATGATGTCCTTGGAGATGTGGTCTTCATTTTGTAACACCAATTTCTAAAGGTCTTTTAATAAAAAAAAACCAAAAACCTGGAACCTAATATTGGGGTGAATGCTGAAAAATCAGAGAGACAAAGGAACAAGCCACCTCTCACTTCTAGGACTCTTTAGCCGATCCTGTCTCCATGAATCCTCAGACTAAAAGCCCCTGAGTCCTCATCCAGAAGGCCTCAGGCAAAAAGAGCCTTTAGTTTCTGTCTCCTCACACCTTTCTCTGATGACTAAGGATGATGAACATTTCCTTAAATGTCTTTCAGCCATTTGAGATTCTTCTTTTGAGAATTCTCTGTTTAGCTCTGTAGCCCATTTTTTATATACTTTATATACTTTGGAGATCAGCCCTTTGTCAGATGTCCTCACACCTTATATACTTTTCTCCACCCTGCCACATTACTTCCTGGGATTAAAAGCATGTGTGCTTCTCAAGCAAAGGCATGAGAACTCAAGTGCTGGGATTGAAGGTGTGTGCCACCATTGTCTGTCTCTGTTTCTCTCCTAGACTGAGTCATTCTCATGTAGTCCAGGGTGGCTTTGAACTCACAGAGATCTAGACGGATCTCTGCCTCCCGACTGCTAGGATTAAAGGTGTGTGCCATCTCTGCCTGACCTCTATGTTCAATCTAGTGTCTGGCTCTGTCCTCTGATCCTCAGACAAGCTTTATTAGAGTACACAATATATCACCACAATATTTTACACTTTTTTGTAGGTTGGGGAACTTTGTATTGGAGCACTCAACACAAGAACAAGGAATGTTATAGAGAATACCACTTAGTATATCTTGAGGTTAGACTCAAAGTTTTCTAGAATATTCCTAGAAAAGTTCTATAGAAGCAAAGCTGGAGGGAAGAAAGACTGACACACTATTGTCTTTCTGGGGCCACTATTACCAATCCTTTAGCCAAGGAGTTTATTTATTAGAACCTCAAGTCTCCATAAGCATAGTAATACTTTCAAAGAGCTTTGACTCTTCACCATGTTGAAAGAGGGTAGTGGCATGCCTCCCGTGAAAGTAGCCTTGATGATCAGTGTCAGAACCACAGTAAGATCAGGGAATCCCTGGTCTTGGCAGCAAACTATGGAGATACCAAAAACTCAATAAGTAATATAAATAATATTTGAGTGCAATTTTAAAAAATGATATAAAAGCCCTATGCTGAATGAAATCTTGCAAGAACCTAGAAAGAATGAATTCATTAAAATTTCAGATAAAGATATGCTCAGAATACTGTTTCATGCAGTTGAAGTTGGGTTACAAAGAACATGCGTCCATCCTGAAGGAGGTTGAAACCTAAGAAAAGACCCATGGAATTGCTGGAGAAGGCCTGGGAATTCTTCTCAATGAGCAGCAGTGAAGGGAATTTTGGGTGACTACAGGAACATACCAATCATTTTTTTAAGTGTTGGACAAGAAACATTTGTGTCTTTGTGTCTTTGACTCAGGCAGGCTTCTTCCTCTGCCACAGTCCTGTTGCTAGTCCCGGGAGGAAGTGTGGGGCACCTCCCTCCCTCCGCTTTCAAAGCAATTTATGCATATTTCTTTGAAACCAGAAATGCATTCTCTCTGAGGGGCTGAGTGTATACTTAAGGAGACATGAGCTCAAGAGGGAAAATGTTTATTTCAGCAGAAGAACCAGTCCTTAACCCCAATTCCCCCAGGGGCTGATACATAGGCTCTGGCCAGGGAACGTGGGTGGAGCAATGTTTCTCTTAAGAGGGCACAGTGAGCTCTTACAGGGTAGTGACCTTGCCACATATGTGGTTCTTACTCTGCCTCAGTCCATTTCAATAATATATTGGTGGCTCACTGCCATATCCCAGCAGGTCTACTGCCAGGACATGGAGGAAGCCTTTGTCTACCTATTTTCAACCTAAAACAACTATGATTTTTCTGGGCATTCATTCCGTTACCTTTTCTCCAAGGACAAGGGAGATTGAGAGCATACGATCAGTGAAAGGAAGCTTTCCAAGCTGAGCTGTGAGCAGATGACTCAACTGTCTTTCACATTCTTTCTATGGAATACTCAAAGTGAAGGGCTTGGCTCTGTTTCTCTTCTATTAAACCTGAGCTATATTGCCTCCCAGGTCAGCAGCTTATTCTTTGATCAACATTGAGCCTGTTTGTAGCTGAGTAGTACAGTGCATAGGTGTTTTCTCTAATTAATGTCTTCTCTGAAAATATCCACAGCAATGTGCATATCACCTTTTCAGTAACAGGCAAATAAGTGGTTTCTGTATCAAGGCCTTTAACTCAGGGGAATCATGTGACCATTACCTGCCCTGGAAGCATCTCTGACTCCTTTGAAGACTTGGAGGAAACACAGTAATCATAGCTCATTTATTTGTAGTTCATTTATTTTAAACATGATGGAGCTGAAAGACTTTAAAAATCCTCTGAAATAAGGTGGGGAGAGGAATTACTTATCTTCCTCTAGGAAGAACTGCATTCTATGTTTGGGTATTTTCATAAGATAACTTGGAACTCTTCCAAGAATTTTCCTGAAGGATATTTCATGGAGCATTTTCATACTGAATGACAATCTAGATGCTTGTGACTATGGTAGCTACATACTCAGATGTAAGTGAATTTATGGCGGGATTCACTCTATTTTATTCATTCTGAAATTCCTTGCAAAATGCCTTCATCAGAGTGAGTATTAAAGTGTGCTACATGATGGAATTAATAAATCAATGAATGAAATGACTGTGTTTCATAAATTCAACTTGTCATTAGATAAATAGTTTTGAAAATGGAGGGATATGGATCCTCCCAGTCCAACTCCATTTCCAAGGGACTTGGCCTCTTAGTGTGAACCCCGAGTTCCCCTGGTTCAGTTCTCTACTGCCCCTTTCAGCCTTTCCTTGTACACTATCTCCATTCTTTTGTGACTCAGCCAACCTGCAGAACCACTCTCTACCAGGAACCCACAGTCGCCATACTAGGATGAGGTCATCACTCAACACTCATCAGAGAAGCTTCTTCTTGCAGTAGATGGGAATTAATACGGAGACTCACAGTTGGACAGTGTGCAGAAACTGAGAGATATTGGAGCACTCAGTCTTAAATGGGATATCTTTATCAAACTCTTCTCTTCAGGGCTCAGGGAGCTCTGCAGAAGAGGAGGTAGAAAGATTTTAAGAGCCTGATGTGGTGGATGACTCCAAGAAAACTTGTCTTCTAGACACAACAAGGCTAGTCCACATACAAATGGACAGAGACTGACAGCACACACAAGGAAGACCTGAATAAATTCAAACTAGACAAAACCCCAGCACTAAGAAGGAGAAGTAGACATCAAGTTCCTCCCCACCAAGATGCTATTCAAAATTGATCCCTGCTGAGAAAGGAGAAATCAGTATCCAATGGAGTGTTGCTGGGTATATCAATCACACATGCCTGGGAGTAGTTGGTCAAAACAGACTCCATGATTCCATGTTTTATTTTGTTTTGTTTGGTGTGCTTTGGGTTTTGTTTTGGTATTTTTTGACCCATTGTTTTTTGTTTCGTTTTGGTTTTCATTTTGGGGGGGGGGGGGGGGGGGCTGAGAGAAAGAGCATAATCTGAAGTTGGCTGAATAGGGTGGTACATAGGATATGGAAGGAATTGGGGAAAGGAAAGAATATGATAAAAATATATAGTATGAAAATAATTAAATAAAAATAAATTAATTAAAAATGTTTAAAAATTGCTGGGCGGTGGTGGCGCACGCCTTTAATCCCAGCACTCGGGAGGCAGAGGCAGGCGGATCTCTGTGAGTTCGAGGCCAGCCTGGGCTACAGCGCGAGATCCAGGAAAGACGCAAAGCTACACAGAGAAACCCTGTCTCGAAAAACCAAAAAAAAAAAATGTTCAAAAATTGAGGGATGTAGGACTGATGAGATGGCTTAACAGTTCACATTTGCTGATCTTACTATAGGAGCTAAAGTGACAGGAAGATAAATATAATATCTGAAAACAGACTCTAAGCCCAAACTGATCTCAGATCTAGCTCTACATAGAGCATCCCCACGTCATTGCTTCCTGTGGCATGGAGACAATAATGCATAGCCCATCTTTGTGTAGGAGAATTAAATGACTTAAGAAATGTAATCAGAACAGCATTGAGCGTTTAATCAATTCTAAGTAACAGATGTCACAATTATTATTTTGCTTGGATGTTTCTCAGACTGGCTCATACACACTAAACCTGTGAATCACAGTCATAGATGTATATCAAACATTTGACTGAAACAAAACAAAGCAAAAGTAAAACAAAAAAACACTAAGAATTTTATTGTTCCCTACAAGGGTCCTCAAATCACAAGCACAAAGAAGAGGACAAAGTCCGCAGGTGATCAGTTTCATGCCATCTTAACATTGGCCTATATTTTTATTTAATGTGTATGAGAATTTTACTTGCCATGACTATATGAGAATAGTACAAGAAAAGAAAACTCCAGGTCAAATTCTTTATAAATATATGCTTAAAATATGCTAAATTGAATCCAGCAACATATAAAAATTGCTAGCCAGGCAGTGGTGGTGCATGCCTTTAATCCCAGCACTCGGGAGGCAGAGGCAGGCGGATCTCTGTGAGTTCGAGGCCAGCCTGGTCTACAGAATGAGTTCCAGGAAAGGCGCAAAGCTACACAGAGAAACCCTGTCTTGGAAAAAAAAAAATTGCTATACTATGACCAAGTGAGGTTTGTCCCAAGAATACAAGTTGAGTTAAACCTTAGAAAATAGGTAAGTTACCTCTCAACTTACAATGATGTTATATCCAGATAAGCTCACCATACATTGAAAATAAAATAATTCAAAATGCCTTTCACACTCACGAGCCACCTGACATTGAAGTTTAGAAGTCTGGAAAGGCTTGGTTGTTTGAACCCAGGACTGCATGGCTGATGGAGCTCACTGCTGCTGCCCACCTTTGCAAGAATGTATATTGTCTTGTCTCCATTTAAAGTCAAACCATTGTAGGTCAAGGACCATTTGTAACTTACTGTATCCATAGGAAAAGGGACAAAAGCCACTTGCTTACTATCAAAGGTGTTGAAGAAGAATGTGTCGAAATCCAAACTCCCTTCTTGGTGAAAACACTCAGTAAACTAAGAGGTAAGAGGAACTTCCAGGGCTGAAAGGGTAGCTGGGCAGCAGAGCTCTTGACCGTAATTGCATAATTGCAACTGAATTTAATGTCCAGCACCTCAAAAGGAAATCGCTTCATTTTGGAGCCAAGTATGGTAGTGTATGGCTGTAATTTCAGCTCTGTCTCCCAGGCTAGGTTAGGAGAGTCTTGAGTTCATGGTCAGCCTGGAGTCTGTAGCTGAAATTCTAAGAAGCAGTGAGACAGACAGAGACTTCCCCAGCCTGATAGGGGACTCTGTGAGAAACCACAGTTAATTTTATACTCAATGGCAAAAGAGTTAAAGCTTTCCCCCTAATTTTAGGAGCAAATCGAAGGTTTTTGTTCATTTCACGCACTGAATGCTGTATTAGAAGTCCTACACAAAGCCCTTAGGCAAGAAAATAAAGACAAAAGTCATCCAAATTCGAAAGGATGAAAACTACCTCTTTTATTTTTTTTCGGACTACATGTTCCTCCATTTAGTTTTTCAGTTTGTTGGTACTAATAATCAAGTTCAGCAAGGTTAAAGAAAATAATTGCGTTTCTAGATGCTTACAGCGAACAATGCAAAACTTGACATTAAAAGCCAAAGTTTCTTTACAGTTTCATCACAAAGAATGAAACAGGCTACCAATGAATAGACTCCATGTGATCTCTGTAAAATCTCCATTAGGAGTAATGTGTAAAGATGACAACTTTGAAGGACCATTTATGAGTGAAAACCATCCCAAAGCTGCCATCAGGAGAGAGATTGGGGTGCCATCATTGATAGGTTGACGGCTTTCCTGCTTTCATAGGGCTAAAGTAAGTCTATACAAACTGACCTGGAAAGCGGTTCATAATATGTAAAGACAAATGAAAATATCCTAAGTCACACTAGAGTGAGCACGCAACAAGGCTGCCATGTCCTTTTTTTTCTTAGGCAAATAACTAGACATTATCAATTGGGCAAATATTTGCTGCATCTACCTTGACCTAGGTTGTAGACCAGGACACAAGAACCAGCCCCATTTGAAATAAAAATACATAGCATTTGAATATTGGTCTCTTTGAGATTTGGTGAGCAACCCATCCTTGAAGTTACTTTATGCTTATGCTATCTATAATGTCAAAGCTATCCTCCAGAGTTGTCTCATATCCATCCTGTGACTGTTCTGTTGTGCACAGTTGTGGAGTCATAGGCAGAAATGTGGTTCAAACACAGAGAAAATACTTAAAAATATGCATGTCAATTTCCAGTGGTTATCCAGAGAGTACAGACAGATAGAAATGAATAAATGAAAGAGGTGCACAGTTTACCTTTTAGTCTCTACTTCTTTAGATTTGAACTTAATATGGGTGATTTCATAGGTTCATAATTAAAGAATAAAGAATACATGCCATAGATTACACTAATTAGAAGAAGAGACTACATTTGATAAATAACACATTTTAAAAGTAGTTTTTGTTCCCCTCTTTGAAATACTAGTCACTTCCTCAAACCTAGTTTTCCCTCTACATAGATTTCCTTCTTTCTGGATAAGTGGAATTGACACAGACTAGATTAAAATTCTCATATTTGAAAATATTCCATTGTGAAGTTTCCTATGTGCCCCATTTTCTGTCGTTCACCAAGGGGATAATATCTCATTTTTGTTCAGCCTTTAGTACTCATTTTTCTTTATTCTCCTGGCTGAACCGACTTTGTTTAAGATTACATGCAAAGATGTGCCAAATGGTATGACCTGTTATTAAGAATCTAGAATGTTCCAAGTTTTGTGCCTTGCACCAAGTGTTTTTAGTATCACTTACTGTTTTATGTGTATGCTTGTCAAAAGCAATTACCCCTGATTCAGCAAAATTCAATGCTTTCTAACAAATGATCGGGAGGGTAAACAACTCATTTGCACAAAGGGGTTTATATTTTCAGGCCTGCCTCAAAGGAACATTTCCAAGAGGCCAGAAAGGAATTCAGCAAAAAAGGAAACAGCAGGAAGACCCCGTATTTCTCTGTAGTTCAGCAGTACTGGTTGCCAATACCAACATCATAACATTTCAAGAGCCCAATTTTCCCTATTTTGAAATGGCTTGCAGCGATTGCACCAACCGAGTCAATCTGCCATCAAACCGGGCTTTGTCTGTTTGTGACTAAACTTTCTATTCCATGGCACCTGAGCTAAACAGTGAAAGTTTAACGTTCTGAGTGTAAATCAGAAATGGTGGCGACTCAAATGGAAGCAGTGGTTCTCAAACGTTGACTTTCATCCCAAGTGCCTCGAGTACCTAAGATGCAGATTCCCCCAGGCTACTCAGAGAGTTTTCCCAGTGTCTGACTTGGGGCCTGAGAATCTGCACTTCAGGAGAGTTCCCTAGGTAAACCCACAGTGGCTATTCTGGGGTCGACATTTTGAGGACCACTGTGGTGGCTACTTAGGCTTCTAGGACCTTAATAACTAGATACTCACACCCGGCTTCAAATATGAGGACATCCAAATATTAGTGGCATGACCTCTGAGTCTGGTTAGCCTAAGAAGAGAAGTGCACAGTATATGTAAATACTGCTTTTGTAAAATAATGTCTGTGTGTTGATGAGAATGGGAGTCATGAGTTCAGATCATCTTTTATAGAGAGGTTGTTTCCCCTGCCTCTCCGAAAACCTATCTTGATATTGTTTTCTTTTTCTTTTTTTTTATTTCTTTATTTATTTTATGTCTGTGAGTGCTCTATCTGCCTGTATGCTTTTATCCCAGAAAAGAGCATCAGATACCACTGTGGATGGTTATGAGACACTATGTGGTTGCTGGGAATTGAACTCAGGACCTCTGGAAGAACAGACATTGATCTCTCCAGCCCCTTGATTTTGTTTTCTAAGATCACTGAATTAGTTGGAACTAGTAGATGCTATGGGGTTAAAAAGAGCAACAAACGTTAGAGTCCCTGATCCAAAATCATGCAGACTGGCTTTTAGCATGTTCTGATCTTCCCCAAAATTGTCAGGGGAACACAGGGAATATGGGTTAGACCCAGGTGTTTCAGAATTGTTTCTATTCTTCGACTGAGTAGGTATCTTCTTAGTCATCAAAGCGAAGTTTAGTTGGTTCTGTTTTATAGTTCAACAAAATCATTGTATTTCAGATAGGTCTCTTCTGGTTTGGCAAGCGGGCCAGTTAATTAATAATACTTGTATTAATTAAAAATGAAAACTGTTATTCTTACAGCATACACTGAAATCATGCCAGGCAAAGTGGAAATGTCTAACTTCCAACTTATTCAGCAGATCCAGTGCCAGACACTGTGTTAATTGTTTCATGCATACTTAAGTGGTTTCTTTTTATTATGTTATATTGAAATGGGCAGAACTTTAATTTCAGCACCAGTTTAGTCAAATTGGTTTTCAACTGAATCATACCCATTGGCAGCGTTTTCCAGAGAGCTGAGATTTGCCTTTTGGGATGCCAAAGGCAACTCTAATCAATATTGAAAATGTCACAAATGTGGAAGGAGGCAGCCCTGTCTCTACACGCACTTAGGTTACCAGAGCAATCATAATTCATCTTTACTGTGAATTTGGGGGAACTCAAAATTAGAAAGCAACATTACTCCAATAATGATATTTAGTTTGTATGGATGCTTTTGTAGCATTTAGGTCGTTATTGGATCATTTAAGTAATCCTATGGAAGTACAATTATTGTGACCACTTTTATATTAAGATTGATGAATAATAAAGAAGTTGTTTTCTTGGGCCATTAGTCTGATTTTTTGAGTGAGTATTTATGTGTGTGTGTGTGTGTGTGTGTGTGTGTGTGTGTGTGTGTGTGTGAGAGAGAGAGAGAGAGAGAGAGAGAGAGAGAGAGAGAGAGAGAGAGAGAGACTCTTACTTTAAAACTCTTACTCTTCCTTTAAAAGTAATAATATAATGGGAATAAATGACCTTCTAAGTTGAAAGCACTCGGCTTGTGCACAGCGTTTGTCCTTCCTAGGTACATAAGATTAACAAATGCCTCAACCTTTCTAAACCCATTCAGTTATCTGGAAAATGGAGCCAAAGTGTCTTTCATAGCTCAGAGATGGTTTTATAAAGATTAGAACTAATCTATATAAAGAATCTGGTTCATACGAGCTCAAAGAACGTATGTATTCTTTTTGTTTTTTCTTTTTCTTGGTTTTTTGAGACAGAGTTTCTCTGTGTAATACTGGCTGTCCTGGAACTCACTCTGTAGACCAGGCTGGCCTTGAACTCACAAAGATCCACCTACCTTTTGAGTACTGGGATTAAAGGTGTGTGCCACCACTGTCTGGCTGAATGTAGGTACTCTTAGCATGTTTTGGGTATTAGGTATTCCATCCTGATGATTTGTGAAGCCAAGAAATCTTCCTTTTCTTTTTTCTCTTTTTCTTTCTTCCTTCCTTCCTTCCTTCCTTCCTTCCTTCCTTTCCTTCCTTCCTTCCTTCCTTCCTTCCTTCCTTCCTTCCTTCCTTCCTTCTTTCTTTCTTTCTTTCTTTCTTTCTTTCTTTCTTTCTTTCTTCTCTCTGTATCTCCAGAATCTGGCATAATCTTTGGCATAGAGAAGGCAATAAATATGCATGTATTAAATAAACAAATGTACCCTACATAGTAGCTAATCACACATTTAATAGGACCATCCTTATCTAGATTTGAAAATGCACAACTGGCCATTCCTGCAGACTGACCTCATGTGTTTGGATAGGAGACAAGGGGAATCAGGATAGAGATCATCTGGCACATGTGATATTCTCTCTTGGTGAAGAGGAACATGCACCACAGATTTCACTCGGAGAGCTGATGGAGATGGAGGCACACAAACCTGGAGGTTAGGAGGCTGAGGTGTTACAAAGCACTCCAATCAGCCAAGAGTTCCTTGATGGCAGTGTGTGGTCCAGATTAAAGATGGGAACCAGTCAGAACTGCATGCTAAAGCTTTTTTAAATGCAGTCTGGTAAGAAGCAGGCAATTTTTAGCCTTTGCAGAAGTTGGAGTGTTTATGTGGAAAAGCATACTCAGCATTTAGAGATATACCTTGAGAAGAACCTATTTCTATGATGATATTTAGAATATACTTGGCAGTTACCCTCCCAAATTGATTGGCTTTCATGCCAGCCACATCAAGTTATGAAATCCAGCTTGTCGGCCTTTTAGCTGTGTAAGTTACCTGACCCTTCTACTCCTTGATAGATTTCTTAATTAGATGATAACAATAAAATCTAGATGCCATGTAGGGTATGGTTACATTTGACACTGCATGGAAAACGCCTAACATATGTTCAATATTTGATAGCTACTAACCTTTATTATCGGAGACTAGAAAAGAAATCTGACCATGACACACTGCAGAGAGAGGCCTGAGTTGAGCTCAGGTTAACATGTGGGTCAACAAAGAAGGACAAATGGTTGCTAAAAGAAGAAGAGGCAACCCAAATGCTTTCCATTTGTGTAAAAATGTTACATTAGGATAAGCTGGGAAATATCAATGGAATCTGCCCATTGTGTTTACTCAGATTGTCTGGTCTCGCCTATTTTAACTATTATCTAAAGTTTGTATGTTTTTTTCATATCTTTACAATTACAACTTAGGGAAAAATGACAAAATATACTCAGAAATAATTATCCTTTGGGGTTCAAGCAGGTGAAGTTCATTGTCACCGTTTGTCTTGAGGTGTTGCAGTTTGTGCCTTTTCTACTTGCTCACAACCACAGACACATTTAGCATTTGTCGTTTTGACTGTACTCTGCTTCCAGTGATCCAGCATCCTGCTGTGACATACCCTCAGCATATTCAGCAAGCAGAAAAACAATTGACACTTTTGGGAGAACATTCCTGGTGTAGCTAATCCATATAAAAAAATTAACATTGTATGATGGGATGCCAAACTTTAATGTGCAAAGAAATGAGCACCTGCTGGTGTAAAAGGTAGACACGTTGGTGAAAATATTGAAATGGCTTTAGCTCACATGCATTATATTTCTCCATATCTGTTTCTGTCACCACCAATGCCTAGTATCTGTGCACAGTCTAACGAGCATATGAAACTAATTTAAATTTGATTTGAAGATAGACATTATGGATTAATATAGAATATAGTACTTTTATTAATTATTAGAGACAGGAAGCATAGCTCCAGTATTTTCAAGGGAATTAAGAGCATGTATAACATATCCTATGATGGCAGGGACCTTTTTTACCCCCCCCCCCCCCCCCGTAGACTTTATAACACTGAACAGGATGCTTGGCATGTTGTAGGAGCTCCACAAAGATGGGCTTGATAAGTGAATGATCACATGCATCCCACATGATGACCCTGGTGCTTACAGAGTGGGGACCAGTGAAGTGTGCTTGACATGATAAATGCTGTAGGGAACACTTCTGGCTGAAGCCTCAGATGCTGTCTGGATCTAGAACCGTGCTCATGCTGAGGCCTGCTCTCTGAGATCTGCTCCAAGATCATAACTGGGCACAGTATGGGAGACGGGGATGTAGAATATTAATACTGACCAATTTTTGAGAGAAATCAGACTTTCCGAAAGGTCCAAGAAGTTTCTACTGAGCTAGCCAAGGTTTACTTGAAATTCTGGTGCTACTTGAGTCTCTTCTAGCCAGTTCCTTTCCTTCCCCTTCTCTTTCCACAGCACCAGACCTGTATCACCATGTTAAGTGATCCTCTTACCTTGTCTTGTCTTCTCTCTCCAACAAATCTCTTGCAAATGTGATTCTGGCTCAGTGTTTGCTAATAAGAGCTCTGGCACAACATGAAAATATATGGTGGATAAGTCACAGCGAAGCAGGGAGATCTACCTTGTGCAGTGTTGAAATTTAACCTGTGTTAATCCAACCCTGAAAATTATTTTCTAAGAATGAGTAAGTGAAGACATCTTCATCATGTCAGCAAAATTATTGCTGGTCTCAGTCAAGTATGCTTGGTGCCAGACTCACTCCTTGGAGACACCCTCGCCATTAATATCATCGGAAGAAGATCACACAACAGATTAAAAGTGAACAAACGCTGGAAGTGACTTCACTTTTGGAAGCAAAAACCATACTTCTAGCACGCTGTAATTTCATATTTAAAATCCATCCATAGAATTTCTTACATATCACACATGTCAACCTTACTGTTTAACACCTCTGTCTAGAACACAGAATTCTGCTTCATCTGTGGATCCTGGCATATAAGCCAATGCTTTGTAGAAAGACTTGCCATTCCTACTTGGAGTGATTTGTGTCACAGTGAACCAAAGATTAGTAATGTATTAGCAAAATTGGTCGTTTGGAATTGGAATGATAGAACCTTGTTTTATTATCTAATCATATATCTTATCTCCATGTACCAGAGATTGCTGGGTGCATACAGGATCTTATAATTCACGCAAAATAGTTATTTAAGAATAACATTTCTGCAGGCTGTGCACAAGCTGGGTGTTCCATATATATTTATGGATGAATATATGGAAAGCTGAACTACCAAGATAGAAAAACAGAGTCAAATGGAGTTTTTAGTATATTTAGGTCAAGACGTTTTCAGCAGACACAGTTGGTTAATAAAAATGAACAACTGAAATGAAAAGATGATATTTGTTCTGGAGTTGAAAATGATTCTTTCCAGCAGGCAAGGGAAGGCCATTACCTCAAAGGTCTGTCTTGCCAGGTCCAAGTTGTTCCCAGGGAGCTCTCGGCAGCCAGCAAGTACAATCATGAACTGGAATAACATTTACTGGAAAGGGATAGGGAGGCCTCCTGTTGGATGGCTTCGGAGTGATTCACAGCAACAATTTACAACATTCTCACAGAATTTTAAACTATTCTCTGCCTTAAAAGTATGCATGTATTTTGACATATGGGGCAGAAGAGGACAAAGAAGGAACAGTGGATGGTCCCAGTCCATTGTCTCTGAAGAATCATGTATACATTGTGATTGCTCTTTTACTGTTAATATTTTAAATGTAGCCTAAAAGATGGGAAGAAGTAAAAGCATCAACTGTGAAAACTGAGTGCAGTTCTTATATAGGCAATCCATATATTTCGATAATAAAATAGTAACTGTGAAACTAGAGATGTAACTCAGTTCATAGTAGGCTTGGTTAGTATACACAGAATCCTGGTTCATTCTCCAGGACCCCACAAACCAGGCATGGTACAAACCTATAATCCCCACACTCACCAGGGAGGCTCAGAAGTTTAAGGCTGTATTCAACTACACAGTATGTTTCAGAGAGCCTGGACTACATGAATCCTTGTCTCAAACAAACAAATGAACAAACAAAGACGTGAGGTTTTTCATGTATGTCTTTGTGTGGGCACACACACACTTGTGTGCACATGCTTATTTGTGGCTGCATGTGTGTGTGCACCATGAGCCTGGCTGGCTTTGTCCTTGGTTTGTCTCTGCAGCTCCAGTTTCAGGGGTGGGCAACCCTGTACAATTTGCCCTTTTACTCTGCTCTGAAATTCTCCTGATCAAGCCATATGAGGGTTCAGGTCTTGATAAGCCGGGTACTGTTGGTAACTAGGATTGCAGGAAGTCCATCCAATGACTGAACTGAGCTCACTCCATATGTCACAGTAAAGAAATGAAAGTCATTCATTGTACTCTTCCCTGTTCTCTGTCTCTGGCAACCTACTCTGTCTTCACATCTCTAACTCGGTAGTAATTCTGTAGGCCAACGTTTCAGCAAAGTTGCTTAATGTTGTTACTATACCCACCCTATAATAATTCTGACATTTTATTTTATATTTGAATTTTTAGAAATGTAAGATATTATTTTAAAAACTGTGTCAGCACAGATACATATCCATATGAAGACCATAAAGCCTGCCAACATAAAGCAGGTTTTTATTACATTCCTGTGTACTTTCAGGGACATCAAAATCATGGCTGTGGTAGAGCAATCGTGTCAATCAAACAAACAAACGATAAGAATAAATTCCACCACTCCCACCAACACCACACAAAACACTCCAAAGACTTTAGTTCAGGAGCTATAGGAATTGATGGATACATATATTCTAAACCGCATCTGAGAACAATGATGCGTTAGTTCTATATTGTAGTCTCTGTTCAGTAAGAATATGGCGTTCGCATTCCTTTCTCTTGTTATTTTACCCACACCACAAGTGATTTGTTTTTCAATTGTTTGTTTGCATGGTTTCTTGAGCCCAAGTTGGCCTCACAGTGGAAATTCTCCTGCCTCAGTCTCCTGAGTGCCAGGAATACCAGCGTGTGTCACCACACCCAGCAATGTTGTCTTTTTTTCTTCCTCCTTTGAAATGAGGTGGTGGGGATTGAACTCAGGGTCTACTGCACTCTAAGCATGTATGTGTTATACCACTGCGCTACACTCTGAGCACACTAAAAGCGATTTTTAAAAATTCTATTTATTATTGCTTTTTTGGGGTGTAATGTGTTTGTATGTGTGCAGGTGTGCATGCACCATGGCATGCATATGATATCAGAGAACAACTATCAGGAGTGCCCGTTCTCCCCTTCTGCAGTGGATTCTGGGGACTGAAGGCAGGTCATGAGAACTACATGGCAAGCACTTGGACCCTCAGAGCCGTCTTGCCAACCCACCGGAAACTATTTCTAAGTCCAATATTTGCTGTGTGTACCCAAGCACAGTCACCGTAGCTTACCTGGGGACTATGCTCCACTTCTTACTATGGCTCCCTTTCTACAGGCTTGCCCACAGCCCCTGTCACAATCTGCTCCATAGCTAGTGTCTGTACTCACTTCTGTGCCAGAAAGCAGTTACTTAACCTCCCATTGCTGTTGCTTCCAATAACCACTATAGTTGGCTGTTTTGTAGATGAGGGCTTCTCTTCCACACATGGCAAAGTCCTACCAGCTGAAGAGGGAACACTGCTCTGGTCAGTAGGCTCTTCAACTTATGAGCTGTGTGATTATGATATAACTGCTAGACTATTTCTTTCCCTATCTTTAAAATCAGAGTCAGATTAGGTGAATTTCTAGTATTATTTCCTACTTTGGTTTCATGCTTTTAGAAAGCAGTAATTTTCTATGCTTTGTACCATGTTGGGTTGTCCAACTATCCCACCACAGCTGTTTGGGCTCAGATGATTTCCCAATCTGTCTGTTGGCTGCCTGTTTGGGAGAAGTGTATCTCATAGTGTCTGGGAGGTTATTTGTCAGCTATAAGAGGTCAAGGAAGAATATGCAAACCCAGGGGGAAAGGGGAGCCTTGGAAGAAGTCAAATGCAAACTGAGAAGTATTGGTGAGTGGTACATATAGTGCTAAATCTGAGAGACAAACATCTTCAAGATTCAAAGGAATCTCAAATGTTACAGACAAAAATGGGGGTGGCAGTTTTAAGAGGGATGCTTTGGGAGTCTAGATTACTGAGACACACTCAGATCTAAACCTCCGAAAGCAAGTTTGTCTACAACCAAAGGGATGCCAGATATCATTGGTACTTTGAAATGGGTTGGGCTTGCAAGAAGGTATCTGAAAAAGAAATGCAGAGTGGGAGGCCATGAGAAACCTCTGATTCTCACTCTGTAAGATTCTACCTACAGGGAATTTCCATCTAAGGTTCTTAGCTCACAGAGAACTGGAGCCAGTCTGGTTAATATGTTCAATAGAATAGAAAGTGTGATCCACTAGTGGGCAGTACATGTGACTGGGTTTGCTTTATTTCTAGTATCTAGGATGTGCAAGAGGGGGCTGGGATGGTTTGATCAAGCTGTAATTGTCCCCTCCTCACTTCTTCCATAGGTACTTTGGCCCCATGACTGACTTTTGGTCTTACTCTCTCAACTCTTATTCCAGCCTTCTACAACATTGTTGGTTAACTAGGGGTAGGTTACTATTGCTGTCAACAATGGCCAGAAAAACTTATTTTTGTAATGGGTAGCAGAAACTTCAAACTGGTCAAAGTACTGAGGATGAGTGATTGTTGCGTGCTTAGCCCTAAATGTGACATTTGTAACAACCCCTCCAAGGCTCGGGGAGCGTAGTGGAAGAGCAGACAGAAAGAATATAAGAGCAAGAGGATGAGGAAGAATACTATGAAATGTTATCTTCTGGACATGAAGTGGCCCATTGAACTCATGGGCTCAAAGAAGCTCTAATTGCCTATGTGAGCCTTTCACAAGATTAAGCTGGTCACCATTACAGTATGGATGGAGGATGGGCTCAGAAGTCTCTGTGCTTAGTTGAGATGTTGGCAGCTGATGCTTCTGGGTGAAGGTAGTTATATTTCTTAACAGATGTGTCTGTTGGTAGGTAGCCCATGCTCTGGTGGGTGGCTCCATACCTATGTGCATGAAGGTAGTAGTACTTATTAGGTTCAGTAAGCTGTAAAAAAGGAAGAGTACATGAAGGTACAAGTATGTGAAGTTGCATGGAGGGGGTCCAGAGGGAGGGTAAAGAGGAGTTGGGAGTAGGCATGATCAAGATACATTAAACACATGTATGACATTCCCAAAGATTAAATTAAAATATTCTTTAAAAAAGAGTTGAGCTTTAAAGCACATAGTCACTCAGAATTACTCTCCTGATGACTATTTACTTGACACAAAAAGTATCCCAGTCCAGAATGCTGTTAATGTGCTCCATTAGCCAAGTCAGGACCGCTTGATAAGCAAAACTGAGCATTCTATACCTTGCTTTGACTTATTTCTTATTCCTCCTTTAAGACCTATGCCATGGGTGGAAGCTGGCATTCCACACTGCTTCTTGGGGCTTCCCCTAATGATCCATAAAATAATTATCCGAATGAGTATACATAGGCCCTACTGTGGGAGCCTCCTTAAGAAATTAAGTACATCCACAGGCTACACAGGTCTGTTAAGGAATTAAAATCATAGAAGTTCAAACAACACTCTCAAGCTTTAGAATTTACAAGATATCACCGTGAACACAACCGAAAAAATCACATGCAGGCTACAATTTCTATAGCTATCAGTGGTTGTCTTAGTTGTGCTTTTAGTGCTGTGAAAAGACACCATGACCATGGCAACTCTTATAAAGGAAAGCATTTAACTGGGACTGGCTTACAGGTTCAGAGGTTTAGTCCATTGTCATCATGGCAGGAGGCATGGTGGCATGCTGGCAGACATGGTGCTGAGAGGTAGCTAAGAGTTCTACATTTGAATCACCAGAGAGTGAGTCACTGGGTCTGACTTGAGCTTCTGAAGCCTCAAAGCCCACTCCCAGTAACACACTCCCTCCAACAAGGCGACACCTCCAAATAGTATCACTCCCTGGTGACCAAGCTTTCAAATCCATGAGCCTCTGGGAGCTATTTCTTTTCAAACCACCGCAGTGGTCCGTAGGAAGTCTTTAAATAATGTGACTTTAAGAGCACATTAAAATTATCAGAAAGTTACCAGTTACATACACATGGACAAGTAATATACACTTTATCTTCATATTTAAACTGCTAGAGTATCTCAGAGAAAGATCTCATGAATCATACAGTAGGTAAAATGGCTTTCAAGTATTAGTTATGCCACAACCATGGGCTATATAAATGATGATGGGTAGTTTTTGATGTAAATATCCCTGGCCCACTATCCAAAAGATCCTGTTCAAGATAAGGAATTCTATTAGGTAATACAACTTTTGGGTTCTTATTGAAAGCATAGAAAAGAATGATTTCTCATGTCTGGGAATGGAAGGAACCTATAGACGAGTTTCGCCCATGACCCTTGTTCCGACACCAAGGTTGTTTCGTTCTCTAGAGATGGTTTGCTGTTGGAAGCTAATTAGTTCTCTAGGCGGGAACTTGGACATCTCCTTCTGACATAGCTGCAGATCCTCTCCAGGGCCCCGGAAGGCTCTAACACATCAGTGCCAATTCCTATGTTTGGTTGACAAGTGAAAGAACATCTCCAAGAAAAATAAGGCAAGTCCAGAGGAGGAATGGGGAGGGGTGGCGGGAGTGTGGGGGTGAGAAGCAGCAAGAGGCACCAAGGGACTCCTGGGTTTTTATGAGAGAGAGAGAGAGAGAGAGAGAGAGAGAGAGAGAGAGAGAGAGAGAGAGAGAGAGAAAGTGTTCTGAACTAATAAATTCTGCCCCAACAGCTGCCCTGAGCTTTCTCCCGTTTACTGGAAAATGGCAATGAGGGGCAGACTGTAGATGGATATTACCCAAGGAATACATTTTCTTGGAAACATAAGTTCATGCAAACAAACTTGCCTGGAGGCAAGCTGGAAAACAAAGAAAAGAAAAGTTCCTATATGGGACAAAAAGGCATTCTTTGCCAGATCTGGCTGGATAGACCCAACTCATCTTCCTGGATAGACAACTTCATCACTCTCATTCCATTGCCTGAGGTTTGCATGGCTCCTTCCTACAAGGTACCCACTCGGGAACTCTCCTTAGCAAATCACCAGGACACCAACATGATTTTAGCACAGACAGGCTTGATAGGCCCTAGCTGAAGACTGCTAACCAGTATGACCACGCTAGAGTTTGGAAGCCACTTCTACCCATTTGCCTTGTTCTGGGGATGGCTCGAAGTGTTCACATTTTGTTAATGCAAGTTCTACATCCGAGGTTTCTCTCTATATGAAACTTTTATAGTTTTATCTTATAAATTTCATTTATTTATTTGTTTGTTTGTTTGAGACAGGATTTCTCTATGTAGCCCTGGCTGTCCTGGAACTCACTCTGTAGACCAGGCTGGCCTTGAACTCACAGAGATCCACCTGCATCTGTCTCCTAAGTGCTGGGATTAAAGGTGTGAGGCACCACTGCCTGGTGGGTTAATTTTTATTTTGAGCTGAATTGACCTTCCATCAGTGACTGGCCCTTTCTTACCGGTTCTAGTCTTCAGAACGAATGTTTTTGTCACCCTCTTCTGCTTCCCCTCTATTCTTCAATTCCCCATGTATGTATGCTCTCATATTGGTTCTTTCTTCTGTGTTTCTCTAGTTCTGTGTAAATCCTTACTGTGTATCTTGCCTTGCTGAAAGTTGTTATGAAACTTCAGGTCTCTCATTCCTCTCAGCATCAGCTGGATGGCCACTTACTAAAGACCTTTGAACAATTCCTGAAATTATGGTCATTTAACCTCATCTGGAGTCAACATAAAGATTTCCTAGTGATACGCCATTGGCATATCATAACAAATCAAACCACCTCTAAATGGAGCATCTGCCAAGTGAAAGTCACCATGTGCAAGACCATATTCTGAGTGCATTGCCACAGCTCCTGAACTCATAAGCTTGAAATACATTTCAAGAAAGAGGGCACAGATAGATAGGTAATTATTTCTTAGCTTATAGTCTGGTTGATAAATGTATGGATTTTAAAGTCAACAGAGCAAAATATTATTGTCAGCTCTACCAGGGACATACCCTCTGGGTCTCAATTCCATATTGACAAAGTTAAAGGAAACACAAGATACATTTCTTTATTATTTTGTGATATGGCACTCACTATGTAGATTAGGCTGGTCTCACACTCAGAGAGATCCACCTGCTTATGCCTTCTGAGTTCTGGGATTAAAGGTATGAGCCTCTATACCCAGTGAGACACAGTTTTTTAGATAATGCAGAAACCTGGATTGTAGGAGAGTCAGTCACATGAGTAAAGAGTTACTACTTCTTTTTTCAATTCTTTCTGATTACCAAGAGATTGGACAAGCAGTAGCCTTTCATTCTGCAATGGCTAGACTGGATCTTGAAGTTTTGTGCATGTGTCTTGAATATGTTCTACAAGTTGTACTTTGTAATGACACATAATTATTTTTCAAAAGTTGCCTCACAGCACCTTGCAGAATGCCATGCAAATGAATAGTTTTAGGAAAGAGATGAATAGATAGATGGATGGGTGAATAAATTACTTGTTTAATTTTTCTCCACAGTTAAAAATTTTCCACCCTATTAAATTTTGCTGTTTGAATTTCAGCTTCATGAAGTGTAAAACTGTGGTGAAAATGTCACTTTATTGAAGCATATTATGTAATTAGCTCTCCCGTGAAGACCAGGACTTTTAGAAATGTGATGTCATCTTCACACACACAACCAGAGCATGAGTCTGAGCCTGGAGAAGGAGAAAGCTCTCAGGAGCAGTGCCTAACCAGGAAGAAGGTGGGAAACAGCCTCTTTCATGCTACGGTCTGGTTATTGGGATTTGAAGCTGGACAGTGTCTTAGTCTTCCTTTTTTTTTTTTTTAATAGATGAAATAGGAACATCTAGAATTTCCAAGAAGAATCCACAATAATTTCCATGAGAATTCTAGCCCAGGGGAGACATTGATGAAATGGGTTCTTTTACCCAGTTCCTGCCTGGTTCCTATTAAATGTTCTAGCCTTATGATAAAAAAAAAAAGAAGAAGAGAAGAAAAGAATAAAGAAAAGGAGTGAGTTCATGCTTTAATTATTCAAGCTGACCTGTTTTCACTGCTCTATGGTCACCATCAATTAAAAAATATAAAATGTTTCCTCATTTTCTGTTTAATCTACTGCATGTTTGATTCCTGCTGCCAGTTCTAGGGGGCTACATAGCTAATCAATGACTGTGGGAGCTTGGAGATTTGTTGTCTGCTTTGAGAATATTCTGCTTTTCCTTGATTTTCCCGTTTGTCAAGTGAATTTTTTCTAATGGAAAGTGGCCGCTTCAGAAGCCATTAATGCAGTTTCTTTTATGTTCCTACAGCGTCTGCTATTGCATCATAAGGGCTGAGTTAAGGTTAAAGTGAACAATATGACCACTATTTTAATTCTTGTGTTTCCTTTCCACCCAGTGTCTCCTGGTCCTCATGTCCTTGAATGCCAACCCACCTGACTTCTCATCCCTCATCTGCCTTTCTGGCTAGGGTTCCTTCCCTCCAGATGAATGTGTCCTGGAAAGTTGTGATTTTGTTTTGACTGAAAATGAACTAAGAATAGAGAATAGTTATAAATGAAAAAATTCTGGACTCTCCCATGGAAAGCAGTACTCACTGGATATCCCCAGATAGTGTTTGAAATTAACCTCTCCAAGCCATTCTCCCCATCTGCAAAGGGAGAAGTGTAATGCCTTCCTCCTAGGGCTGTTTTGGGAATCAAAGAAAATGCAGAGTGCCAAATGTGATCATGCTGCCTTTCCCAAATGAAGGTCAGTGTGTTTCTGGAAACAATAGCTAATCTCTAACTTCTCTGTTAAACTCACCCTCCTGTTGTTAATGATCATTTTTCAACTCCTGTTGCTGATCATCATTTTTCAAAGATGCTGGGATCCTGATGGACAAATCATATGGTGAAGGTAGCAAAGAGGAAAGAGGCTATGGGCAGGCGACAGAGACTCTGATGTGGGCTTTAATGTTTCTTCCTAGTCTTTTGAATGGTCTCCAAACAAACATAGCCTGCTCTCCATCATTCTCCAGGCCTCTCTGTTGCATAGGCACAGTTTTGCCAGGATGTGACAATTCTTTGCTTAGAACGATCAGCACTTTCCCAAGCTTAACTGAGCTACATCCCACATGGATAGAGTCTCCATTCCTTTAAGATATCACCTCTTCTAGTTTTTCTGTATACATTATAGTCTAAAAGGGGCATATTTGGTTCCCATCACAAGTCCTGTCTTTCCTGTCCTGACTTATCTATTTGTGTGAACTTTCCCTTCCTCCAACTCTGTGAATAAGCCTGATTCAAATATGACCTTTCTCAAATATTCTTCCTTTATCTTACAAGTAAGAAAAAAAAAGTCATCCTGCTTATGGAATTGCTAGGCTATTCTTGTATACATCTGTAGTGACCACCAAACTTTCTATATTATACTTACTTTGAATTTTATGATAACAAAAGCAGTTTAATTTTGTTCTATGTTAGAGACCTAAAATTCTCATGATGAATAAGTGAATGCATAACGATGTTGTTACTAAGATTTCTGAGCATGGGTGGAAGAAAAGATATGGGATTAAAAAATAAATACTACTAAAATTATATGTATTGATAGTTCCAAAGAGGGGTTTAAGTAACCAGCTAAATAGACTAATGCTAAATAAATAATGCAATTGGTAGTCAGGTCTCATCTTGGCCATTGAGGATTTTAGTAATATCCCAAAGGACAGGAAGAGTAAAAATATAATGTAAGACTTCATTGCTCGAAAAGTAGGTTTTAGACAAGTAGGGAAATGATTTTATTTTACATTCCAAAAGTTATTTTTTTTCTCTCTGTGTAAATGATTGTTTAGAATAGGAAAATCAGTCCTTCTGGAAGAGGAGACGGTCTAAGATTCCCACGTAGACTCCACATACTCTTTCCTACAGTGCTTCAGCTCTACGTGCTTTAGATCACGTGCTTTAGCCCTACGACCTGGGACACAGAACCGACATTTTCTCCTTTGTGAGATGGAAGCAGCAGCAGCAGCAGCAGCTTAAGAGTTAGAATTTTCTTCTGTGTAGTAACACGATGGGGTTGGAATGAATTATAAACACATGGATTACATTTCCCCTCATGGAAATCATTAATATGAAGGTACTGAAGGACTTTCACATGTCTGAATTTTAGTGAAGTTTTAAAAACACAAATTCAAGAACCGAATAAAAGCCAGGCGTTGTTGCACCTCTGGAATCCTAGCATTTTGGAGGTGGAATCAGGAAGATGAAGAGTTCAAGGCCAACATCCGTTACATAGTGAGTTTAAGGCCCGCCTGTGCTACGTTAGAGTCTGTCTAAAAATGCGAGCAAGCAAGCAAATAACAGCAACCAAAGCAAAACTGAATGAATGAACTGAGCGGGGACTTTCTTATTCATGATTATAATATTTTGATTTGGAATTCTGATGAAAGAAAAAAGAATCCTCTTTTTTTATGGCATGGTTTACTACCAAGTTTCAGGAATTCGGACATAGACATGGGGGACTTTCAGTGGCTTGGGGGCTTAGGGTCCTTCTTTACTCAGTGGTGTGTCCTATCTACATAGACACTGTCTTTGAAGACACATTTATAACACCTGTCAACTAGTAATAGGGTTGAAAGCTGGGGTAAAATGTATCCCATGAAAGAGGAAATACTGACCATATACAGAAGGGAATCAATATGCTAGTTCCATATTTAGGTGAATTCCTTGTCCTGTTTGTCTGGAGCTTCTAGTTCCATGTTGAAAGTCTTGTGCTGAATGACCTCAGCCTGGAGTGACCCAAGGACAGTTAATTGCCTTCTGTTTTAGTTAATTTTCAATTACTGTGACAGAACACTGTAACTATGGTAACATAAAATAAATGGTCTAATTTGGGGCTCATGGTTCCAGAGGGTTGTAGTCCATGACTGTCATGGTAGAGACGATGTAGTCTACGAAGTGAGTTCCAGGAAAGGCGCAAAGCTACACAGAGAAACCGTCTCAAAAAACCAAAAGAAGTTACCATGAAGGTTCATCTCAGAGTTCCATTTTATGGACTGTACTACTCCTTACTAGATGAACCTGGAGAAGTTATGATAATAACTTTAAATGGCAGTCTTCTTTCTACAAACAGAGAGCATAATGCTTGCTTCTAAATGCACAAAACCCAAATATACAGTGCATTATAGGCCTGCTTCATATGGCCTGTATTAAATGTTCAATTAATACTGTCTATATACTATATGTGCCATAATGAGGCTACTTCTACTTAATATTCGTGTAGAAATATGGGAAGCATCACAGTAGCTGAGCTCACATTACATTAAAGAGCTATAGTAATATAAACATCATGGTACTGGCCTACAGACACACAGACCAGTAGAATAGAAGTCCTGGAGATAAATCCATATAGCTATAGCCATCGCACACAGAACACACATGGAGAACAGACAAGATCGTCAACAGACTGTGCTGAAAAAAATCTGGAAATCCACAACAAGAAACCTGAAACTGGATCCCTCCCTCTAGAAGACAAGTGAAGGCAATAATGGAAGGTGAGGATGGTCAAAGTACATTTGATATGTGTATGAAAACGTCATACAGTGAAACTCATCATTTTGCACACTTAATAGTAACAATTCATTATAGTAATGAAAAGTTATATGAAATAGTCTCATGGAAAGGAGAGCATGGACCTGCTGGCTCTAGACGTGTGGTGGTAGTGTCAGGCCTTCATTGCCAGATCCCACTCCTCCCTGACCATAGCTTATAGAATGAGCCTTATCCCATCTCTCTTTTTCCTCAGCAGGGCTGGAAGCGGGGCTCTTTTGTCTGTGAAATAAAATCATTGTGTCACCAGAGGCCTCTGCCTCAAAGCCTAAAGCCTGTAGTAAGTTAATTTGAATGTTCTATTTCTAGACGTGAAATTTGGGGGTTGAGAAGTGAAAATTTGTCAGTTCAATGTTAGGGACTAGCAATTCTCTGTGTTCCATGGAAGATGAGAGAGTTTAGGTTGGAAAGCTATAAAATAGTGATAATCATGTCAGCAACATGAACAAGCACCGCTGACATCCCAATCATTCCAGGAACAAGGCTTTTTCAAAATAGTTCTATGATTCACTTGTGATGTAAGATAGAGGAGCAAAAATCATGTGTTCTCAGAAACAACTCCGTTGTCCCATCACGAGTTTGACAAGCTCTTTAGTTTGCCACTTGTGTAAACAAAATAAAAAGCAGGACCTCAGGCCCTTCTTGAGAATTACTGGACCAAATGCTGCCTTGTTTGTCAACTGTGGATATCCACAGTGGATATAGAATTACATTAAATAGTTAAAGCTCTTTGGAGAATGTAAGGGGACTCGGAGAGTATAATATTTAAACATCTCCTATACTGACTGAGCACAGTGGGGTATGCCTTTAACCCCATCACTCGGGAGGCAAAGGCAGGTGAATATCCACGAGTTTGTGCGTTCCTGTAAGTTTTCATTAAGAAGAGCATACACATTCAGTTTCCATTTTTTGAATTTTAGATACCATATTACCGACAACTCTCGCTGCTGAAGTTTGAATCGATAGAAATAATTTGAGCCTAGAAAAATGTTCAGTAAAATGTACTCAGGAAGTTATGATTGAATAAATGTCCTCATCTTTTTTTTCTTAACAAGAACCCAATTCCTTGGCCAGCTCAGTGGTAAAAGCCCTAGTCATACAAGCCTGACAACCTGAGTTTGATACTCATATCCATGTGGAAAGGAAAAAACCTATTCCCAAAAGTTGTTCTGTGATTCCCAGTGTGTGTCACCCCCACATTATTCCATTGTTCTCCCTCCCCTCATCATTAATAATGAAGTCTTAAGAAAAAAAAAGAATCTTATTTCTTTCATAAACAGCAAATGGACCTGCCTGTGTATTTACGCTTATAAATAGGAAATCTAAGTAATTAGACAAACTGAAGTTTTATTAGAACCCTTATCTTTTTATCTAAGTGATTGGTATCAAGATCGCTTGCTTATGTGAATGTAATTCTCTTCATATCTATAATGACAGAGAAAGCTAGAAACATACAAGAGCATCATCCAACTCTGGAACTTCATCATTCTGTGGAAGCTCTGACTTTTATTAAAATGGTATGTATTTTTCCTGCTGCGCACTGTATAGATATTATGCAGAAGAATGTGCATGTAGGTGTTCACTTTGTAAGGGGCTGCTTTTCTCTTCATAGATGGCCCTGTCCTTGTATTTGTGTAGGAAAATCTTGGAATCCACTAGGAAGCCAAACTACCAATGATACCATCAACAGCTTGGCATCATTAGCTGGGAATCACGGGAGAAGTTGAGCATGAAATTCTAACTAGGGAAGCATTTTATGATTTCTTCTCTGATGAGCCATTGGGCATATTCACTGTTCTAGGTTTAAAAGAATATATCTGTATTTTCTCTAGTTAAGAAATGAAATGTTAGATTCAAGCTGTGATTTTCAAACTGGGTAACAGCGTAGGGCATGGCCTCCTACAAGTCGGAAAAGATGCCAACCACAAAGAATTTCCACCTTGGACACCAGCTAAAAAAACCTAAACCAAACCAAAGAAAATATAACTTAAAAGTAACTTTCCTGCTCCCACCATCAAAAGGAAGTAATTACTTTTCAGTCTCTTAAAAATGCAAATATGTTGACCTTCAGCTTAAAAGGAAACAATGAAAACCCTGCATCAGAGTCTTGTCTACCTCTTGTGTCTCATCCAACCTCACTGGCCACACACACAGGCCTTCTCTCCATTTCCTGGGCACACACAACATGCACACCTCTGTCCCAAATACTTCCTGAGAATTGTATACAGACTACAGTTGTCTCCTGGTTTAGTCTCTGTTGCTCTGACTAAACATTGACCAAAAAGACCCTGGGGAGGAACGGGGGCTATTTTCATCTTATAATCCCAGTTTACAATTGCTCACTGTGGGGATTCAGGACAGGAGCTCAAGGCAGGAGTCTGGAGTCAAGAATTGAGGTGGCAATCATGTAGGGACACTGCTTACTGGTTACCTTCCTAGGGCTTGCTGGCCTTCCTATCCTACACAACCCTGCTTAGGGATGGTGCCTTCCAAAGTGGGCGGTCTCTTCCATATCAATCATCAACCAGGAAAATGCCCCCCACAAATATGTTTTTAGGCTAATCTGATGGACGTAATCCCCTAACTGAGGTTCCTGCCTCCAAGGTTACTATAGTTTTTGTTCAGTTCGCAAAAAAGCCCTCTGTCCATCATCCAGACTCTGGAAAGCATCACTCCTATGAACGGGCTTATGCTGGCCATCTCAGATGATGCTGTCCACTTCTGCCATAAGCACAACACCTTCCTCTATTTTATTTTCTTATCACAATGTGATAAGTAATATTTGAGAGCTATATTCATTAATTACTTATTTTCTATCTATTCTATTAATTGCTCCAGAGAACAAGGAAGTTGGGTTACCTTGCACATGACTAGCTATGAGTCAATTACTGATTAGCATTTCAATAATTATATTAATAATAATGGAAAGTCTAATATTTTCATGGTCATCTGCTATACAAGACTGTACAGAGCTGATCTACTTTCAGCTCAGATAAGCTCCATAAGATGATTTTACTTGTAGTAGATGAAGAAAAGAGGTTTTTGACAGTTTAGTGAAGGAAACAGACCCAAGATTTCAACATTCTTTTTTTTCAACATTCTTAATTGTGTAACTGATTTTAATATAGTCATCTTCCTGAATATCTTGATATACTATCTCCTTATGTATTCCATATTTAACATGCAAAGTAATACATAACTATTGCCTTTTTGGTATTACCAGAGCTCATTGGACTATATTACTCTTTAATCAGAAATCATTAAATCATTCTTAACATTATACCTTCAATGTATTTGCACCTCCTTCCTCATAACCTACTTTTGTGAGGAAGTGTGTCATCATGGTCTTTTCTTCTCAGGAATAAAACATAATAATAACAACAAGAACAACAAAAATAATAGTGCTCATTTTTGAACTGACTACTTCATATAATATTTTCTCTAAATGAGCACCAGAATATGAGAAATGTCAGATGCACAAACATATAGAAGATTTAACAGAAGGATGGATTGCATAAAAGAAATTCAGGAACCCATAATTTCAAAGGTGAACAAGTAAACCGGAAGTGGCAGCTCTGTGCAAATATAGTGTTAGTGTTTAAGTTTTGAAGAGTTTCCCAAGATTTCCTTGTTTTTATACTGGGTTCCAAAACTCCCTTAAGATAATTCTTAAAACTAGAAATTTCACCCAGTCCCAAGCGTAGTTATGCAACAGGACCTGGACTCACCTGGGGGTGGTAAAAAGGAAGAAAACTCAGTAGGTAGATAGGAAGGGGGAGGGGAAAAGGGTAGATGTGGAAGAGCTGTGAGGGTGCACGATTAGATCAAAAAACATTCTATGAAATTCCAAAAGAATTAGTAAAGAACACATGTTTAAAAACAGGTCAGATACTGTCCTTTCAATTAATCAATTGGTTATAAACTAATTACTAACTCTAGCACAAAAATATAAGCACAAGAATTAATGATTATTGGTTAGTTATAGAGGGTTATACAGAATGGCTAAGAATATGCTATTTCTTTGAAATTATCAGTCATGTGAAAAATAATTTAAAAATAGAAATTTCAGGTCCTAACTCCAGATCAATTAAATAAGGACCTGGGACATGAGTCAGAAAAAGTTAGTTCAGGTGAGTTCCGTATTTAAACAACTCTGGAAAGGACACTGCTAAATACTGTGTGTTCAACCAGGTGCAGCATCCCAGCACCCAGGAGGCTACATCAGAAGGAAACAATCCATATATAAGATGTGCAGAGATAATATTAGGTCAGTAAGACTTCATGGAACCGTTCACTGCAAACAGCAAGATTAAAAGTTGTTGTTGTTTGACTTCTGTGGTATTTTGTCACTACACACACACACACACACACACACACACACACACACACACTCACACACACACGGTCAGAACTCACCAACTGTTTAACATGAATACTTTAAAAGTGCAACATCTAGAAAACCCTATCATTGAGGTTTTGGGTTAATTTATTGACTCTAAGGGCCCAATTCTTTCTTTTGCTTAAATGTGTGTACGCCCACACATTCACACAGTTCTGTGGCAGCAAAGAAATCTTCACATTCCAAATACGTCTCAGCGAAGCACGATGGTCAAGAATTCTCAATATTTTCACATTACTTAGAGCACCGTAGGTAGGTTACCCTGGCCCTGTTCCCAGACTTTAACAGTAGGGGCCTTGTGAAATGCTAAACGATGTGTATAACAGCATTTAGGCTCTCCAAGAGCCAATCCGTCAAAACATTTGCTGCTTTGAAAATGTGTTCTTCAAAAAAATGGGCATATGGAACTTATTACTGTGCTTGGTGGAGTTCAGGCAGTGGTGTCCAAAATAAGCACAGAACCTTTTGAGGACACAATCTTACCTAAAGGTGACAGGGTCTCTGACACTGTCCTGCCCTAACCCAAGGGTATGAAAGACTAATGGGAAATGACAGGCTTCTGAACATTTTTAGGGGGATCCAAGGGTTAGAATAGTCCAACGCTAGATAGAAACATTAAAAAGAACAAAGATAAGTAGAGTATATAAAGTGTAAAGGACCCCACAGCTGGTTTTTCTTCATTAGTGACTTCCAGCTTGGCCTTCAGACCATAATTGTTTAATCAACATTCATGAACATCTAAATCAGTGACATTTTACTGCTCTATATTTAGGTGGACGTTACAATGTGTAGCTACACACTTTGGAAATGTGATGAATGGAAGAGAAATTAAAGTAGTCGAAGACCAAGGAAGTAATATTTTCACGATGAAGAAAGCAATCAGAAGAACTTGTGATTATCTTACTGCAATTCTCTTTACCATTTACTGTTTACCTGCTCTAGCTCGCCTCTAAGTTACCTACCTATGTTTAAGAAGGTAGATACTCTAAAGTTCACCTGTTCTTATTTAATTGGAATACCAAAGGAAGACAAATGATGGCATTTCCAAAGCTTTATTTACTTTTCTTTGAACCTCCATAGCATTTGCTGACCTGGCTATTAAAAGAGCACATCTCCATCACAGCCGAGAAAGGAAACACTACTCTCAGTCATTACAGACCAGAGCAGAAGTTCGTTTTTGAAGCTGAAAAGCCTTAAGCGCCTTGCTGTGTTTTATTATGCATAACTGAAATTCTTCACAGTTACAAAAGTGTAAACTTCTCTTGATTGCATCAATATGGACTTGGAACAAGGAGATGTATGGGTCGTATGACTGGGAAGATGCACATTTACATGTGCTTTGAAGAGGTAAAAGTTAATCTATGAAGTATGCACCCCTGCCCCCACTTTTATAAAAATCCATGTAAACATACTATTTCTAACTTCTTTAGGATCTTTGAATGTTTTCATTTGCCTCATTGTAAAATTTCCTCTGCTTGCTATTTCCTGACTGTTCCAGACACTTCATTTCTAGAGTGTTCAACTGTATGGGCTGCATTGTGCAGACTACTCTGGTGGCTTAAGTTCACCCAGCGATGCTCACTTTGCTTAGTCCCTTACTTTTCATTATTTCACGATTTGTGTTTTGCATTTTATGAGTGCTTCCTTGGGGATGCCCCCTCCCCTAAAAAATGACAGGAATGATCCACATAAGTCCATAAGAGAGGCTATAAAATAAACATTATACCGTGTGGGGGGTAAAGAAATATAACTGTAAATGGCTGTCCTCACTTTCTGGCATTTACACACAGGGCCATCTGTTTGAGGACTGTTTTAGTTGGCTTTTTTCCAGAATTTATGTAACTGGCTAATTCAAAGGAAATGACATCACCAAGTTTCCTGACGACTGTCATTGGAGCCACAAAATTTTTTGGAAACAAGTTGCTTAGTAGAGAGAAAAGACATCTTAAATATCTCTTCTTTCATTTTTTTCCTAGCATACAAAAGTTATAAAATACTTATTCCTCCTACTGGTGTATATTTTCTGTTCATGGCTCACAGTCATTTTTACTATTTGGGGCTTCCCCTTTTCTGCTATAGGGGTATTAGAGAGGAAAAAATAAGGCTTTTTGTTGAGTAGATACAACATTTTCAGGAGCTGAGGAGATGGCTCAGTGGGTAAAGGGCTTACTGTGTGTGCCTGAGAACCTGAGTTCACATCTTCAGAGCCTACAGAAGGCTAGAAGTGGTAGCATGTGTCTGAAGATCCTGGTGCCACTGTGGTGAGATGGCAGGTGGAGATGGGGGAAGCTCTGGAAATGTGGGGGGGGGGGCAGCTAAACTGTGTGCAGCGGCTGATCACATGAGATCTTCTTTCAGACAAGGTGGAAAGTGAGGATGGACATTCAAGGTTGTCTTCTGACTACCACACGTGTGCCAGGCACACCCCCCCTACACACACATTTAAAAATACATTATGATCTGAACATAATAAAAAGTAGAGCTGTTGAGTTCTTCACTGAAGTGACAAACTTCTGTTGTTTTAAACCTGCATCTAAAATAATTCTGCAAAAACCTAAATCAGCCTGCTACGGGGCAGCTGATCAGCCCCTCTTTCCAGGTTAGCCTGCAGATAATGATGGACTGATGAGGGATGTTTGGGAATCCACTTGCTGATGACACCAAGGGATCAGAACCAGGAAAGGTAAAGGTTTTAACAGCATCATTTACAGATGCCCTTATCCCAGAGGGTAATCTGGACCACTGCACCAGGAATCATTTTATCTGATTCCAAAATTAAAACATCTCTAGAGGAAACCAACAGCTGTTTTCAAGGTTCACAGTTGTATGGAAAAAGAATTAGTATTAGAAGAAAATAAGTATATCTGCTCTTCAAACTTGCTTGCAAACTCCAGCTAGCAGCATGCCCATCTAAGCAGGAATCCATGCTCCAGTGTTAAACATTTTGAAATTTTTAAATGCCTTCAAATGACTATAGCTGACTTATGGTATCCTAGCACATTCGAGTGATGAGGCTTCATTAGCTTCAACCAGTATCCTTCCAAGTCAGGATGTCTGTGTCACATAAACACTTGCCTGGATTAGTTTGCAATTGGCTTTCCATCTTTCTTTTCTCCTTCATTTCCTCATCCTGTCCATCGCCATGGTAGAAGACACCCTTGGTACTTTACCTGACTTCCTTTGCTAGCTGGAACATCTGCTTTTTGGGTGTTCCTTCCTGAGGCTTGCTAGCCTCTGATGGGCAGAATTACCTCCTGAAAGAGATTATAGGGCCACCAATTTCTTCATTTTCCTACGTGGTCACATAGGATTGGGGTTTGCAAAAACTTGGCCGTGTGTCCTCAAGGTAAACAACTCTGATGCTCCAAGCTCCTGCATACTAGCCAAGAATCCATTTTCTTCCATAATTCTCTCTCCCTCTCGGCCTAGCTTAATCAACTTCCTCTGGGGGTCTTTCCTAAAGATTCCTCTCCATAAATCACATGCTTGAGAAGTCTTTTATAAGGTTCTCTTTGTAGCTCCCTCCTTCTCCTACTTGAAACCCTGATCACCAACCAGGATTCCTGTGAACCCAGCAAAGGATTAATAAGTAGGTATCTACAGGGTGAGGAGGAATAGCAAGGTGGAAGTTGAATAGACAGGTATGAAAAGTCAGAAATTTTAAGGTGAAAGGTTAAGAAGGAAGATAATATTAGTAAATATTTCTGCTGATAAAGGTACCTGATAGAAGCTGGTAAGGGTGGTGGAGATTGAACAGGTGGATAAAAAATACACAATGATACCCCTGCCCCACTCACTGCAGCTCCAGTTGCAGGCCAGTAGACAGGACTCCTACAGGGAGGCCTGACTATCACCCCTTCATCAGACTTCTTAACCTACAAGCCCCACTCCATCCCCCAAACCCACCCATCCTCTGAGACTGCAGCTGCTCCCTGAGATACACACTCTGCCAGCTCCGATTAGACCAAGAGCTCCGATTGGACCAAGACTGTCAATTGGTCTAAGAAAGGCCTCCTCAGACACAGACACTGTTTGCACTGATTGGAGGAAGAGATAGGTAGATGCCAGTGCAAGAATACATTGAACAACATAAAGAGCAATACGGTACTACCAGAACCTAATGGGTCTCTGTCAGCAAGACCTGAACATCTCAACAAGAAGAAGCAGAAGAAAATGACCTTAAAAATGATTTTAAGAAGATGATAAAGGCCTTTAAAGAGGAAATGAAAAATTTCCTTAAAGAAATTGAGGAAAAGACAAACAAAAAATTAGAATAAATCAATAAATCCCTTAAAGAAAGCCAAGAAACCCCCCAAAAAATGAATCAAACAAGTGTAGGAAACAGTTCAAGACTTGGAAACTGAGTAGAGGCAACAAAGAAGACACAACGTGAGGGAATGCTAGGAATGGAAAATCTGAGTAAATAAACAGGAACTACAGATGCAAGCATAACCAATAGAATGCAAGAGATGGAAGAGAGAATCTCTAGTGTTGAAAATATGATAGAGGGAAGAGATTCGCCAGTCAAAGAAAACATTAAAACCAACAAAGTCATAACACAAAACATCCAGGAAATCTGGTATATCATGAAAAGACCAAACCTAAAAATAATAGCGATAGGAGAAGGAGAAGAATACTAACTCAAAGGCACAGAGAATATATTCAACAAAATTATAGAAGAAAACTTCCCCAACCTAAAAAAGGAAATGCCTATGAAGATACAAGAAGTTTACAGAACACCAAATAGACTGGATTTGAAAAACAGTCCCCTTGCTACATAACAATCAAACCACTAAACATACAGAATAAAGAAAAAGCATTAAGAGCTGCAAAAGAAAAAGGCCAAGTAACATATAAAGGCAGACCCATCAGAATAACACCTTACTTCTCAGTGGAGACTCTGAAAGCCAGAAGGTCCTGGACAGATGTTATGCAGACACTAAAGACTATGGATGCCAGTCCAGACTATTATACCCATCAAAACTCTCATTCACCATAGACAGAGTAAATGAAATACTCCATGACAAAACCAGATTTAAACAATATCTATTAAAAAATCCAGCCCTACAGAAAGCACTAGGAGGAAAAATGCAACCTAAGGAAGTTAGTGCACCCATGAAAACACAGGCAATAGATAATCCCACACCAACAAATTCCAAAGAAGGGAAACATACAATGCTGACACCAAAAAAATAACAGGAATTAACAATCACTGGTTACTAATATCTCTTAATATCAAAGGACTCATTTTGCCTATAAAAAGACACAGGCTAACAGAATGGATCCAAAAACAGGATCCATTCTACTGCAGGATACAAGAAACACACCTCAACTTCAAAGACAGACACTACCTCAGACTAAAGCGCTTGGAAAAATCTTTGCAGTCAGACGGACTTAAGCAAACTGATGTAGCTATCCTAATATCTAACAAAATAGACTTCAAATTAAAATTAATCAAAAGAGATTGAGAAGGATGTTATATATTCAACACTGGAAACATTCACCAAGATGAAGTCTCAATTCTGAACATTTATGCCCCAAATACAAGGGCACCTACATATGTAAAAGAAATATTACCAAAGCTTAAATCACATATCAAACCCTACATACACATTAACAGTGGAAAACTTCAACACACCACTCTCACCAATGGACAGGTCTGCCAGACAGAAACTTAACAGAGAAATAAGGAAACTAACAGACATTATGACTTAAATGGATTTAATAGACATCTAAAGAACATTCCACCAAAATACAAGAGAATATACCTTCTTCTCAGCACCCCATAGAACCTTCTTTTAAAATGACCACATACTCAGTCACAAAGCAAATCTCAACAGATACAAAGAAAAAATGGAATAAACTCCTGTATTTTATTGGGCCACCATGCCTTAAAGTTAGACTTCAGCAACAACACAAATTACAGAAAGACTACAAACTCATGGAAACTGAGTAATGCTCAACTATATCACCACTGGGTCAAGGAAGAAAAAAAAGAAATTAAAGACTTCCTAGAATTCAATGAAAATGAATGTATCACACACCCAAACTTATGGGATGCTATGAAAGCAGTGCTAAGAGGAAAGTTCATAGTTCTAAATGCCTACATAAAGGAGTTGGAGAAATCTCAAGCTAGCAGCTTAACAGTACACCTGAAAGCTCTAGAAGAAAAAGAAGCAAACTCACCGAGAAGGAGTAGACACCAGAAAATAATTAAATTGAGGGCTGAAATCAATAAAAATAGAAGCAAAGAGAACAGTACAAAGAATCAATGAAACAAAAAGTTGGTTCTTTGAGAAAATAAAAAAGATAGACAAACCTTTATCCAAACTAACCAAAAAGCAGAGAGAGAACATCCAAAGTAACAAAATCAGAAATTAAAAGGGAGACATCACAGCAATGAGGAAATCCAGAGAATAATCATGTCATACTTCAAAAACCTGTACTTCACAAAATTGGAAAATCTAAAAGAAATGGAGAATTTTCTGGATAGGTACCATATACCCAAATTAAATCAAGACCAGACAAGCAATTTAAATAGACCTATAACTTCTATGAAAATAGAAGCAGTCATCACAAGTCTCCCAACCAAAAAAAGCCCAGGGCCAGATGGTTTCAGCACAGAATTCTACCAGAATTTTAAGGAAGGAGAAATACTAATACTTCTCAAATTGTTCTACACAATAGAAACAGAAGGAACATTGATAAATTCTTTCTATGAGGCTATAGTTATTCTAATACCAAAATCTCACAAAGATGCAACAAAGAAAGAGAATTACAGGCCAGTCTCCCTCATGAACATTGATTCAAAAATACTCAATAAAATACTGGCAAACCGAATCCAAGAACACATTAAAAAAATCATTCACCATGATCAAGTAGGCTTCATCCCAGGGATGCAAGGGTGGTTCAACATACGAAAGTCTGTCGATGTAATACACCATATAAACAAACTGAAAGAAAAGTACCACATGATCATCTCATTAGATACTGAAAAAGCCTTGACAAAATCCAACACCCCTTCATGATAAAGGTCTTGGAGAGATCAGGAATACAGGGAACATATCTAAACATAATAAAGGCAATTTACAGCAAGCCAACAGCCACCATCAAATTAAATGGAGAGAAACTCAAAGCGATTTCACTAAAATTAGGAATAAGACAAAGCTGTCCACTCTCCTTGTATCTATTCAATATAGCACTTGAAGTTCTAGTTAGAACAACAAGACAACAACAACAAAAAAAAGATCAAGGGGATACAAATTGAAAAGGAAGAAGTCAAACTTTCACTATTGGCAGATGATACGATAGTATACATAAGTGACCCCAAAAACTAAACCAGGGAACTCCTAAAGCTGATAAATACCTTCAGTATGTGGCAGGATACAAGATTAACTCAAAAAAATCAGAAGCCCTCCTATACACAAAATGATAACCGGGCCGAGAAAGAAATCAGAGAAATATCACCCTTTACAATAGCCACAAATAATATAAAATACCTTGAGGGTAACTCTAACCAAATAAGTGAAAGACCTGTATGACAAGAACTTTAAGTCCTTGAAGAAAGAAATTGAAGAAGATATCAGAAAATGGAAAGATCTCCCATGCTCATGGGTAGGTAGAACCAACATAATAAAAATGGCAATCTTACCAAAAGCAATCTACAGATTTAATGCAATCCCCATTACAATCCCAACACAATTCTTCACAGACCTCAAAAAAACAAAACAAAACAAAACAAAACAAAACCAATTCTCAACTTCATATGGAAAAACAAAACCTAGGATACCTAAAACAATCCTTTACAATAAAGCAGCTTCTGGAGGGATCATGATCCCTGATTTCAAGGCTCTACTATACATCTATAGTAATAAAAACAGCTTGATATTGCCATAAAAACCTACATGTGGACCAATGGAATAAAATTGAAGATCCTGACATTAATTCACATACCTATGAACACCTGATTTTTGACAAAGAAGTCAAAACTGTACAAGGAAGAAAAAGGAAAGCATCTTCATCAAATGGTGCTAACATAACTGGATGTCAACATGTAGAAGATTGCAAATAGATCTATATCTGTCACCATGATCAAAACTCATATCCAAGTGGATCAAAGACCTCAACATAAATCCAGTTACACTGAACTTGATAGAGGAAAAGTAGGAAGTAGCCTAGAAAGCATTGGCACAGGAGACCACTTCCTAAATATAACACCAGTAGCACAGACATTGAGAGCAACAATTAATAAATGGGACCTCCTGAAAATGAGAAGCTTCTGTAAGGCAAAGAATACAGTAAATAAGAAAAAAAATGACAGCCTACAGAATGGGAAAAGATCTTAACCAACCCCACATCTGATAGATAGAGGGCTGATCTCCAAAATATATAAAGAACTCAAAAAACTAGACATCAAAATACCAAATAATTCAATTAAAAAATGGGCTACAGTTCTAAAGAGAATTTTCAACAGAAGAATCCCAAATGTCTGAAAGACATTTAAGGACTTGCTCAACATCCTTAGTCATCAGGGAAATGCAAATCAAAACAACTCTGAGATACCATCTTACACCTGTCAGAATGGCTAAGATCAAAAACACTGATGTCAGGTTATGTTGGAGATGATGTGGAACAAAGGGAACACTCCTCCACTGTTGGTGGGAATGCAAACTTGTGCAGCCACTTTGGAAATCGGTATGGCAGTTTCTCAGAAAATTGGGACTCAATCTACGTCAATACCCAAGGATACCACTCTTGTGCATATACCTAAAGGATGCTCAATCATACCACAAAGACACTTGCTCAACTCTGTTCATAGCAGTGTTATTTGTAATAGCCAGAACCTGGAAGCAACCTAGGTGCCCCTCAACCAAAGAATGGATAAAGAAAATGCGGTATATATATATATATATATATACCATGGAGTATTAATCAGCTGTAAAAAAAAACAACGACATCATGAAATATGCAGGCAAATGAATGGAATAGAAATATCTTCCTGAGTGAGGTAACCCAGACTAAGAAGGACAAACATGAGTGGATACTAGATGTAAAGCAAAGAATAATCAGACTACAACCCACAGCTCCAGAAAAGCTAGAAAACAAGGAGGACCATAAAAAGGGACATACAGATCACCTTGGGAAGGGGAAACAGAGAAGATCTCCGTTAGTAAACTGAGGAATGAGGGGGCAATAGAGGGGAGGGGATGGGGAATGAGAACATGAGGAAGCAGGATGGTCGAGCTGGGGGAGGGACAGAGTGAGAGAGCAATGAAAGAGATATCTTGATAGAGGGAGACATTATGGGGTTAGGGAAAAACCTGGTGCTAGGGAAACTCCCAGCAATCCACCAGGATGACCCCAGGTGAGACGACTAGCAATAGCGGTGAGGGTGCCTTAACTGGCCTACCCTGGTGATCAGATGGCTGAATACCCTAACTGCCATCATAGAGCCTTTATCTAGTAACTGATGGAAGCAGATGCAGCGATTCATAGCCAAGTACCAGGCTGAGCTCCGGGAGTCGAATTGAAGAAAGGGAAGAGGGATTACATGAGCAAGGGCGAGTCAAGATCATGACGGGGAAATCTACAGGGACAACTGAACCAAGCTCATAGGAGTTCATGAACATTAGACCGACAGCGTGGAACCTGCATGGGACTGGACTAGACCCTCTGCATACGGGGGACAATTGTGTAGCTGGGTCTGTTTGAGGGGCCCTGGCAGTGTGATCAGAATCTGTCCCTGGTGCATGAGCTGGCTTTCTGGAGCCCATTTCCTTGCTCACCCTTGATGCAGGGGGAGGGGTTTGATCCTGCCTCAAATGAATGTTCCAGGCTTAGCTCTCCCTCCATGGGAGAACTTACCCTTTTGGAGGAGGGGATAAGGGGTGGAGGAGGCAGAGGAAGGGGGGGCAGAGCAGGAGGAGGAGTAAAAGGGGGATCTGTGGTTGGTATATAAAATTAATAAAAAAATTTAAAAAAATACACAGTGCTTTACATCTATAATCCTAGCACCTGGGAGGCAGAGGAAGACAGATGTCTGTTTATTTAAGGACAGCCTGGTCTAGGTAGCGAATTCTAGGCTGCCAGGGCTATATAGTTAGAATTTGTCTCAAAAAAAATTAAACAGGGACTGGAGAGTTGGCTCCCATTTAAGAGCACTGGCTACTCTCCCAGAGGAGATAGGTTCAATTCCCAGCACCCACACTGCAGCTCACAACTGTCTGAAACTCCAGTTCCAGGGGACCTGACACCCTTTTCTGGCCTTGAAGGTTCTGAACTCATAAAGTATACACACACACACACACACACACACACACACACACACACACACACACACGTAGGCAAAACACTTATACACATGAAACAAACAACAGTAGACAAACAATCCCCCCCAAAAAACAAATGAATTATGTAGCTGCCTCTAATCTTACCACTGAGCAAGTTGAGCCAGTAGGATCAGGCACTTGAGGTAATCTTTAGCTGTATAGTGAGTTCTGGGCTGAGCTACCCAAGACATTTTTGCAACCCACTCTATCCCTACAAAATTAACTTATATGATTGGAACACAGAAAGGAACAAAAATAGTTTAAAAATTACTCATAATCCTACTATTAAAATATAACCACTATTTTGATATACTTAATAGCAATTTCTTTTATATTTATGTTTCATTCATATGTTACACACATTTATAGATGTATAGTTATGTATACATCTAGTCAATTATATATAATTTCATTTCCTACATTTCTTTGTGAATTCTACATGCATTTTAAATGTCCATCTTAACTGACTTCCTTTCAATAATTTCTTTAAGATAATAGAAATAGAAACAGTTTATTAAGAAAGTGAAAGGCATGAGACTAGGAAAGATCCAGTGAGCTAGGGAAAGAAATATATTCAAAAGCCCCCTTCATGCTTTTCCCAAAGATTGTTTCCTCTACAAACCACATACACCAGAACCTCTTTTCACAATTTGTGTGTTTGTTGTTGTTGGTGGTGGGTCGGTTGTATTTTGAAGCAGGATTGCATATGTCTCAGGTTAACTTTTAACTCACTGTATGGCTGGAGTTGACCTATATGTAACTCTTGAACCTCTTCCCTCTATCTCCTGAAAACTGGAGTTATAGATATGTACCACTACATCCGTCTTAAAACTCCGATTTTTGTTCCCTGAACTTAAGATACTTGGCTGAATTGAGACCTGGCTGATGAGCCTACAAAGTGCTAATCTGCAATATGCCTAGAAACCTGACTCCCAGTCTATGCATAATATTAAGATGCATGGATTCATGGACATTTATAGCCATCAACATAAGTTGCTGTCAATATTTTGCTGTTTAGAAGCCACTGTAAAGGATAATAAGGTCCTTGCATATAAATGTTTAATAGAGTCACATTTCTGCTGTGTATTGATGGAGTAATATTGGCTCAGATGTATGAAATTTTCAAACAAGTTGTCAACTTATATTCCAATATTTTATCAACATAGTGCTAATCATTTTCCAGAATGGATTTGCCAGTGTATAACAGCTGCCATTTATGATGTCAAAATGTTCCATATTAAGTATTGCAGCAAAAATTATCATTGACCACATGCTACTTCTTTTTTTGTAATATTTTGCTCTTTATGGAATGTTGTTTATGTGGTTGTTTTTCACCTTCTTTGGCACTGGAGACTGAACCCAAGGTCATACACATGGTAAGCAAATGCTCTACCAATAAGCTTTATCCTAAGCCTATTACAGCTTAGAAATAAACTTGTTTGCTTTCTTTTAGTAAGGCCTTATTTAGGATTAGAAAAAGATACCCCAAATAAATTCTATGTTTCAAATATGAGAAAGAGAACTGAATTGTTGCGTGAGTAGAGAAGAAGAAGGCGATCAACTTATTGTTTTAGGATTGTGAACCAAAATAACCAGTGGAATACCTCTTTGTTCTAGCTGTATTTTCTTACTTGTTGACAGGGTATGCCACAAAACAAGTGATCTGTGCTTTTGTCTTGGGGATATTTCATCCCCAAATTAACGTCACAACACACTCAAGTGATTCAAGAATTGTGCTCCATGACAATAAGATTATAATAAGAAGAGCCCACAAGTCAGTACGGTATAAAACAAATTTCACATGGTGCAGAAGTATCATATGGCAAGAAGGATAGAGATGAAGATGACTGGGTGACAGACACTAGGCAAGGCATGTACAAAGAGCCAGCCAGGCTGTGGGCACAGGGAAAGAAACAGCTGTAGATTTCTCTTGTATTTACCAAAATGTTTCCTCTGGGCTTACATCTAGAATGATTCTTTATTTCATAATACATTGAGTGATATGCAGGCTAAGGGCATGGTGTGGTAATAGTTAAGTTGCTCATTTAACATACATCCTGTTTTTTAAAAAATTATTTATTATTTTTATCTTATGTATATTAGTATTTTGCCTGCATCTGTATGCACATCTTGTGTGTGTCTGGTACCCAGGGAGGTTAGAAGAGAGCACTGAATCCCCTAGAACCGAAATAATGGGTGACTGTGAGCTATCATGTAGGTGGTAGGAACTGAACCTTGGTCCTCTGGAAGAGCATCCAGTGCTCTTTAACCACTGAGATATCTCTCCAGTCCCTACATGGATGCCAGTAAAAGCAACCCTAAAACATTATCCTTATTTGACTTAGGACAGGGAGGTTTTACAGATGTTTGGCACATGATATGTGCTTACAAATGCAATGATTTCAGTAGTAAAACATCATTTAATTTTTTAAATACGTGGTATATGTTGCCAGCAGGGGAAAAACAACAGCAGATGAAGAGGAAGAAAAGGAAGTGGTGACAGAGAAATAAAGGAGAAGGGATTCCTCAAGTGGTTAAAAGAATAGGAAAGTGAGGAACTGGTCAGGGTGACCAGTATCTAACAGAACTCTGCAGCAAGAACCCTCAGATATGAAGCTGATTGAGGCTTTCTGTGATCAACTAAACAGCTCATTTTCTGTGTGCTTTGGATTCTTAGGTTCCTCTTTGCTGGTTCCCCAGTGAGGCATTTTCCTCACTGTATCAGTGTGCTTTCTACGGCTGTGATAAACACCATGATCAAGAGCAACCAGGAGAGGAAAGAGTTTACTTCATTTTACAACTCCCAGGTCACTCTCCATCACTGAGGGAAGTCAGTGCGGGAACTGAACGCAGGGACTGAAGCAGAGACCACGGAGCGGTGCTGCTGACTGGCTTGCTACCCATGGTTTGCTCAGCCCGCTTTCTTATACAACTCAGGACCACCTACCTACCTGCCCAAGTCTGATACCACCCCAAATGGATTAGGCTCTCCCACATCAATCATTAATTAAGAAAATGCCCAATAGACTTGCCTACTGGCCAATCTTATGGAGTCATTTTCTCAACTGAAGTCCCCACTTCCCAGATGACTCTGGCCTGTGTCATGCTGGCAAAAACACTATCAAGTCCACTTACCTTCATTTCTCCTCCTTATTGTCTCCTTCCATCTTCTTCTTTTTCCTTTTCTTTCTTGGTTAACATACAAAAACGTGGGTGTCACTGTGACTTTTCCAATCCATTTACATTGTTATACTATACTTGGTTCTTGTTTACCTTTCCTGACACACATCCCTTCTTCTTGCTCATGCCCTTCCTTCTACAAACAGTGGTCCCTTCTGCGTGCTTGCTCTTTATTTTTGGTGGATTTTCTTGTTGTCGTTATTTGTTGATTTGTTTGATACAAGGTCTCACTAGGGACCCCTGATTGGCCTTGAACTTACACAATTCTCCTGTCTCAGCCTATCTATTGCTGGGATTATGGGCATACACCACCAGGTCCAGATCTCTCTTTTGCTTTCATGACATTTGTTCTCTCTTTCTCTTTCATCCTCTTCCACCCCTCTCATGGCCCTCTTTTTATTTTTCTGTCACAATACATTTATAACTATGTTCTGCACAGTTGTGACTATGTTATAACTACATTTATAAATGTGTTCTGCATAGGAGAGCACATGTGAGGTATTTGTCTTTCTGAGTTTGGTTTATTTTCCTTAACCACATAATCTCCAGTTCCATCCATTTTCCTGCAGTAGATGTCCGTTGTGTATATGGTCCACATTTCCTGTACTCATTCATTTCCTTGGGGATTCCTATGGTGGTTCTGTGTCTTGTGAATAGTGCAGCAGTAAACACGGGTGTACATGGTCTTCTGTGGTATACGGACTTAGAATCCTTCAGGTGGTACATTGCCAGGTGTGGGTTTCCTGGACCACCTGATAGCTCTACTTTTAGTTTTCTCAGGAAAATCCATAGTGATTTCCAAGTTAATTCACTTTCCATTCCCAGCAGGAGGGATGACTCTTCTCTCCAGGTTCTTCTCCAGTACTTGCTGTTATTTCCCTTTTTCTCAGTGATGGGCATCTGGTCAGGGTAAGAGGAAAACTCAAAGCACTTTCAATCTGTATCTCCCTGAGGGCTAAAAATATTTTTTTCAAGTAAACATTGACCATTTGTACTTTTTCCTTTGAGAACAGTCCAGCTCATTAGCCCATTTATTAATCAGATGATTTGGCATTTTGATGTGAAATTCCTTTGTTTCCCAGTGTATGTGTAAATATGATGCTGTTGCATTTTTAGGAAAACCATACATTTCCCTTGTACCTTAATGTTCATAAATGACACGGGCCATTCATTTTACAACATAGCATTAATGGATGCCTTTTAACCTTTCTTTACCCTACCCTCACTTCAAAATTAATCTGATTGAGTTTAACTTTGGAAAAAACTGTGAATTCAATCAGCTTTCATTGGCTTTTTACCAAATTGTGTCATTTTAAACGCCTTGCCCTGGTCTTGTACCAAGCTTGCCTCCCGTCTTTCGTTCTTGTCTACTTATGGATTATGACATGCAGCCTCATAAGGCATTCAGCTCTTTGGAAAATCATTGCCATGCCAGATTGAATGACATAAGCTTCAGCATTTTCCAAATTGTGACTTCAAGATCTAACAAACCTTAATGCGGACCTGGAGCTGGTGTTCAACAAGTATGTGCCACACTGTGTCGACTCTCTCAAATTCACTTTCTACAGGTGACTTTAGTTAGAGGATACCTTGAGGGATAATGCTTGATGGCATTTCTGACTTGACCCCACTAAGCAATTTTGTACACAGGAAAAGATCAAGATGGTGTCTGAGAGTGAGAGAGACTGTGATTTCAAGAGTACATGGTTTTCCACCTCTTCCTCTGAAGATATAGCAATAGATAACAGCTTCTCTGGCTGAAAAAAAATTCTGTGCATAGGTGTTTTCAAACTTCTGGGTATGTTTCTCTCTTTCTTTCTCCTCTCTCTCTCTCTGTCTCTGTCTCTCTGTCTCTCTCTGTCTCTCTCTGTCTCTCTCTGTCTCTGTGTGTGTGTGTGTGTGACAGAGAGAGAGAGAGAGAGAGAGAGAGAGAGAGAGAGAGAGAGAACTTAATGAGTCCAATTAGTCATCTGAACTAATTATATAATGTGAGATGAATATTTAAAAATATGTACACGGTAAATACATGAAAGATATATTAACTCATTTGTAGGTGTGTGTATGTGTGTGTTTATGTGTGGATATGGATGTATCTACAGAGAGAAACAGATTGGCCTGGAAGTGTCCTGTGTTTGATAACCGTTTCTGAAAAAAAATTAAAACATACTCATATAGTTTCCATATACCTATCCAAAGCCATGCAATGATGTTTATATGTATATACAAAGTTTTAGAAATCCTACCTTGGTTGGGCATTACTATTTTTCCCTCTGACCATACAATCCTGCTTTGAATGTGAAGCAATGGTCTTAAAATATTAATTATAGATGTCAAGCTCCTCTGAGTCACGCAGTGACCTTCCTCCACCCTGTCCCACCCCATCCCCTCCCACTGTTATTTTTGTACATTTGGTTTCTTGAATGAACAGAGATTTCCTTTCCCAGATAGGAGTCCAAGCCCCAGACTAAAACCATGAAAACACTAACAAATGATGCTTACTTCACCCAAGGTGTTCTTTCTAGGTGTATTGCGCATGTGTTATTATTTGCTGGTGTGTGAAGAGTCCCAATTCTTTCATCAGAATTTTCAATTTCTAAGGAACAAGAATGTCCACTCTGTAAAACAATGGTGTAAACTTGGGCCGCCAGGGATTTTACTCCCACTTTTTCCCCCCCTTTGGCAGGACAAGAACCTTTATCTTGCTAATCCAAAACTAGAAAGAACTTTATACCCAAGACTTAAACATTAAACAAAAGTATATCCATTTAAAATATTTGTCCGGATGGTAAACAGGTAGGTTTAGTTCAGTCTTGGAAACAATTGGGGTGGGCTTCCTGAGTGGGGAGTGGACAGGACCTGACTGTTTTGCTCTCTCAAGAGGTTTGATCCGGAAACAGTAAAAGGCTTTAACTCCAAGTCTAAGGAATTAAGAAGGTCAAAAGACAAACAGAAACAGGATTGCAGCTTCAGAGGCTGGGTTCCTTATTGCTTATGTCGCAACTTAAAGGATTAGTTCCCTGTCGGTCACATGGTCTCCGTGTCATCTATCTCTTGCTACAGATTCATTCCTTCAAAAGCAAGAAGTGAGTAATTGCAGATGTACAGTGACTACCAGACTGGTTTTTGTCACTGCTTTCCTGTTTCAGCTGGGAGGAAGTGGCCGAGCGAGCGAGCGAGCAAGCGAGCTGAGCTGTGAGGGTGGAACCCACCTATTGCAGTGACCCAGCGAGCCCGAGCCTTCTTTTGCCCTCGTGGAAGAGTGATGAAAACACTTTAAACAGTTGCCAACAGCCCAGGGGGAAATATTTGACATCTCACCTATATCAACAAGCAAGAGTTAAAGGTTAAATCACACACAAGTCAAGTGCTGGGAAAAGGATATGTTTATGTCATCAACTTTCTTTGTTCTACAACGGTCTTATGTCAACAAGGAGACACATTCCCCATTCCTGGCTGGAGTCACGGAGACAATGGAGATTGATGACAGACACTTTGTGCATGAGCCTCCAGCAAATCCCTTTCTGAGCATCTATAGTTTGCCTCTGGTTTCATGGGCACCCTTACCATTCATTAACTGCTCTAACGGCCATCTGTTTAGGATGCTGTGGTAGATGGTCTTCTTGTGTCCTTACCAGATTCTTGAGATCCCAAGCAGGAAGATGATTAGTGTGGAAGCAGGAAAACCTAGGAAAAGAGAGATGCTTCAATTTATACATTACCTGTGTTAGTTTCAACTTAGTGAGCTCCTCCCTAAAATGCTTTGAGCGGGAGGGATGCCAAGGAGTCGTGCTTGGCACAGACAGTTTTCACATGCTATAGGTTCAGTGAGGGGGGGATCTTCTAGGGAAGGCAACCGGCCAAAGCTCAACCTCAAAGTCAAAATAACTTTAAATCAGACTTTGTGTAAAAAGGGCAATATGCCCAAAGGAAAAATGCAAAATTGTCATTATGGAGGCAATGGGGGGAAAAGTAGTGTAGAAAGCATGGTGGTGTATTCCCGTAACTCTAACACTCATTAAGCAGAGGCAGGAGGATTGTGAGTTTAAAGGTCAGCCTAAGGACTAAGTGGCTCAGTTGGTAAAGTTTGACATGCAAGCACAAGGACATGAGTTTGGATCCCCAGCACCCAGATGCAAAGCCTGATTGTAATCCCAGGGCTTGGGGGACAGAAGCAGGTGGGTCTCGAAAGTTGATTGTAGTCAAATCATTGACCCCAGTCAGAGACCCCCACTTCATAAAATAAGGTGGGGAACAACTGAGGGAGATAATTTACTTTGTCCACACACACACACACACACACACACACACACACACACACACACACAGAGGAGAGAGAGAGAGAGAGAGAGAGAGAGAGAGAGAGAGAGAGAGAGAGAGAGATTCAGACATGCATGCATATCCATACAGTCCTTTGTCAAGTGCCTTGGATATAGAGGGTCTTTGTGGCATAAGGTACAATAGCCCCCATTCTATCTCAGTATTTTGAGAGCTAGATAAAAAGTTAAAGAATGCCAATCTCGCCGGGCGGTAGTGGCGCACGCCTTTAATCCCAGCACTCGGGAGGCAGAGTCAGGTGGATCTCTGTGAGTTCGAGGCCAGCCTGGTCTCCAAAGCGAGTACCAGGAAAGGCACAAAGCTACACAGAGAAACCCTGTCTCGAAAAACCAAAAAAAAAAAAAAAAAAAAAAAAAAAAAAAAAAAAAAAAAAGAATGCCAATCTCAACAGTAAAGATCAGGTATAGTCAAAAGCACTTTTTCAGTGAATCATTTTCTTTCTAAAAAATATTTTGTTTTATCTGTTTGGGTGGTTTGCCTGAATGTATGCCTGCATGCCACATACATGCTTGGTGCCTTCACAGGCCAAGAGAGGTCACCGGATGCTCTGGAACTAGATTTACAAAGGGCTCTGAGTCACTGTGGGGTGGTGGGAATTGAACCAGGGTCTTCTGTAGGCACAGCCAGTACTCCTTACTGCTGATTTATGTCTCCAGTCTTACTGTAATATTTTCTAAAAACAGGTTTCTATACATATTTCTCTGGACAGTGCTGGCTTAAGAAGCTTTGCTTTGCCCATCAACAAAGGTATGGTGTCTGTAGATAGCTCTATAAATATACCAATCAATTGCTAGATTTTTTTCATATCTGAATATTCTATTTTAAGCTAGAATATAATTCACTTGCTGCTCTTATTTGTAGACTATGAAACACTTGCCTATGCCCGAGAATGTGCTTTCTCACGTGGAATGTCAGTTAGTGCAGATAACTCAAAATAAAATTGATTCTTTTCTACTTAAAAACTACAGTAGATTTTAGATGTTTTTGTTCAATGCTCGAAAAACAGAAACAACATTTAAAAAGTTATTTTGATAATTATTTACTACAATAGTTGGCTTTCTTTGAAGTGCCACTTAGTTGTTTAGATTTATTTTTATTCTATCTGAATGTCATGTTTTGTGCACCACAGAGGCCAGAAAAGGTCATCAGATTCCCTGAAACTGGAGTTATAGATGGTTGTGAGCCAGGATATGGGAGCTGAGAACCAAACCTGGGTCCCTTGCAAGAGCACCAAATGCTCTTAACAAACTGAAACAAACCATCTCTTCAGCTCCAGAAAATACTATTTAGATTATTTCTATTTTTATTTTATGTTTATGAGAGTTTGCCCATAAATGCACCCACATGTATGCCTAGTACTCACAGAGGCCAGAAAAGGATGCCAGATCCCCTGTAACTGGAATGACACATGATTTTAAGCCACCATGATGGGAATCAAACCTGAGTCCTCTTCAAGAGCAGCAAGTGCTCTTAACTACTGAGCCTTTGCTCCAGCCCCATGAAATACAATGTTTAATACATACTTGAAATGTAATAGTAATATATAACTGAAAAGTGGTCCACGATTTTCATGAACCAGAGCCCATGCTCCATGTACAGAATATTTAACAATCCTGTCAAAAAGATGATAGAAATAATTTTCCCTGGAACACGAACCAGCACTTAAAGTTTGAGGACTTTTGAGGTGTTCAAAGGTATCACTGGCTTTGCCTTAATGGGAAGCAATTTATAAGGTTAAAGGCATCTTGTCACTAAATAGAGGATTGTATAAACCGGTCAGAGTAGGAGTCAAGCTGCTTTGCCAGCTGGTTCTGTCTGCCTTGAGTAAAGCATTCCTGCAAGGCGTTTCTCAGAGTAATTGAGGCAGACACAGGGAACAAATTTATGAACTTGTGGGCTTTTTTTTCTGCCTCGTTGTTACTAAACATTAAAAATAACTTCAGAATTTAGACTGAGAATTCTTTCATCGCAGTCTAAGCGCATGACATGATATGGTTTTGGGGAAGGAATCTGTGCCCTTACTTACTTCTGACTATAAGTTTAGAACCTACTAAAAGGAGCTCATGAGTTGAGTAGCCATAGACACAGGATCTCCTTGTATAGCCTTGGCTGGCCTTGCGTTTGTAATTCTCTTGCCATAGCCTCCCAAACGCTGAGAGTATAGGCATGTACCACCATAGCTAAATGTCCCTAATTTTTTCTTAGTCTTAGAACTGAGAAGTGCAGTGGCCTTGAACTCCTAATCTTGTCTCTAACTTCCAAGTTTTAGAATAACAGTCATACACCATCATGCCTGGCTCATTGCAGTGTTCACAACAGGCCAATTATTTGCCTTTATTTTTAGCTTATAAATCTTGTGGCAGACCATTTCTCCTTTGTTTTGGTGGTTTGATAGTTGAGTTAAATCATTTGACACCCCTAGACAGTAAATCAAGTTCCACAGCATAACTTCCATCTTTTCATTTCTTTCCTTGGGACCATGGTGAAAGCCTGAACTGTGCAGGCAGATAACTTCGATTCCGAACTAGCAGCTAACTGGCCAAGTGACCTTGGATATGTTGGCTTTTCGGTTAATTTGCTAAACCTATAGGAGCCTCTAGGAAGCATATAAGACCTAGACTAGCATCCAAGTACCTGCGTGGCCAATTTGAGTATTTACATTATTTCTGATTTCATTCTTTTTGCCTCCTATTTCCTCACTTCTTTCATTTACTGAAATATTGCCATTTTTTAAAAAAATGACTTTTTGGCAAATTCCCTCAGTTCCACTTGGAATCTTGACAGAAATACGGAAGATGAATTTGGAAGGACTGGATTGGAATTAGACTATAAGAATTATCAGTTTTGTTAGAAAATAACGAAGATAATAACAGTAGTGATGCATAGAAGAGAGCTGTTTTGGAGAGACTTGCAAGACAAATTGATGAGACCTGGTGACACATTTATGGGAAGGGTAAATAAGAGCAAATCCAAAGTGGCTCCTCGATTCCTGGCCAGCGGATGATGGCATCATTAATCAAGATCAGGAAAACAGGAAGTGTCATGGAGGTGGTTGGGGACTGTGATGAATAATGACATGAGTTTTGACCACGTTGAGTTTGAGGGGTTTTGTGGGATAATTTAGTGGAGTCTAGTAAACCACGGACAAGACGCATCTGGAGCCAGAAGAGGTTGTAGAGCTGGTTTACGATTTAGTAAAGTTTACATTTTTCAGTTCAAGCAATGATTAGAGACAAAACTGTCCAGTGATAAGCAAAGGCCAAGAGAATGTAGAGAAGTGGCGTTTAAAACAACAGATGTGACTTAGCTTTTTTGTATTTCCAGCACTCAGTCCAGTCCCTGGCATAGTGGAAATATTCAATACTTAATATTTATTTTGTGACTTATAAAATGAGTGAGAGAAGAAGCAGAAAATGACTTCAGAAGATGTTGAGAAGGAGCAGGGAGAAAGATGGTAGAGAACTAGGGATGGGTGACTTCATAGAAGATACTTGAGTAAAATGTGTGTGTGTGTGTGTGTGTGTGTGTGTGTGTGTGTGTGTGTACCCATAAGTCTTCCTTTAGTGTCTTTTAACATTCTACACTTTATTTTCTTTGAGGTAAGGTCTGTCATTAGACCTAGAGCTCACTATTTTGGCTAGTCTAGCTGGCCAACTAGCCTCTAGAATCCACAGTCTCCATTCTGCCCCCAGCACTCAGATTCCAGACGTGAGCTGCCTTTGCTAGCTTTGGTGTTGATGGTGGGGATCTAAAGTCAGGTCCTTATGTTTTTGATGCAATCACTCTTAGCCAGTGAGCCATCTCCCCAGCCCTGAGAGTTGAATTTGAAGAATGGATATACACTAAAAAAGAATGTGGATGACTTGAACATTTGAGAGTTCTGGATGACATATAACTGAGACTAGATATCTGAACAAAGACTCAGAAAGACCTCAAAGGTATAATGTTGGAATTAAATCTCATGGACGTTTATCAGAAATGTATGTAAACCCCAACTTATATTCACAAAATCAAATGCATAAGTACTAGAAGTAGATGACCTGGTCTAATCACATTCCTAGGATTTAATAATGTGCTGAGAGAGTTCACTATAAATTAATACTGGAGCCTGACTGCAGAAGTATGTAATTAAGTGATGTTAACAGTAGAAATATAGGGTAACCATGCCTGTTGGAATGCATTGTCGAAAAGTGTACCTGTACATTTCAGGAGGAAAAAAAAAATCATAAAAATGGGCTGGAAACGATAAACAGAAAAATGAAAGATCTAGAAGCCATTCATTTAAAAATTGTCTGGCTTTCTCTTCACCATCTTTTTCTGGCCGGCGGCTCTCACCATGAAGGTCGAGCTGTGCAGTTCCAGCGGGTACAAGATCTACCCCGGGACGGGCAGTTCTATGCCAGGACTGACCGGAAGGTTTTCCAGTTTCTTAATGTGAGTTCGCATTCCTTTCCAGAAGGAATCCTCGGCAGGTAAACTGGACTGTCCTCTACAGAAGAAAACACAAAAAAGGACAGTGGGAAGAAAGTCAAATGAAAAGAACCCGGCCGGCCGCGCAGTCACGTTCCAGCAAGCTATCACTGGTGCGTCTCTTGCTGATAATAATGGCCAAGAGGAATCTGAAAGCAGAAGTTAGGAAAGCTCAGCAAGAGCGGGCTAGCAGGGCTACCAAGGAAGCAAAAAAAAAAAAAAAAGAAAAAGAAAAAAAAGGCTAAGCAGGCGTCCAAGAAGACAGCAATGGCTGCTGCCAAGGCCCCTACTTTTAAAAGCAGCACCTAAACAAAAGATTGTGAAGGCTGTGAAGGTCTCGGCTCCCCGAGTCGGTGGAAAATGCTAACTTGGTATATCAGAGTTTTGAATAAAGATCGATCTCTAACGCTTAAAAAAATAATAAAATAAAATAAAATTTGGCTGAAGGAAGACGTGGAAAGGAAATGACATGCTCTGTCTTTATGGGGGGAGGCAGTGGGGGAGGAGAAAGAGAGAGAGAGAGAGAGTGGGAGGGAGGGAGGGAGGGAGGGAGGGAGAGGGAGGGAGGGGGAGAGGGAGAGGGAGAGGGAGAGGGAGAGGGAGAGAGAGAGAAAAAGAGAAAGAGAGAAAGAGACAGAGAGACAATGAAGGGGAGGAGAGAGATCATCCTTTGTGTGGTCTAGAACAAAGGTCAAGAATTTATAGATGGAAAGAATTTAAGGGCTTGTTGTTTGAGCAAGCAGCAGATTCTATCATTCATTTACCTGTATTTGAGGAGCTTCTCGGCCAGTCTCTACACATCCCTAGACAGCAGCGTTATAAGACCAACTAGAGATGTAATATGGTTCCAGCTCTAACGGAGCTTTTGTCGGGTGTGTATGATAAAGCCTCTTCTATATCACCAGAGGTACAGTAACAAAGGTTTCTGCACTTAGGCCTTTATAGATTGTAGGAAAAAAAAACAGATGAAGCAAATAAACACACCTAAATTTTCAAACTCATCAGTCATTTGCTACATGGAAGGATGGGTGGATTCTAAAAGGGAGACATTGGCAACTCACGGAGTTTGGTGATGTTCAGAAAGGTTTTCCTGAGGAGGTGATGTCAGTGACAAACCTTGGAGGTGGGTAGAATGTAGGTCATTATGGAGGGAACAGTACATGCTTCCACGGTACATATAAGAAATTCAGGAGAAATCAGTGACCAGAGCATGGGAGGCAATCAGCATGTGCTGAATTTAGTGAGATTAAAGAAAGTCATTCCGAGAAAATCTTGGAAACTTTTGAGAAACATTGCTTTATTCTAAGCACAATAGTGGTTCATTGGATGATGTTTAACAGAGAGGGTGATGAAATAAAACACACCAAATGAAATAAATCTGGGTTCTGTATAGAGAATGCAGTAGAGACAGGAAAATTAGACTCGAAGAACACAAGAATCCAATTCTTTGGTCTAAACTGATGCTGGTGTTTTGGAAGAAGACAGAGGCCGTAGAGATATATCTGAATCATTAAGTCCAAAAACATACTTTGGAAACGCTATCATTGTAATTGATGATGACTTGAGCTGACGTACATTGACTTGGTGTGGGGAAATAGTATAGCAGAATGAAAGTTTCCAATGCACCTCTCCAGATCCCAGCTCATATAACTTGATGGACTGAGACTGTTTTTGGAAGGAATCTTGGGAGATGCATTGTTAATTGGCAGTGAAGAGGATTTATCATGCATGGAGGTCAGTGGGCATGTGAAATCTAGAGTGATTGCAGGCCTCCAAGTGATACCAGTTAGGACCAAATAAAGGTTGCAGTAAATGATATGGCCCTTAGGGACAGGGTGATCTATTACTTGGTGTTCAGTGGGGTCACTTGGCTTTCCTGATCTCCCTTCAGCCTCCCATTTAATCAGTGGTGAAGGGAGTTTCAGAGCACAAATCTTATACTATTGTATTGTGAATGGGAGACAGTGGTACAGATTGCTCAGTGATTAAAACGATCCTTATTTGTTTGCTTATTTATTTGTTTAATGTATATGGGGTGTTTTGCCTGCGTGCATGTCTGTGCACCACTTATGTGTCTGTTACCAGTGGAAGCTTGAAAAGTGTGTCAGATCCCCTGAAACTGGAGTTTCAGATGGCTGTGAGTCATTATGTGAGTGCTGAGAATTGAACCCAGGTCTCTTAACTGCTGAACCATTTCTGCAATGCTTATTATTGTTGTTATTATTATTATTATTATATTTTAGTTTTTAGATTACAGAGTTTCTCTGTGTATCCTGGCTGTCCTGTAACTCATTCTGTAGACCAGGCTTGGCCTCTAACTAAGAGATCCACCTGCCTCTGCCTCCTGAGTGCTAATATTAAAAGCGTGCACCACCACTGCCCAGCCTATTTTATTTACTTTCTGCAGTGCTTTTTAAGTCTTAATTTTTTTTAGAAGGAATCTAACCCTGATACCAGTGTTTATTCAAATCAGAGCTTTAGAAATACTGGCTGATTATCTGTGGAGTTACACTGGGGCTCTCCTACTCCTTGTTCTTAGTACTAAGGGTGATCTCAGTACTTAGCTTCCTATGGTGAAGATATTCTCTACACTGTTTCCATGCAGTGAGATAACTCATTGGAACGCATGCTATTAAGCTCTCTCTCCAGAATTAGGCTACGCGTGTTTCATGCCAGAGATCTCCTAGAAGTGAGTCAAGACTAGTAATTTTTGATAAGATTGGGTAAATCTGAGGGAGAAGGTATTACAGCTTATGATATGCTCTGGTAAGCATGTTCAAATGCCAAGGGGGCTTTCAAATAAGCTTTTGAATTGAAGAGGAAGACTAGGCATTGAGTCTCCCCACTGCTTCTTCCATGCAGCTCTCAGTTCCGTGAACACATGAAGCATGCATTCTGCCACTGGCCTTTGCATTAAATGAAGTGAAGTGTCATCACTATCTCTCAACCCCAGCAATTCTTTTTCTTTTATCCAGACCCTTGATTACTCCAGTCCATCCAACAATTTCCTCTGCCAACTCATTTCAACCATCATCTGCTATGTCACTAATTCAAGTAAGATCCTCTCTGTCTTGCTCCTGCCCTCCTCCACTTCGCCATTAATTTGAAGTTTCTAACATGCTTCTCCCCTAATATCTTTATGGGGTTCTAGATCCTTCATTAAATCTATATGTTACAAAAGTAAAAAGAAAAGAAAATCCCATCCTCTTAGGTTGGAAATTAAGAACCTTTGAAATCGGACAGAGTGATGCACACCTATAATCACAGCACTTAGAACCTGGAGGGAGGAGGATGCTACATAGTGAGTTGAGGACAGCGAGTATTGTATAAAACTCTATCTCAAAAAACAAAGCAAAACAGAGCAGCCAAACAAAGCGAAATGAAGATGGGAAAAATCATTTCAAATTCTGAAAAAGACTTGAGCACGGTTGCACATACCTGGGAGGCTGACCCAGAGGGTGATGAGTTTGAGGCTAACCTGGATTATATAACAAGAGCTCATCTTTAAAAAAGGGGGGAGGGGGAATGTCTCATGTTTCACTACATAAACATTTTCTGGAGTATTTGGCTAAAGCTGTCTCTCACCATTCCTACTTCCAAAAGTGACCTTTGAAATCCACCCATATTCTTTCCTCTTTTATTGTTTCATTATTCTGTTTTTGTGACTCAGGATCTCCATCTCCTGTGGTCCAAGTTGGCCTGGAACTGGTTATATAGATGAAGATGACCTTGAACTCCAGATCCTGCCTCTACCTCCCAAGTGCTAGCATTACAGGCATGGGCAACCCCTCCCAGCTTCGTTTCTATTTTTAGAGGCTTTGAACTTTCAGATAGCCAATGGTGGGTTTTCTTGTGTTTGCCTTTATAATACTGGGATTAAATCTCTGTGTAAAGTGGTTGTTTTTGAGGGAAACCACTGCCTTAGATCATTTGCATGTTATGTAGTGAACAGTGTTGTTAGATACATGACAGGTGCTGTCATGATTTCTAAAGTGAATTGATGCTTTTCCTAGCTGTGTGATCACATTTACTCACTCTCAGGCAAAGTAGCAGTTTCCTTCCTTCTGATTAAAACAAGTTCTTGTCGTAACAGTCCTAATCTCTTGGATGCTATCTACTCAGCATACAACAGCATAGATAAACTCAAAACAATTGTCTAAATGTGAACTCCGTCCTGGGAAGGGAAGAAGGGAAATTTTATGGAGTACATAAAATTTAAATGAATATTTTTTTTTAAGCTAGCACTTAGTGAGTTTCTTCTGTTGTGGCAGATCCCAGAGTGGAATCAGAAAACTTAGGCCTCAATTAGGCATAATGCCCATACCCCTACTCCCAACACTTACTTAGGAGGCTGAGGCAGGAGAATTTTGAGTTTGAGGCTAATCTGTTCTACACATTAAGACTATTTGAAAAACAAACAACAAACAAAACAAAACAAAAGGTAAAACTCAAATATACAAAACTAAAACATAACATTTTTGAACTTCTGCTTTCCTGAAAATTTTCCAGATTGCAAATGAAAGAGCTCATTAATTTAAAAAATTCCGCTGTTTCTTTTAAAGTGTGAAACTATTTTTCTTCCACTTCTGAATACACTTTACTTAATTCCTGAGTGTATTTTGGTGCAATTTCTAGGGACTTGAGTTTTCTCTAGCCTGAGTATTTCTATACATTTTTGACCTTGTAAATTTTGCCATATCTTCTGGTGATTTTATAAATGGAACAGAATGTTAAGAATTACAATTGTTGATATGTATTTAGTAGTTAACGTAAGTGGAGGTTTGGAGAGCACAAGATCAATGTTTTATACTAAAACTGTGTGAAAAGATTAAATTGATTTCGATGCAGCTGATACTCATGATCCTGTTGATGTTATTAAAACAGAGTCTCAGCTGGACAAAGTGAAGAATCAGGAGCTCAGAGTCACCCTCAGCTACATAGTAAGTTCAAGGCCAGCCTCAGCTACAGGAGACCCTGTCTCAAAATAACAAACAAACAAACAAGCAAACAAAACCAGACAAACAGATACATGCATGGTATCAGTCTTAATGCTCTTTTTGTACTCTAGCCATCATTTCACAGTTCTAAAACTTCAAATTCAATCTCTATATAGGTTATATTTATTTTTAGGCCCTTATGTATTTTAATGACAGCTACAACAAAGTGAATGAATACTGATGGAGCATGATTCATGAAGCCAATACGATTTCTCTATGCAACTAATAGAAAGAATAGATACTAAGAATAGAAATCTACTTGGACTTCCAATATATGGTATCATTACTCTAAAAATAATGCAAATTATTATTTGAATTAGAAACACACAAGCTGGGCATGGTGGTGCATGCCTTTAATCTCATCACTCAAGGAGGCAGAGGCAGGAGTTTCTCTGTGAGTTTGAGACTAGCCTGGTCTACAAAGCAAGTTCCAATACAGCCAGGGCTGTTATATAGAGAAGCCCTATCTCAACACACACACACACACACACAAAAGAAGAAATATGACTGTCATAACATAAATAATGTGTGGAATGTGCAGAATGATATTTAATACTCCTTAAAACCTCTTTCAGTTTTCAGAACTGTTTCATAATATGACTGATATTTTTTGATGTTTCATCATGTCAGTGATGATAAATCCTGTACTGTTCTTGTGATGAGGAGCCTTCAGGTTACTTGTGTCCATTCCCAGAAGTAACATTATGCTTAATGGGTTTCTGGTGGCCTGTTAAGCAGAGCTCTTCCCGGTGCCCTTTACATTCATTGCGTCAGTTTGTCCCCACAGCAACCCTATGTCATAATTAAAGTGTAGAGATTAAATAACTGGCCACAAGGTTAATAAGGACTTTTGAACTTGGGTGGTTTTACTCCCCGAGTCAGGCTTTACCTCCTATCAGTCTGTTCCTTCAATTCTTGCTCAGCAGTCCTGGAGTAGAGTTGTGAAGATTTTTAGCATAAAAGTGACAAGAAGAAACTCCCTTCATGCTATAGAACAAGACAAACAAAACCAAGACACTCTCTCACAGTGTGATTTCCTACAGAGATCACTTACTTGTTCCAAATGATACATCAATTAACTTGTAACTCAGATGACCCTCCCTCCAGATAACTCCCTCTTCCCCAACACTGTAAATCACAGATGGACCTGTGATTTACACTTATAACCTGTTTGTAAGGGGAGGGGGCACATTGCAAACATGTTTCAGTAGAGGAATTTCTAAGTTAGTGTGGTTGTCTCATAGAAACGAATGAGAGAAATGAGATGTTTGGAGGGTCCCGTACAAATATCAGTGTGCCACTAGTGGCTTACGTATAATTTACTCCGTTTAGTCTTTCCAAGGAATGTGTGAGGTCATTATTATCTGGCAGATGGGAAAACTGAGATTCAAGAAGTCTCACTAACTATCCTAAGACTGCAGAGAGCAGAGGCAGAATACAAACCCAGTTTTGCTGGCATCCAGAATCCACACCCATCATTTCAGAGTACCCAGAGATTGCCCTGTTGAATGTTGGACAGGTTGAGATTTGCACTGAGCCATCTTGGATGCAAAGCAGCAGGCTGTGGTCTTGGCAAAGGCACCTTCTGTTGCCGATCAGTGCAAGGAGGTGGATCCAGAGGACAATGGAGGGTTGAGATTTCTGGTTTGATGTGTTATGTTTACCAGGGATATAGTTTGCTGGGGAAAGTGGCTGTAAAAGCAAGTAATGAGCCGAATTTGGGGCATGTTAAGTTTGAAGTGACATTTGAACATACCGGCAGAGCTGGCTAGAAGGCAACGGAGTCTCAGGAATGAAGTCTGGACTGGATTTAAGAGTATTCAGTGTATGGATGGGACGGGTGAGTCTATTAGTGCATAAGATTCTTCAGGTTGCCAAGATAAGAGGAGCCAGGGACTAAGAGAATTCTGTGAAATGCCAGAGGGCTATAGCTTGTCGAGTAAGTAATTAAGGAGATAGGCTATTTAGGACAGGCTAGAGTTTCTGAACACAAAGTGAAAAACAAAAAAACAAAAGACCCAGCTTTCCAACAGAAAACAATGCAGCCATAATGACCATTTAAAATGAAGAGTTGAGAGAGATTCCATGACAAAAAGTATAATAAGCCAACTGGAAAAGTCAAAAAACAAAATGTTTTATTAGTGGAATTTATAGACAGTGTTCCCAAATCACAAACAAACCTAGCTTTTTTACCATAAACAATTTCTCCCCAGACCAAGCTAATTTCTCCCTGCAGCCCAAACAATAAATTCCTACAAAGAGGCAACACTTGCTAGGAGCTCATTAGGTATGTGTCACATTATCACTTGGGGTGAGTCGAGTCCCTTGATGAGCTTGAAGGACGGCAGATCAGCCTGTGTGGTTCAAGCAGAGTGGATGACACAGAGAGATGCAGGAGATGGAGCCAGGAGAGAACTCAGAGGACAGAGCAGAGAAGAGAGCTTGAAGGTCCTAAGAAATGACTGGGTAAGTAGGATTCATTTGAAATAAGAGAAAATATACAGGCCTGAGCACAGGAGAACTAGAGGGTTTGGATTTGACATATTCTTCAACAGGAGCACTCTAGATTCTTTTCCGGGAATAAAGTATGGGAGCAAGGTGGAAGCAAGCGCTGGCAGGCCAGTTTGGAAACTTCTGGTTCTAACATCGAAATGAGAGGGGCTTGGATTGGGCTGTGAGTGGTGCATAGGGGGAACTAAACAATTCAGACACAAGATATGCTTTGACATCAAAGTCCACAGAACGGTATGAAATACACAGAACTGTACAGACACACAATTTTCCTACACTCCCTCAGGGTCTTTTTTTTTTTTTTCTCCTCAGTAAAGTTTAATGGCCTGGGACAAGAACTGGTTTGTGGATGGACTGAGAAAAGCGAGTAGAAATCAGAAAAACTTGCTTGCTGAGGACCAAGTGGTAGGAGGAAAAAAGGTCATGTCTGTGAGCAGACAAGCCAGTGAGAAACTCTACCCACAGCCAAGAAGGAGAGACTCCAGGACACAGTGAACTTTGACCTGGTAGCCCCAAACCTTTTGTCGGTAGATCCCTTTAATACTAACAATTTCCCGAAGCTCCCTGTGTTAGAGTTATACTTTGAATACTCACTGATGAAGGAAACACGGAACGATGGCTTTATTGCTAATCCTAACAGTAAATAAATTACAGTTAAGAGAATAACTCTGGGTACATTTTTGCTCTTCTCCCCGCTAGTCACAATCTTTGGCGCATGCGCGGGCAGACACTTCTTTTGAAGCCTTGGAGACACGTGTACAACATACAGTTGGGAAAATCCGCTTCTCTGTTTGTTTTCTGCGTAGTCTGGGTGCTTGTGCTCTTGCCCCTCCTCTCAGGAGGCCCCCCTTTTGTCTCACGTGTCCTTCAGGGCAAAGGACAATTCTTTTGACAAAGACTTCTCAATCCCTGTCAGACTTCACATCCTCCGTTGGGTCCCGGCTGCCACTTGATTCTGTACTTTGCACTCAGGTTCTGTTTAAACAGTGATTCATTTTACAGACTGTGTTTCTGGACACCCAAATACTTTAAATATGTGTCCTCTCCATGTATCTGTAGGTATGTCTTATCTCTTCTGCTACCTAATGTTATTTTAGCCTGGGATTATGTCTCTTTTATCTAGTTCCCAGGAGTGAAGACTTCGGTACTGAGTGGCTTAGAAACATTTCAGAAACTGGACATATCAAGCTGTGCTTAAGGAAATAGATTTAGGACTAGCAGGCAAAATAAACAAGAAGAAAGAGTTTTGGCTTAAGAAAAGGAAAGACTTGGTAATATTTTGAGGTTTTTTTTTAAAAAAAGGGATAAGCTGCTATTTAAATAATGAGTTCGGGGTAACTATAAACAGTCAAGTCGCTTTCGTCTCAACTACCGTCTAAGCTCCAGGCAACGGAACAAGTGTGTGACATGTAGTGTCATGTACAGTCATTGTAATGATGTCTTAGAAAAAGGGCATTTAGCAATCCTGAGTTTTCTTACTATAGCTAGGCACCTTGAGTGATCCCACAATTTATGTATAACAATGTATAGATTGGAATTCAAGCCTGTATGATGATGACTAAATCCAGGCATTTAACACAATTGCCTCATGGCATAGAAGGGACCCCCACGTTAGCCGGGTCAATTTCCTAGGTGGCAACAGTATGTAAAGTTCTAGGGAAATGCAGAAGTTCTAAGGTAGCATCCTTTGCGCTTGCTGTGGTTGAGCAGATATTTCTGATGGAGAGCCAGGAGCTGGCAACTTGAATAAGAGATGGATCAGTCTATAGTGAGATATCTGAGAAAAATATGATTCAGTTTATCCACACCTATCAATTTTTATTTCAAAAACAATTGAACAGGTCCAAGATCAGAGATATGTAATTCTTTTGTTGGAGTTTGAGACAGGATCTCATGCAGTTCAAGCTGACCTCAAAGTACTAGTTAGCTGAAGGTGGCTTTGAACTCATGACTTTCCTGCCTGTCCCTCCCAAGTGCTGGGATAATAGCCATATGTCACCGTCTCTGATGATATTTTATTCCTCACGAGACAAACATCCAGTGGCACAATGGGGAGCTCAGAAGATCCCTCTCAGAGTTCAGAGAACATTCTAACTCTATGAGAAGAAGATAAAAGGCACCCACTATGCCATTAAGGCTACCACAATCCTCAGCAGGAGCCAAACAAAACCAAAACCCAAACCAAAACAACAACAACAAAAACAGTGAGAATTTAATTATCTCCCTTTTTCTTCTTCACACTTTTTGAATCTGTACATATTCTACATGATTTCTTGGTTAGAATTAAGAAATGAAATAAACATTTTAAACTGAAAATGCAAGTATGCACCTGCAATGCTGGCTACCTAAGGGGCCGAGGCAAATGGATCAGAAGTTTGATGCTGTTTTATCTAAGAACATACAGAATAATCGTGCACATTTATATGATGAGCCCTCAACCTAATCTTTACCAAAGGAGAATGCTATACTTGTCACGATTGTTTCTTTTTGTTGTTTTGTTAAAGTAAGTGTTTCAGTGCACAGAAGAGATGATGCTGAGCAGCCAAAAACACCATATGAACTTCTTTAGATTCCGGGACGTTTGCTCTTTCAGTAAACAATCTGATTGACAGCTGGGGCATATGGAGACATCACCATCCTATCCTGTTGTTCTTGCTGTTTATTCTCACATTCCACTCAGCTTAACTCAAGTGAGCTTTATTTAAGTGACCGTAGTCCTCAATTTCCACTGAACTATGACCTTAAAAAAAAAAAAATCTCTTGACTTCCCTTGGGGAGACATGTGACTAACTGCCTTGTCAGCAAGCTCCTTTTCCTGAATCTGAGTTATTTCCTTTCCTACAGAGAAAGACCGTTGCTATCACTTCTAACGTTTTTAGTAATGGCCTTTTGTGTGGATCGGGCATGCTTTAAGACAGAAAAGGAAAAAAAGGAATATCTCTTCCTTTTTGCTTATTTGTGCAAGAATTGTTTACCCTAAAGAAAAATGTAAGGCTATAAGCACATTTCATGGTTTCAAAAAAGCAGCATTTGCAGAGATTTCTGGTGCAAGAAAGTTCTCTTTCGAAAGTCCATTTTTAAAACACCTGTTTCAAAGATCTAACATAAGAAAAAGAGTCTAGTGAAGCCCCATATTGCCCGAGTACTTAGCAATCTCCTTATCTCCTGGCCTCTTTTTCAGTTGGTTTCCTGATCAACTTTTCTCCAACAGTTAACTTAGGAACTGGTCCGGCAGGCTTCCCCTCGTGCTGGGCTTCGTATGGGGCTGTCTTGAATCCGTTCTTTATCTGCCCCCAGTGTGAGCCTTGCTTTCCATTCTCTAACTGACCCGTCCTTTGCTCTCTGCCTTCCTTCTCCATCTGCACCTGGAAAGTCCTCACATGGGCTCACCTAACCTCCAGCCTCATCTCCACTCACACTGTCCCCATAGTCAGCCTGTGTTGCTCTGAACTCCAGCCCAGGGCCTCCTATAAAGCTCTTAAATGTCCCCTGTCCCCTTAAACCCAACGTGACCTAGGTGGATTGAGCAATTTCTGTACGCCTCACTTATTTCCAGACACCAACTTCCAGGAACAAGACTGCAGGTGATTTGTCCCTTCGCTCTCCTATTTGACGTTCACTCACCCCCGGCCTTCTGCTCCTGCCCATCACTCTCACCAGGTCTGAGTGATGATTTGAACTCTCTAGTTTCTTAGGTATCTGGTCTAAACGGATGGCAGAGGCTTATTGTTAAAATAACACCCACAAAGACTTCATTTAACTTAAAGCCTTTGATGCTTCCTCATTTCATATAAAGATTCCAAATTCCTTCACACACACTATATAAGCATTTCCCACCCAGCCACTGCTGCTTCTCCATGGCCCAGCCGTCACGCCCTTACCTTCCACTGCAATGGTCCACACACGGACTTTGCCATAACCTTTGTATGTGTGTTCTTTGCACACACTGTTATCATCTCCCCTTGAAACGGTCCCCTTTGTCTTTTCCTTGCCTAGTATTGCTGCTCTCCCTCCCCCAGAATTAACTCAAATAATCCACCTCCAGCTCCAAGTGTCTCCATAGCGTCTGTTCTTTCACTCTGCCTCTCCCACTGCCCCTACTTACCTATTAACAGACTAGGGTTTGAAATTTAAATGCTAAACAATAAAGAGTTGCATTTAGAAAGCAGGGGGGTATCTTCTTGTCTGACTTGTGGTGGGCCTTTGCTTGTTATTCACTAACCACACGGAACTAGTCAGTGATGAAAGTAAGACCTAACAATGAGTGAACTGACTTCAAACACAAGTTGTAAATGCTTATATCTATGTTTCCTTTCTTCCAAAGAACTTTATCTATTTTCGCCTTTTTATAAGTGACTAGTGAGATTCCTGAAATTCACAATTCAGACTCAAGGCAAGGGCAGAGAATATTTAGTACCTGAACTGAAGGTCTGTGGAGTTAAAGGAGAGTAAGTGGATCTATGTGGTTAGCTCTTACCTGCCTCTATTCTTTACATAGCATCATGGAGCACAATCCCAAAAGGGTCAGGTTCCAGGGCTACAGAACACTGTGTGCATGAGATGAGAAGCAATTTCTCTTCTTCTCAATGGGAAGAAAAGTGGGGGTACCTGGCCTTCCTCTCTAAAACCACGTGGGTATGAGTGCTAAGAGAACCATTCACCTAGACTTATCTAATTCAGTTACTTGCTTGGGCAATTGCTGAGGAAAAGGACTTACAGATTTGCCTGTATGTCACAGTAGTACAGGAAAAGTCTTGGAGAAAGAAGGAATAAAGGGAGCAGTGTGACCCCGGTTAGTTTAAGGGCCAAAATAGGGGGATTTCTGTGAGTTAAGAGGTTGCTAGTTAGAATGTAATTGAGTTTGCTCAATGACTTTTATCAAGACAGGTTTCCAGCTACAAAAACCTATGGAATACATATGCCCAGAATTAGGAGTTGAGGGTTTTGGAGATGTTAAACGAGAGTTCTCAAATCATTGGGCCTGGAAAACTCAGCTCTACTCTCTAGAGGGAGCAAAATTTAGGGGGCCTGATTCTCAAAGAAAATCAACAGCTAGACTATGTCGGCCAAATAAACAGCAAGATCACATGCCCACAACACCCACCACATATACACACACCACCACCACCACCACCACCCACCCACCCACCCACCCACCCACACACACACACACACACACACAGAGAGAGAGAGAGAGAGAGAGAGAGAGAGAGAGAGAGAGAGAGAGAGAGAGAGAGAGCTAGAAGCTTTTATAGCAGTAGATGCACATGACACCCCTTTCCATTTTCTGTCTTGTCTCTCAGCCCCCCACCCTAGAGGAGTAATTAATCCCTACTCTCTTGCTTGAGCTCCAAGTGCTGGAAGTATAGACATGCAGTACCGCACTGGCTACACTGAAGTAGTCCCCCTGAACTAATTCAGGACTCCTTTGAACCAGGCATCTTTCAAAACCTCTTACTCCTTACATCTTACTCCTGGGAATGTTCTTGACAATTACATATGTATATTACACACACACACACACACACACACACACACACACACACACACACGCACACATATACACACATATGTATATGGCATCCCCAGAAATATATACAAGCAATGCCAGTAATATAAGCTGAATGTTAGCTCTGTAAGATAATGTTCATAATGTTCCATTGATACTGGAAGGACCTGAGTACCCAGAGGTAGGTGAGTGTGAGAGTTACTTACAAACAATATCAATAGTCATGTAATTCTTAACTTGGCAGAGAATTGCACTGTGTGGATGTAGTGCAGGACTTCAAACACATTGGTGAACTCAGAGGCAAAGCCTGGCTGTGACAATCATCACTGTGCTGACTTCCCTGTCTTATTCCTCCTTAAGTTTTAAAATTGAAAACGAAGGTGGACCGGACAGTTCAGTAGTCTTGGCAGCTGTGATGTGGCAAGGGTAGGTACATTTTGGTGGTATTTTTACAGTGGTTCTTTTATATGCCCCAGAAGTCCCATTTAGACACCCAAGAGCCATCTTGTTACACAATGACCAAAGTGATCATGAAATAATGCTGGACTTTTCTAGAAATTTATTCAAATATCTAAGCTTTTTTTCCCTCTTTGGATTCATATAGCATGAAGGCTTGGCATTAAATAAGAAATATAAGTGTGACTAGTAAACATTTCAGTTTTTAGGTAGTCCCTGAGCCCCAAAACGATCTGTAGTAGAGGAAGTTGACTAGATTCAGATGTCGCCCTTTTCCAAGAAGAAGCCTTGGGTTTCTTTGTTATTACAGCGCCCTCTGCTGCTTCAGGATGAGGCCTACAAGACTGCTTGCCCACTTCCCTTCAGCTTTTCAGGGCCTCTGGAAACAAGACTGGAAAACATTATCCTCAGCTGAACCGTAGCCAGGAAAATCTCAGGAGGGAATTCTTTCCTGACATAAAATTAAACCTGGCTTCAGCATATCTGAAGGCGGGGAAGAAGGAAAATTTACTGTTGATGTTTCTTGGCTTTTTTTTTCTCCCTGTTCTTAAAGCAACATTATTTTTAAAAGTTAGAAGCTGAAACAAAACCTGTCATCTGCCAACTTGGCCTGTCTCTCAATTTCCTTCAGTTCAAATTTCACCGTCTCGTCCTGTTTCATGCCTTTGCTCCAGTCGAAAATTTGTTTTCAACCAACAAATGCTTTTCAACGTATTGGGAGGAACAAGTGGAAGGTGTCTTTTGTCTTTACGTGGGATGGCAGGGAACCTGGTGTTAGAAGTTCCACAAAGTCCCAGACATTGCGTCCCCGATGTGGTAGATCTAAGCCACTGACCACCAGATCCTCAGGTAATTTTGTCCGAAACAACCCTCAGCGATCCATATTCTGGGCTAACTGGGTGCACTGCCGAGTTAGAGCAGACATCTGGAAGGTTCCGCTGGAGGAGGGCTTTGCCTCTCTATGCCCATCCTAGGCAGTACTATGATTATATGAGCTGTTGCAGCCAGGGTTCACATCTCATGTGGTTTAAAAAACAAAACAAAACAAAGCCAAACCACCACCTCTACCAGAGCATCTGTGACCTGGTAAGTGAGACATCCATTGTATTTCAGACATACTTGCCAAGTTAGTACTAATTTGAGGTCAGCTCTTTGTCTGGCATGATTTTTTTTTTTCTTCACATCAAAAACTATAGTCTGGGCTATTTGTCATCCATCTGCACTACCATTAAATACTACGCTGCTCTTCATCAGGCAGTGTTCACTGTTCTAGAGTACTGCTTCAAAAAATCCTTTCCTTGTTACATTGTAATGTCCCCTTTTATCATGAGTTGGGTAACCATTTGTGTGAGGCTTCTCATTAACTTTGTATTGTTTCATGGGCCAGTTCCTCTCCCTCCTGCATCACTATCAACATGTCTTAGTAACTATAGATAGCTTCAGAACAAGCCTCGATAACATTGGACCACTCCCACGGTAGAAAGGGCAGCACTTTGTCCTTACAGAAAACAGTCCTTATTTTGGATATGGATTTGCCATTCCCATGCTCGTCATTCCTTTAAGCAGGTCTGCCACCCTTCCCCGTCTGGACCATTTCACATTCATCCTACTCCCCATGCCATATGTACACTGATAAAGACACCCAATGGTGATATCAACCACTGAAGATACTAAGCATTTGTATTTTGTCAACTTCTTATTGGCGGTAGGTTGATCTATTTTTACTAACCATTTGTCCTCCCTTCCTGTGAAATGAGCATATACCCCAGGGTATGGCTATGGGACCTCCAGTGCTTCCTGTGCTGGGAGGGGTATCCTGTGTTCTATCTCCATCAGGCTTGATTTGTGATTTGTTTCAGCCCATAGGCTGTAAGCAGACATGGCACATGGCTTATTCATAATAGAAGCTTCAAATGCCATGGCGTGTTTCTGAAAATCTTATCTGTTGGGAAGCTCCTTTGGCTGAGAGCAGAGAACAGTGTGAGGAAAGCACATGAAAGAGAGTCACAGCAGCTGGTCACAGCCACCACTATGTCACGTGAATGAGAAACAAATATATGTCTTGTAAGCCACTGAGAATTGGGATTCATTCATTCATTCATTCATTCATTCTTTCTTTTCTTTTCTTTTTTTTTTTTTTTTTTTTTTTGAGACAGGGTTTCTATGTAACATCCCTAGCTGTCCTGGAACTCGCTTTGTAGCCCAGGCTGGCCTCAAACTCACAGAGATCCGCCTACCTCTGCCTCCCGAGTGCTGGGATTAAAGGTGTGTGCCATCACCACCCGGCTTCCCACACTATCTTTTCAGACATCGGCGGAACTGTGACACAGCCTGTCCTTTACGTGCCAGCCAATGCTGAAACATCTCCGACCTCTAGATTCTCTTTCTGTTCTCATTCTTTCCCTAGCTCAAATTGCCTCTTGCCGATCCTCAGTAAAACTTAAGCTATGAGATCTTGGCAGATAGTTCAAAACAGCTCAAAATCTGAATGCCTTGGTTTGAAATGAGTGTTTCCCTTGCTTGAGTTCCTGCAAGAACGTTTTTCTTATGTTTCTTGTCACTCGTTTTGTTGTTAGTAATACGCAGTGCTCTTTATTGAGCTCTTCATTACACAGTGGATGCGACTTTTAAACCCACTGTACTGGTTTGGAGAGGCTAAGATGGACCAAAATGAAAAAGATTTACTGGGGGTCAAGGAAAGATTGCGCAGGATAAAGGACAAGGGAACAGCAGAAAGTTGTAGACTCTTCATACCAGAGCGAGGGTCTGACAGATGTGGAAGGAGGGAGGCAGGGGAGGAGGACTAGGTAGGAGCACCTCTGGCTGCAGTCCCATCCCAAAGAATGCTTCATCAAACCACTGGCTAATCTGTAAGCCAAAGCCACATTGGAGAGGATTCAGTAGCTCACAGGAATAGCCTGCATTGGCCTCCCCACTCTGGGTGGTCATTGACCATGAGCAGCTCTGTGAGCGATTGTGGCGAACAATAACTGGGGTTGTGGCCAGTCATGCTTAAACAGCATGCTATCTGAGCAGATTATTTTCATGGCTATCCCCTATATCCTCTGTAGTCAAGATTGCTATCATGTCTGCTTTTTATTTTAATTTTTTTTTTTTTTTTTTTTTTTTTTTTTTTTTTTTTTTTTTTTTTTTGGTTTTTCGAGACAGGGTTTCTCTGTGTAGCTTTGCGCCTTTCCTGGAACTCACTTGGTAGTCCAGGCTGGCCTCGAACTCACAGAGATCCGCCTGGCTCTGCCTCCCGAGTGCTGGGATTAAAGGCATGCACCACCACCGCCCGGCCTTATTTTAATTTTTAATTATGGCTATGCCCATGTATCTGTGTGTGGGGTATATGCACATGAATGCTTACCTACAGGGGCTAGAAGAAGGTATCAGATTTTCTAGGAGCTGGCATTACAGGCACTTGTGAGTTGCCTAAGGTGGGTGCTGGGAGCCTAATTTGGGTCCTCTACAAGAGCAGCATATGCTCTTAACCACTGAGACCTCTCCAGCCCCTATCATTCCTGTTTTAAGGCAAGGGGCAGGGAACCAGAGATACTTAGGTAACTTAGAGATACTTAAAGTTCCTCTTCCCAAATTATCACATGGTGGCATTCACTTTGGTGTTGTCTAAGTGTGTAAATGAGTAAGTGTACTGTGGGTTGCCTATGAGAAGGTGCAAATCTGACGTGTCACACATGCTTCTATTTTTGTTGACCTGATTGCAGACTATACTTTCTAGATTTGTGAATGTGAGTACCCCAGCTCTCAAGAATGGCCCGCATTGCTTACAAGCTTGTTCCCCAACCTGTGGGCCAGGGGGTAGAATTGGACTTTTCTGTTTTCGTTTTAAGCTAACTACTTTTCTAATACAATATTCTGAAATGCTATATGAATAACATACCGCATTAGAAACATTTCCCCAGACACCACAGAAATACACATGGCTCTCACTCGCTGATTCCTTTCACCCTTGGCAGCTACCTCAGGTCCACCTGCTGCCAGGTCAAATGCAGGACAGATTGTTGAATTGTGCCAAGGAAAAGCCTGCTCAATTTTGTTTTGAGAAGGATCCTCATGGCTTCAGTATAGGCTTATAAATGGCCTCCTCTCTTTGGGGACCCTGGTGCAACTTGAGATTTGAGTTATTTATTTCTCTAAAACCTGAGCTTCTGAAATGGAATCTCCATGGACAAGCTCATATACACATGGCCTCTTTAAACTGGAGTAAAAAGAAAAACAAAAAACCCAAATGATTCTAAAACCTTTATTCTGTGATGTCATGTGGCATTTTAATGTCATTCCTTAGGTTTCCCAAACCACACACACACAGCTGAGACTTGACAGTAATTATGCCCTCAGGTTTTCGACCCTTGACTAGTAGGCAGTATGTTATGGCCTTGAGTTTTCAAGAAGAGAGACATGGTCTCCTTTATCTTTCTCTGTCCATTTCCCTCTGTCTGTGTGCTAATACACTATGCTGATGGAATCACTTGCCCAGGATACAAGAGTGGCCTGACGTGCCTGGAGAATAAAACATTCTCCTACAGGCTTGTACAGGACATGGCCAGACATGTGGAGTAAATAGTGGCAGCCACTCCAAGAGCAAGTGGTTGGCCAGGTGACTCTGCCTTTTAGATGAACACAAAGATTCTTGAAGAAAACAGGAGGGAAGGTTCTTAGGTCATCACAGCAAAGAGGACTCTCTTTTTCTCCTCCTGTCTTCCTTGCTTGGAGACCGACAGCACGTATTTGCTGTGTGGGACTCTCAGCACAGCACTGCTGTGAATGGAGCACCCCATGTGATCTTGGCAAGCCACCCAGAAGGCGTGATGATGGAGGGGAAGTCCTGGATCCCTAAGGGTTTAGATGATTGTTTTCCATTGCCCAAACCTTATCCTTGGGTTGGAATAATTTTTTTTTCTGAGTGGCAGGAGGCTTGAGGGGGAAGCTGGTGGCTCTTTATTACATTCTGTATCTGGAGTGGCAAGAACCCTTCATATAAATTAGAAAAACTGCTTAAAATAATTATTTCATTTTCAGAAAGTAGTCATTTTAAATTAAAATTACTTTGCAAAGAATGGAGGAATAACATCTAGTGGGTAATTAACAACTTACATTTTATATTTTACTGAAGTGCTGGAGAACACTCTGAGGGCCTTACCCAAGCTAGAGCAGTATTCTACCATGAGCTATATCATCAGCCCAATAATTCATATCTTGAAGTTGGAAAGGGAGGATCAAAGCTGTATCAACAGAGAGAGCCTGCCTCCTCCACGAACAACCCCAAAACACTCCAGCCTTCTTTTCTGCTTTCATGTGTAGCTGTACATGCCACTTCACTCATAAATATGCACTGTAATTCACACTAAATGATTGTTTTATGCATCCTCTCTCAACTCCCTAGCCATATATTTTTGGGGAATGAGAACATATGGTGTATTTTTAATCAGCTGCAAAGCAACTCCTGGCTTAGTTTTCGGTCTAAAGTATGTCTTCAGGAAGTCTTGGTTTCTTGGTTAGTGACCAAGTCACGGGGATTATCAGATACATTGAGCAACCTAATGGTTGAGGTTCAGTTGGCTCCTATGGATTCTCTATTGATGATACTAATAATAGGGGCAAATTAACATAAAATATGTACAAATGCAGGGGAAGCTGCTGTCAGCTCTATTGCATTCATGGAAGACAAGTGTAGTGTTGTGGAATTAGTTTAAGGTGTGTTACATTTGTTTTTGTTGCAAAAATGTGTTGCATTCTTTAATGTTGCATTTATTTAACTCTGTAAAGCTGTGTTTCTTCGCCTGTCTCAAACACGTGAATGGTCTAATAAATAGTTGTGTGGCCAATAGCTAGGCAGGAGAGAGAAATAGGCAGGGCTAGGAGGAAGAGAGAATAAATAGGAAGAAGAGAGAAAAGAAAGGAGAAGGAGAGGAGGACACCAGCTCCACAAGTAGCCACAGAGTAAGACAAAAAAAGGAATATAGACTAGAGAAAGGTAAAAGCCCAGAGGCAAAAAGTAGATGGGATAATTTAAGAAAAGCTGGCTAGAAATAAGCCAAGTTAAGGCCAGGCATTCATAAGTAAGAATACGTCTCCATGTATTTATTTGGGAGCTGAGGGATGGGTCCCCAAAGACAAAGAGTAAAAATAACCAACTATAGTGTTATCTATTCAAAATGCTTAAGCTTAATGTATATTAAACATAACTGTAATTTTTCCTTGTTTGTCAGCGAGGAGAAACCATTTTTCTGTCAACAGTATTTAAATTGCCTCATAATACAAAGATTTTCATCTTTGGAACATTTCCATCGTAGTTTGTTATTGATTATGCCTCTGAAAAATCCTTAACCACTAAGCTCCACTTTTAAAATGATCTAAAATAGTGATAAGAACAGGACTGGAGTCAAGCACCAGTGAGCTCCTGCTCGTGAAATGAGCAGTTATTCTAAAACTATCTTTAACGTATTGCAAAATGATGTCATTTATAACTTTATTACTGTAAATGACTTTAATTCCGGCTCATTGTAACTAATTTTTGTTTTGCAATGTGGTGAAATGGGTAAGAGTGTAAACCTTAGAGACCAATAAAGCTGTTTGTTTTTTTAATCCTTATTGCCTCTTTTTGTGTGAATTGGGGCAATTTTCCACTTTTCTTATTTGTCCTGTGTCATAGTGCTGTGGTTGTTGGGGAGGGCTAATGTGAAAAAACTCTAAATTTGTCACAGTGTCACAGTGGTGGTGAGGGTAATGAGACAATGTTCTAAAGCTGTGCTGGGCAGGGCTCCTGGCAGAAAAAAGGTGATGCACTCCGATGGGAAGTTTAAGAAGATAGAAGTTATCTGCAGGGTGGCTAGAGAGGCCATCTCTTCCCTGTCCATTTTCCTAAGCCTGAGAGATGTGAACAGAGGGGAATGGCTTGGATCTGGAGGTAAAGAGCTGTGTGGAACATTCTTAATTCTCCCATCTATATCATCTGCCCCTTCCTAAAAGTCTTGTTCCTGCTTAGCCATTCAGCTCACACAATGCCATCTCCGTTTCTTTGTAGATACTGAGCTTTAGCCCTCACGCCCACCTTGTGTGCACCATGGAGCTGTCTTTCTTTCCCCTTACCTGCTTTGGAACCAGGCAGACCTACGTCCACAAGACAGTCTCATCAGCTGCGCCTTTGAAACACTTTCACACCTTCACCACCTTGGTAACTGTTGGCTTGGTTTGCATCTCATCATCTGAATTTGAATTAGCAGCCTCTAAATTACATCATCATATCCACAGGTTCTTCATGTCCCATATTGCAGCCATGCTTCCCACACAGTCAGGTCATACCGCTTCACTGCTCAATAACTAAAACTGCTTAACTCACTCCAAGTCAAAGTCTCACTGTGTCCTCCAAATTCGCCATGTGATCTCTGCCTTCAGTCTCTCTGTCAAATTGTCTCATCTCTCTGTCATCAGTTGTTCTTTTCCTGTCACACTGGGCTTCCTGGCTGATCCATGAGTGTGCTCTCAGCATTACCTACCTGGGCAGGGCATCCATACCTGTTCCCTCGGCTTTGTGGTCCCCTTCTTCCCCTAATCTGACTTCCTCTACATTTTCATCAGCCTTGCTCAAGATCTCTTGCTAGATGAGGCCTTTCCTGACCATGAAGTAGCACAGTAGCTGCACTTTCTACTCTGCTTCCTTCTGCATCCTGAGACCATCACCTTGCTTGGAGTTACACTCATGTCTTTATGTTTAATCTCCTTCTTAGCATATAAAACCTTCTAGCAGGTCAGGGATTGGGTGTCACACTTGATGCTGCATGCCCATGGCTAGGAGGGTGGATGAACTAACACATCATTCAGAACTGTTGGGTTAGTTAACATGTTACGTTTCTCTAAGATGTTGTGATGTTCTAATATGAAATAAGCTCTTGGGTCCTTGTCTATGTTGTCATATGTTCAACTCTTTGTTGACAGTTGAAGTGTTAATGAAGAAAGAAGGTAATTTTAAGTTGAGTTTTGTTTTGAAAGGAAATGAATTTCATTTCTAAACAATTTTTTACAACAAGTCTTAAGAGGCAAGCACTAAGATGACAAAGATTTCCCCCAATGATAGTTGTGAGATCGTCTGTTTGGGCGCTCAGAGCAGGCAGGATGACGGTCATTTGTATTCTTCTGGATCCAGAGTGATTTGGGGGAAATGATTTTTCCTGAATTTAGGGGAGGAGTTAGAATTTTGTAAAACCTGTTACTCTAGTCACAGAGTCCTTCCAGTTTCTGTCACCCGAAGCCACTGGGGTTAAACACAAGAATGAAAGCACTGTCTTGGTGACGCATCTGCAGATTCCCTAGTTATCCCTCTTTTGGTTTCCAACAAAAATGACTCTTTTCAAAATGTTAGGTTTATTTACTGCCTGGGTCTGGAGGGAGTTGTTCATGCATATAGAGGTCAGAGGCACTAGGTTCTTTCCTTCTGCCTTGACAGCAGACACTTGTACCCACTGAGTAACCGCCTCAACCCCCAGGAACATCTCCTAATGGAACAGTGCACTGTTTTCTGAGCTGCACTCTGAAGGAATACAACTAGACATGACATATTCATGGGATTTCTTCGACGGAAATACTTAACCATCAAAACAGTTTTGTGGACGGCTAGCTAAAACAGGCTAAAGAGACAATAAATTACAAGTAGTCTTTATGTCTTTTCTACAACGACCCATGCTGTTAAGTCTTCAAGAGAGAAGTTGTGCATATTGGATTTTCTAAACGGACTTCACCACAGAATCTGTTTTCACAGACCTCAAGTTGAACTGAGCATATTTGGGAAATCCCACTGTACTTTAGAAAGATTTTGTTTAATTTTCATATGAACCCATTAGCTTTGTTTTACACCTAAAACAAATAAAAGGTTAGCATTTTAATGGGACGTCCTCAGGGGTTGCAAGGGACAGAAGTTAAGGTGAAATTAAGTCCCCTCCCCCAATTTTAACTTTTCATTCCATTGTACCACGATGCCATCTGGATTATTTCTCTGGGTTTGTTTGCCCATTTGTAGAAGACCATGGTGATGTAGTGATTGTTAAAAAAAAAAAAAGACATTTATTTCTCACTGTTCTGGAGGTTGGGGAGTTCAGTTATAAGAGGCTAACATCAGATAAGGACTTATCATAGCATATCATAACATTTCATAACATGAAGAAAGACATCACATGGTGAGTGAACGTTTCAGAGAGCCACAAGTTCTGAGCAAAAGAGCCCGTGCAAGAGACAGCTCACTTTGAGAGCGGTGCCTCTCCTACAGTGACTTTTCACCCCAAGATAGTGACACTGGCTCACTGATGGGGTGCAGCTCCATGAGCGTCCCACCTCCAGATACTGTCACAGCTGCAGCTAAACTTCAGCATGAATTCCAGAGGAATGTTCAAACCGCAGCACCGAATCAAGTCACCACCAACTGGGTTGCTTAAGCAACAAAAACAACAGCAACGTTATTTTCTCAGGCTCTGACGGAATCTCTTTTTCTCTTTCCTTGTTTCTGGTGGGTGAGCAATTCTGAAGGTTCTTGAGTTTCTTGCCCCCTTCTCTCTTTCTCTCCCTCCCTCTCTTCTTCCCTCCCTCCCTCCCTCTTTTTTCTTTCTTTCTTTTTTTTTTTTCCTTTGGTTTTTCGAGACAGGGTTTCTCTGTGTAGCTTTGCGCCTCTCCTGGAACTCACTTGGTAGCCCAGGCTGGCCTCGAACTCACAGAAATCTGCCTGGCTCTGCCTCCCGAGTGCTGGGATTAAAGGCGTGCGCCACCATCGCCCAGCCTTTTCTTTCTTTCTTGATGCGAACTTAACCCAGAACCTTGAGTATAAAGCAAGCTATGTCTTACTCTACTGCTAAATTCCACTTTAGCCCCATTTTCCTATTTTAACTAAATTCTTTTGATGCAATCCTAACTTAATTGTTTAACACTGAGAAGATTTTTGATATTAGTTAGATAGTAGTTAAAATCAAAGAATTTCTTCCAAGCATTCTAGGTATAGTAATGATAATAGCTATCTTTAGTAGGCAGTTTCTGTGTACTATCCAGACTTTCATGTTTTGTGCTTTCTTAACTTTATTAAATTGTTTCTCACAGCAGTCTTATGAAGGAAATACTTTTTACCATTCTCAGTTTATTACTAGAGATGATGTCACCTAACTCACAGGTGACAAAACACAAATCTGAATCTGAGCCTTTGATTTGACTATCATGGTGACAGCTGATTCAGAATTAGAAGCCACATCTCTGTCTTAGTCTGTCCACAGGATGCACAGCTGGGAAGTCCAATAGTCAGAGGTTAGCTCTAGGCAAGGGCTGAGCCTCTCACTGGGCTCTGGCATAAAAAGGTCTCATGTTTATTGTTCCAATTGTGTCTGGGAAGCCTTTTGGTGGAAGAAGCCAACATATGGTTGTGTAAGTGCTTGTAATCAAGGACAGGAACAAACAGCCATAACTTCTTCTCTCTTTGTGCTTACTTGTCTGTCTTCTCTTTTCTTCTTCCTCTTGTCCCGAGTATGTCCAAGTCATGAGTCACCCCCACCAGACCCTGAGTTCCATCAGTGACCCTCTCAAGTACCTACTTGGGTAAAGTGCGTGGGTATAAATGTTTCTCTACTTCTATCTGGGTACAATGGGTCAAAGCAAGGGACATGACCGCAGGACCAAAGATGAGTGTATACAAGGCGTTGGTTGTCATAACACTATGTATCATCACATGTGGCTTCAGTCTGACTCCCACTCAACTTTTCATGTGTTTATGAAGTTGTGATTCATATAAAAATAACTCATGTCAAACTCAAAACTTCTACAGCTGAATTTATTAATCTTAACTCGTTTTCAAATTTTTATTTATTTATTGATTGATTGATTTTGATCTACTATGTTGTCCCGAATAGTCTGGGACTTGCTATGCAGATCTGAACTCACAAGGATTCATTTAGCTTTGACTCGAGAGTGCTGGGATTAAAGGTATATGGTGGCACTGTGCCTGTTTTTTCTCAAACTTTTTACTACACTAATGTACATATCATTATCTCCAGATAACAAACTGTGCATATATATACCGTGATTTATGGATGCCACACGCTGCACATGTGCTCCTCTCTAATGTGGTACTCAAAACCAGTTTGTGTTTAAAATAAGTTGATTAATGAGGCCGTTCCAGAATGTCCCTTATATCTTGGGTATTTGAGAATGGCGTGTGTCTGTCTCAAAGCCAGAACAGCTCCATGCATTTAAGCGGATGGTACCTTTCCAAAGATGCCTGGAGAAAGGAACATTGAGGATCTGAGGTCGGGCCAAGTCTTCTCCATTCTCTCTGTCTCAGAACACTGCTGTGACCTTGTAGAGAAAGCCACATACCAAAAACCCCTGTTCATTTTCTAGGCCATCTTCCTAAGGGGCTGACATGTCCCAGGGGCTTGCCTCTCTTATTTATTCCCCTTCACATAAGCTTGTTGTGTGTACGCTTGGAACTCTGAAGTTTGTACGTTGGAGACTCATTTTCATTTTGTGATCCAACACAGAATCTTCTTCATAAACTTAGGTGAGGAAATATCTTTGAAAATTTGTCAGTTTACTTCATTTTCCTTACTTGGGTTTACCAGAATCCCACACATTGTTCTAGGCACACTATACCCATTGGTGCCAAGAAGTCGCAGTGATAATTTTCTGATGATTCTCAGCACTTGAAGGCTTCTAGCTCGTGCTAGCCTTTTGAACACCCTCGATGAAGTTTTGGAAATGTCGTATTCCATGTCGAGACTTTTGTGTTGGCAAAGTTTAATCCTAGCCTTGCTGGCAGCTGTCCTCACAGCTCCTGGGGACAAGCTGCATGACTATACAGCCAGCATGGAGGAAGAAAGCTGAGGGAAGGAGGTAGGAAAGAGGAAAATGAAAGGTAGAAGAGGATCTAAAAGATTTAATGGACTTATTCCATTTCAGGCCACTCACCCAGCCATTTCAACTGCCTAAGGAAAAAGAGCAAAACAAAACAAAAGTAAAAAAAAAAAAAAAAAGGAAGCCCATTTTTTTTTTCACTGAAGGCAGTGTGATTGACTCCTCTCTTTTGTCTGACACATTTTACATAAATACTGTATAAAATCCTTTGTGTGTGTTTACAATACACTAGCTGTGAATGAGGTAGGGCCATGAGTAAAAGCCTGCTTTGCTTAGGCTGTCTCAGTACATTATATATTAAAGCAGTTAGTTCCATAATTGAGCAGTTGCTCAATTAGGTATTTCCAACCATAAATGCAGACATCAAAACGTCAGGGTAGTTAGGGTACTATTCCCCTTTGAATGAAGAATAGAGTGTAAATCTAAGCATTGATGTATGTGCACATTTATTCCTATGTTTGTATGTATGTGTGTAAGTTCACATACAGTCTGTCAATATCCATGGATTGTGCATTCTGTATTCATCCAATAGCATATGATTAAAAGCATTTTTAAAAATTCTGTCTATAATAAACCTGTACAAGCTTTCTTTGCCATTGTTCCTAAGTAAACCAGTATAATAATTAGACACATAGTATTTATTTATTAGTAATGCTAGGGAACAATGTAAGGGTGCACCCTACCACCGAACTTTAATTTCAGCCAAATATAGTATTTACATTATCTTAGGGATTTACAGAAACCTCCAGATGATGGTAAGAATACAGGAGAATCTATGAGGGTTATGTGTAAATATCACACAATTTTTCTAGTGAAAATTTGAGCATCCTTGAAGGTTTGCATTTGTGGGATGTCTCAATGGATACCAAGAGAAGACTGAATATTTATGCATATGGTATATATATGTACTTATGGTACAGTACAAGTTTATTAAGTAGTGTGAAACAAAACTGGCCCATTAGTGGTAAGGTGAAATCTGTTCAGCTCCCTATTTTGAATCAATGTGAATTTTTCCCCAAGTTATAAGTTGTTGACTTGTTTGTGACAAGAAAGCCAACTTTTTGCTTTTTCCAATTTCTTTTGAGAAAAAGTTATGTTGCCCAGGTTAGTCCCTAACTTGCTATCCTCCTGCTTTCTCAGCTGAGATTACAAGTGTGCATCACTGCCCTTGGCTTGGAATGAACTTTTAATTGAAGCATGGATTCACATGTAAATACTGTGAAAACTTTCTGATTTCACTATAGAGAAGTGGTCTGAAAGAAGATACCTTTGGGATGTTCTAAATGACTAGAAATAAGTGGAAGAAGGTAAAAATCAGTAGAAGATTAATTAAGTTTCAAGCATCTTTTTCTATGATTAGTACTTTTGAGGGAAATGCGTGGGCTTTAAAACATGGCACCCACTGTACATAATGCCCCATGGCTGCATACATTCTTTGAGATGACACTAATGGCCTTGATGTAAAAACCAAGTGGAGTCACACTACTGTGGACAATAATAGAGCACATAGTTATCTCCAGTTTCTTATCATCGCTCAGAGTAAGCATAGTATGTTTTAGTGGCTTGGCATCATTCATAAGATGCTGGAGACCTCCAAGCATCTAGAGATTTGATCGTGTATTTACCTGAGAAGCCTTTTTCCTCACTCATGGCTTGCACACCCCTTAAGCCAATCTGCTGCCGGTTTCACAGGCACATCACAGTAGTCAACACTTCCAACTTTTGAGCAAGGTATTCTTTCTGCCAGTCCTTATTCACCTGACAACATCAAACTTGTCGTAGGTATCACTGTAGGTATCTTAGATGAGATGCCTCAATCACCTTGACCAGGAGTAACCATCTTGTCTCCCAGGCTTTTGTAACATGCAGTTTTGTTGTTTGATTGTTTTTTGTTCTCCTCCAGTACCTTGCTCAGCCATCATCAGAGAAGCTTCTTCTCTTGTAGAAGATGGAAACCAACACTGAGACCCACAACAGACAATGTGCAGAGAGTGGGAGAGTTTGGAGTACTCACTCCTAAACTGGATGTCTTCATCACACTCCTCCCCTCAGAGCTCAGGGAGCTATGTGGGAGAGGAAGCAGAAACACTGAAGAGCCAGAGGTGGTTTATGACTCCAAGGAACATGTCCTCCAGACACAAGAGGACTGATGAACACGTGTACTCACAGACTGTGGCAGCTGCCACACACAATGGCCTCCACAGCTTCCTGCTGAGCAGGCTAAGTGGACATGGCCTCCAACCCCTAACCAAGAAGCTATCTGAAATTGACACCCTTGGCTAAGGACAATTTATTTTCTCTAATGGAGTCTCACTGTACTGGATATATTAACCACACTTAAGGGCAGGCCCCATGCCAAGAAGTAGTTTACCAATACCAAGCAAAACTCAATGGTATTTTTGTAGAAATTTTTTGTCCCATATTGCTTGCTTTTTCTTCCTTCCTTCCTTCCTTCCTTCCTTCCTTCCTTCCTTCCTTCCTTTCTTTTTTGTCTTATAGGTCTTTTTGCTTGTATATTTTGGTTTCTGTTTTGTGGAGGATTTTTTTTTGGTGTGTGTGCATTTCTTATTTTTTGTTTTTGTTTTTTTAAGAGAGAGAAAGAAAGGGCATGGAGTTGAGTGTGTGAGGGGGATGAGATGAGGATCTGGCATGAGTTGGGGAGGAGAAAAGCATAATCAGAATACAATGTATGAAGAAGTATTTTTCAATAAAAAGCCTGATATAGATTATATTTCATGCAACACCCACTGAAAAAAGGACTAGTTTTGCTTTGGGAAATAGTTTGAGTGGCTATAGCTATAAGCTTTGGAGTCAAACTGCTTGGGCTGAACATTAATTCAATCTCTTATTGTTTTACTATTGTCTCAATATTTATATTGAGACAGGGTCTTGCTATGTATCCCAGATGAGCCTTAACCTTGGGACCATTCTGCTTCAGCCTTCAGGGCTAGTTCTATATCTTATCCACTGTAGGATTCTATATACTTTTACCTTCTTTAGGTCTCAGTTTTCTTATAAAAAATGAGGGTGCAATATTACAAGTTAATAAGATTACTATGGAGAAAAATTGATACAGTCCATTAGGCCACGTTTTCAACAAAGAGTACCCCTCTGTTTTCTAAGAAAGAAGGGTTCCCACTGCTTGACTGAGCACAGTTCTGTCCAGAGCACAACTGCTCCTGTGTCCAGACAATGCCAGGTGCCTGTCTTGTTTTCCTTTCTTACTTGTGTGGGTCAGCCACTGTGAAGGGGAAAGAACCAGCCTTTGGTCAGTTGGCTGAGTCTTTAACATTTGGATTTTATCACTTTGGTCTATTTTCTAAGATATGGTCTTCCTGTAATACGTAGCTCAGACTAGCATCTAACTGACACTTCATCTTCCTCACCCTCCTCAGTGCTGGGATCATAGGCAAGCGTCACCACAGCCTGCTCAAGCTTGGACCTTTTTAAGACTCTGCTCAGTTGGTCTACCTGCTTTTGACCTTGTCCAAAGGCTAACCTGTGGATGAATGAATATAATGCAGTCTTGGTAAGTTGTAGTCTTTCTACAGTCAAACACAGTAATCACCAACCCTTTCTTACTTTTCCAAAAAGGTACATTTAATAAGCATTGTACGGTAGGAACAGCAGACACAGCAGGGCAGCCTTGCCTAGCCAGCCGGAGTTGCTCAGTTAAACCAGCTAATTTATTGTAGCTCCCCAACCCGCATCCTTTCCAGTAAAGATGAGTGCATGTGTTGGACTGCAGCCTTTGTGGAAAGGGACGGCATACACTTGTGATATCCTGATTATCGAGAACACTCCTAGGTGTTTTCTCACCTGACTCTAGGGTAGTGTTTTCTTCATGGGTTGTGCCTTTACAAAACCAAATGCCATCAATGTGCTTGGATTATCTGGGTTTCCTTAGTCTGGGTTACTTTATCTGTTTTTCTCCAAAATGGAAGATTCTGGAAGCCCTCTTCAGAAATGAACACAGAGAATTTTTAAGTGTCATGAAGGAGATTTCCCTGTGAGTCAGGAGGATTGATTGATTCTTTACTTTTCCTTCAAGGATTTTAAGACAAACCAACATCCACCGATTGAGCAAGGCTCCAGATTATACTTTAACAAGATTAATGCTCATTTTGACCTTTGATTCTTGAGTGGTGGCCACAGTGAGTGCTCTTATCTAATCTATTCGTCTTGTAAATAGTTTCAGGCATTTGCTTTTGTTGAAAACAACCCAGACATTTCAGTGAACATGGAGGTCAGCCTCAATCAAAGCAGCATTTTGAGACAGTTTCCTGGTCCTTTTTGGAGGCCTGATTAAAAAAAAAAAACAAAAACCTGCCTTTTTATTTTCTTCTTTTTTTTTAAGGTGTTTAACAAATAATATTAAACTAAAATTTTAAATCAAAAGCCTGGAGGATCAACTTTGCTGTTGCTGTTAGCCCCAGGATCTGAAACAAGTATTTCATTTTGCTAGTGTGGGGCTGGGATTGCTACGCTTTCTCTCCTTGCTCATAGAAATGATTTCTAGTCCAGTACCATGGGGGCTCCTCAGCTATGGGTTCACAGTTCACGTGTTTCCACTAGTTTGGCTAGTTGTCCCTGTACTTTTTCCAATCATGGTCTCAATATCTCTTCTCATAGAATCCCTCCTCTTTCGTCGATTGGACTCCTGGAGCTCTGCCTGGGACCCGGCTGTGGATCTCTGCATCTGCTTCCATCAGTCACTGGATGAGGAGGGTTCTATCATGACAGTTAGGCCCTCTGGATAAGTGAGACAGTTGTTTAGCTTAAACTGTTTAGGGGGCCCCCAGGGAGTGGGGTCAGGACCTGTCCCTAGTACATGAGCCTTCTTTTTGGAGCCTAGTGCCTATGGTGAGACACTTTGCATAGTCTCAGTACAGGAAGGAGGGGCTTGGACCTGCCTCAACTGAATGTACCAGGCTCTGCTGACTCCCCATGGAAGACCTTGCCTTGGAGGAGGTGGGAATGGGGGATGGGTTGGGGGGGAAGGTTGGGAGGTGGAAGGAGGGAGAACAGGGGAATCTGAGGTTGATATGTAAAATGAATAGAAAAATCTCTTAATTAAAAAATGCAAAATTAAAAAAAAGAAATGATTTTTCAATCTAAGGTGACATTTTTTTTTTACCCCCCTCTTTAGAATGAGACAGATCCTTTTCAACCTTGACAAACACAAACTTCATGTATGGAAGTTTTCCAACCATGGGACGACATTCTCACTTGCTTTCCTTGGGCAAAGGAAAGATCATGTGGCCATTTAGAGACAGGTCTTGGGGTTGTTTGTAAAAATGATCTAATGTGAATTGGGGAAAGAGTTATTGAATTTTGGCCAAACATCATGATAAGGATAATGTGAGGATAAGGGAAAACTAAAAGATAAAATACTTATGTCAAGGAATTCAGAGTACTAGAGAACTGGAGTTAAAGGGTATGCTCTTGGGCATCTTGCAGCACTCCCCTTCTCCCTCTCTCTAAGTTAACACTTTCATCTGTGCAGCTATTTATCTTCTTTGCCATGAACTTGAATCTCTTCTGCGTATCTGACCCCATTCACAAATTTCTCTATTTTCTTCTTTTCAAGAATGATTTATTTGACCCAGGGTAACTTACCCATGATTATATCACTGAACAATATGACTCGTCCTTTGCCTTTTCTGGCAACCGTTAACTGCCTAGAGTTCTTCAGGGATGGGTGTGTCCTCAGGAGCCCCTTCTCTTTCCATGATATAATGTTGATGGGCCCAGTTTCGTATAGGTCTTCTGCATATTGTCACACCTACTGCGAATTCACATGTGTGCCTGCCCTGTGGAGTCTGGACAACACTGTATCCTTGAAGTCATCCACCACCTCTGTCTCTTAATATTTCCCAATTCACTTGATTTATTTTGTTTTTTAAAGAGTGAAATAAATATCATATCTCATAAACAGACAAAATTGCTTAACAAAAGTTTATCGAATTTAATCTAGTAAAGAGGGAAGATGAATGCATCATAACCAAGTGAGGCTGATGAAAATAATAAGAATTTGTTTAATAATTTCAGTGAATCAGTGTAAACCCTATAATAGCTCTCTCTCTCTCTCTCTCTCTCTCTCTCTCTCTCTCTATATATATATATATATATATATATATATATATATAATAGATGTACCAAAAGCATTTGACCATATTCAGCTTACCAAGGAAAATGTCCTACAGATTAGGAATAGAATGTGTGGCACCAAATTGTTAAAGGCTATACATAAAAATTATGTAGTCAGTACAACCAGTGAATGACTCAATACTAATACACGTGTTCTCATAGCTGGATTAGACAATAAATTACAAAACACACAAAAGATACGAATGAGTAGCAGGTATGATTTGCGAATAAAATTGCAAGTTAAAAGGATGTTTCATGTTACATATAGAATAGCTAAATTAAATGAAGTTGAATTTATTAGGTATTTGCCAGAACTCAACTTTGCTGATAGGACATGGAACAATATGATCATTTGGTAGTTTTAGATAACAAATATCCATTTAATCATCCAAGCAAGCAACTCTCTAAGTATTTATGAAATGGATAGGAAAACCCGAGTCTACAAAAAGCCTCATGTACAAATCCTCATAGGACTTCAACCCAAGTTCTCAGGAAATTCTAGGATGCAATGCAAAGCAATGAAGTAGTACCATACAGAGCAACAAAGGGAGATTTCAAGATTCTCATTCTAAGTGCCACATTCCAGGCACAAAACATTGCACGATATCACAAATCTATTAGCCTAATACTCTACAGAGAAAAGCCATAGCAATAAAGATCTAACCACTGGTCAGGAAGGGTCGGGGGTGGCAGGAAGTTTGAAGATGCTCACCCACTGGGCACAGGGAAGAGACAGTTCTTTATCCCGACAGTGGTTATGATCATGTAACAGCTAAATTTTACAGTATAAAGTCTCAAAACTCATAAAATTGTGCTTTTATAATTGATGAGTTTTATTATATACAAATTATACTTCAAAAATCTTATTGGCTTAAAATAGCTAGTAAGTCTTTCATTTAGTGTGACTGATAGAATCCTGTGTGGGACTCACTGCCACCTACTGGTATGATTATACAATATTTGTAGCAATCTTCTCAGGTTAAAGAGAACAGCTAATAGTTACTAAGGGTTAGCTGTGTGGTTGGTACTGTCCTGAGTGGTTTCACAGCTTTTGCTGATTTAATCTTCCCAATACCCCTGAGAAGGTCCATAGTACTTACTATCTCCACATGACAAAGAGGAAATTGATCCCCAAATACTCATGGACATCCACTAAGAGGTAAATGTACAGGCAGCTTGACTCTAGAGACCAGAGAGCACGAAAGGTCTGGATATTAGAAAATGTGATTTCCTGACGCGTATCTGACATTGACAAGATGTTTTACAAACCAAAGCAATACTCAACAGATCAATCGTTGCTTTACTGAAGCGCTGTCAGCAGTAACATGTCTCTGGTAAAGCCAATCTACTACTTAATTGTAACTTTGTGAAGTCAAAAAATACTTCTTGCAAAAATCGCTAGCATCCGCTATGACATCCAGTGTGAAAAGCTGTACTTAGAGTGTTTAGAATTTAAAAGTGGTGTTATGCTCTTTACCCCATTTCTACTGCGAGAATGAAGACCATTCTCAACAATCAGACGATCGACATTCTAGAAAATGTGGACATCACTCTGAAGGGGTGCACAGTCATGTGAAGGGCCCCCGAGGAACCCTCCGGAGGGACTTCAATCACATCAATGTAGAGCTGAGTCTCCTCGGGAAGAAGAAGAAGCTTCCGGTTGACAAATGGGGTAACAGAAAGGAACTGGCCACTGTCCGCACCATCTGCAGTCACGTTCAGAACATGATCAAGGGAGTTACACTGGGCTTCCGCTACAAGATGAGGTCTGTGTATGGCCACTTCCCCAACAACGTCGTTATTCAGGAGAATGGGTCTTTGGCTGAAATCCGAAATTTCTTGGGTGAAAAATACATCCGCAGGGTTCGGATGAGGACAGGCATTGCTTGTTCTGTCTCTCAAGCCCAGAAGGATGAATTAATCCTTGAAGGAAATGATATTGAACTTGTTTCAAATTTAGCGGCTCTGACTCAGCAAGCCCCGACAGTTAAAAACAAGGATATCAGAAAGTTTTTGGATGGTATCTGTGTGTCTGAAAAGGGAACAGTGCAGCAGGCTGATGAGTAAGACCTCAGTTAACCAGCTCCAGAAAAAAGATTCATTTAAGTATGATTTGGGGTGTCTTTGGGGACAATAAAAGACTTGTATTAAAAATAAACAAATAAGGCCGGGCGGTGGTGGCACAGGCCTTTAATCCCAGCACTCGGGAGGCAGAGCCAGGCAGATCTCTGTGAGTTCGAGGCCAGCCTGTTCTACAGAGCGAGATCCAGGAAAGGCGCAAAGCTACACAGAGAATCCCTGTCTCGAAGAACCAAACCAAACCAAAACAAACCAAAACAAACCAAAACAAAAAAAAACAAATAAAATAAAAAAAAATAATAAAACTGGCATTATCATTAGTTCAAGTGCAGTTCTCCAACTCTTCCAGCAGATGGCAATATAGTCATTGTTAAAAAACGTTTGCTGCATGGCCAAAGGCAACCTAGCCTGTCTTGTTTTTTCTTTTCTCTTTCTCTCTCCCTCTCTTTCTCCCTCTCTCTCCCTCTCTCCCTCCCCCCCCTCTCTCTCGTTGCTGTTGGTCTTCTCTGTAATGAGTTTTTTTTTTAAGTTGTTTGAGCAATTCCACTCCAGATATAATATCTTAACTGTGACGGTTAAGCCAGATGTGGAAGTCTTTAGACTGAACGAATATTTCAATGGTTAAGTCTAGAAAGGGGGTGATGGGAATTTGATCTTTAACTTAGCGGTGGAAACTAAGGCCTCCATGAGGAGGCATTTGCGGTCATGGAAATGACAACCGAGCAGCAGACTGCTTGTTTTGGTGTTCACAAGAAATGTCAGTCAAAGAGAAACGGGAGTTCTTGTCTGATTTGAGTGGAGGTGTCTAACTTAAGGTATGCCAGAAGCAACAGGTGTAAACTAAGGCTATTTTTTGGGGGGTACCATATTTCAATGATTTCACACAGCCATCGACAGCTGAGTCTGCTGTATCCATGAGAAGTACAGATCAAGAGATAGATGTACCTGGAGGTACAGGACTGTAATCACCACCAGTGGGAAGACTGAGGCCAGAAAAATCCCAAGCTCAAGGCACAAGTTGAAGACCTGCGAGGATCCTCTTTCAAAGTGAAAAGATGCGGATGTAACTCAGTGGTGGAGCACTTAACGAGCTGGCATGCACAAAACTTGCTCTGTCTCTGGGCTGGGACGGGGAGAGGGGTTTTACCAAAGAGCTTCTTTGCTGTGGGATGTTCTGTATGGCAAATGTGTTGCTAATGAGTCAATAAATAAAACACTGATTGGCCCGTGGCCAGGCAGGAAGTGTAGGCAGGACAAGGAGGAGAATAAAGCTGGGAAGTGGAAGGCTGAGTCAGAGAGACACTGCCAGCCGCCATGATGACAAACAGCATGTGAAGATGCCGGTAAGCCACGAGCCACGTGGCAAGGTATAGATGAATGGAAATGGATTAATTTAAGCTGTAAGAACAGTTAGCAAGAAGCCTGCCACGGCCATACAGTTTGTAACCAATATAAGTCTCTGTGTTTACTTGGTCGGGTCTGAGCGGCTGTGGGACTGGCAGGTGGGACTGGCAGGTGAGAGAGATTTGTCCTGACTGTGGGCCAGGCAGGAAAACTCTAGCTACACTTCTTCATTGTCACTGGGGTAGAAGAGTCAGTCTGAGAGAGAAAACATGGTCACTCTAGAAGCCTTGTCTTTATGCCTGCACTTAGGAGAAGCCCATGAATCTGGTGTCTTAGGAGCCCACGGGCAAGGGGGAAGGAATAATAATAATAAATGATAATAAATAATCTCAAGACTTAAGAAATTTGAGGAAACCAAGCCACAGGCCTGTGAGGAACGGCTGACCGACCTGATGGAGGCAGACAGGTTACTATGAGAAAGCAGTAGAAAGACTATGAAAAGTATAAAAGCACCTTTTAGAAGTTTGGCAGGGGGTGGGGCCTGGGGTGTAGGGGAAGGGGAGAGAACATTCTCCCGGTTGAGGAGACACAGGGGCAGCAGAAATCCTGACACAACAGGAAGACTCCAGCCCGTTTGTGTCTGCAGTGAAGGAACCATCTGAAATTATACTGAAGTTGTTTTCCTTAAATGACATTTAGATAATCTAATGAGACTCTATAACTTCATTTACCAGCAGTTTTGTCGATGTCAGAATAAAATTAGACATATAATTTTAAGGCCCATTTTTTTTTAAATATGTTTTTCATTTATTTACCATGTGTCTGCTCAGCTCCTCTGTATGGCCGATGTCTGAAGTTTGGGACTAAGAATGCTTGTCTCCTTTGCTGTCAGCATCCAAGAGCTGGCATTATGGCAAGTGACAGGCCTCAGGGGACTGCTGTGGCAGCTCTGAAGCATTTACCGTCTGATGGGGGGGTCTATGTCCCATTGTTATGCTTCAGCTGTGGGTTTTGCTAGCAAGGTTTTCCAAGAGAGCCCCATTTTATTCCTTCTGCGTTCTTCCTAAAGGAGAAGAAGGCGGCTTGCTGAGGTGTAAGACTGAGTTCTGGTTTCCTGTTGTCTTATGGTGCAAAGGAATGCAAAGGCCACCGTTGAATCTGTCAGGAAGAATTGCAATTCCAGAGCAGCAAGTAGCTCTGCAGTGAAGTATGGCAAAGATACCGGTTTCATTAAAAACTAATAAGACGACGATAGAATTTCCAAACACAGAGGTAATGGAAAGCGGAGAAAAGACAGGAAGAGAGTCGTGTGTGGGAATGCCCCGGGGAGGGAGAGTCTGTTCCTAGACCATGACTAAGCAGTTTGTTTATGAGTGCATACATACTTGGCTTCAGCTGGATGCATTGAAGCTCTATGCTGTGTCTGTCAACAGCCACCAAGAACGTAGATTCAGGTCACCCAAATGCATGTTCTAATGTGAAAGCAGTTGGTGTGTGTAGGGTGGGTTTACAGAAAAAAGCAAGGGTCACCTGCTGTAGATTTTAGATGTTATCTGATGACATAGCTTTTGAGTTGGTGGACATTAGTGGTCTGTTAAAGCGTTTCATAGCTTTTTATCTGGTAGTTTAATGAATGTTAGGTCAAAAAATGAATGGCTATGAAGGGGACTGTAGATATACTAAGATAATTTTCTTCTCTAGATCTGTGACATTTGAACTCTCTACAACCATCAGGCAGTCAATTGGCCTTGCAGAATCTTTAACACAGATATATCTTTTATTCTTAGAACTTTTATCCACAGTACAGAAAACAAGGAGACTTAAAATGTATAATGTATCTGGGAAACATCACAAAACTAGTAGGCTGGGTTCCTAACATTAAAATTTTGCTTTTTTTTTTTTTTTTTTTTTTGTCTGTTTCAGTCAGGGCTTCATACTATAGCCTAGGATGACCTGAAACTCAAAACCTTCCTTCCTCAGCCTCCTGAATGACTGATGGGATTACGAATGTGGTTCACCATGCCAGACTCTAAATCCTAACTTGAAGGGTCATTCACATGCACTTTCAACATGTTACCATGTAACATAGATGGAAGCAAGGGTTTGTAAAGACTGGTTGAAGGAACAAATTTTACATCTGCGTAGATTTTCTTCTCATCCTCAGGCAAATTTTCATTGGTCAAATCTTGGCCTCTCGCAATCACCTTGGAAGAGCTCCATGTGCAAGTTTGTAAGGGAATTATGTTTCATGTCTGCCAATCTTTTCTGTATTGAAACTCAGCCCTCCCTTATTTCTAACATCCCTGTCCAACAACCTCTGCTGGGGTTGGAGGCTCTAACAGGGGGAAATCTCCCCAGAGCACACCTGTCAGTCCTTCTGCCTCTGCTATCTCAGCTGAGCTTGGGAAAACACAATTCCTGATTCTGCTTTGGTCTCTATGGAAGTCTGGTCTTTTACTTTCTCCGGACTCTGACCTGGCCCTCGTGATAAGCCCTGCTGCTTACAAGGCCCATGACATTTCCAACATCATAATTTGTCCCTTACCTTTGAGTCCATGTCTGAGATCAGGGATGATGATCCTTTCTCTGTGTTAACATTCATTCCTTAGGAAACAAAGCCCAGGGCAGTATCTTAGAAGCTGATCTCTTACAGCTGGACACAACTTCCAGGAAATCCACCATGAAAGAGAGTATGTGCTATTGAGCTGCACACAGTTTCATGTGTACACAGCTGTTCAACCTCCTTGCAGGGTACCTCATGAAAGTTAAATAGAGCTGCAGTGCATTAGAACTCTACAGCCCATAAAAGAAGACATTTTCTTTTTCCTGTTGGCCTCTTCCTTGTCTCTTGCTTGGCTTTAGTTGAGGTCTTCTGGTAGGGGAATGATCTTTCTGTACCTCTAGCTTCTGTTCTCTTCAACAAATGGACTCAGGGCAGGGGCAGATTAGATATTACACAGAGCACAGGTATAATGTTCTCATTTTGGCAGATGCTATTGATGTGAGGTGCTCGCGTGGCTCTGCTGCATGTGATATATGTCTCTGCAGTCATACTGGCTGGCAAAGGATTAGACAAGGTGTTCAGGCATGGGTGTGGGGCTCCATGAGCTGGGTTTCAGTGGTGGAGAAACTTGGTTCAAATGCAAACTGTGGTCTTCATATGCTGGAGATGCAGGCTTTCTTTTTCCTTCAGTTTCCTTCATTCTGAAGATCTTGGATCTTTCTACAGGGCTTGATGTCTAGGAATAAGCCTGGGAACCTTGTCATCTGTGTATAATATATGTGTATTCACTTTCACTTTGGGAATCCTACTTTGCGTCTTTTCTATATAGATTCTTTAAATACATGAGAATTAATTGGTTTTATGGATTTGAGATCTTCCTAGCATCAACTTATTTGGGTTATTTCAATTTTTGCATTTTAGCAGAGAACACAATCTAAACTTGATTTGGGGATCTTTTTTTTTTTTTTTTTTTTTTTTTTTTTGAGACAGGTTTCTCTGTGTAGCTTTGCGCCTTTCCTGGAACTCACTCTGTAGCCCAGGCTGGCCTCCAACTCACAGAGATCCGCCTGGCTCTGCCTTCCAAGTGCTGGGATTAAAGGCATGTGCCACCACCGCCTGGCTCATTTGGGGCTCTTGATGTAGCTCAGTGGAAGATGCTTGTCTATCACATGCAAAGCCCTGTGGTTGATCTCTCAAGCACTAGAAACAATAAACAGATTAAAATTCATTTTTTCATGATTACTGTGTTTTGCCAGATGGCCTAAAATTTTTATTTCTTTATTGCTTTCATAAAACACATAAATTAATGAGTTTAGATTAAGGTTTTGGTTTGAATTTATAATGCCTTGCATAGACTCATGTGATTGAACGCTTGGTCCCCAGGTATTTTGGAAGGTTGTGGAACCTTTAGGAAATGATGCTCCAGGGGAGAGTTTGAGGCTTTATAGGCAAACCCATTTCCTGTTCACTCTTTGTTTTCTGAGTGCAGATGTGATGTGATCAGCCAGTCTCCTGTTCCTGCCCGAATGCCTTCCTAGCCTATTGCCATGACTTTCCAGTGATGTTGGGATGTATCTCCTAGAACTGTAAGCCAAAGAAACTCTTTATCCCTTAAGTTTCTTTTGTCAGGGTATTTCATCACATTAGTGAGAGGGTAACTAAGTCAGAAAAATTGGTGCCAAGAAGGAAGTAGGGCTGTTGCTATGACAAAGCAGATCACGTGATTCTTGGGTCTTTGGAACTAGGTTCTAGGAGGAATGTGGAAGAATTTGGAACTTTCAGTGTCCTCATTTGCTTTTTGTTGCTGTGATAGACACTGTTGCAAAAGCAACTTGGAGAAGAAAGGGTTATTTAGTCTTAAAACTACTGGGTCACCATGCACCACTGAGGGAAGTCAGGAGAAGCATTCAAGGGAGGAACCTAGAGGCAGGAATAAAGCAGAGATCATGGAGTAATACAAATTACTGGCTTGATCAGCTTGCTTTCTTATTAACCTAGGGCTGCTATCCAAGAGGTGGAACCACCTCAATGGATTGGGCCCTCCCAGTTTGATCATCAATCAAGAAAATACCTACCACAGGCATGCCCACAGGCAAATCTAGGGGAGTAAATTTCTCAGTTAAGGTCCCCTATTCCCAGGTGACTCTAGTTTGACAAAAACTAACCAGAATACTATGTCTGTGGGATGTACACCAAGGAGAAGAGCAGACATGGAGTGGCACTATTCCAAGTTAGAGACTTTGTGACCTATAGGTTGTAGAGAATTGTATAGGTCTAGAGGGTTGGGACTAATTCAGCCCTTTGGAGCCCAGATAATTTCATCATGAGCATTGCTAGATGCTGGGCATGGAGTTGCAGGTTTTGTTTTGTTCTCTGCTCTATTTTGGATTTGCTTTGATCCAATCATTCCTTGCCATGTTCCAATTCCATCTTGGAATAGGAATGTTTACTCTGTGTCATTATATGTTGGACGGGTGTAATCTCAATTTTATTTTGACCTCACAATTAAGAGAATTTCTTCCCTCAAAACGTCTTCCAGTAGCTTCTTTGGAAGCTTATGTCTCTGTGGAAAGATCTGGAGACATAAAATTGTTTTAACTCCTAATAGCATTACAAATAGTTGAGCTCCATTCCTTTTACTACTAGTCACCAGTAAGTACAATTTAACCTACAGTTCGTCGTGAAAAGTACCGCCTAAACCACAAGCAGCTTGGAAATTCACTTCAGAGTCATTGTGGTGAGGACCAGCCCTCAGGCTTGGGCCACTTGCACATGCATATTACAATATGTTGACCCAGACCCTGCTTCTTGTGGTATCTGTGATGGGACTGGAACATTCCATCAACACTCATGACCATAGCTCTTTAGTAACTTATGATTTGGGGTTAGGGAAGTGGTAAACTCTTAAAATAAATTAGCTTTTGAAGAATAGTGTCTATTAGGGGTGACAGTCAACTACCCATGAACTAATCAGTCCCACAATACTTCACTTTGGAACATTAGAAAGAGTAGAGTGTCAGGACTGGGTTGTGATTTGAGTTAAAAAATTTCTGAATCTTATTTTTCTTTTGTTAAAGTGGGAATACAAAATTTAACCCCGCAGGACTATTGTCAAGATGGAATAGGATACTTTATGGAACCAACAGGCCCACTATTGACACATAGTAGGCTTGCAGTATTTCTGATGTTCTGCTTCCTTTTCCCTCTCTGCCCAATTCTACTGCCCTCAAATTTCTATAAACTCAGTTTACCCCCATGTCCTCTGTGCTAGAAAAGCTATATAGTTTTTCTTAGTCTGCCTTGTCTCTTGTGTAGAGAATACATTCATGGGCAACATTATGCTTTTCTTTATTACAATGAAGCATATGAGGTTTATCTGTTGTTGCTATTTTACTCTTTTGGGAAGCCCGCCATCCAGCTCCCAAAAAAATTACATACGGAGGCATATTCTTACTTATAAATGCCCAGCCTTAGCTTGGCTTGTTTCTTGCCAGCTTTTCTTATATCATGCCATCTACCTTTTGCCTCTGGGCTTTTCTCTTTTCTTACTTCTGTAAATCTTACTCTGTGGCTTGCTGTGTACCTGGGTGGCTGGCCCCTGGAGTCCTCCTCCTTCTCTGGCTCCTCCTCTTTTTTTTCTCCCAGATTTCTCCCTCTATATATTCTCTCTGCCTGCCAGCCCTGCCTATCCTTTCTCTTGCCTTTCTATTGGCCATTCAGCTCTTTATTAGATCACCAGGTGTTTTAGACAGGAACAGTAACACAGCTTCACAGAGTTAAACAAATGCAACACAAACAAAAGTAATACACCTTAAATGATTTTCCCCAACACTTATCTGCTCAAGTAGTCCAGACTGGCCTTGAACTTCCAATCTTCCTGTCTCAGCCTCTCAGTTGATGGGCTTACATTTGAATGTCATTGTAGATGTAACAGTCTTATTAATTAAGAAACACAGAGCCAAATGCAGAGTTAAAAGCCCAAGAGGTCAGAGTAGTAGCTAGGAGCTGATACTAAAAACCTTTTCTTACCCTTCACTGCCACTGCTGTCCTTCCCCTCTGAAAGAGACCTACTTCCTGTGTATCTGTCTTTTTATTGACTTTCTGTTCTGCCTTCTCATTGGTTGTAAACCCAACCACATGAGCTCCTTGTCATTGCCTGTCTATATAGACCTCCAGGTCTTCTATGGTTGGTATTGAGATTAAAGGTGTGTGTCTCCATGCTGGCTGTATCCTTGAAAATACAGAGATCTGCTTGTCATGTGATCAGGATTAAAGGTGTGCGCCACCACCGCCCGGCTTCTGCTACGGCTTGCTATTAGCTCTGACCCCCAGGCAACTTTATTTATTAACATACAAACAAAATCATTTTTTTTTCAGTACAAATAAAATGTCACCATATGTCATTACACCTAGATTCTCAGTTATCAATAACAAATAATGAAGAGATTCACAGTCATGTTACTTGAAAAGAGAGCCAAGCAATGCACAGCAACATTTTCTCAATATAGTCTCAAAGTTCAATGACTTACCTTTGAGTGTGTGTGTGTCCCTCTCTCTCTCTCTCTGTCTCTGTGTGTGTGTGTGTGTGTGTGTGTGTGTGTGTGTGTGTGTGTGTTTCTGTGTGTCTGTGTGCATACAGATACTTACACATGCCCATGCATATGGAGGACAGAGGAACTATTCACTTTTATTTTTACAGAGATTTATTATTTTTAATAGAGTAAATATCTCTGTGGATGTGTATTCAGGTATACAGGCATGAATTCAGGTGCTGAGGAGTCTAGGAGATGAGACACAGATTCCCTGGAGCTGGAGTTATAAGTGTTTTTGAGCCTTTCTGTATGTGTGTGGGAAACTGAACCAGCGTCCTCTGAAAGAACACAGTGAATTTTTGAGCCAAGTGATCTAGGATGTTTATGTTCTCTAGCAAACACAGGAGAGATTATTGCCATATGTGGAAATCAAGGCTTGTGGCATACTTCCTATGACTTGGAATTTGGTGCATAAAGTTTGGATCATAGAATGATCTCAGTGAATCTTTAGCAAATTGAGGTAATTTGTCTTTACAACCTGTCTTCTTTAAAAAACAATCAAACAATTCCATTTTTATTCTTTGACAGTTTCATACTTGTTTATAATGAATTTCATAACCTCTGCAGACTCCACTTGGACTTTTTTTTCCCTATTTAAGTTGCATTTGGTTTTTGTTGTTGTTTTTGCTTTTTATTAATAAATTTATTTATCTAACATCCTAGCCACAGTTTCCCCTCCCTCCTCTTCTCCAAGTCCCCCTCCCCCACCCCCCTCTGTTCCCACCCCCAATTCACTCCTCCTCCATTTCTGTTTAGGAAAGGGCAGGTCTCCCATGAGTATATCAAGGTGCAGTAAGTCTAGGCACCTCCCCATGTATTAAGGCTAGGCAAGGAGACCCAGTATGAGGAGTAGGGTCCTAAAAGTCTGTAAAAGAGTTGGAGACAGTCCCTGTTCCTACTATTAGGAGTCCCACAAGAGGACCAAGCTATACAACTGTCACATATCTGCAGAGAGATTGTCAGTTCAGTATCTGTGAACCCCTGTGAGGCCAGGTTCATAGAGTCCCTGGATTTTCTTGTGGTGCCCTTGACTCTTTGACTCCTACAATCCTTTCTCCTCCTTTTTGCAGGATTCCCTGAATTCTGCCTGTTTGGTTGTGGGTCTGCATCTGTTTCCAGTTGCTGAGTGATGCCTCTCTGATGACAATTGGGCCAGGCACCACATTTGAGACAGGTGTTCTCTTCAGTCTAGAACTGACCATGAGCCCCAGGGATTTGCCTGTTTCTGCCTCACAGCACTAGGATTACAAGCATATGCCACCATGCCTGTCTTTTAAAATGTGGATTCCAGGGATTGAATTCATGTCCTCATGCTTTTGTGGCAAGAACTGTACTGACTGAGCAATTTTCCCAACCCAATGACTTACCTTTTAGAGAACTAAGGGAAATGATCCCATCACCTAAAAGATGCCAAATATGGTATTAGAACCATTAGTTAACATGAACTGAAAGGTTCTAAAGAGGAAAACAACTGGAAATTAATATGAATTATCATTAAGAAGTTATAATGATTTATTAACATAGAGTAAATGAAAGTAGACACAGCCTTCACCATGCAGATATATGTGGTCACAAGTCCCCGACCCTTTTCCAACATGAAGACATTTATTCTATGAGCATTTGGTATTTTGGCGGCACATTTTTTTCAAACTGCTTAAATCACTTGTAAAACAAGAAACCAGAAATAATGTACTGTCATACTACAGTGATGATTCTCAGAAATATTAGCCATTCTACCTCAAATATGGCCATAGGTTCACTGCCACATTGCAGGGAGACCCACTCTCACTTTTTCCCCAGGGTACTCTTGAGAAAAGAGGGATAAGAGATATTAGGTAGAAAGATAGAGGGAGAGAAAAACAGAAACACAGGACAGCCTCAGGAGGGCCTCAATCAATATCCACTGGCCCCTCCTGTGTCTTTTAAAGGGCCCTTTATAGGAATGCCAAGGGGTGGAGCAAAAGACCTGTCCCTAGCACATCCAAGTGCAGACCCTTCCAATCACCTGGTAACCACACACGTTGTCAAACAGTCCTCTAATGCAACCCTGCTGGGTAAAGCAAGCTCAGATCTCACTAGGAAACCTTTGTGGGCCTCTACACTGCATACATATTAGTTTAGTTTTCTTCCATCTTTCCTATCTTCTACTAAGTGCAAACCTCTCACCACCCCTTTGGAGTGTTTGTGTGTGTGTGTTGGAGATGTGTAATGCCCATGAATCTACAACTTCTATTAAGACTTAGCTTATAGAAACATCTATAAATCAAAATTGAAATTAGACTGATGCAAAATTGCAATTCTTTTCTTAGCATATATTTATTGTACAAAACGATGGGCTTTATTATGACTTTCCTGTACAAGTCTATTCAATGCTTTGATCTTGCTTACTAACCCCATTCTTCTGTCATGTTTTCCCTCTGCCCCTCAGTGATCTCTTTGTCTTTACAAATAGTTTTTCCTTTAAAATAGAAGTTACTTAGAATCAGAATAATATAAAATCCAGAGTGAATAGTATTTTTGTAATAATAAAACAGATGCTATTGTTAAATACTCTAACTCAAAGTCTGAATTGGCTGGAATTTCATTAGATTTCTTAAAACTACATCATTGAATGTGTTTATTATCCAAGTGTTCACTGTCACTTTATTTCCATTGTGAATCTTACTTCCTATTGGTTTCCATAAATTAATACTACTTCTGTACTTTGGATCAGTTTTTATGTTTCCTGGATGAGTGTTTTAAAAAGGCTAAGTTGTTTTCTTTGCCTTTTAAGTATACAGCCAGAAAGAAGATTATTATTTTCAAGTTCATAGTCATTGCAACCTAATTGAAAAATTCAGCTCAAATGGTGTGGATCTTGTGGCTGCCAGTTCTAAAGCACAGATTGGAAACAGATTCCAGTAGCTTTAAGAAGAGTAGAAATATACATACAGTATAACAAAATTAACTTTAAACTTGTATGAATAAACTAAAATCTATAGCAATGTAAAACATTTTAAGCAACTTGTTGCTCTTTAAAAGTAGATTCAATAATCTACCCTTCCATCCTTTCACTTCTATAGCCTACATCTCTATAACATATACCCCTTTTTTCTTTTAGAAAGAGATTGACTATGACCAATAACATTTTGTAACCAACCCCCTGAACAAAGACAAACATCCATCATCCAGTTTTTTGGGAATGTGGGCATAGTGTTCTAGGCTAATTCCTGTTGATTGAGGGTGCTGGTAGTCTTATAGGGACACAAAGAAAATTTTAGGATTATGGTCAAGTCCCGACTGGAGTAGTCTGTGAGGCTGTATTCTCTGAACCGCTTATCTTGAAGCTGTTCTGGATGTTGGATCATCTGGAGAATTCTCAGGAGGTCTTGGCTGATCAAATCATATTAGCTTAGAGGCAACCCACAGGTTCTCATCTTCTGTAGAAATAAAAGCAGAACCTATTTTCCAAAGCAATGTATCCTTAGACACAAATTTTGAAGTCAAGATACCTTAAAATATACATATTGGTTTAACTCAGCAGCCTTTACAATCAAATGTCTCTCTCTAGTTAAAAATCTCAAAGACAATATAATAATATGCAGTTCTTTGTGTAATTTCTATCTTTATGTGCCTTAACTTTTATATTATTCTTACTGTCTCTTTAAAGACTTTATTTTTTTAAAACTATTCCTTTATGTAACTGTCTATCTTCATTTTTTTCTCCCAAGCCTACATACATTTTTACACATAATGTAAACCATTTAGAGGTTTATGCCTTCCGACTCTGTCATATTGTGTATCTACAATCCTTCTCTGGCCAGGAGAGATTTTAAACAGATAAGCTGTGTGGCTAGGATGAAAGCTGCAGCCCTGGCTACTGACTCCACCCTTCTCAGCTTTCCAACATGGCGGAGGTACGTTTACCCCCAGCTCTGGGAGTCATGCACACTGCCGATTCTGGGAAGCAATGGGTCTATGCCTCTATCCAGCAGCATGTAGCCCAGAAACCATTTTTTTTTGTCTGTATGAGTAAAAGCTAAATCATCCATGCAGTGTGCTGTGCAGCTTGGAGACAGTTCTGTGTACTGAAGCAGGAATCTGCCATGCTGTAGGTCGAACCCACATTTGCAAACCCACCATTTTGTAGCTCAAGCCCACAAGGGTGCAGTGTCTTTGTATCACAGCTTGCCTGAGAGATATAACTAGGATGCTGCTCTTGGCCCCATTTTAGAACCCCCTTTTTAAAGATTTCTCAGGTTTTGGGTGTAAATTCTCACTACCACGTTGATCGTTTCTTGCCAGCTAGCTATTACAACTTAACTCAAGTCATTTCTATTAATCTATATGTTGCCATGTGACTGTGGCTTTACTGCTTTTCTGGCATATTGCTCCTTGGGTGGAAGGCTGGAGTCTCTCTCTGCCTCTGCCTTTCTTCTTCCTGTCTCTCTCTTGGATTTCCTGCCCAGCTATAACCTAACTTGCCATAGGCCAGAGCAGCTTCTTTATTAACCAGTCATAGCAACACATATTCACAACCTATAGAAAGATATCCTACGGCATTTAAGAAGTGACCAGACTAATGTTCAAGAAAGTTAATGAACATATTACATCCTAAGCTCAATCTCCAGTACTTTAAAAAAATCAAAAAATATATTTTAGTAAAATAAATATTTGTATATTTATATACATATATGAATGTATATGATCCATATCATATTTTAGGAGAATTTAACAAGTTAAATAAGAGTGAATGCAAATCTCATAATAAATCAGCTATCACATAGGTATTCTGTGTGTGCCAGGCACTGTGCTATATACTTTATGTACAGTTTTTTCTAGTAAAGTGTAAGATATTACTTTATATATAGTATATGTTATATATATATATATTCTCACTTAACACAACGTTTGATATCTATATACATACCAGATACATTACACACACACATACACACACACACACACACACACACACACACACACACTCTGAAGGAAGGAGATATGACATCAAAAGAAACAGAAAGAAAGCAAAGCAAGCAAATAAGGAAGAAGCAAGAGCACGGGATAGAGGGAGAGAGGGAAGCAGGAAGAGAGACAGAGAGGAAGGAGAAGGGAGGAGGTGAGAGACACTACTCCCTCAGTAGAGATGATCACGGATCCCATTCAGACGAAAGTTGCTTTACTCTTGTCATAGGTTCTGTGAATAACAAGTTCTAAATAACAAAGCTAACGAACTGTGGCCTGGGACCAGTCATCTTTGAAACACCCCAAATAACCTTGTCAGTGCCAGACAGAAGCCTACTTTTGACCCTAACATACAGCATACCATAGACAGCTGGCAATAACAGCACTGGAAAGTAATGTCAGGCAGGTGTTTTACTAAAACACAATGGGGCATGCATGCACGACAATCACCCACAGGATACCCCTGAGCCAAGCAACATAGGCTACTTATGTTCCCTAGCACAAATCATAAAACCCAGGAGAGACAATAGCCACTATGGCACATCAAGACTTGTGACATACTTCATATGCCTTGGAATTTGATGCATGGAGGTTGTCATAGAACGATCTCAGTAAATCTTTAGCAAATTGAACACATTTGTCCCCACAATAGATCCTTCTTTAAAATCATTAACCTATTGCATTGTTATTCCTTGACAGTTTCCTACATGTTTATAACAAAGCTTAGTCATCTTCACTCCTTTTCTCTGCTTTCATCCCCCATTCTCCACTAAAACCCTTCTTACCAACAACTCTCACTCCTAACGTCATGTTTCTTTTTGTGTGAGACTAACTAGGCTACTTAGAATTGCTTGCATGTGGTGGTGGGGGGGGGGGGCATTATGTGGTAGAACATGGGGAACTTATCGGTGGATCAACTAGGGAAGAAAATGACTCATTTTTCCCTAGCAACCATCAACTGCCAATAGACCCCAAGGGAAGGATAGGGCACATGGGATCCTTCCCTATCTGTGATGAAATGATGATGGGCTTGATCTTGTGCATATCTTCTGCAGATAACTATAACTGTCTTGTGTGTGAGTGCAACAGCTGTGCCATATGCAGAGGGGGTCTTCTTGCTGCAGATCTTTGGAGAGACTTGTTAGAATTTGAAACCATAACAGGATAGTTCTTTGGACAAATACCACTATAGACAAAGTTTTATTTCAGAATTTCGAAGTTAGCAGCATTTTCACAATGACCATGAATTATATATGCTATTAGAGTTGTATTTTCCAAATTGAATATGAGCCATGTTTGGTGACTGGATTTTGGATCAGAGACATCACTTTTCACTGAGCTTGTATATAGTTATGTATAGCTTGTGCCTACCAGTCATCTTTCTGTGGGTATAAGAATGCACCCAAGGAAAACAATGTTAAGGATGTAACTGTTGGTCCACAGTTTGAAGGGTTCAGTTCATGGTCAGTGGACTTGAGGCAATGCAGAATTATCATGATAACAGGAGCATGCATCAGAGAGAGAGAGAGAGAGAGAGAGAGAGAGAGAGAGAGAGAGACAGAGAGACAGAGAGACAGAGAGACAGAGACAGACAGACAGACAGAGGGAGCCAGCCTACCACTCCTAACTATGCCCTGTATGCTAACAGCTCATTAAGTTCTGAACTCATAAATCAATTGCTCCATTCTGTCACTTACCAATAGCCCAGACTGCTAGACATTTTGCACATGGGTTTTTGGGGTGGTACTGGGATGTAAACCCAGGACATCATATGACCCAAGTAAGTATTCTACCATTGAACTATTCCTCCTTGGTGCATATTTTTTTATCAAATTGTGACACTGAGCTTTAATCCATTTTGTTACTTAATTCTGTAGTGTGAGCACCATTGATAGATGTATCCTTCACAATCTTTTTTTGTAGTAAATAGCAAAGCAAAGATTGAAAGTCTTCAGGACTTTAGAATTCTTGGTTTATATTTTTTGTTTTAGGTTATTTATTTTATAAATATTTTGCTTGCATGTATGTACATGTATGTGTGCAGTGCCTCTGAAGGCCATAAGAGGGTGTCAGGTCCCCCAGAACTGGAGTTATAGGTGGTTGTGGGCTACTATGTATGGATTGGGAACCGAACCAGAGTCCTCTGCAAGATCAGCCAGTACTTTTAACTCCAGAGCCATCATCTCTCTGGCTCTTTTAAGTCTGAATTTGTCTTCCCAATACTAGGGCATTTAAAAAAATAAATTAGTGATATACAATTAAATAGCATAATGTAAAAGCTTGAGAAAACTCCCAGTTACTTATTTTTACACGTCAGTGATGTGTTTTTGCATCTATAAGGGAAAGTGAAAATGGAAATTAATAATTAGATTAATTTGGAAGTGAAATGCTTAAGTTTTAAATTCTATTTGTTTATTTGTTCAGGGGTCATGCATGCCCCACAGTGGGCTTAGGGAGGCAGATGACGACTTTGTGGGATTGAGTCTCTCCTTCCACATTGGGTTCTAAGGACTGAACTCAGGCTATCAGGGCTTCACAACAAACACAGTACTCAATGACCCATCCTGCAGGAAATGAATATGCACAGCTGTCTGAATTAAGAGTGAACATAAAAAACACTTTCATAGATACTTTTTAGTTTCCCTATATTAAGGCATGGTTTCTGAGCTTTAATAAAATGTTTATTATGGAATATATATATATCAGGACAGCTGGGTGATAATTAAAAATCTAAGTTTTGGAGGGTACTGGGCTTTAGCTCAGTGGGAAAGCACTTAGGTAAATACACACAAGGTCTCAGATTTAGTCCCCAAACCAGTTTTCTGTTTGGGCATTATCTCAAACTAAAAAATTAGAACTTTGGATATACAGATGCCAGGATTTCTGTTTTTAAATGCTAGGTGATTCTTACACATACGAAAATTTGAGTGTTTTTACTGTTTGGATCTGGAATGGTATCACAGGATAATGTTGTTAAAAGCTTTGTCTCCAGTAGAACAGTGTTGAAAGGTGACATGATCCTGGGGCCTCCATCATCGCCAGTGGATTAATCCATTGCTGTATTCATGATTGAATGGACTATTGGGAGGTGGTAGAGACTACAGGAGGGGAACTGGTTGGAGAAAGTAGTCACTGGGGACACATCATGGGAAGTAGATTTTATCTCTTTTTCATTTTTTCTCTGCTTTTTAATTACTATGAAATGATCAGTCTGTTCAACCTGGAACTTTTGTCATCCTAGTATTTTGTCTTATATCAGGCTCAAAGCAATGGATTTGTTTGTAATGCTCAAGTTGTCTACATTACAGTAACTAACTCAGGGGCATCTGTGTTAAAAAAAAGATTTAGTTTTTATTTTTATTCATGTGTGTGTGTGTGTGTGTGTGTGTGTGTGTGTGTATGAGACAGACAGACAGAGAGAGAGAGAGAGAGAGAGAGAGAGAGAGAGAGAGAGAGAGAGAGAGAGAGAGAGATGCCTGAAGACATGAGAAAAGGGCATCAGATCTACTTCAGCTGGAGTTACAGGTGGTTATGAGCCACCCGACGTGGATTCAGGGAATCAAACTTTAGTTGTCTGAAGAGCAGAAAGTTCTTTTAACTGCAGATCCATCTCTTCAGCCCCCTGGTAATTGTACTTTATATCTATTTTATAGTGACTAATTAGTGATGTGCTACTTTCTTAGGAAATCCTGTATGCCTTGAAAGAGAAGTCAAGGCAAAGGTGAGGCTAGGCCATTATCGGTGTTCCTCTGGCTTTCAGTTCTCAGTGCATATGGTCTGTGGGGAAAGGTCCAGAGCATTGTTGATATTGCTAGCACCATCTTGCCAGAATATCTTGGGGGTAGATGTGTCTCAAAACTTCAAATTGTGTTTCTTTTTCCTAGTTCTTTACATAAATTTTCAACAAATTGTAAAAATATTGACATAATTGAAAAGGAAAACAGAAAGATACAGTTACAGCTATAGTTCAGTTACAGCTATAGTACATAGCCTGGAACCCTATGAATAATCAGTTGAAGTGTTTAGCTTTTTGAAGAGACCTTCAATTGGTTCTCATGTTCCATATTCCTGGACACATAATTTCTTCCAGCTGGCTAGAATGAGTAAGACTGTTAACCACAGCCTGCACCCCCCACCCCACCACCAATAACCTGCATAACACCTTTAGGTAGCATGAAAACTAGCCAGCAGGGAGTAATTAAATGATCATCTTACCAAAAAAAACAATGTATGTTGGAGATTTTCTCAAAACTTCTAGTTGTATTTTAGCTCTATCATATATCAAGTGATAATCAGTTGAGACATATGCATTTACAATCCATAAGTAACTAGGAAGACATAGATATCAAAATCTCTCCTTTCTAATCCAGAAAAATGTAGTAATTCTACTGCAAGATTTCCTTTGATAATTTTCTCCTCTTGGGTTTAGGGATGAAGCTTGATTGAGTCGCAGGACAATAAGGAAATGAAACAGTACAATTCAGAGAGCTTTCTTTCCAGTTAGGGGACATTTGTCCTTAAGTGCCATTTGTCCTTGTTGTCTGCTTTATAGACAAGCTATAGGATTACTAACATTTAACCACTTTAATTGAAATTAAACAAACTCTTGACTTGGCTATATAGTTGTTAGCCGTTGTTGAGTAAGCATGCATCCGAATATTTCGGGTCATATTTTAATTAATTAATTTTCGAATTCTTCTCTCATAATTACATCCCGACTGTAAGTTTCCCACCCTCTACTCCTCCTAGTCCGCTCCCCCTCCCCCAGATCAATGCCTCCTCCATTTCTCTTCAAAAAGAGCAGGCTTCCAAGGGATATCAACCGAACACAGGACAAGTCACAATCAGACTAGGCACAGACCCTCGTATCCAAGCTGAACAAAGCCACCCAGTAGGAGGAAAAGGGTCCCAAGAGCAGGCCAAAGAGTCAGAGACACCCAGTAGAAGGAAAGGGGTCCCAAGAGCAGGCCAAAGAGTCAGAGACACCCAGTAGGAGGAAAGGGGTCCCAAGAGCAGGCCAAAGAGTCAGAGACACCCAGTAGGAGGAAAGGGGTCCCAAGAGCAGGCCAAAGAGTCAGAGACACCCAGTAGGAGGAAAGGGGTCCCAAGAGCAGGCCAAAGAGTCAGAGACACCCAGTAGGAGGAAAGGGGTCCCAAGAGCAGGCCAAAGAGTCAGAGACACCCAGTAGGAGGAAAGGGGTCCCAAGAGCAGGCCGAAGAGTCAGAGACACCCCCACTCCCGCTGTTAGGAGCCCCACAAGAACACGAAGCTACATAACTAAAACATACATGCAGAGGGGCCTAGGGCAGTCCCATATAGGCTCTGTGATTGTTGCCTCAGTCTCTGCGAGCCCTGCTTAGTTGATTCTGTGGGCCATGTTCTCATGGTATCCTCAACCCCTCTGGATCCTACAATTCTTCCTCCCCTTTTTCTGTGAGGTTCCCCTGAGCTCCTCCGAATGTTTGGCTGTGGGTCTCTGCATGTGCTCCCATCAGTTGCTGGATGAAACTTCTCTGATGATGATGATGATGATGATGATGATCCTGATCATGATGATTAGGCTAGGTTCTGATCTATGAGTATAACAGAATATCATTAGGAATCATTTAATTACCTTTTTTGGCCAGTCTTGTTTGGTTCTGTCATAGGCCCATGGGTTATCCAGCTTCCTGTTCCTGGCCATCTAGGCAGTTTCAGGCATGGGCTTCCTCTTGTGAAATGGGCCTCAAATTGGAGCAGTCATCAGTTGGTCACTCTCATAAGTTCTGCACTATCATTTCCCCAGCACATCTTGCAGGCAAGACAGATTATAGGTCTAAGGTTTTATGGCTGGGTTGATGTCCCAGGCCCACCACTAGCAAGTAGCCTTGCCTGGTTGGAGAAGACATCTGGTTCAGGCTCCATGCCCCCTATTACTAGGAGTCTTCACTAGTGTCACTCTCATAGATTCTAGGGAGTTTCTACTTCACTAGATTTTCATATCACCCCCGAAATGCCCCCCAATTCCAGTTGTCTCACTCAGTACTCTCCCTCTATCCCCTCCCTGCCTGATCCCTCCTGTTCCCATCCTCACCTACCCTTAGCCCACCCACAAAATGCCCTTCCCAGGGAGATACAAGCATTGCCCTTTGAGCCCTCCTTGTTACTTAGCCTCTTTGGGTCTTTAGATTGTACATTAGTATCCTTTACTTAATAGCTAATATTCATAAGTGAGTTCATATCATATTTGTCTTTCTGTATCTGGGTTACCTCACTCAGGATGATTTTTTTTCTGGTTCCATCAATTTGCCTGTAAATTTCATGATGTCATTGTTTTTAAGAGCAGAGTAATACTCCATTGTGTAAATGGACTACATTTTCCTTATGCATTTTTCAGTTGAGGACATCTAGGTTGTTTCCAGTTTCTGGCTATTATGAATAAAGCTTCTATGAACAAAGTTGAGCAAGTGTCCTTGTGGTATATGCCTAGGAGTGGTATAACTGGGTCTTGAGGTATATCAATTCCCAATTTTCTGAGAAATCAATATGGATTGATTTCCAAAGTGGCTGTACAAGTTTGTACTCCCACCAGTAGTAGAGGAGTGTTCCCCTTACTCTATATCCTTGCCAGCATGAACAATCACTTGTGTTTTTGATCTTGGCTATTCTGACAGGTGTAAGACAAAATTTCAGAGTCATTTTGATTTGCATTTCTCTGACTGTCTAAGGATGTTGAACATTTCTTTAAGTGTTTCTCAGCCATTTGAGATTCCTCTGTTGAGAATTCTAAGTTTAGATCCGTACCTTATTTTTTTAACTGTATTATTCAGTTTATGGATGTCTAGTTTCTTGAGTTCTTTATATGTTTTGTATATTAGCCCTCTGTTGGATGTGGGATTGGTGAAAACCTTTTCCCATTCTGTAGGCTGTCATTTTGTCCTATTGATGGTGTTTTTTGTCATACAGAAAGAAGCTTTTCAGTTCCATGAGGTGTCATTTATTAATTGCTGATCTTATTGCCTGTGCTATCAGTGTTCTGTTCAGGAAATTGTCTCCTGTGCTGATGCAACTTCAGGTGAGGAAGCTGCAATAGCCCCTAAGAATGGGGAACTGGGCTTTTTGGTGCCTTTACTTCATTTGAAGACTCTAAGGGCAGGGTCTGGAGAGAGAGAGAGAGAGAGAGAGAGAGAGAGAGAGAGAGAGAGAGAGAGAAGAGAGAGAGAAATGGGGCTTCTCAGACATGCAGAGTGCAGGGGCAAGCCAGAGGCTACAACCAAACACAGTTGTCATAACTACCTGAGTAATATGACTTTTTACTTCATTTGTGCAAATACCAAGAAATATGATCCTGGATAATACATTGAGAATATGCTTAGTGACTTGTTGTTTGTTTGTTGGGATAGGGCCCCATAGAGATCAGGTTAGTCTGGAACTTGCTATGTGGCTGAGAATAACCTTGAAGACTGGACCTTCCTGCTTCCAGATTCTAAGTGTTGGGATTACAGATGCATGCTACCACATGTGACTGTGCTTACTTTTGTAATAAAATACCAAATGACTTTCTGCTACCTTACATTCTTACCAAAAACACCTGCTCAGCAGCATTTGGGACCAATGTTCTGGATTATTTGGCTGTCTTACCAGGTAATTTGAGATATTTCATTTTATCTTAATTTGTAACCCCCAAAGATCTATGCTAACTGAATTTTATGCTGCATATTTTCACCTATGTTCACAGCTTTTTATGTAATTTTATTGGATTTTCATTCGTTTCTTACTGAGTTTGAGAGTTCCTTGTGTATCTCACCCCCATTTCACCCCCAGTACCAGAGATGCCATCTGTAAACATTCTCTCTGGTCTATGACTTGTCTTCTTCTCTTGAGTGTATGTTTTGTTTATTTCCCTTGTTATGTGATATCCCTGACATTATTTAAATAGCTCTCCTCTTCAATTATAATGACTATTGACCCAATGTCAACTTTTCAAGGTCCTCGAAAGAACTTCCCGGGTTCAAAAGCTTTAACATGATTGTAATATAAAAGTTTCATTAGAAATGGTATAGGTGACAATGAAAAAATGTAAAAGAATCTTACTTTAATAGATATTCAACAGTCAGAGAAGGTTTAAGAATAATCAGCCATTGTCTCATTTAGACAAAACAAAATCTCAAGAAAAATTCAACAGTTCAAACAGTTACTTTATGAAACTGACCAAGGACTCCTTATCATATATATCTTAGGTTACTCATAAATAACTGAAATAACTGAAATAGTAAGATGTGATGAGAAAATACTACTATATTTAGATAAGGAAACATAAATGTATTTAATATCATTTGTCAATGTCCATTCTTTGTGCCTAAGTTTTTTTATTTTTCTTTATTAAGAAATTTCCTACTCACCCCTCATGCTATCCACAGACCTCCCCTCCTCCCTTCTCCTACCCCCCAGCCCTCTTTCCCATAATTTGGAGTTCATGCATCTTTAGAGATTGTAAATGGATTACCAATGCTTCTCAAATGACTCATTGTGTTTTCCAGTAGTCATGAATTGATATAACTGTTTCATAGACACTCCATTATTAAGTGGAGCCAGTTCTCTTACCCCAGACCCAGAATTAACATCTATCCAATTAAAGAGAAGCTGGTTACTTAAGGCTGGATAGATAGCCTAGTTCTCAAGTACATTCTGTAAGTTTTCTCTGTATTTTTCTCTACAATTATTCCTGTATTCATTTATCAGAGAGAACATGTCCTGGGATGAAGAAAATACCTGGACCTCTGACTTTAATTGGCCAGAGACTCTGAGTCAATTCTGGTTCTTGACACCCAGAAAACTGTAGTCAATCAGAAGGAGTGTGACCGGAGCTGTTAAAGCCAATTACATCTGATTGGACCTCACAGTAGGCTTGGCAGTCATTCTAAGTCTGTAGAAACACACACTCTCAATAACAAGTGGAATCCCTGCCCAGACTGCAAAGGCATCTTCTATGTATAGAATGCCCCCAGACCTTGAAAATGGGAGAGTATTGAGTTATCAACCTGTTTAAGGCACTAACCTTTTGGTTTTTCTCTCATCAGAACAAGTCTTAGGAAGTACATTACTTACTACCCTTCCATTTTTTTTCTAAATTAAGCTTTTAAAAAATTATTTAATGAAGAAACAAGTGAGACACATCTATACTACTTAATTTTCCCAAACACCAAGAGTCTATCTAGTATTACCATTTTTATTTCATATGATAAGGAACTGGAACTCAGAAAGGTTTTGAATATTGCAAAGCAGCACATGAGAATAAATAGCAAGTCTGGAAGTGAGAGCCTCAGCTGTTGAATGTCAGAGCCCATTAAATAGGCTCCCCCTTTCTCTTTCTCTTTTCCTCTCTCTCAAATATTTTGTGTGTGTGTGTGTGTGTGTGTGTGTGTGTGTGTGTGTGTGTATGTGTGTGCGCACACACACGCACATGTAGGGGGCATCCTTGTGCCATGGTACACATGTGGAGGTCAGAGAGCAGCTGAGTAACCTCAGGTGTCAGTCCTTACTTTGATCGTCACCCTATCAGGCTGGCTGGCCTCAGGTTTCTGGGTATTCATCCATCCCCACCTTCCATCTTGCCATCGGAGCACTAGGTTATTACAGATGCATGCTTTTGCACTCATGTCTACATGAACGAGATCTGGGGATTTGAACTCAGTACCTCTTACTTGTGCAGGAAACACTTTACCTGTCGAGCCATCTCCCTAGCTCATTGCCCATTTTCTTGATGTTCACACGATATTGCCTCTTAAGTTGTGGGCTTCTCTTTTTTCAAGGTTTTCTTTGTAACTAAACAGGATACAATGTCATTTTCTGAGAATGGTAAGAATGCTATCAGCATAGTACAGAGTGACCATGAATATAGTTGTGCAATAAAAGATGTTATAGTCAGTGCATCTGTCTACCTATTTATTCATCCAGTAGTCCCATGGGATTAAGATGGAGCTGGAAGTTTCTAAGCTATCTTAATATCCCAATATATTATTAAATCAAATGCTGTGGTGTTAGGGAGTAAATGCACCTACCAGGTTTCTAGTGATATAAAAGTATGACATGCACAGTTATTTTTGAACATAATATTTCTGTCACTGGTTTATGCATTTGATAAACTATATATTTCTCCAAGTTATACAAAAATGTTATTGGAAAACATCATGTAGTGTTTTCTCACAGTTGCTCCATATACCTCATGTTTACTAAGTCTTCTGGTTGCATTAAGGCCATCCCCAGCAGTTGATTCATAGCATCTAAGGTTTTGTTTTTTAAGATTTATTTATTTACTTTTTCTTTACGTGTATGAGTGTTTGGCTTACATGTATATATGTTATACATGTCTTGTGTCCTTGTAGGCCAAAGAGGGCATTAGATCCTCAGGAATTGCAGTAACAGACAGTTGTAAGCTATTGTGTAGGTACTGGGAATAGAACATGGGTCATCTATAAGAGCAACAAGGGTTCTTAGCCTGTGAGCCATCTCTTCAGACCCCAGCCAATCTAGGTTTGTGTCAATATACTCTAGGATGTTGAAACAGTGACAAAAATCACATAATGACAAGTTTTCCCATATTTTGCTCTCATTAAATGCTCCCTGATGGTATTCAAAATAGAAATGGAAAAAGCCCTGTGGCTCAAGCTGTGGTTGCTAGTCCAGTAACTTTGCTATCCCCTTACAGAAACTTGAGAAGAATCCAGATCTCAGACCCCACCCCAGACTCTCTGCTGAATTCATCTACATTTTTAAAATGCTAGTCTTTGTCCTTTGGCTATTTCAAACATATATGCAATGTCTCTTGACTATATTCACTCTCAGTTTCCCACCTCCTCCTCCAAGACACCCATGACATGGCCCCCTGCTAGCCCCACTCCCTCTCCTTTCTATCTTTAGCACTTTGTGTACAATTCAGTACTACCCACTAAACTGCTGGCTGACTTTGTTGGCTTTATATCATGCTTGTCTCGTGCAGGTGATCATAGCTGCCAAGAGTTGGAGAGCAATGGCTATAGCATAGAGCAGACAGGATTTCACAGCATTCCCCCTACCCCTCTGGCTCTTACATCCCTTCTGATCCCTCTTCCATAGTATTTCTTGAGTATTGCATTGGAAGAATTTATCTAGATGTCCCACATAGGACTAAACATTCATCAGTTACTTATCATCACCACCTTGGCCAGTGATGAGAATCTACATTAACTACTGATGACTGCAGAAAGAAGCTCTCTGACTAAGCTGAGAATAGCACTAACCTATGAGTATAGCCAGAAATACTTGGTTATAGGGCAGTTTGACAACATGACCGTTTAGCAAGACAAATGGTAATGGATTCCTTTTTAAAAGCCCATGATCTCCCAAGCATGGGCTTTTATTTAGACTTACAGTACCATTCATAAATTCTCTCCTATGGAGGCCTCAAATCATATCAGAAAGTAGTGATTACCCCCCACAATGGTCATGGCACTGTTATACCGGTGGACACATCTGGCCTAGCAGGTTCATTCTTGTAGCATGCGGAAGTCATCCATTAAGAAACACTCTCTCCACACCCACACCAGCAGCTTGAAGAACACTGTTGGTCACTGTGAAAGCTAGCTAGGAAGAAAGTCTTTAGGACGGTTTCAGTTTGATTTCTGCATGTCCTATAAACAAAATGTATGGTGTCCTCAATAGTAGGGGCTTGCTTACCATCTAGCGATCATGAAAAATTAAAAGGAATGGCAATAGTTTATGTTGTTTGGGGGACCCTCTAAGTCTCCCCAAAGAATAAAAGTGAGGCAGTATTCCATGCTTAGCATTGTGATTTTCATTTTATAAGCCATTATCTTTGGGGGAAGCATTGCCCATGCATGTTAGGTACCTCTGTTAAAACTTTTATTTTCTTTGTATTTTTTTTATTTTATATAAGAGATTTTCTAGTCATTTTACATATCAGCCACAGATTCCCCTGTCCTTCCTCCTCCCACTCCCTAGCCTTCTTCCCCACTCCACCCCCCCATTCCCACCTCCTCCAAGGCAAGGTCTCTCCCCTGGGGAGTCAGCCCAGCCTGGTAGATTCAGTTGAGGCAAGTCCAATCCCCTCCTCCCTACACCAAGGCTGAGCAAAGTGTCTTAGCACAGGCCCTAGGTTCCAAAAATCAGCCTGCAAAACATTGGGTTTCCATCAGGCTTTTTCAAACATACCTGGTTTGCGTAAACTCACCCCATCCGCTCTTCTCCTCTTCCCTTATCCTCACTTAAACTGTTAACCTCTAATATTGCCCCCCCCCCCACTATTTTCACTTCACATCTATCTACATTTCAAGTAACCCTGAATGGTTTATATGTACTGTAAATTTTTGGAAAGCTTGAAATGAAAAATGAGCATCTATAAATACCTGTATCCATATTTAGAAAACCCTAACTTTAGCCAACAAGGAGACATTTTATATGTGGAGACACAGCCCAGCTCCTACTACAATGTCAGAGCTTTGCTTTCTCAGTCATTCCTGAATTTACAGCAAGAGTTTATGACTCACACTCAACCACTGACACGTAAAAAAATGCAAGAAACTATGCATAGGTTTTCACTTCATTGAGATGAATGCAAAAGAATACAATTATCTCTGTATATGAATTCTGCATTATGAGTCAATCACTGTGGGTTGAAAATATTTGAAGGATTCCAGAGGTTTCAAAAAGCAAACTTTGAATTTTCCAGGCACTAAACCCTATCTTTCACCTATGAAGTGATATGTAGACACACTCTGCTGTGGCCAACTACTGTGTCTTAGGCTTCCTTTCTGTCTATAGTGCCGGTTGTTTGGGTAGTGTAGACCTTAACTCTCATTGTTGTACTGTATGGTTATCCTGCAACGAATAGTTGCATCTGAACTGAACATGTGTAGATGTATTCCCTCTCATACAAAATTTGAGTTATATTAAATACTGTGAGTAATCTAGATACAATTTAAAGATGAATAGATGTGTAGCTTGTATGCAAATACAATATCATTCATATAAGGTACTCGAGTGACATGGACTTTGGTATCTAGGAGGTGTGAATCTCTATCTGCTTTGTATATTGTAGTATTTGTTTTGCAAATTGGGAGGGTCTGAGATCAAATGTCAAGCCAAGATATCATGCTGATAAATCCATCCTCAAGGCAACATCCCCTTGGATTTCTTGTTAAATGAGATGATAAACATTCTCGTTGTTCAAATCATTTTCATTCCCCTCCCCACTACTGAAGCTAAGAGCATCCTAAGTGAAAGACGGTGGTTTTGTGGCTTTTCTCCTGAAATCCTCAGAACATTAGATTAAAATAAAATGGGGCAAATTACAGAATTACTGGTTGAAATTTCATAGGGTGAATGTGTCTGAATACAAAACATTTGAAAGTTTATGAAAGTGTTTCCCCATGGCTCTGTAGTGTGAGGTTGATAATAGGTAGAACTAAGATAACAACCAGAATAATGTTGATAGAGCAACTCAAAATAGGTTAAATTTAATGAGATTAAAAAGACATCACACTGGGTTTATGAGTCAAAAGAGGATAAAGGGTTAATATATCAGAATATAGAAAGAAAAACAGTAACAACAGGTATTATAGTTAAAATGAGATCTACATGAACAGCCTGGACATGAGTGGCGGTAATGAAAGGCGAGGGTTGAGGGAAAGAGAGCTTGGGGGAGCGGGAGATCCCAGCTGGATCAACAACAGAGAGGGAGAACAAGGAATAGGAGACCATGGTAAATAAAGACCACATGAGAATAGGAAGAAGCAAAGTGCTAGAGAGGCCCACAGAAATCCACAAAGATACCCACACAACAGACTGCTGGCAGTGGTCGAGAGACAGCCCGAACTGACCTACTCTGGTGATGGGATGGCCAAACACCCTAATTGTGCTAGAAACCTCATCCAACTACTGAGGGATCTGGATGCAGAGATCCATGACTAGGCCCTGGGTGGATCTCTGGGAGTCCAATTAGCGAGAATGAGGAGGGTTTATATGAGCGAGAATTGTTGAGACCAAGGTTGGATAAATCACAGGGACAAATAGCCAAATGAATGGAAACACATGAACTATGAACCAATGGCTGAGGGGTCCCCACTGGATCAGGCCCTCTGAATGGATGAGACAGTTGATTGGCTTGATCTGTTTGGGAGGCATCCAGGCAGTGGGACCAGATCTTGTGCTCATTGCATGAGTTGGCTGTTTGAAACCTGGGGCCTATGCAGGATTGTTTGGCTCGGCCTGGGAGGAGGGGACTAGACCTACCTGGACTGAGTCTACCAGGTTGACCTCAGTCTGTGGGGAAGGCTTTGCCCTGGAGGAGATGGGAATGGGGGGGGGGTTGGGGGGAAGGTGAGGGGGACGGGAGGGGGGAGAACAAGGGAATCCGTGGCTGATATGTAGAACTGAATTGTATTGCAAAATAAATTAATAAAAAAAAAAAGAAATAAAAAAAAAACAAAACTCTCATTTAAGAAAGATTAAAGAATTAGTCTCTCCCAGGGGTGTGTGTCCCCTAATTGGTTATTCAATAATGAGTGGTCAGCCCTGAAATCATATACCCACAATCAACACTAAACAGACTCAGCACGTTGTATTTATATGATTATTAGTTTATATATATGTAAATATATCTATATACACACACACACACACACACACACACATATGCAACAATAATAACCAGAGAAAATGAATCTATCAATTAGGGAGGGAGTTGGGGGCTTGGGAGGTGTTGGAGGGAGGAGAGGAGAGGGGGAATGTGATGTAATTATATTGCAATTAAAATAAAATAAAAAAGGTAAAAAATAAAAAAAAAATTATCTGAGTAGACATTTCTAAAAAGAACTAAAAGTGATAAACAAGGAAAACTAAATCAGCATAAAGAAGCTATAGATGCATGCATTAGCTTATTGCAGCAGGATTCATGAAGGCTAAGATGTGAAGTCAACCTAGATGTCCATGAATAGATTTTATATATATAAAATATATATATATATATATATATATATAATATACACACATATACATACATGTGTGTATATATACATACATATAGTATATATGAGATACGAATCTCATTAAACCATTAAGAAAAATCCTGTTGTTTGCAGCAAAATGAAGGAACTAGAGAACTGGAGGACAAGTATCACATTTGTAGAAACTAAAAGATAGCAACTAGAAAGTCCAATAGTGATTACTGGAGACTGGGAAGGACAAGAGGGCTGTGGGGAGGGAGAGGTTGAAGGAGGGTCGTTGAATATGACCAATACATACTGTATTAAGGTGTAGAAATCCCACCGAATCCCATGAGTAGTAACCATTCAGTCATGCCAATTAAAAATAAAGTTAAAAAAGGGTAAAATAAAAACCCGTAGTATAGCCACACCTACATCTTTTCCTATAGTAACAGTTACTGGATACAACCCACCCTTATGCTATAATTAGGATCTGAGTTCCCAAGAGTGGCAAATACTTCATCTGCTCCTAACTCAGAACAAACTAAATGGGCAAACTGGAGCCAATGGAGGCAAGCATGCAGACTGGGCTAATGCATAAAGCAGGGTAACACAGTACGGTACTGAGGAACTCAGAGTAGTCATCTTTGTATTAAATAGTGTTTGAACATAGCAGACAGAAATAGGAAAACTCTAGGCAATGTTTTGCTGTTGGAGAGTCAACATAAAATTTTCTCTAAGGGACTGAACAAATGAATTTAAACATGTATAAACTTTAGCATCAGAAATGTGTTACTCATTTCCATCCTTAACTGATGACTAATGTTCCATGCTCTTTAAACGGGAGCCAATTAGCTTTTCTGCCTGGCCATTATTAAACATGTGTATTTGATAGTGAAAATTGGAAAAGTCATAAAAATTTTCTGGCAAATCAGAAGACTGAGAAGCATCTAAGATGCTCCAATTCCTGTAATTCTGTTAAAAATCTCCCAAGGCGATTTCATTTCATTTTGAATAAAAAAAAAAAACCCTTAAATCTCAAAATATACTGTGTTTACTATTGGATGTACCTTGTCAGATCTTTCCAAGTCGTTTTGCTTGAAGTCGGGGCATGCTGGAATAGATAAGGAAAACCATTTAAAACAGTGTTCTGTCTAGAAACATTGATCAGCCTTTTTAATTTCAGGATCTCTCTCCTTCAGTAGAGGACAGAATGTACTATTTGAGGATACAGCCAACTGTCAGGAAACAGACTCAGAAAATTGAATTTCAGGCTAGCATGTGTTCCCTTATGTTCTGTGATATTCGACTGGAAGGAACAGTAACAAAAGGCAAGGCAGCTTTTCTTTAAACTCAATACACTTCATGTCTTCTCTACATTCGTCTGAAGAGGGCATGGGACCCTAACGGGAGTAGACAATTGACTAGCTGATAGGGAGCAGTTGAGAGTCCACTGAGAGACTCAAAGTTGTTTTATTTGCTGTATTAAATAATCATCTACTAATAGAAGTTTTACATACAGTTTGAAGATGGAAGGTTCACAAGGAAAAGAAAGGAAATGGAAATCCAATGTCCTTGCCTTCTGTGAGTATTTTGAATAATAAAAGTTCTAGCATTTGTTACTAAACGTCCATGTGTTTGATGTCAATCATGATGTTCCTGTTTTCTTAACAAAGCTGTACTGAGTGGAAAATAGAAAAGGCAAGAGGATGTATTATATGCTAAGGGAAAAAGATTTGATTTTTTTTAAAGTATCTTAACAAATTGTAGACTTGTATCAATTTGGCTACTGCAAAAAAGCATATTTAGGAAAATAAATGAGGTTCATAGTGTAGCAGGATAGATTACTGGACATAAATATGATTGAACTTTACATGGAAGACAAATCCAAGAGGAGGATAAATGCGCTGAAACACTGGAGGAGTTTTAAAAATGAAACCAACAGCAACAACAGCAGAGTTCATGAGATTGTACGATGAAAATCATCCTTGATCTCAGCGTGGTAAATCTTTATGATGGCTCATGTCATCCCACTGGAAAATAAGCGACTCTAGTGATAGTAAGAGAGATGAGATTTTCTTTAGCTAATGAACTAAAGGGACCTAGCTTAGAAAGAAATGATTGTACAGTCTTATTTCTGGATTGTTCTTGCTGGGGAGGCCATTTTTAAATGCTGTTTTTCCCTGTGGGGTCTGCAGGACAGAAGGGAAGCCTGCTCCCCACCCCACTTTAGGAAGTGTGTGGAGTGTGAAGAGTAACCCCAAGTCTGGAGCTTGAGGGCTGTCACTCTCCACTCACTGGAAAGCAGTTGTCCGTGTAAGTTGACCTGATGCTTTCTCTATCACTTACAAGAATCACAGTTTTAAAGTCAAGTTAGTTGAGGAAAGCCATTGAAAAAATAGATAAAGTTTCATTTATCCAGAGAAATTCCGGTGTGAGGGGAGCTCCTCAGTGAGGGACATCTACCTCAAGACAATCACTCTGTATCGTGGCTATATAGTCTTCCTGACTGAACCTTCAAACCCAAAGAACACTCTTGTTGCCCCAAAGATTTTCCCAGGGTAAGCCTAGTTCTCAATGCCGTTCCCCAGGTTTTGTCTTCAACCCCAAATAAACTGGTGATGTCAGGGCACAGAGGAACCTCAGTTGGACTGTAGACTTTCTCCCAGGGCTCTCTGGAGGCAACTGCTATTACAGTTTCAGCAACATTATGGTTTTTAGATAGCTGGGCCAGATGATGCATCTTGTTCCTCAGCTCCAACATTCTGTGAATAAATTGTTTGTGGGCAGGCATGGGAACAGACTCATCACATTTCTCTGGGAAAATCTAGTGCAAATCCAAACAGGCTCAATCAATGAACGTCTGGAACACAATTTATTAAAACTGAAACTGAGAATGAAACACACAGGTTTCTTAGAAGAGAACAAGTTGTCTTCGCATGTGGCAGGGCTGTGGGTCACTTTGCCAGCCCGACTACAGTAAAAGCACGTGAGCTGGGGATGTAGCTCACTTAGTAGAGTGCCTGAATAGTGCTGCATGAAGCTGGTCATGGTGGCAAACACCTATAAGCCCAGTCTTTGATGTGGAAGCAAGAGGATAAGGGGTTCAAGGGTAGACTTACCTATATAAGACTCTGTCTCAATGCAAAAATACACAAGTACACATAGGCTCCTATGTTGCGTATGAGAGAACTAAACACTTTTGGCAGAATTTGGTGGTGATTTTTTTCCACAAAGAGAATCTTTTCTGTTGGTATCTTAATGGTGTAACAAAAAAATTCTTATTCATAGAAGAGTTATAAAAATAACAGGAACCGCAGAGAGTTGAGTTCTTTGCACAGGATTTAAGTGTGTTTGATTTTTTTTATTGAGTACTTATGTTACCTTCAAACTACTCTTATTGTGTTGGAAGAAATATTACATGTGTAGATACAACAATATTACTTTCATATAAAAATAGGGTCATATAACCAGGAAATATGATTATCACTAAGGAGAAAATGGAAAATAATTTAGTTTTATTAGTACTTGATAATTTGAGAAGCACATGAGCTCGAATTTATGCACTATGTGGATATTGCCTGTTCTTATAAATAGAAAAGGAAAATCAGGGCTGAAATGCAAGAATGATGCAAACCCCTGTCCTGAAAAGCAGGAGCCTTAAGCATGAATTTCCCTTTCAAGTGGTTGAGAACACCTATCTCCATCACTTTCCTTCTCTTCTTCCTCTTCTTCTTTTCTCCCTCACGGATGTCAGTCAGTAGGGGTTGAGGCAATGAGGCTGGCTGCTAAGGATAAATCTGGCCATTGTTTGCTGAGACAATGATGTTCTGAAACAGAACTGCAAATGCTGTTGACCTCTTTCGATGGAAAGGGAAGGAGTGCCATTCTGGCTAGAGGACCAGCCAAACCCAGAGCTAGACCAATGCAGCAGATGCTAAGCACAATGATGTCATTATTTGGCATTGTCCTGGACCAATCTAAGAGCTCACGTTGAGTTGACTTTTACCCTTGTGGTGCTGTGAAGCAGTGAAATCTTTAGGAGGCAGTTAGGTCTGTAATGGGATTCCTGCCTCTCCTGAGTGTCATAGCTCAAGCCCTTCCTCCACGTTTATCACTTTTATATATGCTTCATTGCCCTGTCCCTTTTCCACTGTGCTGTGACATGACATGGAAGACTTCTCCAGAAGTCTCTGCTATCCTGCTAGCTTGTTAGTTTCCAGACTACAGGCCAAAATCAATGTATTTTCTTAACCAATTGCCTAGTCAGTGGTATTTTGCTAGGGCAATGGAAAGTGGGCCAAGATGTAAACAAGTAATACCAAAGGCCAGAAAAGAAGATACTGAGATTTCCCCATCTTTACGCATACAGAAATGATGGCAGTATCAAGAAAGCCGTGGTACATCAAATAAATAGTACAAGAAAGGGGAACTATGGCCCTATATTTTAAAATTACATTGATGTTTTCTGAAACAAAGGAAACGAATTCTTAGATTGGTCTGTTACAATGTTGAACAATGATGTCATTATGATTAGTGTCTGATTTATTGGTAATTTCTGGAAGTCTGACATGACCTCATAAAAATGAACCTCCCCTGTGTCTTCCTGTTCAATAACACTGCCAGACTGTTCATCCAGTACATATAGTACAGAGAGTACATATAGTTTCTCTTATTCATAACAGTTGTAGTAATTAATTAAAGGCCATATTTCTTACTTTTATCTAATTTCTTTTTCCTTTTTTTTTAGAAGTACATATGTGTGTAGGTGCATATCAGTAATGTGTTCATGTACCTGTTTGTGTGTATATGTGTATGCATATGTGTTAGGATGCCAGAGATCAAACTTAGGTTTTGTTCTTCAGGGACCATCTACCTGGTTTAAGAGACAGAGTTCCTAGTTGGCCTCGAGCTTGCAGAACAGGCTAGACTGGCTGGCCATTGATCCCCAGGGATCTATCTGTCCGTTCAGCTCTGGGATTATAAGCATGGGCTGTCATGCCTTGCTCTTTTTTATGGGTTTTAGCAATTGAACTTACGTCCTCATGCTGGAGCCGCAAATGTTTTGCTAGATTAAACTATCTTCCAAGCCTCTAATGCTGTTTCTTTATTATGAAAAATTTAAAGATCAGCATGTTAGATGTAGAGCTAAAAACCCTATTTAACAATATTTGGGAAACAATAATTGTGAAACTATTAACTTCTGTTCAGGTGGATTGTGCTGGCTTTATTATTATTTATTATTATTTTCCCAAAGATTTGTCACAGGTTTTAATATGTGGTAGAAACAGTTTCAGATCACTTGTAGTCATGCATATTTTTCATTTAAACAGTTGTTTATAAATAATTGAATCACAGGGATTGTGTCTTAGAGTGGTGTCACTTGTACACTCCCCACCCTCACCTATCTTCCTCTTCCTCTCAGGAGCAACAAAAGAACCCCTTTCTTCTCTTGTCTCTGCATTCACCCTGAAGTCCCTTATGTGGCCCCTCCTCCATATTCATATTAGCAAGACAATTTCTAACATTTATGTATTTCTCTACAAAAGCATTTCTTATTTATCATGACAAAAGGATGGCTTTTTTTCAATATATTATGTAGATGATGAAGCATGCACTGTTTAGTACAATGATTTTTCCCATAGGCCCTAGTTCCTAGAACAAATCATATATGGCAACCATATCAGTCAAGTTCATGAAAGAAAGTGAAATGGTTCCTTTATTGTAACTCTAACTTCATAGCTGGTCTTGGACACTGACAAATCCTCGCACTTAGCTCTGTTTTGTAAGGACTCTTTGCACATTTGCCATCAACTTTGAAGCGATTAATATCTTTAAAATTTTTATTTTATTTATTTATTTTCAATTTTTGAGGTTATAATATAATTACATTATTCCCCCTTCCCTTTCCTTCCTCCAAACCCTCCAATACACCCTTCCTTGCTTTCCTTCAGATTCAGCACCCCTTTTTATTAATTGTTGTTACATAACCCTATTATATTACACTCACTTGTTAAACTTTGCTTTGTGAGACTTTTTTCCAAAGTTTAATCACTTCCTTTGCTCTTTAATTTTTTTGTGTTTATTGTTTTTTACTTGTCTGCATTTCTTAAAGCATTTATTCTTACTTGATATGATTAGCAAATCCATAATGAAAATTTTTGAACCCACTTGGCCACTCTTAATGTGCAGTTGATTGATCTTGATTCCAGTTAAATTAATGTAGCTATTTCTAATTTGACATAACTACTTGCAGTGATTTCCATATTCACATTCTGCTTATTTCCATTATATAACCTATCGGATTGATGTTTTTGCTTGAGCAGAGCAGGGTGTTTTCTATTTTGCTTTAATTTTACTATTCCCCATGGCTCAGTTAATTGTGTTTTTCTTGAGTAAGCAACGTCTTGCCTCTGAATATTTAAGTCATGACTCAAATATGCTCACTTAGCTTGGAACTTGTTAAATGAGTTTTTTAAAATGAAAATGCTTGATTAAGAGGTAAAACAAAGATGAGCTATAATACACTGCTCTATGCCCCAGCATCTGGAGTGAGATATAGCTCTAGAAACTGTATCCTTTCTTATTATTTAACTTATATCACATTGTGGAGCTCAAATGGCAGTATTAATAAGGAGAATAATGTTATTCGAATGCCCTTGCTCTCTTTGTGCCACACATAAAACATTTTACTCTATACTCCTGTCCTAAATACAATCAGTTCTGATTTAGAGATGAAGAAGTTATGATTCATAGATGTTTAAAAGTGTGGTCAAATTCATATTTAATAAGTATTAATGTTTGTTTCACTGCTTTTCAGGTTGATTATTTATTTATTTATTTCGCAGACTTCGCAAGAGATCGCATGTTATTTTGCTGGTATAGTTGGGTGCACAGGTTTTAGAAGAATAATGTGCCAAATATTGTTACCGAAAGGTTGCTGAATGAAACTAGCTCTACAGCAAATCTCTCCTCTACTTCTTGACCCTCAGAACTGTGTTAACTATAATAAGATGTTAATTCTCTCATCATTTTAACTAGACTTGGACACTGCTGCCATCCAGAAGCAAGAACTGTGTTCTTTTTCTGGAATCTGGCTGTCAAAGGTAGTGACATTTCCTGAATTTCAAGACTGAATAAGCAAAGATGAATTTTAAACTTATTCTCTTGGGAAACTCAGTCAGCCCAAGGAACATACTGTCAAAAGGTCTAAGCTGACTTCAGAGAAGTCCTTCTGAGGAGAACTTGATAATTTGACCATCAATATGAATGATGAGACTTGCAAACCACTAGTGAGCATCAACTTGCTGGCCACTCTAAGGAATGGTCTTTGAAGCATTCCCCAAAATCCTTTGTTAAGCTTCCCACTGACACCATCTGGAGCAAACTTGGACCTTTCACCAAAGAATGAAGACATATATCCTAAACGAACCATTGGTGTGGTTTTGTGCCACTTTATTTTTAAGTGATTTATTATTTATCAAAAAGTACTAAAATATGTATCAAGTGTTTCTGTGTGTTCATGGAACACTTATAATTAAAAATTGTAGTACATTTCTGGAAGTTTCTTTACTCTGAGATGAACTGAGATGCAAACAGATACAAAGGATCTAAGAACAATTGTGCAGCTTCAGAAAGACTTGCATAAATGTGAAACTATGTCTGTACTTGGGCCAGTCTATTACAGATCCTTGCTTGTCTGTTTTTTTCTAGAAACATCTAGGGAAAAGGAAATTATGTTTGTTTATTCTGGACTTGCTGCAGTCTCATGAACAGTAGAAGTAACCTTTGACCTACTTAACAGGTCCTAGGGAATCATCTTTTTCTCTGCTACAAGTTAACTCCTATTAATTCTATAATTTAATTTATGCTTGATTTAACTTGTAGTATTTTTTCTTTCAAAACTTGGTTTTCTTTACTGAAAGCACATCTTATTTGAGTCCAATTTTTATGTCTTTAGAAGTATAATTTTTCTTCTGTGACTTTCTCCCTAAAGATCATTGATCATATACATCGAGGTGATGATTTATTGATAACCAGTCTTGATATCCATTTGAAAAGATCATAATATCATCCACTACACTGTCCATCTTATGCTTTGTCACGGCATCAATATCTGAAATTCTGCATGGTGTTGATTAAAAAATGTGGCTCAAATCGACTATCTTAGCTAAGGAAAGTATCCATGGAAAGGAACTCAGAAATCACAGAGACGGCCTCCATTATTCCTTTCTGAAGGTTTCTGTCTAGGGAAAGTGATCTCTCCTGTTCAATGACATAATTGCATTAGATTGGGTTTTCCTTCTCTTGGATACAGAACACGAAATAAGGCTTAGATGTAGAGCTAATCCATTTGGAAACTAAAACCCAGTAACCAAAGTATACCAATGGCAGTGTGTAACATGAAAGGCAGAAAGCCCTAGAGTTGTCTATCACAATGAACGCAGTTAGAACTCCTGGTTCCTCTAAGGGTGTGGAATGGCTGTTTAGCCAGTGCCCCTCTTGATCCACCATTTGCTGTTCAAGGGTCATCCTAGATAATACACCAATTCCCCCTTTTTTCCAGGGACTCTGTGTGTAAGCATTAAGTAGTTTTTAGGGCTTCCACCAGATGAGTGCCAGGAAAGAAAGGAGAAAAGTCTGACTTGTGCTGTTGAGATAATAACTTCCTATTTATATCATTATAGAGTGAATTTATACAGTGGCAGCTCACTCTGTGGTACACTTGGAGGATATGAAAAAGGGTACCAAAGGCAAACTTTGTAACTCCTAAAATAAAAGAGATAGGAAGAAAAATTTTTGCTGTGTTAGGGTCCTTTTTAAAGCTTCAAATTGTAAAGGATATTGTGCAAGGGAATGAAGTACTAGAGTCTGCTAGAAATAAGCTAGAGAATTTCACTCTACTCTTTAAGAGTAGAGTGTAAATTATTTTAAAATTAGACAAATATATGCATATAAATAAAAATGAAAGAAATGGATGCCTAAGATATCTTTTGATCATAATTGATTAGAATAGCAAAGAAAAGAAACAGTCAATAGATGTTCACTTTAATGGTAACTGGAATTAGAATATGGCATTTTAACATGTTTACGTGTATCAATGTGTGTGTTGGGAAGAGAGGGAAGAGGAGAGTGAGAGGGAGTAAGAGAAAGAACATTAAAGTACGTGAGAGTTCTTATATAAGTGAAAAGACACAACACCAAGTAGAAATCCATCTAAATACTGTGAGAATTACAGGAAAAAACCCACCAAACAAACAGAGAAAATGTTCTTTGTAATCATCCTGGCCGCATAAGTGTAAAATGAAAGTGCAAAGCCTAGTTTTCAAAAGCAGAAAAACATTGTGGTTAGAGTACATTAAAGTTTTTGGTCATTTTCCCATGGTTTTGCTCCCACATTGTCATTGTTGTTTTGTTTTTTTCTTTTATTTGCTTTGACAACATTCCAGGTAATGAAAAAAAATGTAGATGTTCCATTATTAGCTTATATTTTACTTTTCATCTTCATATCGAGCAAGGCCTAAATTAAGTGCAATTATTGGAACATATATTCTCAAATACCACTCACTGGGTGAGTGCAGACCTTCAGAGGCACAAATAGTAGTCACTGTGAGACCACATTATCTAGGGCCTGGCACTTAGTGTTAATTCACTGAACCTTGGCCCATTGAGAGGGGTGCCTTAGATAATCCAGGTATCTACTCTTCACTCAGGGCATTGATTTGCTGACATTTGCCCATTAAGGATGGACAATGGTTTTGAAAACACTAGGAATGAGCAAATTTCTTAGAAGGGGGCAGGATAGTCATCTATCTGATTTTAAATATTTAAAGCATGGTATATATAAAAGAAATTAGGTTAATCCTGGTGCTCTCAAATGACTTAACCAGTATTACTGGATGGCATGGGAAGAAACCAAATGAGTTTAAGCAGAAAAAAATCATTGAACATTACAATTGTGCAAAAGTAGGATTCTCAGAATCAAGATACAGGCAGTGTGTCCTCCTGGTCAGTATTTAAGCAAGAGAAGAACAGTTTTGCTAAGGCTGTTGTTGAAGATTGGCTTTCTTCTACTCAGTAGAGTTGAGTATGAATAGTAGGAAATGCTGCAAACCATGAAGCAATACTTGGTGTTCTGAGAAGTCTGAACTCCTGCTATGAAATTGTGGTTTAAGGCATTCTTAGTGTTTGTATTAATTTCCTTAAGCTTCTGTGACAAAATGACACAGGTAGGTGACTTTGGCAACAGAAACAGTCTAGAGGCTATTCATCCAATCATTCAGGTTGGTGCAGGACCATGCTGCTTCTCAAATCTGTAGTTGAGAATTCTTCTTTTCCTCTTCCAAGCTTCTGATGATTTGAGTTTAACCTTGGCGTTCCTTGGTTTGAATATGAATAAACTCAAACTCTGTTTATGTTGTCAGAATAGTGTTCTTCCCATAAGATACCAATCATACTCAATTCAAGATTACTTTATTGTTCTCAGCTTAAATATAAATCTACAAAGTTCTCATCTCTCAATGAAGTCTCATTCACAAGTATCAAGACATAGGAATTCAACATGTCTTCTACGTGTGCGTTATTCAGAGGCTATTATCCTACTCTTTGATAATGGCTCCTTTGTTTCCCTTTTGTGAATAATTAAAGCATGAAGTGCCTAATATCTGGTCCAAAAGCCTCATAAAACTGACTAGAAAAGGTCAAAGGCAGGATCTACAACAAGATCCTGAGAAACAGAACAGATGTATCTCATTTTGGAAGAGTCTGAAAAAATGAGCTGACTTACTCAACACAAGCTGCTCAGTCCACACCAGGAAGAGAAAAACACACAAGGGAACTATTTTGGACATTTATTCTGAGATTTATGGCCCAGTTTTTCACTTGTCTGTCACTTCATTCCCATAACATTCTATCCTACGCAATTTAGTGTGACCCCAATCTGCCACCCTCTTGTAATAAGCCCTCTTTTGCATTCTGTCCCCAATTTCTAGTTGCTTTGGGGGGGTGCTCATGTTGGTTATTAGCAGTGAGTAATTGGGGTGAGATGCAACATAGTTTTCAACAAAGGGTTGAATGGTCTGACATTTAGAAAAGATATAAAAATATTTCAGTTTAGAACTACAAAAACATGAACATGTATTCATTAAGGCATGAGGGGGAAGACATGAGCCAGGAGTGACAAAATGCAATGCCTCCTAACTCACAGTTTTAAAGTATATTGTGAAGCTACAGCAATCAGAATTGTGGTATTAACATAAAGACAGACATGTAGATGATTATATTAGAGTTGGTTAGAAGTGAGCCCATATATTTGGCCAATTCTCTTTGAAATAGTATTCATTGTGCTGGCACAGTGGGGAAAAGAGGAGTAGCATTAATACAGATGATTCTGTGATGTGACAAAGAGAGAATATAGATATCTAGTGTATGCTTTACAAAAATCACCTGAAAGAAAAATAGAAGTATATGTTTGTGACTTGGTATTAGATGTGGTTTCTTTAAAAATTCAAGACAGTATTTAATACTAATATTATTTTTGATTGACAAATCACAGATATATCCATTTACAGTATACAGTGTGTTGTTTTAATGTACGTCTATGATGTTATATAAAGCTAACTGACATACTTATTTTTCTTATGTATAAATCTGAGGGTGAAATATTTTAAATTTTCTGTTTTAGATATTTTGAAATTGGTAATGTGTTATTATTGATGACAGTTTCTCTAATGCTCAAAAGATATCAGAATCCATTTGACTTGGGTAGCCTCATATATGGGCAAAAAAAGGTGCAAAATGGTCCAAAAATACCATGACACATGGTTGGTAGTTCTTGAAAGTACAATGGGACTCAATAATTCTAATCCTAGGGGTATATCTATGAGAATTGAAAGCACTTAACCATTAAAAAGTTTATGCATGAATGTTCATAGCATCACTGTTTATAATGACCCCGAATTAAGAATAGTCCAAAGGCCCATTGAATGATAGACTAATGAACAAAATGTGACATGCTTATATAATGAAATGCTGATACATGTGGTAATGTGGTTAAAGCTTAAAATATGCTGAACGGAAGAAGCTAATTTCCAAACCCAGTACTAGTAGGATTCGACTTGAAGTTCGGCGTAAGTAAATATGTAGAACTAGGAAGTAGATGGTCAGGTGCTTAGTGTTGATGCAGAAAGAGATGGACATAACTGCTAATGATTTGGTCTTTGTTTCTTGGGATGATAGAAATACCCTAATATTAGATTCTGGTAAGGCTTTCCAAATCTATGTATCTACTAAAATCTATTTGTACATTTCAAATGAAAGAGTTGTGTGGTATATTGATTCTATCTCAAAGAAACTGTTCAAATATTACTGTATCATGGGAAAAGATGGAATCATTTTAATAGAACAATCATAAAAGAATAATGTGAAGAAATAATATGTTCAGTGAGATCTGAAGATGTTTAGAAATTAGCTAGGTAAGAGTGAAGAAAGAAGCTGGCAGTGGCAATGTGTTTTATTAAAGGTCAACAACACAACATCATGGCCTCCATAATCCTCACCTACGTATTTATGTTTTTTATAGTCTCTGGCCCTCCTTTGAGCATAAAAGAAACTGCTACTTCCAGTTGGTGAAAATGTAACAACAACAGCAACGAAAAGCATGAAAAACTAGGGCAAATTCAAATCGCAACAATGAATATCAATGACAGTAAAGTAGAAAAACTCTCAGAGAACTCAAAAGAACAATCATAAAAATGTTCAAGAGAAAATAAAAAAATATACAAGACCCTAGAAAAAAAATCATGGAGAGTGCAGAAAACAGCTGAATGAAGTAAGGAGGATGTGATAGGACAAGAAAAGAAACAAGGGACAGAAATACTAAAAAATTAATATGTGAAGAGTTCAATAGTTAATAAAGAAACCCCAGCAAAAGACTCATCAATAAAATGGACCAAGCAGAAGGCAGCATATAATGGTGATGACAAGACAGATAAATGAGAACATTCAGGAAATGATAAATATAAAATAATAACAAAACATAAACAAAGTCGTCAAGAATTGTAGAAAAACAATTAAAAAGTCCAATGTATAAATTATGGGCATAGAGAAATGAGAAATACATACTAAAGATATTAAAAATATATGCAATGAAATAATAGAAAATTCTCCAAATCTAGGGGGAGTTATGACTAGATATTGGAAACATTTAGAATGCCAAATAGACAAGACAAGAAACACTTTCCTATGTTCTATTTTAGTTAAAACATTGAGTGACTAGAACAGAGAAAGGAGTATTAAAAGCTGCAGTTGAGAAATTCCATGTCACATATAAAGGAAAACCATCAAAATAAGAGCAGATTTTTATGTAGAAACTGTAAGAGAAGTCAGGGTGTGGAAAAGGGCATTTCACACACTGAGAAACAACTATCAACCCAAACTATTATCATCTTCATAAATGAAAGAGTATAAAAGCTTTCAATTTTGATTAGTACTAGTTAAGTCTTTACTACAGAAGATACACAAAGGAATCTCATACTGAAAAAAAGGCATATGCACCCATAAGATCACAGGAAAGAATAAACTAGGTTAGAACAATGGCTAGGCAAATGAGGAGTAGTAAAGTAATGAGAGGAATTAATCACTCCCCTTCGATAATAACTGAATACTAACTGTCGCAAGTCTCACTGAGAAATGAAGACCAGAAGATTGGATCAAAAATCAGAAGCATAGCATTTACTGTCTGAAAATAATGAACCTCACTGTCAAAGACAAACACAACCTGAGAGTGAATGAAGGGAAAAAGGCATTCCAACCAAGCAAACAGAACTGGAAAGCAAGCAGCTATAGCTCCATAGCTATCTGACAAAATAGACTGCAAACCAAAATTAGCCAGAAGAGACAAATGTCATTCAATACTAAGAGAACAATGGACTGTGGGGACATTGAGAACCGTAAAACAAAGGCTACTGCATATAACGGCTCAGATTAACTGCAACACGTAAATAGCGGGTAACTTCATGACCCCAGCAACAGAAGGACAGGGACACACACGCACACACACACACACACACACACACACACACACACACACACACACACACACACACAGAGAGAGAGAGAGAGAGAGAGAGAGAGAGAGAGAGAGAGAGAGAGAGAGGAATTAGGACACAAAGCAAATCTTCCCAAATAGAAGAGAACTGAAAATTATCTTGTGTTCTCTCTGAAGAACGGAATAAAAGTAGAAAAGAAAAGCCTTTTCAGCAAATGATTTTGAGAAAGCTGAATGTCCATGTAGACTGAAATAGATCCCTGCCTTTCACTCGGCACAAAAATGCATTAAAAATGGGTCCAAGACCTTCCTGAAATTCTGAAACCATTAGAGGAACACACTGGAAGAACACCACAAAGTATAAGTATTGCGAAGGACTCCAGTTGCTTGATATGAAGGAACATCTAAACATCGGCAAACGTGATTGCATGAAATTGTAAAGTTCCTGCACAGCAAATTAGAACAAGGATCATCAATTCAACAGACAGATGGGAAAAAAAAAACAGCTTTCGTTAATGCTTATCAACTTTCTCACCCTTTTCCTTCTTACTAAAACAACCAAGCAACTAAACAATAACTTGTTAATGCATGCAAAGCAAGAAGTAGAATAGTTTGATTCTGAAATCTTTTTGCCAAGAAATCTGTGTGGCCAGCTCCCATTCCAACTCGTATAAGGCTTACTCCTATTTCAAGGGAAAAACACATCCAAAGTTGCTTGTGCATGGAGATCACACAGCTCTGGCAGCCCTCCTGGTAACTTGAGCAGTTGGTTCTGCAAGTCAGCACACCATGGGGAAGGGACCACACTGACAGCCGTGACCTCAGTGAAGAGGTAAATCTAGAAAGAAAATGCCATGTTGACAAGAGAAGCAGCAATATCAGAGAATCACTGGAATTCTTTTGTAAAACACAAACATCTCTGTAATGTATTGTCTGGTAATGATTAAGAATGCTGCAATTTGTTTTTTAAATGTGCCTTAGAAATTGAGAGAGGAAAAAAAAAGAAAGTTGGGTATGAAAACAAATTGAATTTACATTAATGTTTTAAAATATTTCCTGTGTTTAAAAACTGATCTCATAAGAAGTTTGGACTTACCCTGACCTTTTAAAGTTGGCTGTGTCTTCTGAGGGATCCACATCTTCATTGGTTTTTAGGTTGGTGAGCCCTAGTCCTTAACATGTAGCCAGGAAGGCATACATAGAAAAGTGCCAACTAATGTCCACATGTAAGTGAGTACATAACATGTTTGTCTTTCTGAGTCTGGGTTACATCACTCAGGATAACTTTTTCTAGTTCCATCCATTTGCCTGCAAATTTCATGATGGCATCATCATGAGTAACTCTATAATTCACAGATCCAGAGAGGCTAAGTTACAAGGAGAGCTCAAAGGGAGGAGCGGGGCATAGATTTCCCCGGGAAGGAGAAATAGAATATATTTTGTAGATGGGCTGGTGGAGGGTGGGGATAGGAACTGGAAGGATCAGGTGGCAGAGAGTGGGGTGGAGGGAGAGAGTACTGGGAGAGATAACTGGAATTGGGGAGGGGGCAACATGGAAACCTAGGGCATTGGAAACTCCCTGGAATTTTCAAGATTGACCCTAGCAAGATTCCTAGTAATGGAGGTATGGAGTTTGAACTGGTCATCTTCTATAACTAGACAAGGCTTCCAGCAGTGGGACTGGGACACCAACCCTATCTACAAAACTTTCAACCTATAATCAGTCCTGCCTGTAAGATGTGCTGGGGTAACAGTGGCACACAATCTGTGAGAGTGGCCAACCAATGATTCATCCAATTTGAGGCCTACACCACAAGAGAGAGTCCATGGCTAATGCTGCCTGATGGCCAGAAACCAGAGGCTGGACAGTACAGAGACCCAAGATAGATAGAAACATGACTGGAAAAAAAATTAAATGAAACAACTACTAAAGATATTGTGCTATACTCATAGATCAGTGCCTAGCCCAATTGTCATCAGAGAGGCATCATCCAGGAAATGATGGGAGCAGATGCAGAGACTCACAGCCAAACACTAGGTGGAGCCAGGGGAACCCTGCAGAAGAGGCAGGTGGTGGACTGCAGGAGCCAGAAGAGTCAAGGACACCATAAGAACACAGCCTACAGAATAAACTAAGAATGGCTCATAGGGGATCACAGAGACTGAAGTGACAATCATGGGCCTTGTATGGGTCTGAACTAGGTCCTCTGCCATAAATATTATGGTTGTATAGCTGGGTGTTCTTGTGGGACTTCTAACAGTGGGAGTGAAGGGTGTCTCTGACTCTTTTGCCTGCTCTTGGGACCCTTTTCCTCCTACTAGGTTGCCTCATCCAGCCTTCTTAAGAAGTTTTGTGCCTAGTCTTATTGTAGCTGTTTATGCTGTATTTGGTTGATGTCCCGGGAGGCCTGCTCTTTTGTTTGAAGGAAAATGGAGGAGGAGTGGATCTGGAGGAGAGGGGAAGTGGTGAGGGAGGACTGGGAAGGGTGCAGGGAGGGGAAACTACAGTCTGGATGCAATGCATGAGGGAAGAATAAAAAAAATATTTTTAAAATAAAAAAAGAAAGAAAGAAAGGTACCAGAGCTCCTGGATCTCAGAGACTGTTGGTTCTCACAGGTAATGCTGAGCAAACACTTTCTTTAGTTCCTTTCCTCGTGGATTTTGATGCTAGGGCAATGTCTTTTGGAGTCAACTTCCTTGTTTTCTGAGACAAGCTCCCTCTCTGCATCCTGGAGCTCACCCACTAGGCTGGTTTAGCTGGCCACTGAGTCCCAGGGAGGGGGCTTCTCAGTGTCTGCCTGCTCAGTATTCATTTCAGTGTCTTCTGCCATATGTGAGTTTTTTCATGGGTTCAAACTCACAGCCTCATGTGGCACAGCAAGCACTTTAACAGCTGAACTGTCTGGCCAGCCCCCTTCCCCTTGTGTTTTAATTAACTGGAGTCAATTTTTGTATTGATCTCAAGGTGAACAGTTTGAATAAAGCCCTGCTTTTCACAACCGTAAGAGTAGGTCAATGTGTCCTTACAGATGATCTTTTGCTGAGTAATTATTATGACCCAAAATAATTACATGCATTGATCATATAATTAATAAACATTGTTGATAGACACAAATTTTAAAGGAAAAAGACATTTTGAGGGAAACAAAGCTCATTTCTACGCTGGTTCTAGTTTTGGGATACTAGGTCAGCAACTGATGACCTTTCATTGGAAGGGGCAGACAGTACTTTAGGTTTTGTGAGCCAGACTGCTTCTATCACAGCTAATCATGTTTGCCTTTGTAGCCTGAGATATGTAGACAGTATATAAATAAGTAGGTTTGTCTGTGTTCTCAAACAGTTTTTCTTTGGGGAGAAAGGTGCTGGGGATTGGACCCAGGGCCTTAGAGGTGCCAGGCCAGTGCTCTATCACTCACATACATCTCTAGGCCCTCCATTTTTGGCATCTACTAAAGTTTTGTTTAGGTAAACAAATTGGATTGAATGTAGTGGTGAATGACTGACTGTAATCCAAGCATTCTGGAGGTGTAGACAGAAGAGTTGGGAGTTCAAGGCCAGTCCCAGCTACATACAAAGACCTTGATTACATAAAGCCCTAACTTAAAACAAGCAAAGAAGCAACAAAAAAGTAAAAACAAAACAAAACAAAACAAAAACCCAACAACAACAAAAAAGAAAACAAGCAAAAAGAAACAAACCAACCAAGTAAAATAAATAAATACAGTGAAATAGAAATATCTAACCAAACAAGTGAAAACCAATGAAAAACAACAAAAAAAGGGACATGTTTGGCTAAATTCTGTCTGTTGTTGATGATCCTTGATACCACTGGGCTGCTTAACTCACCAAAAAGAGAATGCAGAGACAGTGAGAAGGATTATCTGGAAGAAATCTGTTTTATGTGTATTAAAATCTGGGCCTGCCAGGCGGTGGTAGCGCACATCTTTAATCTCAGCACTCAGGAGGCAGAGCCAGGTGGATCCCTATGAGTTCGAGGCCAGCCTGGTCTACAGAGTGAGATCTAGGACAAGCACCAAAACTACGCAGAAAAACCCTGTCTCTAAAGACAAAACAAAAACCAAACCAAACCAAACCAAAGCAAAACAAATTCTGGGCCTTAATTTCCTTTTCCTAATATAGTGATTTTGGTGAGAATAAAATGACTCCCAATAAGTCATATTATACTTTTCTAGAGAAGACATAATTGAAATTCCTCTGGTTATGAAGTCAAGACTCCATTTGCATGAGCTGGTGTTAAAAACAGCCAGGTGCAAAATGAGCCTTAGCAGCTTGGTGCCAGACAGCATGTGGTAGGGCAAGTTCAGGTCCCTTTTGGAAAGTTATAGAAAAGTAGAAGCCTAACCACATGTGCAAGGTACCACAGTTATGGCTATTGGATGTGACAAAAATATCCATATTCTCTTTCTTCAGATTCACCAGAACTCACTCATTCCTAGCTGCGATTCTAGTTGTCTGGATTACCTATTTACTTTCTGAGTTTTTGCAGTTAGTTACATCTTAGTGATTGAGGTTTGGCTACCTGGATACAAATAGGAGTTCCACATATGAATTTAGAAAAGTGTTTTGGAAGAGAGGCAGTGTACCCTTCTTCCCCGTTCCATGGTTCCATGTATTGGTTGAGGTGTCCACGCAGTGGCCACAGTTTTAGCAGCTATACTGAACTATGGGAACGAAGTCACACGCTGACAGAGCCTGAGTTCTGAAGTGAGGAAGAGTGCAATGGATAAACCTCAGCTTGGGGAAACCACCTCTGTGATCACGGTATCTCCCCTCAGTGGGAGTGGGTGTGTCTCTGGCTGTTTTGCCTGTTCTTAGGACTCTTTACCTCCTGTTGGGTGTTCTTGTCCTTGATATGAGGGCTATTGCCTTATTTTATTATATCTTGCTTTGTCGTGTTTGGTTGTTGTCTCTTGGAGACCTGTTCTTTCCTGAAGGGAAGCAGAGGAGGAGTGGATCTGGGCAAGGGGGATGTGTGTGTGTGTGTGTGTGTGTGTGTGTGTGTGTTTGGGGGGGGGGGTTGCGGGGGAGCTGGGAGGAGTAGAGGGAGGGGAAACTGTGGTAGGAATGTATTGTATGAGAGAAGAATCTACTTTCAATTTAAAAACAAAAAAGTGAGAAAGAGATCAGTGTCTCGTTTCTAAAGAATATTATTAGGACTTGAGAGATGGTTCAGCAATTAAAAGCACATATTGCTCTTGCAGAGGACCTGAGTTTAATTTCAAGCATCATGTCAGGTGCTTTATAAATACCTGTAACTCCAGCTCCAGAGGGATTTGACACTGATACCTCTGGCTTCCAGGCACAATGGCACTCATGTACATATACCCCCATCCCCAGAACACACACACACAATTAAATTAATAAATATTTTTATAAATGAATAATACTATCATTTTTAGAATTTCTTGCTATGAAAATAGAATTTTAGTTGAGACATCTACTTTGGCTTTATTTTAGAAATTTAGGCCTCAGAAAACCTGTGCATGTATTATGATTTGCATAACACTGGGGTTTGGAGTTCAGGTCTCAGTCATTCAGAGGGTGTCTACATGAGTCTAGGACTGGAAGTAGAGCAGGAGGGAAGGTAGAACTTGAGTTCATTCCAGTATGTACTCAACTGCTTTAGCTTAATATATGATACACCGGGTTAGAGGGTAGTTCTGGATAAAATGCATGCAACAAATCCTCTGAAACTTATACTGTTCTTCACCTCATTATAGGGTTCAGAAAGAGAAGGTCATCTTCATATTTCCACTGGTTTTGTGAAGTTTCCTGCCCAGTTCTGAGAAGCATCCTATTTGCTACATCAATGCAGTCATTCTTGTCCTGAAGATGTCCCTTACGTTTTCCGGCTTTAGTTCAGTAATTACACATAGTGGGGAGATGGCTAGCATCACGAGGGGAAGCATCCTGTTTTGCAGCCCCACTGAGGCCATCCACAGAAGGCTCTTCATTCATTCACTCAATAGTCACTGGACACTTACTATGTGTCAGCATTTGGCCTATAGCAAGAAAATTGCAGATAATACAAGATGGGTTTTACTGATTTTTCTGTTTTCCTTCCTTTTGTGGCGAGGAAATGGCTTGATTTTCCTGTACTGGATTTTCTTTCTAATGAGACTATAGCCATTTTCCTTTTTCATGTAAAAGGACTGCTTAGCAGCAATTTGGAAGATTTTTCTTTGTCATTTATCTGCAGTTCTTATTTTTCCATCTTTCCTTTAACAATCTTTCTTTATAATTTATCTATTGATGTGCTCTCTTTTAAAATTTCCATGTAGGCGAGCTTCTGTTTTAGTTATTTGCTTACGTAATCTAGAGCAGATTTTCTTCAGCCATAGCAATCTCTGAACCTCCTTGCTCCACTCCTCGCTGTAGCCACTCTCTTGGTAACTGAAGGCTCTTCTTGGTCCCATCATCACACAAACATTGTGCTGCTGGTGCCTTTTCACAGCTGTCTACCACCAGGGCTCTAGGACACAACCCCCCTCTCATTTTCTCTACTATCTTGGCACACTGTGTTCTCTCCAAATTAGTTTGCTAATTTATTCTCATTTGACATGTTCTGAGAGTTCTTCACATATGGAAGCATTTTTTATCTTGAGACACTTCCTGCTCAGCTCTTGCTGGCACTGAATTCACATTCCCACTTGAACTTCTCAAGTGCAGGGATGACAAACGTTCGTCACCAGGGCTTGAGTGCCAGCACCACAAGACCCTAATTAGTCAATCAAACAACACATTTGGTGGCTCACTTATCTGTGTTCTGTATCTAAGATGGTCTCTGATGGCAAGGACAATAAATGAAGCTTGTGTCTTACATATGAGTGTATGACATCTATGGAGTTGAAGGACAGATACTGAAAGCTGTATTAGAAGCTCTGTAGATCATAGGTCGGTAACCTGAGGCGGTGAGGGACAGGAGAGTGCTTGGCAGGAAGTTAATAAAGTAGAGAAAAGCTACAACAGAGTCCAAGAACTGGGGAAACATTTGGAGCTGTAGATGGCTGATATTCTTAATTATGAAAAATAATTCTGATGTGGCTTTGTAGTAAAATGGATGATAATTGGACTTCTAAATGATAATTCTGGTGACTATGCAGAGAATATACATGACTTAAATTCTTGAATTTGCACTAGAAATTTTTCAAGTAGCATATTAGTCTATTCATTTTAACTAAGCTAAAGGGAAGTGGACCTGTTCATACAGCAGTGTTTCCCCATGCTAACTTAGTTTAAGTATAAATTAATATAAATAAAGTAATGAAACTCATAACCAAGTATATAAGAGCTTTGCCAGGAAGTTCAAATGTCTTAGAAAGTGCAAGCACATTTAGACCAGTAACTTCTGGCTTAGAAAGATTTGATTAATGCAAGAAGGGCAAGGACATGTATCATGTTTTAAGGAAATGAAGACACTTTCTGCAATAAATCAGATGCAACTAATCGTAAGTTATAAAAAGAAATTATGAAAATAGTTTGGATGTCTGTTTCCTTTTAAAAACAGGCATGCCATGTTAAAAAACTGAGTAAGCAACAGATTTCCTGAGGCCTCTCACCTTGTTCAGTTGATAGGATCTAAACATTTGTATAAAGAAGAAACTCTGAAACATTGCTCACATTCATGGGGTGGATGGAAGGGATTGAGGAAAAATGTATTCTTGAGTGTCAGCATTTTCTAAGAGCTTAACCATATTGCCCCTCAGATGTGGAATGCAAATTTGAAGTAATAGTGTCATCAATAGATTTCACAGACTTTTTTTCTCTTAATGAGGCCAATGTGTTCTATGAATCATAGAATTTTAGTGTATCATTTCTTTGACATGATGATTAATCTCTTTGGGACTAAAGTTTCACACTCACATGAACTTAGCATGATGGCATGCTAAGACTATACATTTAAAATCTATCATTAAAAATGGAATGGCATGGGGCAGTTACAGTTGTTTATAGTTTTTAATTTTGTCAGTAACTGGGGTATATCTTAGTGCTAGAACATACTAGTATGCATTAGGCACTGGATTTTGTCAGCATTAGGTTGTAAAACATACACACACGCACACACACACACACACACAAAAAAAAAAAAAAAAACAAAGCCACAAAAATGCTAGAGTTTTCTCTACATTGGGCACTAGGCAAAACAGGGTTGTGATTGCATCATTGTCTGATCACAATATCAGTAATATTGCCCTTCATCAATTTAGAGAAATGTAATCTTCATGGATAGTTATAACAGAAGCAATAAATGGGACTTTGGAGTATATTCCAAAGCCAATTTGAATCCAGAATTTGAGCTGCTTAACTAAGCTGTCTTCCTGCTTCTCAGTGTTCATGTTTAAAATATTATTAAACTAATTGTATAGTGACACTTGAGAGGAATTGTAGATGTAATTCTAAACAGTTTTATTAAATAAGAAACACAGAGCCAAATAAAGAGTTAAAAGCCCAGAGATCGAGTGGTAGCCAAGAGCTAATACCACCTTATCTTACCACTTGCTGCTGTCCTTCCCCTGAGAGGGAGACCTTCTTCCTGTGTCCTGTCTTTTATTGCCTTTCTGTTCTGCCTTCTTATTGATTCTAAACCCAACCACATGACTTCCTAGTCACTGCCTGTCTATACAGACCTCCAGGTCTCTATGGTTGGTACTGGGATTAAAGGCATATGTCACCATGCTGGCTGTGTCCTTGAACACACAGAGACTTTGCCTGCCATGTGATCAGATTAAGGGTGTGTACTACCACCACCAGACTTCTGCTTAATGGCTTGCTCTTAGCTCTCATCCCCAGGCAACTTTGTTTATTAACATACAAATAAAATCACATTTCAGCACAAATAAAATATCACCATAAGGAATAATTACTAATTTCATATAATATCAAAAACAATTTTAAAAAAATCCAGAAATCATGTTGTCTATGCCACAGCACTGGCCTTGAATCTGGTCCAGACATGCATGAGGTAGTTCATTCCAGGCAGGAGAAGTAAGGTACTAGAATGGGACCCATGGCTACAGAAACATTTTTGCTAAAGGACTAACTTTCGCTGGGGGAAGCTGGTCTGCCAAGAATGCTATGAAGTTAATTCAGTGATTAGAGGTAGACCATGCTCTAAATTCACATGCCTGTCAGTAAAATAAAAGAGAACAGATAAAATCGATATACTCTCAGCTATACATGCTGATTTATTTTTCCTTTTGTGGTGCATTGCAGCATTTCCTTTCCCTGGTACTTGGCATTCTGCTTTCAACTAGGCCATCTGATCAGGACTCACCTAAGCCCTGTACCATCGCCCACGCTCTCCTGATGATTCCTCTTGACTGCAGTCTAGTGAAAAACTGGAAGTGGACTTTTTAGTGGTCTCTAAAATGTCACACACATTATTTTATAAAAGGATCTTGAGAACAGTTTAGTGACTAGTTCATGTGTTTGAACACTTGGCCCACAAGGGTGGCACTCTTTTGGGAAGTTTTGGCACCTGGTTGGTGACATAGACTGTGGGAAGCACCTGGGTCTGCTTGCATTTTGTTCTCTCTAGTTCTTGTTTGTAGCTGTAACATAATACGTCATAAGCTCCCACAGTGATTGACAGGGCCACTAAGGCAGCATGCCTTCCCACTGTGACGGACTTTTTCCCCTGAACCATCATCATCTAAAGCAAATTCTTCTGCTTTTGTCAGGTCTGTGGCCTGGTGATGAGGAAAATAATTAATATAACATTCCAAGACCTCAATAAGTTGCATACTATTTAACTACATCAAATGTTTTGAAAAAGCTATATTGTATATAATCATTGAATTATTATAAGGCATTAGTAATACTCCTCATTGGACTTGTTTTTCTACACAGTAGATATTATTTTTTGAATCATTTAATTGAAATTAGTGATATTACCACATTAATAAATCATTTCCATGTCAGTGACATCATTATGGGAATAAATTCACCATAACCATACACACACACATACAAAAAAAAACCAAACTGAATCCAAACAGTATGCTAAGATTGAATGCAATTCTAACTTTTACTTTTGCCTCTCCATAATAACTTATCTGTGAAAAAAACATATGCACCTTTTACATATTTTAATAAGTAAATACTCAAACTAATTAGGGAGAAGCCACAATAGGAAAAGAATATGGCAGTTCTCCCCCTAAAACAGAATTCTAAATAAAGTTTCAAGATAACTCTTCATCTAATTTTGTCCAAATTTCTAGTTAATGATTATTCTTTGCTTTGTTTTGTATTTTTCCTTGATTTGAATCCTGACTTCTGAAGGATCAAAATATATTTGTATCAGTCTATGGGACAATTGTACTGATACAAAACTGATAACCTATTGTTCTTCCAGATGTAGGTCACTAAAACTAGTCATGTAAATTTCCAAGATGTCCGTGCACAAAAATTAAACACAATGCTTTCTCATTTCCTTGTTCCTATTCTTTCTCTATGTTCTCATTACTTTAAATGAAGTAGATAATGTTTCAACATAGACTTTGAAAAACAGGTCAAAAAACTTGGATTGGAAATTATAGAACATTCTAGAAGAATTTTATCCAACATATGAGAAAAATTGATAATTAGGAGGTCTTTGGACTCCTACTTCCTACTTTCTACTCTATCCTTCTTCTGCTTAGTCCCTTCCAAACACTTGAGACCAATGGTTTATTAGATGCAGTTGAGTCACCTGAACAACAAGGTGATATTTGGAATCAATATGGGGAATTGCTGTAACACACACACACACACACACACACACACACACACACACACACACACAGAGAGAGAGAGAGAGAGAGAGAGAGAGAGAGAGAGAGAGAGAGAATTTAACAATCTTCAAAATCCAGAGAGCTCTCCCTCCAAGCTGTGAGACAGCTAGGAGTATGTATTTATTAGGATGTCATATATTTTGAGAAAACCCTTTTCATGTATCCTTAGATATGGTACAATGATGTTAAGAACATACTTTCTCCAGTTCACATCTGTTCATCTGTTTAGATATTTAGACTTAAAATTTTATCTGTTTATATATAATAATTTCATGATACCTAATGGTAATACAATTTGGATTTAAGAATCCGTTTTTCATGCATATATACAATGAAGTATGATCATATCTAACCATTCATTTCCCCTTTAATTACTCCCAATATCCTCATATATATGTTTCCTCCCAACTTCATCTCTTATTTTTTGATCATTTTCTTAGTCCAGCTAGTGCTATCCATATGTTTATGGGCGTGGAACCACACAGTAGAGCATTGAAAACCTACCACATCTTCAAAAGGAGTAATTCCACTTCCCCTGCAGCTGTCTACTGTGAATAGACACTCAGTATGTGATGAATCCTGGACCCATGCCCAGATGTTAGCTGGCTTGATCTCATGCAGTTTATGTTCAAGTAACACAGCTGCTATAAGCTGATAATTGCGATAGCTATATTATGTCCAGATGACAGCATTTCACAACACTCCTTTCCATGTTCCAACTCTCCCATTCCTTACTCTTCCTCTTTTGAGATGTTCCTTGAGCCTTGGTGTGTGTGTGGGGAGGGGGTTAAAATGGATGTCCTTTGTAGGGCTGAGCACGGAGTTTCTTATTCTTAGCATTTTGAACAGCTCTGCATCTCTCCATTAACTGCTGCCCACAGCGAAAGGAAGTGTCTCTGATCAAGATTGAGAGCATCTGAAGTCTATGGGTGCAAACACAAATATTTGGAAGGCAATTTGACAGCACAATCATTTAACCAAATAACAATAGGAGGTCTATCCTGGGGCCTATGACCTCTCTTTCCATCCATGGGTTTGGGGGCAGGATTGCAGAACTGGGCATGTAATTCCCTCCTGAAGAGCAGGTCTCCAATCCAATCAGAGAGTGGGAAGTTACCTCATCACATGATGTCACTATTGCACCAGAAGCACATCTAGCTCGGTATATCAGTATTGTGGCCAAAATTTGTATACTATCAGACCTCATCAAAGAAGTTTCTTTGTAAAGTGGGTGGTATTTCATGCAGGAACTAACAACTGGTTGGAGAACAGAGAATAAATCATTTATGATGGGAATTGGCTTATTGATTATGATCATCAAGTCTCACTTTCTGCGATGAACGTGCTGGAGAATCAAGGAATCTGGTAATATACTCAGTAAGTCAGAGAACTTGATGTTCTATTGTCTGAGGTAGAGGTGAACGTTTCAGATCAAGGAGAAAGAGGACGGGGTGTGGAAGGAATCAGTGAGTCAGTGAGTGAGGAAGGAAGGGAGGAAGAGTACGAGAGAGGGAGGGGAGGACATGGGGTAGAGAGAGAGAATTAATAAGAAAATGAATCACTCCTTTGGTACTTTCTCTCTCCCTCCAGTGGATTGGCTAATACCTGCCAAATTCGTGGGGAATATTTAATGAATCTACTCTCTCAAATGCTAATTTTGCAGAAACATCCTCTCAGACACATAACAGAAATAATGCTTTACCATTTATCTGCACATGAAATAAGCCAATCAAGTCAAAACACAATTAATCATCACAGCAAATCCTTTTTGTTTGTTTGCTTGCTTTTTGAACATTATACACTGTAATTGCATTCTGTGTCTAAGTCAGGCAGCGATGGGAACTTTTCCAATTTGTTTTCAAAATGCTCTTTTTATAGCATAGATTCTTCAAAAAAAAAAGCAATTACCTCTTCCTTCAATGATTCATATATACATCTTCTTTATAGTATAGGAATGATGATAAGCCTTTGCCTTTCTTCCCTCAAGCACTTGCTATGTAGCTGATTAGACCATTACTTTTCGTTTTCTCCCGGTAGTCACTTAAAAAGACTGCATGGGAAATCAGTTCTCCCATTTTGTGGTGGATGAATGATATGTTTATGTATATGTGTTTATGTTCAATTCCAATTTCTTAGAATATTTTATTTGTTTGTTTTGAGAACTTTCTCTATAGCTTAGGCTGGTTTTTAAACTTTAAGCCTCCCGCCTCAGCCTTCAGAGTGTTAGGATTACAAGTACGTGTCACCATCTTGGAGGAATACCTTAATGACACATCCTCCCGTTTGTTAAATGAAGCTTACATTAATTATAAGTGCCTATGCTGATCCACTAATCTACCTACCTGTATTCTCCTCCAGGGACATGACTTTCCCTTTTATTTCAGAATAACCCCTCCTCTTAGGCCACAGGATACTACATGAATTCAACTGCAGGAACTGATACATTAAATGTTAATGTAACATAATTTAATTTATCCTTCAACTTGACAGTAACTAGAACCAACCAGGAGACAAACCTCTCATCCTGTTTGTGGAGGATGTTCTGTATTAGCTTCACTGATATGCAGACACCCACTCTAAACGTTAAGCAGAGTCACTTCATGGGATGGAGGCTTAGACTAAATAAAAAAAAATTGAGAGAGAAAGTGAACTGAGCAGCAGTATTCATCTCCCTCTGAGCATAGATATAATGTCATCAGCTACCTCCCACTCCTGCTCCATGCCTTCCCTTCAGTGATGGACTGTACCCTCAAACTGTGAACCAAAATAAACCCGTCCATCATTATGATGTTGTTGTTAGCTATTTTGTCTCAATGACAAAAAAGTATCTAATACATATATACCAACTCTGATATTTTGATCTCTTCTTCTAGCTAGTGGCTGACCTATCAGTGTGTGTGCATATTCACTTTGGGAAAACATAGACCTATGGATCTACTGGTGGAGAATTTTTTTTTTTAATTTATTTTAATTTATTTTGCAATACAATTCAGTTCTACATATCGGTCACGGATTCCCTTGTTCTCCCCCCTCCCGTCCCCCTCACCTTCCCCCCAACGCCCCCCCCCCCCATTCCCATCTCCTCCAGGGCAAAGCCTTCCCCACAGACTGAGGTCAACCTGGTAGACTCAGTCCAGGTAGGTCTAGTCCCCTCCTCCCAGGCCGAGCCAAACAATCCTGCATAGGCCCCAGGTTTCAAACAGCCAACTCATGCAATGAGCACAAGATCTGGTCCCACTGCCTGGATGCCTCCCAAACAGATCAAGCCAATCAACTGTCTCACCCATTCGGGGGGCCTGATCCAGTGTGGACCCCTCAGCCATTGGTTCATAGTTCATGTGTTTCCATTCATTTGGCTATTTGTCCCTGTGCTTTATCCAACCTTGGTCTCAACAATTCTCGGTCATATAAACCCTCCTCATTCTCGTTAATTGGACTCCCAGAGATCCACCCAGGGCCTAGTCATGGATCTCTGCATCCAGATCCCTCAGTAGTTGGATGAGGTTTCTAGCACAACAATTAGGGTGTTTGGCCATCCCATCACCAGAGTAGGTCAGTTCGGGCTGTCTCTCGACCATTGCCGGCAGTCTGTTGTGTGGGTATCTTTGTGGATTTCTGTGGGCCTCTCTAGCACTTTGCTTCTTCCTGTTCTCATGTGGTCTTTATTTACCATGGTCTCCTATTCCTTGTTCTCCCTCTCTGTTGTTGATCCAGCTGGGATCTCCCGCTCCCCCAAGCTCTCTTTCCCTCGACCCTCGCCTTTCATTACCCCCACTCATGTCCAGGCTGTTCATGTAGATCTCATTCCATTTCTCTGTCATTGGGCGATCCCTGTGTCTTTCTTGGGGTCCTGTTTTCCAGGTAGCCTCCCTGGTGATGTGAGTAGCAGACAATTCATCCTTGTTTCATGTCTAGTATCCTGCTATGAGTGAGTACACCCAAAAATTGAGAAATTTTAACTGACTCAAATGAGTCAGATCACTCAGGATTGGAACACTGCTTCAGTCATAGTTATGAGCCTGAGCTGTTGAACACCAACTTTCTGGTGTTCATTTTGCCTCTCCACTCTGCAGTCCTCTGGAGTCACTGGCAAGCTTCAGAAGTATTGGAGTTTGGTAGACATTAGAGAATTGTAATGACCCACTCACTATACCTACCCACGGATCACTGCTGAGTCACAGCTGGGAACAATGAGCCTCAGATATTAAAAAAAAATACAGCCAAGACAGTGGCAAAGCTGGTCCTGAAAGGACTAATAAGCAGAAGTGATGATTCATTTAGTGCTTTCAAGATTAGAATATGCTAATTAATGCATGAAGGCATTCTGGCTCTCTATCAAAGTGAACTTTACTTGAACCTCTTTCAAAGTAAGCACCCAAGGGTATGACATAGATGCATAAAAATTCAATAATTTAGATATTAAGGAGAGCCAGATGTCCTTTTATGAAATACATCTTTCATATTCAGAGTGCAGTAAGTACAAAAAGATGTGAGCAAGAACAGGAGACATCCCAAACAGCCACAATCACATAACATAATTGCTGGTGGAACAGTTTTTCCCTTTTGAATTTTACTCTAACATCTACATGCTGGGAATTGAAATTATTTTATGTAAATTTGTTAAATATGTATGTTTGAGAAAGAACCCATTCTATGCTTTTGTATGTCTAGCCAGATGTTACCTACACCCTTTGTTTGTCTTTCTGAACACCTAGACTATAAATCCCATCTTCCTGCGGGGCTGATTAGGTGTGGCCTTATGAAATATGGAAGGAAGAGTGCTTGTCTTTTAAATGCCTGGGCAAGAAAGTTTGTCTGTGTGTGAATTTATTTTCTTCCTTCAGTTTCTGCCCACCTTCTGAGACCTAGGAAAGAATTCTGATGGCCTTAAAAGTTGTTGGATAGAAGGAAATTGCACTCTAGAATCTCAGAGTGGAAGTATCCTCAGTAAACACAAACCTAGTAGAGATGTCCACTGGACTGTGTTGATCTTCTGAAGAACATTTGTCTAACAGGATGACTCCAGGTAGATACACCCTCCCTTTTTTCAATGCATTCATAAGATGAATAAGAATGAGAAATGGAGACAGAAAGCAGTAACCTAGTGAGGGGACTGGACAAATCTTAAGTATCAGACCTGTGTATATTAGAATAATTCTCCAAGAGATACAGTTGGCTTTTTATTAGCAATTTGCATTACAAAATTAGACGTTACAAAAAAGAAAATTTGCATTACAAAATTAATTTTGATATAAAAGAAAATAAAAACCACTCTCTTCCCTTTCCAAAAATGTAAGAGTCTGGATGCTATGTGCGTAGAGGCTCTTTTCCTCAAGAGGCTATTTTCCAAAAACTGGTACTAAGATATAGATTGTAATTTAAGGTGAAAAAAATGTAGACCGACTTTGAATCTAAAACATTGCTTGTGTATTTATTTATCCTAACTTGTCCCTTTGAGAATAGAGAGTACACATTTAAATAACCTCAAACCCTCCAGTTAGATTTCAGTTCATATAGAATAGTTTGAACCTTCATTTCTCAGTTTGAGGGGGATATTCCAGAGAGTTATATATTTTTATTCATTGTTTTTTCTGTATTTCTTACTACACTCAATTTATTATAGAGACTATTGGTTGATTTTCTTGGATGTCTTTTCTTCATACCATTCTGCATGCAATTCTTACTTTCTTTTAATTACTTAAAATAATGTAAACTCTTATGTACAACAGATTATAGGACAAACCAATACCTTTCTCTGTTGTGAATTCAGATGACAGTGAATTTTCTTCCAAGAAACAGGGAGAATAATTATTTGATGATGGTGAGGACAATGATGATAATAGACGATTTGATTTAGAGTCTTGCTACATAGCCCTTTTTGGCCTCTAACTCACAACCATCCTGTTTTCTTCTCCAGAGACATGTCCCTAATGATAGGAAGATGCTTGTGGGTGTAGTATTCACAGGAGAAATTGTTCTTTACCACAAATTGGCCAAGTCTAACCTCAATGGTTTAAGATTTAAAAATCGTATCACCAAGTGTCTGTTTTAGTTTTGTTTGGTAAGTCAATATTCTAAAGCCTAGACCCCACTCAACCCTTTGCAAATAAATATGTTTTCTTTCCAAGTGATCCACTGATCATTATTCAGTAAAAGAGTAACCAGTCACAAATTTAAAATGAGAAGGCATATATTTAGAGGCATAAAAGAACTGTTTCTTCTCATCTGATTAGTCCTTTCTCAAGTGATCAAGTCTATGAGCATATTTTGGAAAGTGTTGACAAATCATCTCGTGTAGATTAACTCAGGATCACTGAAACAGAAAACATTTCTCTTTCTTAAAACTAAGAAATGAAACTAGCATGTTGTCATTCAATATAGTAGCAGCAAATTTAATACAAGTTTAGTATGCAGAAGAAAGTAAAACACGTACGTAGAAATTCTTGCACCATATAATCCAGTATAATTTGGCCTAGGTCTATATCAATGTGGAGATATACTAAAGATGTGTTTACTGTAGAGTAAGGCCCTATCATACTGCAGTAATTAAAACTCTAGAAACCAGGCTGTGATCTCAAGTTTATGAACAAGAAGGCAATTTCTGGAAGCTTAAAGTCTGTTTTCTCATGGTTGAATCCCTCAGATGTAAGTGAATAGAAACAGAATTTCCCAAAATGAAGACATGTGAACGAAACTGGACTGTAGTATCCTGCTGTCTATTACCATTTGTTATTCATTATTTTGGAGTCTCTATTTCAGACTGGCTAGTTAACTTGATTTTCATTTGCAAGACTTACTGCATCGAAAACAGTGGCTCTATGAAG